>NC_141693.1:18484193-19122568 GCF_964263255.1 Lissotriton vulgaris | reverse complement strand
AGATGGGCTCCCAGGAGAATTATATCGATCCTTACAAGAGATTATAATCCCAGTATTAACCCAACTACATAATAATATATTATTGGAGGGAATAAACCCCCCCGTGTTCGTGGAACGAGGCAACAGTGGTATTGATCCTGAAACCCGATAAAAACCGAACTAGCTGTGGGTCATATCGATCAATAGCACTGTTAAACATAGATTATAAACTCTTCTATTCGATTTTGGCAAATAGGCTGGTGGCTGTGGCCAACAGTATTCTCCACCCAGACCAAAAAGGCTTTGTCAAAGGACGTCAATTATCAGACCTCACATACGATCTGGTCGGTGCATTTGATATCACCTCCACTTTCTTTCCTCCTCTGGCAGTCCTAACCTTAGATGCAACTAACGCTTTTGACAGGGTAAATTGGGGCTACCTGTCAGAAGTCATGGCAAAGTTCAATTTGGGGGACAAATTTCATCGCACCATCAAGCTTCAATACCAGGCCCGACATCTAGATTACTAGTTAATGGAACCCTGACTGATGCCTTTAAGATTACTAGGGGTACACGACAGGGCTGCGCTCTCTCCTGTTGCTCTTCAACATGTATATAGAACCATTTGCACAGTTACTTAGGGAAGATTATAACATCATTTCTTTTAAATATGGAGCGTGGGAGAGGAGGGTGGCCCTGTATGAGGAAAGCGTGGGCGGAAAATCCGTTCCGCTCGCGGATTTTGCGGATTTTCGGGAAATCCGCAATCCGCGAGATTTGCGGATTTCCCGCAAAATCCGCAAATTCGCACGCAGCGGATTTTTTTGGCGGCGCGCGGCGTTGGTGATACAATTTTTGCGGCGCGCGGCGTTTATCATCGTTTGCCGAGTTGTTTTTTTCGATAGTTTGCGAGTGCTGCGCCATTTTGGATCTTGCTGTGTGATCCCGCGGGAATTGGCGAGCGCGATTACGTCATCGCGGCTTGCCAGCGAGAGTTTGTCAACGCGAGTACGGCGAGATCACGTCTCGCGGTACTTCGCAAATTGCGAGATTTGAGATGCGGCGCGCGAAAATATAAATTTGCAATTCTGCACAAGAAATCCACCAGCAAGCAGCATAAACCTTCTAGAAATGATGATTTTTATGTGAATAACTCCTTAGTTTGACATTTGCCTGCACTTTTTTAGCGAGGAGTCCATTTTGGGGAGGGGGGCAGGGGGGTGGGAGGAAGGAAGTGCCCCATAGTCTTCAACTTCCTGTTCCTGTTCAGCAGGCTCCTCCCAGTGCTTTGTCCATCTCCTGGTCACTTTTCATTCGGATGTGGACCTGGAAGGATTACCTTTTGTGGATGCTGCTGGATCTTTGGATTTGAGGCCTTTTTGACTTTCTTTGGATCACTGTTGGATTAGAAATTTTACAAGTAAGTTTGTTTGGGGCATTACAGTTGCTGCAACTAAAATTTTGGGATTTTCGATTTTTTTGCTGTTTTGGGGCCTTTTCCCAGGGGTACTCAGTGGTGGGTGGACTGATTCTTTCTGTGGGTTGTCTTGAATTTAAACATCATGGAGGCCATAGATGAATTGGGATTGTGCTGATTTTTCTGTGTTTTTCGATTTTTTTTTTTTGTAAAATTTTGTGTTTTTCGATTTTTGACCTGTTGTTGGGGCCTTGACCAGGGGTAGTGAGTGGTGCATGGGGCCTAGTCTTTCTGTGGGCTGTCTTGAATTTAAACATCATGGATGGAATGGGATTGTGCAGATTTTGCAGTGTTTTTCGATTTTTGGGGGTGTTCATGGGGAGGGACATGCCATGTGGCTGGTGGCCATTTTGAGTGCAGCTACAGGCACTGGCCATGTGCTGGCAGGCAAGTGGCCATTTTGAATGCAGGCTTTGTTGTTAGGCCTCCAACCATTTTGCCTACTTTTCAACCTTTATTTATGCCAGGGGTAGTGAGTCTTGCATGGGCCTAGTATTTCTGTGGGTTGTCTTGAATTTAAACATCATGGAGGCCATAGATGAATTGGGATTGTGCTGATTTTTCTGTGTTTTTCGATTTTTTTTTTTGTAAAATTTTGTGTTTTTCGATTTTTGACCTGTTGTTGGGGCCTTGACCAGGGGTAGTGAGTGGTGCATGGGGCCTAGTCTTTCTGTGGGCTGTCTTGAATTTAAACATCATGGATGGAATGGGATTGTGCTGATTTTGCAGTGTTTTTCGATTTTTGGGGGTGTTCATGGGGAGGGACATGCCATGTGGCTGGTGGCCATTTTGAGTGCAGCTACAGGCACTTGCCATGTGCTGGCAGGCAAGTGGCCATTTTGAATGCAGGCTTTGTTGTTAGGCCTCCAACCATTTTGCCTACTTTTCAACCTTTATTTATGCCAGGGGTAGTGAGTCTTGCATGGGCCTAGTATTTCTGTGGGTTGTCTTGAATTTAAACATCATGGAGGCCATAGATGAATTGGGATTGTGCTGATTTTTCTGTGTTTTTCGATTTTTTTTTTTTGTAAAATTTTGTGTTTTTCGATTTTTGACCTGTTGTTGGGGCCTTGACCAGGGGTAGTGAGTGGTGCATGGGGCCTAGTCTTTCTGTGGGCTGTCTTGAATTTAAACATCATGGATGGAATGGGATTGTGCTGATTTTGCAGTGTTTTTCGATTTTTGGGGGTGTTCATGGGGAGGGACATGCCATGTGGCTGGTGGCCATTTTGAGTGCAGCTACAGGCACTGGCCATGTGCTGGCAGGCAAGTGGCCATTTTGAATGCAGGCTTTGTTGTTAGGCCTCCAACCATTTTGCCTACTTTTCAACCTTTATTTATGCCAGGGGTAGTGAGTCTTGCATGGGCCTAGTATTTCTGTGGGTTGTCTTGAATTTAAACATCATGGAGGCCATAGATGAATTGGGATTGTGCTGATTTTTCTGTGTTTTTCGATTTTTTTTTTTGTAAAATTTTGTGTTTTTCGATTTTTGACCTGTTGTTGGGGCCTTGACCAGGGGTAGTGAGTGGTGCATGGGGCCTAGTCTTTCTGTGGGCTGTCTTGAATTTAAACATCATGGATGGAATGGGATTGTGCTGATTTTGCAGTGTTTTTCGATTTTTGGGGGTGTTCATGGGGAGGGACATGCCATGTGGCTGGTGGCCATTTTGAGTGCAGCTACAGGCACTGGCCATGTGCTGGCAGGCAAGTGGCCATTTTGAATGCAGGCTTTGTTGTTAGGCCTCCAACCATTTTGCCTACTTTTCAACCTTTATTTATGCCAGGGGTAGTGAGTCTTGCATGGGCCTAGTATTTCTGTGGGTTGTCTTGAATTTAAACATCATGGAGGCCATAGATGAATTGGGATTGTGCTGATTTTTCTGTGTTTTTCGATTTTTTTTTTTTGTACAATTTTGTGTTTTTCGATTTTTGACCTGTTGTTGGGGCCTTGACCAGGGGTAGTGAGTGGTGCATGGGGCCTAGTCTTTCTGTGGGCTGTCTTGAATTTAAACATCATGGATGGAATGGGATTGTGCTGATTTTGCAGTGTTTTTCGATTTTTGGGGGTGTTCATGGGGAGGGACATGCCATGTGGCTGGTGGCCATTTTGAGTGCAGCTACAGGCACTGGCCATGTGCTGGCAGGCAAGTGGCCATTTTGAATGCAGGCTTTGTTGTTAGGCCTCCAACCATTTTGCCTACTTTTCAACCTTTATTTATGCCAGGGGTAGTGAGTCTTGCATGGGCCTAGTATTTCTGTGGGTTGTCTTGAATTTAAACATCATGGAGGCCATAGATGAATTGGGATTGTGCTGATTTTTCTGTGTTTTTCGATTTTTTTTTGTGTAAAATTTTGTGTTTTTTGATTTTTGACCTGTTGTTGGGGCCTTGACCAGGGGTAGTGAGTGGTGCATGGGGCCTAGTCTTTCTGTGGGCTGTCTTGAATTTAAACATCATGGATGGAATGGGATTGTGCTGATTTTGCAGTGTTTTTCGATTTTTGGGGGTGTTCATGGGGAGGGACATGCCATGTGGCTGGTGGCCATTTTGAGTGCAGCTACAGGCACTGGCCATGTGCTGGCAGGCAAGTGGCCATTTTGAATGCAGGCTTTGTTGTTAGGCCTCCAACCATTTTGCCTACTTTTCAACCTTTATTTATGCCAGGGGTAGTGAGTCTTGCATGGGCCTAGTATTTCTGTGGGTTGTCTTGAATTTAAACATCATGGAGGCCATAGATGAATTGGGATTGTGCTGATTTTTCTGTGTTTTTCGATTTTTTTTTTTTGTACAATTTTGTGTTTTTCGATTTTTGACCTGTTGTTGGGGCCTTTTCACCAGGGGTATTTGAGTCTAGCATGGGCCTAGTCTTTCTGTGGGCTGTCTTGAATTTAAACATCATGGAGGCCATGGATGGAATAGGATTGTGCTGATTTTGCAGTGTTTTTCGATTTTTGGGGGTGTTCATGGGGAGGGACATGCCATGTGGCTGGTGGCCATTTTGAGTGCAGCTACAGGCACTGGCCATGTGCTTGGCAGGCAAGTGGCCATTTTGAATGCAGGCTTTGTTGTTAGGCCTCCAACCATTTTGCCTACTTTTCAACCTTTATTTATGCCCAGGGGTAGTGAGTCTTGCATGGGCCTAGTCTTTCTGTGGGTTGTCTTGAATTTAAACATTATGGAGGGCATGGATGGATTGGGATTGTGCTGATTTTGCAGTGTTTTTCGATTTTTTTGTGCTCTATAACTGAACTGATGTTCCTCTGTCTTCCATTTTTTTTAGGTGCACAAGACTCAAGAGAACCACCAGTGCCAGGAAGAAGTCCTGCAGCGGTGTGTGTGTGCAGCATAACGTCACGCGACGTCACGTCTGGCCTCAGACAACTCTACAATTCGTGCAACTGCGGCCTGCTGTCTGACCTGCTCTGAAGAAGATGGCCCCAAAGAAAGTTCTCCGTAGCTCCTCTAGCAAGAAAGTTGCTAGTAAGGAGCAGAAGAAGCAAGTTACCAAGGAGGCTGGTGTGTCACCCGCCACTTTTTTTGGGAGCAAAAGAAAAAGTACGCCTGCAGCAGCAGGATCTGCTGGGGACCAACCTGAGAGCAGCACCCCTGCTCCATTGGGTTCAGTGCCTCCACCACCACGCCAACTTAAGTCAAAGCCCTTGAGTGCTTCAGAGGCAGTCAGTGTACTTCTCCAATCACCATCGACCAGTGATGTTGGCTCATCGCAAGAAAGTAGCAGCAATGTCCCTGAATCAACACAGGTTGTTGTAACTCATCTGACAAGTGTTGAACAACCACAGCCGCAACAACAACACCATGTGCAAGTACACGCCCAAGTACATGTGGAAGGAGAGGCAGCAAAAGGAGATGCGCAAGCAAAGGTGCATGGACGTTCACAAGTGCCCACAATAGTTGTTCCTCCCGAAGTAGGGGCACATTTGGAAATCGACAATGAAGCTGAGGTATCATTGGAAGCCACTCCTCCTGATGATCATTCATTGTCTTCCACATCCCTAGCAAGGAAAAGATCAAGGGGGGTGTCTACATCTTCTTCAAGCCCACCTCGTTCTGGTGCAAGTGATCTGTCTTGGGAACCACGACAACTGCGGTCTGACAGTGAGGCAGAGGCACACCATGATCTGCCACCGGTACCTAAGCGTAAAAGGAAGGTCGTCCAAAAACTCAAACCTATGGAGTGTGATGAGGCTCAACAAGAAGTGACAGATACTGCTGGTGATGAAGCCTCTCACGATGACGACGAGGCAGTCATCACAAAGGTCACTGCAGCCCCACCGGGCATGCAGCAAAGAGACATTTTGACCCTATCCCGAGAAGCTGCTGAGCGTGATGATGATGTCGGCGAGGAGGCAATGGAAATGGAATCATTAGATTTGGAGTTAAGTAGTACACCAAAACCTACCGCTTCCATATTTCTTCCTCGCAAGAAGGTACCCACCTCGTCCTCGACCTCAATTCGTGGTGGTGAAAGTGCAAAACGTACTGAAGTTCGGCAATCCACATCCTCCACTTCATCTGTCATTAGCAGCAGGACCACCACCACCAGTATCGACGCCTCCTCCGGCGGCGGCCCCCGAAGACATTTCAAGTCTCCAGTTTGGGACTTCTTTAGTGTTTGCCCAAAAAAGGAAAACGTAGCCATTTGTAGCCTTTGTAAGCTTCGATATAGTCGTGGTAAGCTTGGTTCTAACTATGGTACCGGAGGCCAGAGAGGTCATCTTGAGAGAAGGCACCCTGTCGAATGGTTTCCGCACCTAGAGGCGGTCAAGAAAGCCGGAATTGCACGTAATGAAAACGTTGATTTGTCATCTGCTGATGACGAGGAGGTAGAAGAAGACGATCCAAACACTTCACTTACACCCAGTTCCCATGTCAGCAGCACACCCCATGGGAGCCACACTAAGAGTGTGGGAGAGAGTGAGACATCAATGCGGAAAAGTTCATCAGCGAGCGTAACTGGGTCGAAGAGATCATCATCCCGTAAATCATTGGTCCAGGGCAACATTAAAAAGATGTTGTTTACAGAAGCGCAATATGAACGCAACCACCCAATGACCCGTCTGTATAACACTAAGCTGGCTAAAATGCTAGCTCTGGACCTTCTCCCTTTTTCTTTTGTCGAAGGGGTTGGTTTTCTAGAATTAGTGGCAGTGCTCTGCCCTAAATGGAAGGTTCCTAGCCGGTTCTATTTTGCCCGAGTTGCGGTTCCAGCACTACATGAAGATGTTCTGAAGGCGATTGGGGCAGCTTTGCAGAAGAGTGCTGTTCACACTATACATCTGACAACAGACATGTGGACCAGTGGCGCAGGCGCTGATTACATGTGCATCACTGCACACTGGGTCTCTTTTTCAGGGGCTAAAGCAAAGCTAAACTCAGGTGTTGACACTAACATTGTTTTTAAAGGTGCTCGGAAACATGCAACACTAGCCATGTTTGGTTTGGAGAAACGTCACACAGCAGAAAACATTTTGGATGTCTTTAACACAAAGGTCCTTAACTGTCTGTCCCCACTAAAACGCAAGGTTGGTTATGTTTCCACGGACAATGGCTCCAATATAGTTAAGGCCATGAGGGACGGTTACTATTTCAGAGTGCCGTGTTTGGCGCACTGTATAAACCTGGTTGTCCAAAAATTCTTGGGTAATAAACTCAGTGCAGCGTACAGTGTATTGGAGAACTGCCGAAAAATTTGCAAGCATTTCAGGCATTCTTTTAAGGCCCGCAAGCAGCTGAGGAGCATGCTATATCAATGTCAAATGCCAGTGAAAGCACTCATCCAGGAGGTGGTAACACGTTGGAACTCAACCTTCTACATGCTTGAGCGTCTGTATGAGCAGTATACGCAACTCGATCAATATTTCTTGAAAGAGGGTATAGAGGAGCTGAGGATGGGTGGGCCGCAATGGAACATAGTTGAAAGCCTAACACGCATGCTTCGTCCTTTTGAGGTCTTCACGCGTGCAGTCAGCAAGGAGGACTCTAATTTGGGAAAAGCTATCCCATTGTTGTACATGCTGGAGGACCAACTGAAGGAGGTGTGTTCTGTGTTTCGAAAAGATGACAAAAAGAAAGGCTCTTCTTTGCTTCTGGCTGAGCAATTATTAGAGCTCCTACAAGGTGATGAACGTCTTCAAAAGATCCACTCAGAACAGCATTACATTTGTGCTACTATTCTGGATCCACGCTACAAAAAGGCGCTGGCAGGCAGAGCATTCTTTGCTTTTGCTGATGAAGATGTTACAAAGTACAAACGTTGGCTAGCCTTGTCAGCCAAGAAGTTTGAAACAGAACGGCTGGAAATTGAAGGAAATGGCAGTACATCAGCAGGCCATCCCCAGTCAAAACAATCCACTTCTGCACCTGTGGCTGTGGCACAAGTGACCTCTCAGCCGTTAAAGACACCGGCAACCGCATCATCTGCACGAAAGACAGCAGAAACATTGGAGGCTGAAGAGGATTGGCTAGCTCTGCGTGGGTTTGGTTCTCAAAAGGCCAGAGGCACAGCAAGAGCTACGCAAAGTGGAGGAACCTTGGAGGAGGACCTTGAGTCGATGGTGAAGGACTATCTGAATGACTCCACAGAGGTCTATGTTAATTCTGACCCATTGGCGTATTGGCATGGGAAAAAAGAATTGTGGCCACAGCTCACCAACCTGGCTTTAAACTACTTGTCTTGCCCACTCGCAAGTGTGTCTTCTGAACGGGTTTTCAGTGCGGCTGGTGGGATTGTAACTCCCAAACGGAGCCGCCTCTCGCCCAAAAATGTGGAGAGGTTAACAATGATCAAGATGAATCAGCACCTCATACCACCAGATATAAGAGTACGAGAGAGCGTGCCGGATGAAGAGGAGGTGGCCAGCACCATAGATGAGGGAATTTCTACTCTGTCAGGTGGCACTGACCTCACCCGGGCTGAATTCGCAGAGTATGATGACGAAGCCTTATTCTTATTCCTGGACCGTGATTCCGACTTCGAGCCCTGAAAATGAGACAACGAATCAATAACTTTCTTTTTCATCCTTATTCACTTTTATTCCTGTGTGTCTGTCTTTCTTTGTTGTGCACAGTTAATATAATTCAAACTTTAATCAGATTATCACAAAGACAAGCCCATCAGCAGAACTGTCTTCACTTGTTTGCTAATTTATTTGAAGGTGCCGCAGTCTGCATTCCTCAGGTTCACAAGTTCAGAAGAACATGCTCCTCTATCCTCCTCCTCCAGACTCCTATTTCCATCAAAGCAGAGGGCTGGTTTACGCCCAATGAAGAAAGACTCAGCACTTGTGGGGGTGTTGTTCTACCTCTTTGCAGGTGAGTTGACGGGTCTGGGGCCATTGCTGGGAAGCACTAAAAGTGGTTTGTGCCAAATCCGAGGCGGAAATTTTTTTGTGTTTTTGATGACTTGCTTGCCTTTGAGGTGCTCTTAGGGGGGGTTCCGTCTGTTTGTGGGTGAGTTTCATGGTCTGAGAGCATTGCTGGGACACTCTAATCTTGATTGCATTTGCTTTTCAGGAAATCCGTCGTGCCAACCCCGACTTATGGCCTAGCTACGCAGCGCGTTTGGACCGAAGGCCCAGAAATATTGCAAGTATGAGATTTTGCTTTTGGCCTGTTTGGGGGTGTTATGCTTCTTGGCGGGTGGGTTGCCGGGTCTTGGGGCATTCCTGGGAAGGTCTAATACCGGGTAGAAGTGGTTGGGACAAAATCCAGGCCGATTTTTTTTGGGCTATTTCAGACATTTTGCTCTATGTAGCGTTTTCGGGGGCCTGTTTGGGGGGCTTCCTGGTGTTTGCGGGTGAGTTTCGTGGTCTGGGAGCACTGCTGGGACACTCTAATCTTGATTGCATTTGCTTTTCAGGAAATCCGTCGTGCCAACCCCGACTTATGGCCTAGCTACGCAGCGCGTTTGGACCGAAGGCCCAGAAATATTGCAAGTATGAGATTTTGCTTTTGGCCTGTTTGGGGGTGTTATGCTTCTTGGCGGGTGGGTTGCCGGGTCTTGGGGCATTCCTGGGAAGGTCTAATACCGGGTAGAAGTGGTTGGGACAAAATCCAGGCCGATTTTTTTTGGGGCTATTTCTGACATTTTGCTCTATGTAGCGTTTTCGGGGGCCTGTTTGGGGGGCTTCCTGGTGTTTGCGGGTGAGTTTCGTGGTGTGGGAGCACTGCTGGCTATATATACTTTACTTTGCAAGAGGTTTGAAGCAAATCCATGGTGGCTGAGGGGACTTAGGGCCTAGCTGCAGAGCGCGCGCGGAGTGATTTGGGAAATTTGTGAAAAAGTGACTAAGTCCCCATTTTTGTACTTTTGCTCTTTGGCTGTTTGGGGGTCTTCTACTCGTTTTCTCCTGGGTTGACGGCTCTGGGGCCATTGCTGGGAAGCTCTAATACCGGATAAAAGTGTTTTGGACCAAATCCCAGGCGGAATTTTTTTTGTGTTTTTGATGACTTGCTTGCCTTTGAGGTGCTCTTAGGGGGGCTTCCTGGTGTTTGCGGGTGAGTTTCGTGGTCTGGGAGCACTGCTGGGACACTCTAATCTTGATTGCATTTGCTTTTCAGGAAATCCGTCGTGCCAACCCCGACTTATGGCCTAGCTACGCAGCGCGTTTGGACCGAAGGCCCAGAAATATTGCAAGTATGAGATTTTGCTTTTGGCCTGTTTGGGGGTGTTATGCTTCTTGGCGGGTGGGTTGCCGGGTCTTGGGGCATTCCTGGGAAGGTCTAATACCGGGTAGAAGTGGTTGGGACAAAATCCGCGCGGAAAAGCCTTTAGTTTTGGCACTTTTTGTAACTTAGGGTTCGTTAGGGTTAGCCCTAGCAGCAGGATTGCATGTGTATCGGGGTGTTCTAGATTTTTCAAACTGAGTTCTGGGGTCTTAGAGCACTCGTGAGAATGTGTAATTTTGGTTGCAAGTCATTTGAAGAAAATCCATGGTGGGAAAGGGGGGATTTGGCATAGTTAAAGAAAGCCTTTGCCACTATTCTTAACTTAGGGTTCGTTAGGGTTAGCAGTATTTCTATTGCATGTGTTTGAGTGGGGGGGATTTCGAGTCTTGGAGCGATGCTGGCTATGGCTACTTTTGCTTGGTTGCTTGCAAGTGGTTTGAATACAATCCACGGGGGGTAATGGGTAATTAGGGTACTTCGGCCTACTTTTACTTTCAAAGTAAGTTTTGTCTCCAGTTTTCTGCTAGGCCTCGTTTTTTGGGTGGGAGCACTGCTAGGAAGATCTATTTTTGTTCTAAAACACAGTTTACAGTACACCTAGCTTGAGGGGCAAGATCCGCTACATTAATTTGCCCATACTTACTTATCCTTCAAAAGGTGACTCAGAGTACGCACTTTCAAAAACATTGTACTGTCTGTCTACTAGGAAAAACAAATTGTGACTTTTTGCACTCCACAGCCTACATACCTTATATTTATTTATCAGTGGTGTTGTAATATTATATCACTTCCTGTTTTTCGTTGAATAATTACAGGCCGGGTTTCAGTCTCTGCAATGGGGAAAAAAGGATGGAGTCAGGCTTCACAGTAGCGAGCCACAATTCAGCATCAGGCAGGCAGTGGACAGGGTGTCTTCTGGTGACCAACATCGGTGGACGAAGCGTCGGCTGCAATGGAGGAGTGCCGCTAATAGGAGGATTTTTTTTCTGCGGGCAACTTACTTACCACTTCCAACAGGACCACTACAACCACATAGATACAGTATCCCTTGCCTTTTTCTCTGACTGTGACTGCATTTCTTTGCTCTCTCTCGGCTTCTACATTGATCCCTTAACACATCACTTAGTCCACTCCACTATCTGCACCACACATAGTCATTTGTAAGTGCTCCTACGTAATTCGCAAGTCGCAGCACGCCCCAGGCCGTAGAGGACTGGGATGGCCCCAATGATGAAGCATGTCACCAAGGGGCAACCCTGGTGAGTGAGGGGACACCTAGAAAAAAAGCAATTTCTCCTTTTCTATCTACTATACCTTCTGTCAGGTTACGCAGCCCCTAAGCGCCTACCGTACTATGAAACTACATTTCCCATGAGTAGGCGGGAGACTTGCAGACTATTTAGTGAGACTATATGAGAGTACCCTTGTATGTTAGGACATCACTTCACTGATGCCTGTCTTGTCTTCTCTTACAGGTATCCTTTCCCTGCTGACCCTACCTTTACCCATCCCACATTTTTTATTTTAGTTTGTTATTTTTCTCCCTCGCCTAATGCCTCGAACACCCTGTGTTTACACTTCTGGGTGTTGGTGACATTTGGAGGTGGAACCATATTTGCATCGACTGGATCACGGGGAGTAAACGTGACACCTTCCAGACCAACCCCATTGAGTGTTGTTGTGAATGGATTTATAGTGACCAGCAAGGCTCTCGGGTATCTGGCTACAGAGACCTTATGTTGAATATAGTTATCAATAATTCCACACAGGCCCTGTACTGTCGCATTCTTTCTTTCCACAGTTGTCGATGATATATTCTTACTCTGCTTGACAAAGAACCATTGCTAATGTGAAAGAACTTCAACCGAATTAGTAGTTATACTTTACCATTTGTTAGGCTACAATGTGGCACTGCTCTACTGTACTTCTGTCACCTGCTATATTCTCAGTTGTACCGTTGAATTGCTCAGGAGGACAAACCAGATTTCATTTTCTTTTTTTTCATAGGCATGCAACTGCCACTGTGTCACACCACTACTACCACCGCTATGAGGAAATTTTATCCGACCAAGATTGCCAACGTTATTCGGTGTTTCCCGTGGAGCCAGCCCTGGGCCTAGCCCTACTTTCAAACACAAATTACAGGTAAGATAAGCGTTTGGTGGTTTGGGGGTATAATGGAGTATTAGTACGAGAGACGAGAGCCTGAAGGTAGTACTACTAAAGTCCTAGGACTCTTGGATTCACTTCACTTAGTCTGTGAGAGGCACTTAGTGTTGAAAACATTTGGGCATTTACACTTAAAGGAAGAAAATGGAACTAAACTTTCAGGAAAACAGTCAACGTTAAACCCCCACCCACCAGGCAAGCAGTAAAAAACAGGTATGCTCAGATAAAGTTTGAAAAAGTATATTTATATCCCTAACAAAATAATCTCCCGCAAGACCCTCCCTAACCCCAACGATTGTCCTTCAAAAGTCCCCAAAAACCCAACTCCCAATTCCCACCCCCCAAAAGTCTCTAAAAAAGGGGCAAGGGACACTATGGGTGGATGCTGTTCACTTTTTGGGCCAGGGCATCATGCTCCTCGCGGAGCAAGGCGAGCTCCTGCTGAAGGCGGGACACCATCAGGGTGGTGCGGCGCAGGCGTGCCTTCACTGCCTTGCAGGTGCAAGGCCTGTGAGAAGCAGCTGTTGGCCTTGCTGCTCGGCGGTGGCGTTTGCCTTTGGCAGCCCGGCTCAGTCTCGGTGGACCACTGTGCTGGGTCACGGTGGCAGCCGGTGAGGCCACGGAGGACGACGTTGTCGTTGTTGTCGACCGCACACTTTCCACGTCCTCCAGGGCCACCAGCCGCCGATATTCCGCAACAGTGGCCTCGATTCTCCGTTGCCGGGCCGCTCTAGCCAGCTCCTTCCTCCTTGTTCGTTTGGAAGGAGAACCTATATGAAGAAAGAAAGACATAGTCTGTAACCAATGCTCTTTAAGATTAACTCAATCATTCAGCAGAAATGTGTGCTGCAGTACAACTAGCAACTTGCAAGCGCATTACATAACTATTGAGGCCAGTATCTATCTAACCTCACACTTCTTCATCCTTGCTCTAACATTAGTGGGAGTTTAAGGAACAAATTCTATGAGCACTGTGGACTTCCATTGGAGTCGACTATGAAAGTACACCAGTCTTATTCTTCTTCTTGTCTCTTGTTTTGGAAAATTGGTACGTTATTTTCTGCAAGCCGGCATAATGCCAGCGCGGTAAACTTGCACCCGAGAAAAAGAGACGCACGCCATGAGGAGTGACCTAGACTTGCGTTGCCGTTGCGTTACTGTACCCGTCCAGTACATGCAGGTGGTGAATCTCTTACTTTTCTATTACGGGTGGCACTGAGAATACTCTGTTACAACTCAAGGGCTACTGCTTAATTAATTTAACTTTCACCCTACAGTGGAAATGAGTACTAGAAATGGAAAATTGAAGAAGATAAATAATCTGATTATCTATCACTTCACATGGGATGTTTTTGCTTATATATGGGATGACTTTAGGTGCTTTGCTTTTTATTGAGTGACAGGCAGTGATACATCCACACATGAATGACTGAGTACTACTAAACTTATTAAGAGAGGTAGGGAGTGGCCACCATAATAACCGGATCTATGCAGTGCTTGCAATACAAACTACTGCTACTATTTATGGTAGTATTTGGACAAAATTAAAAGTTCTTTTCCTTGCCTTTCCTACACTGGAACGGACGTGCGGGTGCAGTGTTAGTGTTACATGCTCTTCAAAGTTACACTTAGTTCATCCACTGACCGTCTACTCTCTCTAGATCATGGGTACTCACAAACTTTCTCTCAGGGGCTACATTTACAGTGTAGTTTGGGGCCGAGGGCCGCACTGGTGGGGGCGGAGTCAGAGGGGGCGGGGCTAAAGCAAAACGATAACTTGTGACCATGAGGTTGCACACAGGTCCCTGCAGCAGATGCCCTCATCCACTGAGCCACCAGACCCAGCATTTACATACATCTCTCTCCCTCCTGCTGTCCCTCCTGCCCTCCCTCCATCTCTCTCTCCCTCCTGCCCTCCCTCTCCCTCTGTCATCTCACTGTGTGTGTGTCTATCTGTGTCAGCCTTCAGCCCGGGTTGAGACCGCTTCCTCAACGCGCACACACAGACAACAACACCAAAGTACTTAACAGGTCTTTAAAAGACCATTAACATATTATTGAGGCTTTGTTTGTTTTAGCGCCCCTGCTTCTCCACCCTGACAATCACTGCTTGCCCGGCCCCACAGAGCAGAGGCTTAGTTCTATTTCACCTCTTTGTGGCCTTGCATCTCCACTCTGCTCTGTGGGGGCCGGGGGAGCAGTGATTGTCAGAGTGGAGATGCAGGGGCGCTAACAGGTGAAATACAAAAAAGCCTCTGCTCTGTGGGGGCCGGGGGAGCAGTGATTGTCTGCAAGGTCAGCGCACCGCCAACGAAGGCTTGCCGGGCCACCACCGGCCCGCGGGCCGTACTAGGAGTACCCCTGCTCTAGATACACATATGCTATCTAAGAGTCAGATAGTAGCATGATCCAGGTATATGGACACATACAGTTTCTGTGTCACCCACCCAGGCTGTTGTCCTTCCACCCATCATTGCTTCATCATTCACCCAGCCATGCATCTCATATTCTTGCCTTCCCAGCTAGTCTTCAATCTCAATAAGTAAGGAATATATAAGAGCTTACCTCTGGCCGCCACCACCACCGTCTCAACTCTCACAGCTGCCGCCGCCGCCTCCTCCCCTGAAGCATCGCCCGATTCGCCCTCCGCCTCGGTGTCGAGCACCACCACCTCCACACTGGCCCCGCCACCAGATGTTCCACCTACAAAGTACATTTAAGAATGTTAGAATAAAGCAGTCACTAGTATTTGGTCTAGGAATGAAGACATGTGAAAACAATGTAATTTGTGACTGTCGTTAAAGTTAAAAAACAAAATGTCCCTTTTTCCAGGGAAGGTTGTCTTGCTGCACTTTTTGGCACAACTGATGAAGGCTGTTTTTTTAACACGCACCATTTTTCTCCACACAGACAGAAGATGGACTTCTAACAACAAGATCAAGTTGAAACCAGGTGAGAGCTCGGCTCGACCACAAGAAATGTCTTCAATTAATCGTCAGCACTAACCACTTTTCCATTATCAGTTAAACGTTTAGTTTTATTATGACTTCATTTTAATAAATGTGTTTACTTTTAATAAAGCTTTTAAACTTAAATACAATCTGTGTTTTTTGGTCCAGACTAGAGTGACTGAGCGAAAGGTTTTGCAATTTTTGCAAGCATGAGTCCAGATAGAACACTTCAAAAGACATTATGGACAATCCCAGAGGACTGCACTAAGTTGATAGAGCTATTGCTGACTAGAATCATGGGAGTTTCGCCAACCGTGCAATCTTAGTTAGCTACACAGACAGACTAATAAGAATAATCTAGTAATACCACAGGGAGTCATAGTAGAGGCAGGATAAGAATTTAGATACAGTCTACAAGAAGAGCAAAGACAATTTTGAAAAAAGTCAAATGAGGAACGCTAGGAAAAATAGGTACTAGTCTAAAATGAAAACTTACTGGGGCCAGCAGAGGAGCCCTCGCCTGCCCGATCCTGGCCCTGTTGATGAACAGCATCCGCCGCCTGCTGCTCCTGTGTCCTCCTCTCGCCCCTGGGGGGAGCTGACGTACAACATGAAAGAAAGAACAGAAAACATGGATGATTGTTGCTTGTCAATGTCAACCAAATCAAACATTTCAAAAGAACAATAACAAAATATTTCTGCGAAATTATATTGATTATGGTTACTTTTCATTTATATGCGGACCTGTGACTTCGAAAGTCACGTAACTCACTAAACAAAGTACTGAAACGTTCACCTAGGACTGGCAGGCAGCAGTCCGCAGGCAAGACGCAAAGTGACAGACAAACTCCATTGTGATTTCAGTCAGATCAGTGACAACACTAACAGTTGCCTGCTACATTACCAGTCATTTAAATAGTCAAACTATCAATCCACCGCCACTATTTTTCTTATTGTCAGGGTTACAAAGGAAGGGGCAGATTTAAGCCCTTGCGGCTCTTTTGCGCCGTTCTTGCGTGACTTTTGTGACGCAGCAGCTAAACAAAAAAGGGCGCCATGGTGCGGCGTATAATATTATAACAACGTGACGCATTTGGGAGATGCATCCCGTTATAAAGCCCTGCGCCATCAGGGGGCGTTCCGGCGCAAGGGAGGGCATTCCTGCGCTGGAACACATCCTAATAGTGGCTGAGGGAAATCTACAAAATATCAATCAGTCACCTTTAGGACAATGATGCGTCACACAAACCCTGCACCTGCTTGAAGCAGACGTACGGCTTGACCCAGCATTGGGGAGATAGGGTACCCCAGAGCATTGATGGAGCTGCGCCATCGTTGCGACGCAACTCCAGCAGTAAAGCTTCGGTGACGTTTTGGGCCCATGGGGCGCCGCATTGCAAATACGGCGCACCATGTTTGGTGGTGGTAGCGGGCCGCACAATTAATGGCGCATCCCTGCTACTTTGCAGGGATGCGACGGTAATTGCAATTCTGCCCCTTAGGGGCATACTTACTTACGCGTTCTGGCGCATCTCCAGAGATGCGCCAGATCAAATGCGTCACGCAAAACTACCCTTGCGACACGGCAGATGTGCCTCATTTACAATGCGGCGCGCCCTGGCGCAAGGGTAGGCACTTGCGTGACGCATCTCGTCACGTAAGAGCGGCGCATCGCTGGAGTCACGTCGCCAACGCAATGCAACTCCAGTAATGCTCAGGGCCACCCAATACTTTACATGCTGTGTCAGTCCTTTCGCCTGCTTCGAGCAGACATAAGGAATTGAATTGACGTAGCAGCGTCGCAGAAGTGCCTGCGTTAAATCTTGTAGATTTCACGCAGGCAATTTTGCGAGGCGCACAGCCGCTGGACCGCCCACCCTGCGTACTAGGAACGCACCCATTGTGGTGCAGGCCCATGGCTTTATAACGTGACGCATCTCCCTAGATGCGTCATGCTGTAAATGACTTGCAGGGATGCGGCACGTTTACGCCGCTGTTGCGTCACGCAAGGCAACGTAAACGTGGCGCAAGGGGCTTGTAAATGTAATCTGCCCCCTAGTGTCTAGCATTACGCAGTTCTGTTAAGTACACTCATACATAATAGTTACTCAGGCCAATGAGACCACGAAATAGAAAACAAATAAGCATAGTAGCAACCCCACTGAGAAGGAGAGCAGTGCACCTGAAATGCACAGAAGATTTTGAAATATAATTTAACTACAATGTAATCGTCATCAGCGGCATTATTGGCTTGCTCCATGTAAAAAACAAATATTTGCAATACAACAACACAGAGCAGGAGAAAACATCATAGTAGTGAGTGATTAAATGCCAATGGCTACTACTACTCACCAAGGCCGGGGATCTCCAAGCCGAGCTGGTCCAGCAGGTCGCGCTCGCGGTCCAGGAGGTCCGTCCAGCGATGGGTGACCTGGCTGTAGGTGCGCTGGACCCCGTAGAGGTGGGATATGGCCCAGCACACCTTCTCCCACCGCTTCCGGCGCTCCCGCATGTTATAGCCGCCGGCCGCGATCCTGCCGCCTCCCGCGATGGTCCTGGGCAGGCGGCGCTGGACGAAGTAGACCAGCGCGCCCACTTCCTCCGGGCTGAATATCTCCCGGCGCGTCACCTGCTCCCCCCTCGATCTCACGCCTGCTGTCCTGCCACTGGGTCCAGCACTACTCCCCGCCGCCGCTGCGGCCCTCAAGTGCCTGGGCAGCTTCACGGCGCCTGGCTTGACCATGGTCTGGGCAGGTAAGGTAGGAAGAAGTAGAAAATTAAGAAAGAATAGGATAGGGAAGAAGAAAAGAAAAGAGTTTACAAAAGTAGTTTAAAAGTAAAGAAAAATAGCAGAAAAGACAAAAATATACAGCTAGGAAAAGAGAGGGATAGATAAGAAGCAAAATCGTAAAAAAAAAACTGAAAACAAGCAAAGGATGGGAAAGATATCAAGAGGATTAAACACCATGCCCAGACACAGGAAATGAATGAAAAACAAGATGGCCGGCGCCCGTTTCCGAGCGCGAAAGTCAGTTTGCGCGAGATTTTCCTCGCGATCTCGTGCGAACCTCTAGATTTCCCGCGCGATCTCGTGCGAACCTCTACTCGCAATGCGCTTACTGCGCGAGATTATACATAGCGGGCGGAAACGGAAATACGTCACGCAAACAAAATGGCCGCGCCCGTACTCGACCTTGGGGTAAATTCGCGTGTTGCGCTGCAAGCGGCTCGCGAATACTGCAAAAAAACTCGCGAAACAACAAGCCGCAAAAAAATAAAATGCTCATTCGCACGAATTGGCGGCTTCCGCGGTCGGTTTCGCACGACGCCGCGCCCCGCGAATAGCGCGAAAAAAACCGCAAAACGATTTCAGCAAAAGCAAAAGCAATGAGCAGGTGCAAAAGGTCAACCTCATGATTTGTAACGATTCTTTGTATTGCTTCCTGAGGGGGCCCTCCAGAATTCGGTTGCCTGCTTGCAACTATTGTGTGACCCTGCTCTGACCTTAACTGTATGCCACAAAGGTCCTGATTTACAGCTAAAGGAGCAGACAAGCAGGTGCCAGGCTGGAACTTTAAATTCTTTCAGTGACACATTAATTAGCCCCTAATTCATTATTGTCAGTTGGGGCAGGGCAGGTGTTGTAACTAATTTTGCAACAATGAAAGCACTTAGCAAGTGCAAAAGATCACTAATCAGGGCGCACTAAGGAAGCAGGTGCCAGCTAAAAAAATATTCTGTGACACATTAATCAGCCCCAAATTAATTCAGGTCACTTGAGGCAGGGAAGGTGTGCTTTGCTTTGCCGAAAATAATGTACACTGGACAACCAGAGGGTGTGGTGATGAAACAGAGGGTGGCATGGGTGGGCCAGAGGGTGGCATGAGTAGTCAGAGAGTGGCAGTGGTGACAGAGAGTGGCAGTGATGAAGAAGAGTGTCCCAAACAGGCTGGACACGTAGAAACAACAAGTTCGCAAAACTTGCGACCCGACAGGTAAGTTCGCAAATTGCGAAATTGTAAAAACCCTCGCGAACTGGCAGAAACACGGGCGAACACAAAAAAAAAAAAAAATCCGCAAATTCGCGGGAATTCGCGGATTTTGCGGATTGCGAATCCGCAAATCCGCAAAATTCGCGAACGCGAGATCCGCAAAATTCGCCCATGCTTACTCTAGTGCAGTATGTAGATGATCTTCTAGTGGCTGCCGATGACAAGGAAACTTGCAAAGCAGCTACGGTTTCGTTATTACATCACTTGTCTACTTTGAATCACAAGGTATCACCTTCAAAAATGCAATACTGCTGCCAAGAAGTGACCTACCTAGGTCATCTCTTGTCAAAGGAGGGAAGGAAGTTGACCCCAGAGAGAATAAAAGCAATTACGCAGATGAGTGTTCCCCGCACACAGAGAGAAGTACGTGCCTTTCTAGGTATTACCTCTTACTGTAGGCAGTGGATCCCAAATTTTTCTCTTTTAGCGAAACCATTGGTAGCTTTGACTGGGAAAAATGTTCCGAGTCCGGTGCCATGGTCTGATGAATGTCAAGAGAGTTTCTCTGAGTTACGAAAAGCATTGTGTTCAGCTCCTGTATTGGGTACACCCGATTACAGTAAGCCATTCACGCTCTATGTTCACGAAAGAGAAGGTTGCGCGTTGAGTGTTCTGACACAGAAGTTTGGTGATAAACAACGCCCCTGTGCGTATTTCTCATCAACATTGGATCCGGTAGCTAGAGCGTTACCTAGTTGTTTGAGAGCTACAGCGGCAGCTGCGGCTTCCATTCGACAATCTGCTGGTTTGGTGATGAACAATATGCTAGTGGTCATGGTTCCTCATGCGGTGGATACACTCATGAACCGAACGAAGACGCAACACCTTACTAGTGCGAGACTATCTGGTTACGAGCTGACATTACTAGCGAGTCATATTCAGATTAAAAGATGTAATGTATTAAATCCAGCAACGTTGTTGCCGGCTAATCAAGAGTCGAGTGATTCCGAGCCACATGATTGTTGCTTTAGAACGGAGGAAGAGACAAAAGGACGTATCGACTTAAAGGATACTCCGTTGTCAGATCCAGATGGCACATTGTATGTGGATGGGTCATGTTTTAAACTGGAGAATGGTGATGTGACTGCTGCTTACGCAGTAACGACTTTGAAGACGATTGTGGAGACTGCAAGAGTGAATCAGAATTCTGCCCAAGCTGCAGAATTAATAGCTTTAACCAGAGCGTGTGTTTTAGCTAAGGGAAAGAGAGCGAATGTCTTTACAGATAGTCAGTACGCATTTGGCGTGGCCCATAGTTTTGGCCGTTTGTGGAGAGAAAGAGGTTTCATTACGTCCCATGGGACTAAGATTCAACATGGTCAGCTAGTTAACGACTTGTTGGAATCTTTAACCTTGCCGACTGAAGTTGCGATTGTGAAGTGCAGTGCTCATAAAGCAATCACGGATGATGTTGGTCGTGGAAATGCTTTTGCTGATGAGACCGCTAAACAGACAGCTAGAGACATGATGAGCAGAATGTATGTTGCTACGTCTGCTAGGTGGATTGCTGAATCTGGAATGTGTGAGGATACAATGGAAAGTGTGAAAGAGATTCAGAAAGAAGCAACTGAGGAAGAGAAACGTGTATGGAGAGAGAGTACGGGCAAGTTGGATTCGAATGGGTGTTGGATTGATTTGACAGAACAGCAGCGTTGGATGTTGCCTGATGCGTATGTGCTTGCAGTGGTGACGATGGCGCATGGAGTAGCACATATCAGTTCTAAAGGAATCTGTAAGATGTTGGCTCCCGTCTGGAAGAATGATGGGATCAGCAAGTGTGCAGAGAGAGTGGTGAAAAATTGTATGGTATGCCGATGCATAATCCTGGCAAGGGAACTCCAACTCCTGCTGGTCACTTCGCTCCTCCTTCCTGCCCCTTTGAAGTGATTCAGTTAGACTTCATTCACATGGATCGCTGTAATAATTTGAAATATGTCCTGGTGGTAGTTTGTGCTTTTTCCAGGTGGATCGAAGCATACCCACTAAAGGACAACACTGCCCTATCAACTGCCAAAATTCTTCTCAAAGAATATTTCCCTAGATTTGGAATGCCACGGATTGTATGGTCAGATAACGGAAGTGAGTTTATAGGGAAAGTTATGCAGAGTGTGTGTGCAGGTCTAGGTCTGAAACAAAAGTTCCATAGTGCGAACCATCCCCAGTCTGCTGGTTTAGTGGAGGGTTACAATGGCACCCTCAAACTGAAATTAGCTAAGATACAAGCATCCACAGGTTTAGCCTGGCCAGACGCACTTCCTTTGGCTTTGTTATCAACGAGAGCAACTGTACATTCTAGAGTGGGGCTTAGCCCTTATGAGATAGTGTTTGGCCGCCCGGCAAATATTTGGGGTGTACCGAGGCCTAAGGAGTTCAGTTCTCTAGAATATCCTATGTTGATAGACTACCTTTACGACTTGACTGCTAAATTGAGTCTTATTCACCAACAGGTTTTCGATGCTTTACCAAAGCTTCCGGAGAGTCCAGGGCATCAGCTGAAACCTGGAGATCAAGTGGTTATCAGGAACTTCGCGAGGACGAAGAATCTTCAGCCCAGATACATCGGTCCCTTCCAGGTCCTGCTTGCAACGAGGACAGCAGTTCGTGTAGCTGGACGCAAGCATTGGGTGCACGCATCCCATGTTAAGCGTGTCCCTTTGCCACTTCCTTACGACGACTGGGTGAAGAAGGGAATTGGTGCCTCCGAGTCTGAACGCACGCCAAAGTTCATCCCTTTCAGCGATGCCGAATTGATCACTGACACTCCGAAATCTGACTCTCCTCCTGAAAAGACTCCTTTAAACTCTGAACATTTGTCCCCTGCATCAGAAAAAACTCTGTCATCTGCGAACTTGAACACTGCAACAGAAACCAGTAATACGCTATTTGCTGATCAAACAGTACCTGCGAAGCAAAGATATAATTTACGAAACCGTAAAATGGACAAATAAAGCAGGCAACTGCATATTGTAATATTTTGATATATTGAACTTTTGCCTTCAGCCAGGAAGTTTGCTATTGTTTTATTGTTTTTAAAATTGCCTTGCCGTCTGGGTAGCCGTAGGGTCGTGGCTGTGTGCCTAGTTGAATCTGCGGGGGTCTGACACAAGGTCGATCTTTCTGTTAGTTCTGGGAACTCCCAGGGCTGATAGAGGCATTTTCATCTACGTACACATCATCAGTGGTCGCGAGCGGATTGTAGAAGATGGAGCTTCCTGCGCTGCAACGAGAAAATGTGATTTATGTTCGCAGAAACAGACTTTACAGAATTCTTCACAGCAAATGCTTTTTGATGCAACGTGCCATTACATTTCTAATTGTTTTGATAACGTTGGTGGGCGGAATCGTTTTTGGTATAAATTTGATTTATGTGCCAGTAACTACAGTACCTCCCCTTAATCCTGTTACTTCTACTGTTTCCTCTATACACTCTTTTCATTCGTTTCCTGAACACGAACAAGCCCGACGCTCAGAATTCATTAACAACACTTTCGTACAGCTCTTGCACCAACACCAACTGGTAGTTAACACTACAGACTGCTGGGTGTGTGGCTTGATACCCCACACTATGGATAAAGGCATTCCCTATCTGGTTTTGCCTTTCAGCTATAATGGATCATTTCAGGCCCTTCAAACCATCTTTGCTTATGCCCTTGAAACCTATCCTCCGCGTCCACCACGTTCCACTAAATATAACTCTGCCAACAAAGCCTTAGTTCAGGGAATTATTGACATGATCAAGGACGTCAATAATACTCCATCATACCCTAGAGACGAATTACGAGTATATTTAAGTTGGAATTCTTCAGAGTATCGCCTTAGTTTGGGAGAAAGCAAGCGTAAAAGCTCAACTCCAGTCTGGGTCGTACCCCACCGAGTTCAGGTCTGTTTGCAAGGTAATGGGAGAAATCCGAGAGCTCAGCTAGGGAGGAGTGAGTGCGTTGAGACTTATGTGTTTCCGGCTAACTCTTCCCCTGCCTTCCTCACTGCTAGGGGTACCTACTTCATCTGTCGAGACAGAGCTTATACATGGTTGCCTGCCGACTTTTCAGGTTCATGTTATATTGCTCGATTGTTGCCTCCAACATACACTGCTTCATCTGACTACCACAAGACTAGAGTAGCGAGAGGTGTCTTCAGCAAGGAAGATACCGCTGGTCAGGAAGCTGGAGATTTCTTCAAAGGCTTCCTTCCGTTCTGGGGGCCTATGGCCAATAGTAGAAACATACGTCAGCTAACACGGGTAGTTGAATCTACTATTACCGAAACTGCTGGTGCCCTTAGCAATTTGACAGCTGAGCTACAGGCGGATAGACTCATGACGTTGCAGAACCGCATGGTTCTAGACGTTATACTTGCAGATCGAGGTGGGGTATGTAGAATGATCCAATCGAGCTGCTGTGTCTTTATTCCCAATAATGCTCCAACAGTCTATGAGGCGATCTCTAAGCTGCACAAGATTTCCGACTCTATACACGTAGACAAGGGAAACTGGTCCTTCATGGAGTGGTTTTGGACTCTGATCTCAGCGTGGGGATGGAAGGTTTTAATGGTCATTGGTGTCATCTTAGTATTCCTATTCTCATGCTGCCTGATTATCCAGTGTGGTCCAGCCCTGTGTAGTCTTTGTGCCGCAACCTGTTTTAGGAAACCACCTGCGTTTGGAGAAAAGGCACGAGAAAGAATGATGATACAACAACATGTCACTGACCTGATGAGTATAGAACTAGATTCTGACATAGACTGAGTAATTGCCTATGTAAGGGCAAAAGGAGGGTCTGAGGTTCCGTGACGATTTGAACCCGTGTTTTCAATGTTGTCGGAAATACATAATATTGGTATCAGCGAACCGCAAATGATCCATTTAGCATATCCTGGTGTTTTCGCTACGATACGAGCAAGAGTACTCCTGTTATGAACACATTTCTGATCTACCCACGGCATCCATCTTAGATCATGGCAGCCATTTTGAGTTTCTTGCCCTCACATACGCAATAACCTCTGATCACTTCATTTCGATTAAGGACACGTAGCCTTAGCCGGAGATTCACCTCTTTCATGACACGTGCACCTTAAACCAGAACGCTGTAGCTGCATGACTCGACAAAGGCTGCCTCCTCTGCCTGAGGCCAGCCCTACTGAACTGGTTCTCGTGTCCATTGTCCCGATCATGATTAGACGGCCGAAGCCGGTAGCCTTGCCCATTTACAACCCACAAACATCTCTTATCCCGCTTTCCTATCTTCCACACCTGGCTCCATTCCTTTCTTTCTGAAACTTTATGAGGGGGAGGTAACGAAATTTACGATGAGGCGGTCCGGCTCTTGAATACAATATTGACAAGGGATTGTGATGAACTAGTGGGAACCCCTCTTCGTAGATGTTGTGTATCAGATTTTATCAACGGTTCCTGTGTACGCCAAATATTTATTGTTTATGACACAAAGGTTTTGGGAATGTACTAACATGTGAGGAATTCGCCTGAAGGCCAAAATTTAGTATATAAGGAGCAACCCTCTTTGTACAATTTGAACAGGCTCCTAGTTACTGCCCATGCGTAGTTTCTGTGACTTCTGTGTCCCTGCAGTAATAAACCTTTGGTCTTTGACGCCACCATCGAGAAGCCCGTGTTTCTGTTCATTTGCGCACCAAGGCAGGTGGAACTCCGGGGTCTTTGGGTGTTGTTCCCTGACACCTCTGGACGGAACCAAAAAGTCCAGAACTCCAACTCCATCCTACTCCAATCTACCCAACTCCATCCTACTCCAATCTACCCCACTCCAATCTACCCCACTCCTCCACACTCCAATCTACCCCACTCCAAACTACCCCACTCCAATCTACCCCACTACACCCTACTCCACTCCATCCTACTCCAATCTTCCCCACTCCACACTACTCCAATCTTCCCCACTCCACCCTATTCCAATCTACCCCACTCGACCCTACTCCAATCTATCCCACTGCACCCCACCCCACTCCACCCTACTCCAATCTACCCCACTCCAATCCACCCAACTCCAATCTACCCCACTCCAATCCACCCAACTCCAATATACCCCACTCCAATCTACCCAACTCCAATCTACCCCACTCCAATGTACCCCACTCCACCCTCCTCCAATCTACCCCACTCTACCCTACTCCAATCTACCTCACTCCATCCTACTCCAATCTACCCCACTCCACCCTACTCCAATCTACCCCACTCCACCCTATTCCAATCTATCCCACTCCACCCTACTCCAATCTACCCCACTCCACCCTACTCCAATCTACCCCACTCCATCCTACTCCAATCTACCCTACTCCACCCTACTCCAATCTACCCCACTCCACCCTATTCCAATCTACCCCACTCCACCCTACTCCAATCTACACCACTCCACCCTACTCCAATCTACCCCACTCCATCCTACTCCAATCTACCCCACTCCAATCTACCCCACTCCACCCTACTCCAATCTACCCCACTCCATCCAACTCCAATCTACCCTACTCCAATCTACCCCACTCCAATCTACCCCACTCCACCCTACTCCAATCTACCCCACTCCTCCACACTCCAATCTACCCCACTCCACCCTTCTCCAAACTACCCCACTCCAATCTACCCCACTCCACCCTACTCCAATCTACACCACTCCATCCTACTCCAATCTACCCCACTCCACACTACTCCAATCTACCCCAGTCCACCCTATTCCAATCTACCCCACTCCACCCCAATCTACCCCACTCCACCCCACTCCAATCTACCCCACTGCACCCCACCCCACTCCACCCTACTCCAATCTACACCACTCCAATCCACCCCACTCCAATCTACCCCACTCCAATCTACCCCACTCCAATCTACCCAACTCCAATCTACCCCACTCCAATCTATCCCACTCCATCCTACTCCAATCTACCCCACTCCGCCCTACTACAATATATCCCACTCCACACTACTCCCATCTACCCCACTCCAATCTACCCCACTCCACACTACTCCAATCAACCCCACTCTACCCTACTCCAATCTACCCCACTCTACCCTACTCCAATCTACCCTACTCCAATCAACCTCACTCCACCCTACTCCAATCTACCCCACTCCATCCTACTCCAATCTACCCTACTCCAATCTACCCCATTCCAATCTACCCCACTCCACCCTATTCCACTCCACCCTACTCCAATCTACCTCACTCCATCCTACTCCAATCTACCCTACTCCAATCTAACCCACTCCAATCTACCCCACTCCACCCTACTCCAATCTACCCTACCCCAATCTACCCCACTCATCCTACTCCAATCTACCCTACTCCAATCTACCCTACTCCAATCTACCCCACTCCACCCTACTCCAATCTACCCCACTCCACCCTACTCCAATCTACCCCACTCTACCCTACTCCAATCTACCTCACTCCATCCTACTCCAATCTACCCTACTCCAATCTACCCCACTCCACCCTACTCCAATCTACCCCACTCCACCCGACTCCGATCTACCCCACTCCACCCTACTCCAATCTACCCCACTCCACCCTACTCCAATCTACCCCACTCCACCCTACTCCAATGTACCCCACTCCATCCTACTCCAATCTACCCTACTCCAATCTAACCCACTCCAATCTACCCCACTCCACCCTACTCCAATCTACCCTACCCCAATCTACCCCACTCCAATCTACCCTACTCCATCCTACTCCGATCTACCCCACTCCAATCTACCCCACTCCACCCTACTCCAATCTACCCCACTCCAATATACCCCACTCCAATCTACCCCACTTCAACACACTCCAATCTACCCCACTCCACCCTACTCCAATCTACCCCACTCCACCCTTCTCCAAACTACCCCACTCCAATCTACCCCACTCCACCCTACTCCAATGTACCCCACTCCACCCTACTCCAATCTACCCCACTCCACCCTTCTCCAAACTACCCCACTCCAATCTACCCCACTCCTCCCTACTCCAATCTACCCCACTCCACCCTACTCCAATCTACCCTACTCCAATCTACCCCACTCCACCCTACTCCAATCTACCCCACTCCATCCTACTCCAATCTACCCTACTCCAATCT
Source organism: Lissotriton vulgaris (assembly GCF_964263255.1). Classification (NCBI taxonomy): domain Eukaryota; kingdom Metazoa; phylum Chordata; class Amphibia; order Caudata; family Salamandridae; genus Lissotriton; species Lissotriton vulgaris. The sequence goes on along the minus strand of NC_141693.1, from coordinate 19,095,164 downwards.
ACCCCACTCCAATCTACACCACTCCACCCTACACCACTCCACCCTACTCCACTCCTTCCCACTCCAATCTACCCCACTCCACCCTACTCCAATCTACCCCACTCCAATCTACCCCACTCCAACACACTCCAATCTACCCCACTCCACCCTACTCCAATCTACCCCACTCCACCCTTCTCCAAACTACCCCACTGCAATCTACCCCACTCCACCTTACTCCAATCTACTCCACTCCATCCTACTCCAATCTACCCCACTCCACACTACTCCAATCTACCCCACTCCATCCCACCCCACTCCACCCTACTCCAATCTACCCCACTCCAATCTACCCCACCCCATCCTACTCCAATCTACCCCACTCCAATCTACCCCACTCCATCCTACTCCAATCTACCCCACTCCAATCAACCCCACTCCAATCTACCCCACTCCACCCTACTCCAATCTACCCCACTCCATCCTACTCCAATCTACCCCACTCCAATCTACCCCACTCCACCCTACTCCAATCTACCCCACTCCATCCTACTCCAATCTACCCCACTCCAATCTACCCCACTCCACCCTACTCCAATCTACTCCACTCCAATCTACCCCACTTCATTCTACCCCACTCCATCCTACTCCAATCTACCCCACTCCAATCTACCCCACTCCAATCTACCCCACTCCTCCACACTCCAATCTACCCCACTCCACACTACTCCAATCTACCCCACTCCAATCTACCCCACTCCTCCATACTCCAATCTACCCCACTCCACACTACTCCAATCTACCCCACTCCAATCTACCCCACTCCTCCACACTCCAATCTACCCCACTCCACCCTACTCCAATCTACCCCACTCCACCCTACTCCAATCTACCCCACTCCACCCTACTCCAATCTACCCCACTCCATCCTACTCCAATCTACCCCACTCTACCCCACTCCATCCTACTCCAATCTACCCTACTCTAATCCATCCCACTCCAATCTACCCCACTCCACCCTACTCCAATCTACCCCACTCCAATCTACCCCACTCCTCCACACTCCAATCTACCCCACTCCACCCTATTCCAATCTACCCCACTCCACCCTACTCCAATCTACCCCACTGCACCCCACTCCACTCCACCCTACTCCAATCTACCCCACTCCAATCCACCCAACTCCAAGCTACCCCACTCCAATCTACCCTACTCCAATCTACCCCACTGCACCCCACCCCACTCCACCCTACTCCAATCTACCCCACTCCACCCTACTCCAATCTACCCCACTCCACCCTATTCCAATCTACCCCACTGCACCCTACTCCAATCTACCCCACGGCACCCCACTCCACCCTACTCCAATCTACCCCACTCCAATCCACCCCACTCCAATCTACCCCACTCCAATCTACCCTACTCCAATCTACCCCACTGCACCCCACCCCACTCCACCCTACTCCAATCTACCCCACACCACCCTACTCCAATCTACCCCACTCCACCCTATTCCAATCTACCCCACTCCATCCTACTCCAATCTACCCCACTCCATCCTACTCCAATCTACCCTACTCCAATCTACCCCACTCCAATCTACCCCACTCCACCCTATTCCAATCTACCCCACTCCACCCTACTCCAATCTACCCCACTCCACCCTACTCCAATCTACCTCACTCCATCCTACTCCAATCTACCCCACTCCAATCTACCCCACTCCATCCTACTCCAATCTACCCTACTCCAATCTACCCCACTCCAATCTACCCCACTCCACCCTACTCCAATCTACCCCACTCCAATCTACCCCACTCCACCCTACTCCAATCTACCCCACTCCATCCTACTCCAATCTACCCCACTCCAATCTACCCCACTCCACCCTACTCCAATCTACTCCACTCCAATCTACCCCACTTCATTCTACCCCACTCCATCCTACTCCAATCTACCCCACTCCAATCTACCCCACTCCAATCTACCCCACTCCTCCACACTCCAATCTACCCCACTCCACACTACTCCAATCTACCCCACTCCAATCTACCCCACTCCTCCATACTCCAATCTACCCCACTCCACACTACTCCAATCTACCCCACTCCAATCTACCCCACTCCTCCACACTCCAATCTACCCCACTCCACCCTACTCCAATCTACCCCACTCCACCCTACTCCAATCTACCCCACTCCACCCTACTCCAATCTACCCCACTCCATCCTACTCCAATCTACCCCTCTCTACCCCACTCCATCCTACTCCAATCTACCCTACTCTAATCCATCCCACTCCAATCTACCCCACTCCACCCTACTCCAATCTACCCCACTCCAATCTACCCCACTCCTCCACACTCCAATCTACCCCACTCCACCCTATTCCAATCTACCCCACTCCACCCTACTCCAATCTACCCCACTGCACCCCACTCCACTCCACCCTACTCCAATCTACCCCACTCCAATCCACCCAACTCCAATCTACCCCACTCCAATCTACCCTACTCCAATCTACCCCACTGCACCCCACCCCACTCCACCCTACTCCAATCTACCCCACTCCACCCTACTCCAATCTACCCCACTCCACCCTATTCCAATCTACCCCACTGCACCCCCAATCTACCCCACGGCACCCACCCCACTCCACCCTACTCCAATCTACCCCACTCCAATCCACCCAACTCCAATCTACCCCACTCCAATCTACCCTACTCCAATCTACCCCACTGCACCCCACCCCACTCCACCCTACTCCAATCTACCCCACACCACCCTACTCCAATCTACCCCACTCCACCCTATTCCAATCTACCCCACTCCATCCTACTCCAATCTACCCCACTCCATCCTACTCCAATCTACCCTACTCCAATCTACCCCAATCCAATCTACCCCACTCCACCCTATTCCAATCTACCCCACTCCACCCTACTCCAATCTACCCCACTCCACCCTACTCCAATCTACCTCACTCCATCCTACTCCAATCTACCCCACTCCAATCTACCCCACTCCATCCTACTCCAATCTACCCTACTCCAATCTACCCCACTCCAATCTACCCCACTCCACCCTACTCCAATCTACCCCACTCCAATCTACCCCACTCCTCCACACTCCAATCTACCCCACTCCACCATATTCCAATCTACCCCACTCCACCCTACTCCAATCTACCCCACTGCACCCCACCCCACTCCACCCTACTCCAATCTACCCCACTCCAATCCACCCAACTCCAATCTACCCCACTCCAATCTACCCTACTCCAATCTACCCCACTGCACCCCACCCCACTCCACCCTACTCCAATCTACCCCACTCCACCCTACTCCAATCTACCCCACTCCACCCTATTCCAATCTACCCCACTCCACCCTACTCCAATCTACCCCACTGCACCCCACCCCACTCCACCCTACTCCAATCTACCCCACTCCAATCTACCCCACTCCAATCTACCCTACTCCAATCTACCCCACTGCACCCCACCCCACTCCACCCTACTCCAGTCTACCCCACTCCACCCTACTCCAATCTACCCCTCTCCACCCTACTCCAATCTACCCCACTCCACCCTACTCCAATCTACCCCACTCCATCCTACTCCAATCTACCCAACTCCATCCTATTCCAATCTACCCCACTCCAATCTACCCCACTCCTCCACACTCCAATCTACCCCACTCCAAACTACCCCACTCCAATCTACCCCACTACACCCTACTCCACTCCATCCTACTCCAATCTTCCCCACTCCACACTACTCCAATCTTCCCCACTCCACCCTATTCCAATCTACCCCACTCGACCCTACTCCAATCTATCCCACTGCACCCCACCCCACTCCACCCTACTCCAATCTACCCCACTCTAATCCACCCAACTCCAATCTACCCCACTCCAATCCACCCAACTCCAATATACCCCACTCCAATCTACCCAACTCCAATCTACCCCACTCCAATGTACCCCACTCCACCCTCCTCCAATCTACCCCACTCTACCCTACTCCAATCTACCTCACTCCATCCTACTCCAATCTACCCCACTCCACCCTACTCCAATCTACCCCACTCCACCCTATTCCAATCTATCCCACTCCACCCTACTCCAATCTACCCCACTCCACCCTACTCCAATCTACCCCACTCCATCCTACTCCAATCTACCCTACTCCACCCTACTCCAATCTACCCCACTCCACCCTATTCCAATCTACCCCACTCCACCCTACTCCAATCTACACCACTCCACCCTACTCCAATCTACCCCACTCCATCCTACTCCAATCTACCCCACTCCAATCTACCCCACTCCACCCTACTCCAATCTACCCCACTCCATCCTACTCCAATCTACCCTACTCCAATCTACCCCACTCCAATCTACCCCACTCCACCCTACTCCAATCTACCCCACTCCTCCACACTCCAATCTACCCCACTCCACCCTTCTCCAAACTACCCCACTCCAATCTACCCCACTCCAATCTACCCCACTCCACCCTATTCCAATCTACACCACTCCACCCTATTCCAATCTACACCACTCCATCCTACTCCAATCTACCCCACTCCACACTACTCCAATCTACCCCACTCCACCCTATTCCAATCTACCCCACTCCACCCCAATCTACCCCACTCCACCCCACTCCAATCTACCCCACTGCACCCCACCCCACTCCCCCCTACTCCAATCTACACCACTCCAATCCACCCCACTCCAATCTACCCCACTCCAATCTACCCCACTCCAATCTACCCAACTCCAATCTACCCCACTCCAATCTATCCCACTCCATCCTACTCCAATCTACCCCACTCCGCCCTACTACAATATATCCCACTCCACACTACTCCCATCTACCCCACTCCAATCTTCCCCACTCCACACTACTCCAATCAACCCCACTCTACTGATGTAAATAAATAATTTACTCTCTTAATTTCTATGCAGGTAAGTACTTAATCAATAATAACTCAGATCGGATGAAAAAAGACAGAGTCCGTGGTGTTAGAGTTCTTAGGGGTTTTATTCCTTAAAAAGGAATGGTCACGGCCAAGATATTATGTTCTGACCACCACAGGGGTGTCAGAAGGGATAGAGCGCTACATTGTATTAACAGTACATAGCTTATATACTTAATTTACACCATTGGAAACAGTATAGAAGGCGTAACAGCTGAGAGAAGACAAGATAACAATATACACGTGGTACATGTGCGTAATCAAGAGGCGTGAACTGGAGGTGTGTGACAGAAACGTCACTGATAGGTGTCACCAAAGGGGTGGCACTAACAGAAAATGTTGCAATGTCAGCAGAAATCGGAAACTTGGATGCGCGCGCAGCTGCATGACGTGTGATTGACGTGAAACTGGAGGGTGCAGGGGACTTGACATTTACACTGACGGAAAGAGACAGAAGTCTAGCATGTCAGATCAACTTGTGCTTCTATCATATCTGATATCTGATGTTTAGGAACTAAGCTATCTGGGCGGAAAGGTCTCTAGGGCAGAAGCTATTCTATACTTGCTGTGAGTGCGTGTATAAGCGCCTGAGTGTCTGTATGAGAAGCGTGGGGGCATGGGGCCTTCCATGGAAGCATGGCAACAGAAGCTATGAATTACTTACACAGAGACAGGTCGGCCCTTTAGCCCTGCAGCTGGGGAAAAGATGTTTACTGAAGCTAGCAGGCAGGAATGTATTCTCGGGGAGGGAAACAGATAACTCGAAGGTTATAGTCAGTCTTGGCAGGCAGCAGGCTGAGCTGAGCACGGAGGGCCCGCTGAAAGTAAGTCGGAGTTCACGGGTACGGGGGCAGCCTGGGCAGAGGCCCTCGCAGTCAGAAGCCAGAAAAGAGGCTCGGTGGCAGAGATTCAGGCCTACTTAGCTAGGGCTGAAAAAAACGTAGGAGTACACTACAATAAGACGTTGGCATAGCATACTTAGGAGCGGACCATTCAACCCATTCATGGTGGGTCTGAAAGAGGACATGTTAACGGTGGACGCAAATGTATTTGCGTCTTCATAGCTGGTACAGGAGGGAAGTTACATGCACTTTAACTCGTACATGGAGACGGTGGGGTACGCGCTAGGGAACATAACTTGACCAAAAATCTATATTACCTCATTCCCTCCTTGTTCCCTACGGACCCTTCATGATATATCGATCCTCATGAATCGATCAGTCTGTTCTTGTAACATTATATGTTCATCTTTCTTTCTTTGACTGTTTGAGAGGAAACTGGAATGTTCAATGCATGATGTGGCACACAGTCCACATATCGCCGGCCCACACTGTAGGCACAGGCAGCAGCTGAATACTATAACAAGGCCAATGCCTAGGAAGGATAGGATCTTCCATCCCCAAGCGGTTAACGTTGTCCAGAACCAACCGGACCAAGTCCAGGTGCCTGGATTCTGATGTATCTGATTTGCAATTTTATGCAGACGGGTAATAGCTTGATAGACAGATGGTGCATTTTGTGGAATGAAAACACAACAACTTGACCCGATGACCTTACAGGCTCCACCTCTATCTGCCAAGATGACGTCAATTACAAGACGATTTTGAAGGACAACAACCCGCATAGCAGATTGCTCCTCTGTTAAGTTACCTAAGGCGGAGGCAGTTTCATGTACTACAGCTTCAAGTGTTCTAGTTAATCTACGTATTAATTTACTGTTTTGGACGGGTCCTAGAAAGAAAAAGAATCCTTTATTGAAATCAGTGTACTGTTCCCATGCCGTTTCTGTGTAGTCGACAAGTGGAATATCTCTTTTGGGTCTATTCTGTACTAGATTCGTATTTCTATGGTAATCAGGGGGAGCTAGAAAAACAGGTGGCAGAAGGAATGCAATATAACAGGTACCATCCCAATCTAGAGGCAAACGTATGTATGCGGTATGACCGCAAACAAAATAGGAGTGACTGATAGCTTTGAAGGACGATTTACCATGGTCACTGAATTCGACCACAGTAGTGCATTTACTATGACCTACGTGTACTGAACCTTTCTTGCTAACACATAGTTCACCAGTGACTGGTAATACTAGCATATGGGGCAGAACTGGTGCAGTCTCGGATTCAACAGTAAGGATCATAAGGCTAATTGTGTAATTACCTAATCCATATACTTCATTTTCTAGATCAGTTCCTATTCGAGTGGGAAGTCCCTCTTTATCAGGGTAACAGACGTCGAGCAGGACTAAGTTCAGGTTTCCCCAAACCCAGCCCCCATCGAAAACAGCGATATCGGGATCTAAAGAATTAATTATTTTAAACCATGCCCCACAGGAGCCATTGTGAGTGAACGGGTACGGAAAGAGGGGCAGAGCTCCCTTGTAATTCTGGTAGGGAGGGAGTCGGCCACATATCCAGCAGTCGGTAGCATTATTTGTCTGATGGGAGTGGTGTAACATACTAATGAATGTATTGTTGCGCAGCGCAAGTCTGTAAGAGAGTTCGTGTGCAGGAAGTTCACTAAAAGTGTGTTCAGCAGAGACATTGTAGACAGATTGTTCACGCCTGAAAATAGGCCAATAGATAGGTAGCAGAATACTGGCAATAATAATTAGAACACTTAGAAAAAACATTATTAACAATGTCACTATACAGTGACTACGCAGTGATTTGCAGTATGTATTTCTTTTGACTTGTCTCTCTCTCTCTCTATCTCGATCTAGGGGATACATGTCAGAAACTATTTAACCGATTCACCTAGGGGAGGACTTAAACAATTAAACTGTCTGACTTGCTAGATCGGAGTTTCATACGATATTTTTCTTGGGGAGTTTTTTCTCGTTCGGATACTGTAAAGTCTTTTTCCTCAACACAGTCTTTGGTGGGGGTGGACGAGTCTCGATCAGGTTTCAGTCCACAAAATTTCTTCACATGACTCGTGTGGACCCACCCCTTTCTCCCCTCTATCTTCACGGCGGTCCTCGTGGTGAGAAGGACGGTCTTCGGTGCTTTCCAGCGGGGCTCCAACGGATTTTTCCGGTCGAAATTCCGGACGAGTACCAGGTCCCCAGGACGGACCTCGTGCGGCTTTACATCAGTGTTGTCAGGAAAGGCTGCGGCAACCTGTGAACGACATGATTGGAGTGCAGACATCAAGGAGGCAAGGTAATCTGTCAACATATTGCAATCAACATCAGTGATTTTCTTTGGAAGGGGCGTCCCCCACATATTCGGTGGTCTGCCAAAGACCACTTCGTACGGGGATAGCCCTGATCTCGAGTGGGCGACCATCCTCATGTAGAATAGTGCCACTGGCAGGGCGACTATCCAGTCGACCCCTTTTTCCTGACATATCTTGGCAAGGCGGATTTTTAGTGTCTGGTTATGCCTTTCTACAAGGCCTGCGGCTTCGGGGTGTCGGACACAGTGGAACCTCCACTGATATCCTAGCAAAAGGGAAACCTGCTTCATTAACTCGGATGAGAATGGCTGTCCATTATCTGAATACACGACACGGGGCAAACCGTACCGGGGGAAGAATTCACGAACCAACTGTCTGGCAGTGGTCGGAGCAGTGTAGTCTGGAACTGGGTATGCTTCGGTCCAACGGGACAGAGCACAAACAATTACAAGGACATACTTGAATCCTCGACAACTGTTCATCTGGATATAATCCATCTGGAGGACTTCAAAAGGGTGATCGGGAGGATGAAATCCACCTTGCTCTACAGGGACGCTTTTACCTGGATTGAACTGACAACAGATCATGCAAGTACGCACTTTCTGTTTTGCTGCTGCTCGTAAGTGTTTGTTGTACCAGAGATTTTGTAAACTGTCTAACATCGCTTTCTCTCCTAGATGTGCCGGACTATGTGCTGTATTTATCATGCTTTGAACCATTGAGTCGGGGAGAAACCATATAGATTTTCCCTTCGTCATCCAACCTTGATCTGTCTGAATCCCTCCTAGTTCAGTCCATTTCTTTATTTCATCTGGAGTAGCATGTGTCTGGATATCAATTACGTCTAGGGCGGGATCTCTAACTGTCATACACTTTGTCGGTACTATTGTCTTTGTCACATCATTAATCTGGGTGTGCGTCAATGCTGTATGTTTTGCTGTCTGATCTGCCAGGTCGTTACCCTGGGAAATAGAATCTGTAACTTTAGTATGTGCTTTACACTTCATGACTGATATGCCCGAGGGCAAATGTATTGCTTCTAACAGTGCTTGAATGAGGGGACCGTGTTGAATCTTGGCCCCATGAGAGGTCAGGAAACCTCGTTCTTGCCAGAGGACTCCGAAGTCGTGTACAACTCCGAAAGCATAACGGGAATCTGTGTATATGTTAACATTTCTGTTCTTGGCTAGAATACAAGCTCGGGTCAGAGCGATGAGCTCTGCTGCTTGAGCAGACAGTGTGTCAATACGATGTGTTTCTTTAATTTCAGTTTCAGTGGTCACGGCATACGCGGCCACTAATTCTCCTGTACTTGTTCTCATGCATGAACCGTCCACATAAAGTGTCAGGTCTGGATTTGTCAATGGGACATCTGTTAAGTCTCGTCGTGGCTTTGTTACTGCATTAATGATTTCTATACAATCATGCTGAACTGAATCTGTCATAATTGTAGGTAACAGTGTTGCGGGGTTCAGGATACTGCAGCGTCTGATTTCTATGTGTGGCTGGAATAGTGTTAATTCATAACCTGTCAATCGTGCTATAGTCAAGTGCTGAGTCTGGGTTCTGTTTAACAAAACCTCTACAGAGTGTGGTACTTGAACTGTTAACTGATGACCTAAAACAATTGAGTCGCTTTGTCTGATTGCTAATGCTGTCGCTGCTACGGACTTTAAGCACGCAGGGAGTGCCTGGGCTACTGAATCCAATGTACTTGAGAAATAAGCACAAGGCTTATGTGAACCTGCTTGATCTTGGGTGAGGACAGATAATGCTGTACCATCACGTTCTGTAACAAAAAGTGTAAACGGTTTGCTGTAACATGGTGTTGCTAAAACTGGTGCTTGGCATAATGCTTTCTTTAATTCTTCAAAAGCTTGTGTATGTTCCTGAGTCCAAGGGAGGGCAGTCGAAGTTGCTGCCTCCTGTGTCGTTAACTGGATGAGTGGTTTAGCTAGAAATGCATATTGAGGAATCCATTGTCTGCAGTACGAGGTGAGGCCTATGAAGGCCCGCACTTCCTTCTGTGTCTGGGGTTGCGGCATATTTGCAATTAACTGAATGCAATCGGGAGTGAGCTGTCTCCCCACTTTGGACAGCAAGTGACCCAAGTACACAACTTGCTGAACACAGAATTGTAGCTTCGAAGGAGACACCTTGTGTCCCTTGTCGGCCAGAAAGTGTAAAACTGTCAGTGATGCTTGTTCACATTCGGGCTCACTTCGTGCGGTGATCAGTAGATCATCGACGTATTGCAGTAAAGCGGTGTTAACTGGCATTTGAATACAGTCTAGTTGTCTTTTCAGTGCTTGACTATAGATGCTGGGGCTTTCTGTGAATCCTTGAGGTGCGCGTGAAAATTTGAAGCTGCGTCCATTTAAACTGAATCCGAAGAGATATTGGCTCTCTGGATCAATCGGCACGCTGAAGAAGGCGTTCTTGAGATCAATTACAGTAAAGAACGTTGCTTCTGAATCAATGGCAGTCAATAGGGATGAGATATCCGGGACCACAGGGTACTGTGGAATAATGCATTTATTTAATTCTCGAAGATCAATCACCAGCCGATATACTGGCGGTGCATTGGGATCAGTACGTTTAAGAATCGGGATGATGGGTGAATTACAGACATTGGAGTCGGTCTCGACGACCACTCCCTGGGCAATGAGCTCGTCAATGATTTTCAGTAAAGCCACTACCGCATCGGGTGGTAACTTGTATTGTCTGATTCTGGGTAATACAACACCTGCCTTGAGTGTAACACGGTATGGTGTAATGTGCATACAGCCTACATCAGTTGGGCCTTTTGCCCACAAGTAATCTGGTACATTTTTCAATCTGACATCAAATTCACGCAGAACATAATGACCCTTGAAATCCCGCAGAAAGAGTCTAACTCCCTCCGGGGAACAGCATATTATAGCTCCTAGAGCCTTCAATGTTTTAATTCCTAACAGATTTTCTGGACATGATTTTGTAAGCAACAAGTCTGTAACACGTGATAATGGACCCACAGCCAGGGGGACTGGTTCGGATACTTCATTTACAATAGGCTGTCCTGAAAAACCAAGGGAAACATTCTGTGAGCCTGAGAGGGGTGCCCCTGGAACTTCATCATGGCTGATTGTAGTGCGACTTGCCCCTGTGTCAATTAAAAACTTTCTGTCTTTTCCCAATACTTGACTGTGTACATAAGGACCTTCTTGATCTACAGGAATCTCAATAAGAGGCAAGCCACCTTCCCTCTCTAGGCTGTTTCATGTGTATCGGGAATATTCGGGATATGCGGACTGGGCATACTGGTACATCTGCTGTGACACTTGCTGAGACGCGGCAATAGGCTGTGGCTGTGGTATCGCTACTGTCTGTGCTGGAGTCGAAGAAGCATGCATAGGCTGTGTATTCTGTGTATTTTGTGAAGACTGATGCTGGTTATGGTCTTGTCTAGGCGGATGCGGTCTTTCTTTTGTTTTACCTGTTGCTATGTTGTGTTTCAGAACTGGACATTCATGTACATAGTGACCTGGCTGCTTGCAATAATTGCATGTCCCTTTAACGGGAGCTGTAGTGTGACTTGTCTGGGTCGTACCCTTTCTGTGACCGTCGGCTGGGACCGTTTGTGCTACTAACATTTTCATCTTCGTGTCTTTCATACGTTTCTGTTCCTGATCTTGTTCTTCTCTAATTCTGTTCTGATGATATTGTAACATCTGTAACATCTGTGATGGCGTGTTTGCTTGCCATGTACTCTCGACCTTGTATACACGGTTTTTAACTAGCGGTAGGGAATTCTCCACTAACTTTGATACAAAAAGGTGCGGGTACGACTCGCTACTTGGTTTGAGGCCGCTATTAATAATGAAACATTTCTCGAATCTTGAATAGAAGTCACTAGTATCTTCATCATGTTTCTGTTTACAGGACGAGATGGCGTCCCAATCTTCCTTTCTAGTTGTCAATAATCTTGGTAGAACCTGTACTATCAAACCTGGTAATGCTTTAGTTTTGTCCCCGAGGCCTAACCCCGGGATCCGTTTCTTTTCTTCGTCTTCTATTTCTGCCCATGCAATCTTTGTGTCCCCCACCTCCCATTCCTTTTCCTTTAATTTCTCGAATATACCCGTGGGCAACAGTACTTTTAACATTTTCATAATGTCATCATATGTGTAATCCCCCATTAGTAACATGTCTTTAAGCTCTCTGTGAAAACCTGCAGGGTCTTTATCATGGCACGGGACTCGTTTCTTCATTTCTAACAGTTCTAATTTAGTCAGAGGCGTATGTACATACACGCGTTTCAAGACATTATCCTCACCCATAACAGGGTGCACTTCTCGTAAGGGGTTCTGACTTTCAATGCCACCCCCGCATTGCAGGTGGTACATCTTCCTTTCTGGAGGTGGGGCGGGAACGTATTCAGAGCTTACAAAGGTATTATATCTGTGTCGTTGTTCTAGAATTATTTGAATTAATTTGGTGCTTAAGCCTCTCCATCTATCCATGAGTAGTGCTTCTAATGTTTCGTGTAAGGGACCTGGATCAGAATAGTGTTTTCTGTATTTGATGAGAAGGTGCTGAATCATGTATACACCTGTTAATTTCTGTTCGTCGGGGGAGAGGTTCAGAAATGTCTGTGCCACTGTGTCATCGTTATATATGTCTGCATGTTCGGCCCATGATACAGCTGATCGGGCTAGTTCTTGTTCATCCATAGAATTGAGTACGTGGTACCCAACTCGGTCTCGAAGCCTTTTATCAGTTTCCTGGAACTGATGCTCAGCAGAATTCGGATTTGTCAAGGCAGAGAAGAAAACTCTCTTGCTTTCTGGACGGATGCCCTTCCTAAGGTAAGTTCCCTTACCTACATATGCTATAGTACCTGCAGCTTTTTCTGGTTCTTCAGATTCTCCTTCCTCCTCGGAGGAAGCTTTGTCTTTCTCTTTTTCGTGTATCTCTATTACTGTTTTTCTTATTTTCTTGTACATACTGGCTATGCAATTTTGTCTATCATGTTTACCTTCCGATATATTTTGACCCCACTTGTGGAGTGCCTCTATTTCATCCTGGTCTGTCTCAGGCCTGTCTCGTTCTCTTATTAGACAGTTTATAAAGAAACGTAATATATATGCTTGAGTGTCAACTTTCTGATGCTCCAAGGCATCTTTAATACTTTCGGGATCTTTTCCAGTCTGTATAAACCGGTAGATTCTGTCTAGGTGCTCTTTCATACCTGAAAACATTAACAGGAAGTCAGTAGCGGCACGTAACCGCAATGATGCCATCATCATTCTATCCTCTTTTCCGGGTACTGGATCATATCTGCAGACTGTAAGTTGTCCTTTGAGTGCACCAAGACGGGGTGATTTGTACGTGGTGGGACTCCGCATGTCCCCTAGGGATAATCTGTGCGTTAAGGGCGGGGTCTGAGGACCCGCGGTCGCACCTCCTGAAGCGGAGGCTTGGGCATCCTCCCTGTGTGGAGTCTGTAATTGAATTTGTCTTTTAGTAAGATCTGGTAGACGTGGTTTCGGTAGGTCTGTTTTGAGTGGAGGAAGTGGCGGGGCTGGCAGAACGGGGGAGGTCTGTCGCGGTACCGGCGGAACATGACCTGGGGGCGGAGTGCCACCTCCATCCCTGTCAGTAGGCAGGGCACGAACGGGCAGATTGGTGTAAGCTGGTGCTACATCCTCTAGATATGAGTTTAGAAATATGTCTTTAGTAGTCTTATGCATTACTTTAGTTGGAACTAATGGTGACGGCAAATTTTTCGGTATTTCTGAAATGGCGTCAGGTGTACCCTCGGCCAAAAGATACATGCTGTTCACTTGGCTATTTCGGATGCGATCTATTTGTTCTGATTTTACTCGGATTCCTTCAATAACTAATTCGTTTTCTTGGGCCTTTTCTGATTCTTTAAGTCTGTCTTCTCTACGGAGTGTTCTTTCAGCACGTTTATGTGATTCCTTACGCCAAAATTCTATGGCGTCTTTCTGAGATTGTCTGGCTTTCTTTTTCCGTAATGCCTCTTCTACCTTTATGATGCACTCGGCATCCCATGTCCCATTAGCTGGCCATCGGTATCTTTCCTCTAGGTGCTTTGTATAATCGGTCCATAATTCTAGATACAATATGGCGTCTATGCCATGCTTGTTATACATGAAGTTACCTGGAGTGTCCCTGGGGGGGATCGGAATTTCTTCCTCTAACATCCCTTTCCTAGTTCCTATCTGCTTTAACTTGTTAAAAAACGGCATTTTGCCTACTTGATACTGAATGCGCGATCCTTGATACTTAATTCTGAATTTAACTAGTTATACGAGAAAAACACAATAATGCACATAAAAACAGTCACATTCATACCACGACATTAATCACATGAAAAGACATTGGAGACATAGATGACTACCCCCTATACCAGATGTACTGCTAAACAGTACAGATACACTGCCTAAAAACAGTGCAGACCGGACTTGTGTACCCAAACCCGTCTAGATACGTCCCAGCAATGGTACTCACCGGGAAGCACGGAAAACAGAAGGCCTCGGAAAACTCGACTGGACTCGACTCGACACTTCGGAAAACTTCGGGAAACTTCGGAAAACTTCGGAAACCTGGTGGGCCTCTTGACACCTCGGACCTTGTTTCTTTCGACTAGGCTCTGGTCGGGATCCTCCGCACTCCTCACCGCCTCGTCTGGGCACTGATCGCAGTCTTCGTCACCTCCGTGGGTCAGAGGGAGATGCAGGAAATCCTGCCGGTACGCGTATGGTCCTTCTAACTGATGGCAGGGGACAGAGCTTGCAATGCGCCAACCGGCGCGTGGGGTGGGGGAGGGGTCCCTGTTCGGGCGCCAAAATGATGTAAATAAATAATTTACTCTCTTAATTTCTATGCAGGTAAGTACTTAATCAATAATAACTCAGATCGGATGAAAAAAGACAGAGTCCGTGGTGTTAGAGTTCTTAGGGGTTTTATTCCTTAAAAAGGAATGGTCACGGCCAAGATATCATGTTCTGACCACCACAGGGGTGTCAGAAGGGATAGAGCGCTACATTGTATTAACAGTACATAGCTTATATACTTAATTTACACCATTGGAAACAGTATAGAAGGCGTAACAGCTGAGAGAAGACAAGATAACAATATACACGTGGTACATGTGCGTAATCAAGAGGCGTGAACTGGAGGTGTGTGACAGAAACGTCACTGATAGGTGTCACCAAAGGGGTGGCACTAACAGAAAATGTTGCAATGTCAGCAGAAATCGGAAACTTGGATGCGCGCGCAGCTGCATGACGTGTGATTGACGTGAAACTGGAGGGTGCAGGGGACTTGACATTTACACTGACGGAAAGAGACAGAAGTCTAGCATGTCAGATCAACTTGTGCTTCTATCATATCTGATATCTGATGTTTAGGAACTAAGCTATCTGGGCGGAAAGGTCTCTAGGGCAGAAGCTATTCTATACTTGCTGTGAGTGCGTGTATAAGCGCCTGAGTGTCTGTATGAGAAGCGTGGGGGCATGGGGCCTTCCATGGAAGCATGGCAACAGAAGCTATGAATTACTTGCACAGAGACAGGTCGGCCCTTTAGCCCTGCAGCTGGGGAAAAGATGTTTACTGAAGCTAGCAGGCAGGAATGTATTCTCGGGGAGGGAAACAGATAACTCGAAGGTTATAGTCAGTCTTGGCAGGCAGCAGGCTGAGCTGAGCACGGAGGGCCGCGCTGAAAGTAAGTCGGAGTTCACGGGTACGGGGGCAGCCTGGGCAGAGGCCCTCGCAGTCAGAAGCCAGAAAAGAGGCTCGGTGGCAGAGATTCAGGCCTACTTAGCTAGGGCTGAAAAAAACGTAGGAGTACACTACAATAAGACGTTGGCATAGCATACTTAGGAGCGGACCATTCAACCCATTCATGGTGGGTCTGAAAGAGGACATGTTAACGGTGGACGCAAATGTATTTGCGTCTTCATAGCTGGTACAGGAGGGAAGTTACATGCACTTTAACTCGTACATGGAGACGGTGGGGTACGCGCTAGGGAACATAACTTGACCAAAAATCTATATTACCTCACTACCCTACTCCAATCTACCCCACTCTACCCTACTCCAATCTACCCTACTCCAATCAACCTCACTCCACCCTACTCCAATCTACCCCACTCCATCCTACTCCAATCTACCCTACTCCAATCTACCCCATTCCAATCTACCCCACTCCACCCTATTCCACTCCACCCTACTCCAATCTACCCCACTCCATCCTACTCCAATCTACCCTACTCCAATCTAACCCACTCCAATCTACCCCACTCCACCCTACTCCAATCTACCCTACCCCAATCTACCCCACTCATCCTACTCCAATCTACCCTACTCCAATCTACCCCACTCCACCCTACTCCAATCTACCCCACTCCACCCTACTCCAATCTACCCCACTCTACCCTACTCCAATCTACCTCACTCCATCCTACTCCAATCTACCCTACTCCAATCTACCCCACTCCACCCTACTCCAATCTACCCCACTCCACCCCACTCCGATCTTCCCCACTCCACCCTACTCCAATCTACCCCACTCCACCCTACTCCAATCTACCCCACTCCACCCTACTCCAATGTACCCCACTCCATCCTACTCCAATCTACCCTACTCCAATCTAACCCACTCCAATCTACCCCACTCCACCCTACTCCAATCTACCCTACCCCAATCTACCCCACTCCAATCTACCCTACTCCATCCTACTCCAATCTACCCCACTCCAATCTACCCCACTCCACCCTACTCCAATCTACCCCACTCCAATATACCCCACTCCAATCTACCCCACTTCAACACACTCCAATCTACCCCACTCCACCCTACTCCAATCTACCCCACTCCACCCTTCTCCAAACTACCCCACTCCAATCTACCCCACTCCACCCTACTCCAATGTACCCCACTCCACCCTACTCCAATCTACCCCACTCCACCCTTCTCCAAACTACCCCACTCCAATCTACCCCACTCCTCCCTACTCCAATCTACCCCACTCCACCCTACTCCAATCTACCCTACTCCAATCTACCCCACTCCACCCTACTCCAATCTACCCCACTCCATCCTACTCCAATCTACCCTACTCCAATCTACCCCACTCCAATCTACACCACTCCACCCTACACCCTTCCACCCTACTCCACTCCTTCCCACTCCAATCTACCCCACTCCACCCTACTCCAATCTACCCCACTCCACCCTTCTTCAAACTACCCCACTCCAATCTACCCCACTCCACCTTACTCCAATCTACTCCACTCCATCCTACTCCAATCTACCCCACTCCACACTACTCCAATCTACCCCACTCCATCCCACCCCACTCCACCCTACTCCAATCTACCCCACTCCAATCTACCCCACTCCATCCTACTCCAATCTACCCCACTCCAATCTACCCCACTCCTCCACACTCCAATCTACCCCTCTCCACCCTTCTCCAAACTACCCCACTCCAATCTACCCCACTCCACCCTACTCCACTCCATCCTACTCCAATCTACCCCACTCCACACTACTTCAATCTACCCCACTCCACCCTATTCCAATCTACCCCACTCCACCCTACTCCAATCTACCCCACTCCAATCTACCCCACTCCATCCTACTCCAATCTACCCCACTCCAATACACCCAACTCATATCTACCCCACTCCAATCCACCCAACTCCAATCTACCCCACTCCAATCTACCCAACTCCAATCTACCCCACTCCACCCTTCTCCAATCTACCCCACTCTACCCTACTCCAATCTACCCCACTCCACCCTACTCCAATCTACCCCACTCCACCCTATTCCAATCTACCCCACTCCACCCTACTCCAATCTACACCACTCCACCCTACTCCAATCTACCCCACTCCATCCTACTCCAATCTACCTCACTCCAATCTACCCCACTCCACCCTACTCCAATCTACCCCACTCCATCCTACTCCAATCTACCCTACTCCAATCTACCCCACTCCAATCTACCCCACTCCACCCTACTCCAATCTACCCCACTCCTCCACACTCCAATCTACCCCACTCCACCCTTCTCCAAACTACCCCACTCCAATCTACCCCACTCCAATCTACCCCACTCCACCCTATTCCAATCTACACCACTCCATCCTACTCCAATCTACCCCACTCCACACTACTCCAATCTACCCCACTCCACCCTATTCCAATCTACCCCACTCCACCCCAATCTACCCCACTCCACCCCACTCCAATCTACCCCACTGCACCCCACCCCACTCCACCCTACTCCAATCTACACCACTCCAATCCACCCCACTCCAATCTACCCCACTCCAATCTACCCCACTCCAATCTACCCAACTCCAATCTACCCCACTCCAATCTATCCCACTCCATCCTACTCCAATCTACCCCACTCCGCCCTACTACAATATATCCCACTCCACACTACTCCCATCTACCCCACTCCAATCTTCCCCACTCCACACTACTCCAATCAACCCCACTCTACCCTACTCCAATCTACCCCACTCTACCCTACTCCAATCTACCCTACTCCAATCAACCTCACTCCACCCTACTCCAATCTACCCCACTCCATCCTACTCCAATCTACCCTACTCCAATCTACCCCATTCCAATCTACCCCACTCCACCCTATTCCACTCCACCCTACTCCAATCTACCCCACTCCATCCTACTCCAATCTACCCTACTCCAATCTAACCCACTCCAATCTACCCCACTCCACCCTACTCCAATCTACCCTACCCCAATCTACCCCACTCATCCTACTCCAATCTACCCTACTCCAATCTACCCCACTCCACCCTACTCCAATCTACCCCACTCCACCCTACTCCAATCTACCCCACTCTACCCTACTCCAATCTACCTCACTCCATCCTACTCCAATCTACCCTACTCCAATCTACCCCACTCCACCCTACTCCAATCTACCCCACTCCACCCCACTCCAATCTACCCCACTCCACCCTACTCCAATGTACCCCACTCCATCCTACTCCAATCTACCCTACTCCAATCTAACCCACTCCAATCTACCCCACTCCACCCTACTCCAATCTACCCTACCCCAATCTACCCCACTCCAATCTACCCTACTCCATCCTACTCCAATCTACCCCACTCCAATCTACCCCACTTCACCCTACTCCAATCTACCCCACTCCAATATACCCCACTCCAATCTACCCCACTTCAACACACTCCAATCTACCCCACTCCACCCTACTCCAATCTACCCCACTCCACCCTTCTCCAAACTACCCCACTCCAATCTACCCCAGTCCACCCTACTCCAATGTACCCCACTCCACCCTACTCCAATCTACCCCACTCCACCCTTCTCCAAACGACCCCACTCCAATCTACCCCACTCCTCCCTACTCCAATCTACCCCACTCCACCCTACTCCAATCTACCCTACTCCAATCTACCCCACTCCACCCTACTCCAATCTACCCCACTCCATCCTACTCCAATCTACCCTACTCCAATCTACCCCACTCCAATCTACACCACTCCACCCTACACCCTTCCACCCTACTCCACTCCTTCCCACTCCAATCTACCCCACTCCACTCTACTCCAATCTACCCCACTCCAATCTACCCCACTCCAACACACTCCAATCTACCCCACTCCACCCTACTCCAATCTACCCCACTCCACCCTTCTTCAAACTACCCCACTCCAATCTACCCCACTCCACCTTACTCCAATCTACTCCACTCCATCCTACTCCAATCTACCCCACTCCACACTACTCCAATCTACCCCACTCCATCCCACCCCACTCCACCCTACTCCAATCTACCCCACTCCAATCTACCCCACTCCAATCTACCCCACTCCATCCTACTCCAATCTACCCCACTCCAATCTACCCCACTCCTCCACACTCCAATCTACCCCTCTCCACCCTTCTCCAAACTACCCCACTCCAATCTACCCCACTCCACCCTACTCCACTCCATCCTACTCCAATCTACCCCACTCCACACTACTTCAATCTACCCCACTCCACCCTATTCCAATCTACCCCACTCCACCCTACTCCAATCTACCCCACTCCAATCTACCCCACTCCATCCTACTCCAATCTACCCCACTCCAATACACCCAACTCCAATCTACCCCACTCCAATACACCCAACTCCAATCTACCCCACTCCAATCTACCCAACTCCAATCTACCCCACTCCACCCTTCTCCAATCTACCCCACTCTACTCTACTCCAATCTACCCCACTCCACCCTTTTCCAATCTACCACACTCCAATCTATCCCACACCACCCTACTCCAGTCTACCCCACTCCACCCTACTCCAATCTACCCCACTCCACCCTACTCCAATCTACCCTACTCCACCCTACTCCAATCTACCCCACTCCACCCTATTCCAATCTACCCCACTCCACCCTACTCCAATCTACCCCACTCCACCCTACTCCAATCTACCCTACTCCAATCTACCCTACTCCAATCTACCCCACTCCACCCTACTCCAATCTACCCCACTCCATCCTACTCCAATCTACCCTACTCCAATCTGCCCCACTCCAATCTACCCCACTCCACCCTACTCCAATCTACCCCACTCCAATCTACCCCACTCCTCCACACTCCAATTTACCCCACTCCACCCTTCTCCAAACTACCCCACTCCAATCTACCCCACTCCACCCTACTCCAATCTACACCACTCCATCCTACTCCAATCTACCCCACTCCACACTACTCCAATCTACCCCACTCCAACCTATTCCAATCTACCCCACTCCACCCCAATCTACCCCACTCCCCCCCACTCCAATCTACCCCACTGCACCCCACCCTACTCCACCCTACTCCAATCTACCCCACTCCAATCCACCCCACTCCAATCTACCCCACTCCAATCTACCCCACTCCAATCTACCCAACTCCAATCTACCCCACTCCAATCTATCCCACTCCATCCTACTCCAATCTACCCCACTCCACCCTACTAAAATATATCCCACTCCACACTGCTCCCATCTACCCCACCATAATCTACCCCACTCCACACTACTCCAATCAACCCCACTCTATCCTACTCCAATCTACCCCACTCTACCCTACTCCAATCTACCCTACTCCAATCTACCCCACTCCACCCTACTCCAATCTACCCCACTCCATCCTACTCCAATCTACCCTACTCCAATCTACCCCACTCCATCCTACTCCAATCTACCCTACTCCAATCTACCCCACTCCACCCTACTCCAATCTACCCCACTCCATCCTACTCCAATCTACCCTACTCCAATCTGCCCCACTCCAATCTACCCCACTCCACCCTACTCCAATCTACCCCACTCGAATCTACCCCACTCCTCCACACTCCAATCTACCCCACTCCACCCTTCTCCAAACTACCCCACTCCAATCTACCCCACTCCATCCTACTCCAATCTACCCCACTCCACACTACTCCAATCTACCCCACTCCAACCTATTCCAATCTACCCCACTCCACCCCAATCTACCCCACTCCACCCCACTCCAATCTACCCCACTGCACCCCACCCCACTCCACCCTACTCCAATCTACCCCACTCCAATCTACCCCACTCAAATCTACCCCACTCCAATCTACCCCACTCCAATCTACCCCACTCCAATCTACCCCACTCCAATCTACCCAACTCCAATCTACCCCACTCCAATCTATCCCACTCCATCCTACTCCAATCTACCCCACTCCACCCTACTACAATATATCCCACTCCACACTGCTCCCATCTACCCCACTCCAATCTACCCCACTCCACACTACTCCAATCAACCCCACTCTATCCTACCCCACTCTACCCTACTCCAATCTACCCTACTCCAATCTACCCCACTCCATCCTACTCCAATCTACCCTACTCCAATCTACGCCACTCCATCCTACTCCAATCTACCCTACTCCAATCTACCCTACTCCAATCTACCCCACTCCACCCTACTCCAATCTACCCCACTCCATCCTACTCCAATCTACCCTACTCAGTTCTGCCCCACTCCAATCTACCCCACTCCACCCTTCTCCAAACTACCCCACTCCAATCTACCCCACTCCACACTACTCCAATCTACCCCACTCCATCCTACTCCAATCTACCCTACTCCAATCTACCCCATTCCAATCTACCCCACTCCACCCTATTCCACTCCACCCTACTCCAATCTACCCCTCTCCACCCTTCTCCAAACTACCCCACTCCAATCTACCCCACTCCACCCTACTCCAATGTACCCCACTGCACCCGACTCCAATCTACCCCACTCCACCCTTCTCCAAACTACCCCACTCCAATCTACCCCACTCCTCCCTACTCCAATCTACCCCACTCCACCCTACTCCAATCTACCCTACTCCAATCTACCCCACTCCACCCTACTCCAATCTACCCCACTCCATCCTACTCCAATCTACCCTACTCCAATCTACCCCACTCCAATCTACACCACTCCACCCTACACCACTCCACCCTACTCCACTCCACCCTACTCCAATCTACCCTACTCCATCCTACTCCAATCTACCCTACTCCAATCTACCCCACTCCAATCTACCCCACTCCACCCTACTCCAATCTACCCCACTCCAATCTACCCCACTCCAACACACTCCAATCTACCCCACTCCACCCTACTCCAATCTACCCCACTCCACCCTTCTCCAAACTACCCCACTCCAATCTACCCCACTCCACCCTACTCCAATCTACCCCACTCCATCCTACTCCAATCTACCCCACTCCACACTACTCCAATCTACCCCACTCCACCCCACCCCACTCCACCCTACTCCAATCTACCCCACTCCAATCTACCCCACTCCATCCTACTCCAATCTACCCCACTCCAATCTACCCCACTCCATCCTACTCCAATCTACCCCACTCCAATCTACCCCACTCCTCCACACTCCAATCTACCCCTCTCCACCCTTCTCCAAACTACCCCACTCCAATCTACCCCACTCCACCCTTCTCCACTCCATCCTACTCCAATCTACCCCACTTCACACTACTTCAATCTACCCCACTCCACCCTATTCCAATCTACCCCACTCCACCCTATTCCAATCTACCCCACTCCACCCTACTCCAATCTACCCCACTGCACCCCACCCCACTCCACCCTACTCCAATCTACCCCACTCCAATCCACCCAACTCCAATCTACCCCACTCCAATCCACCCAACTCCAATCTACCCCACTCCAATCTACCCAACTCGAATCTACCCCACTCCAATCTACCCCACTCCACCCTCCTCCAATCTACCCCACTCCACCCTACTCCAATCTACCCTACTCCACCCTACTCCAATCTACCCCACTCCACCCTATTCCAATCTACCCCACTCCACCCTACTCCAATCTACCCCACTCCACCCTACTCCAATCTACCCTACTCCAATCTACCCTACTCCAATCTACCCCACTCCACCCTACTCCAATCTACTGCACTCCATCCTACTCCAATCTACCCTACTCCAATCTGCCCCACTCCAATCTACCCCACTCCACGCTACTCCAATCTACCCCACTCCAATCTACCCCACTCCTCCACACTCCAATCTACCCCACTCCACCCTTCTCCAAACTACCCCACTCCAATCTACCCCACTCCACCCTACTCCAATCTACACCACTCCATCCTACTCCAATCTACCCCACTCCTCCACACTCCAATCTACCCCACTCCACCCTTCTCCAAACTACCCCACTCCAATCTACCCCTCTCCACCCTACTCCAATCTACACCACTCCATCCTACTCCAATCTACCCCACTCCACACTACTCCAATCTACCCCACTCCAACCTATTCCAATCTACCCCACTCCACCCCAATCTACCCCACTCCACCCCACTCCAATCTACCCCACTGCACCCCACCCCACTCCACCCTACTCCAATCTACCCCACTCTAATCTACCCCACTCCAATCTACCCCACTCCAATCTACCCAACTCCAATCTACCCCATTCCAATCTATCCCACTCCATCCTACTCCAATCTACCCCACTCCACCCTACTACAATATATCCCACTCCACACTGCTCCCATCTACCCCACTCCAATCTACCCCACTCCACACTACTCCAATCAACCCCACTCTATCCTACTCCAATCTACCCCACTCTACCCTACTCCAATCTACCCTACTCCAATCTACCCCACTCCACCCTACTCCAATCTACCCCACTCCATCCTACTCCAATCTACCCTACTCCAATCTACCCCACTCCATCCTACTCCAATCTACCCTACTCCAATCTACCCTACTCCAATCTACCCCACTCCACCCTACTCCAATCTACCCCACTCCATCCTACTCCAATCTACCCTACTCCAATCTGCCCCACTCAAATCTACCCCACTCCACCCTACTCCAATCTACCCCACTCCAATCTACCCCACTCCTCCACACTCCAATCTACCCCACTCCACCCTTCTCCAAACTACCCCACTCCAATCTACCCCACTCCACCCTACTCCAATCTACACCACTCCATCCTACTCCAATCTACCCCACTCCACACTACTCCAATCTACCCAACTCCAACCTATTCCAATCTACCCCACTCCAACCCAATCTACCCCACTCCACCCCACTCCAATCTACCCCACTGCACCCCACCCCACTCCACCCTACTCCAATCTACCCCACTCCAATCCACCCCACTCCAATCTACCCCACTCCAATCTACCCCACTCCAATCTACCCCACTCCAATCTATCCCACTCCACCCTACTCCAATCTACCCCACTCCACCCTACTACAATATATCCCACTCCACACTACTCCCATCTACCCCACTCCAATCCACCCCACTCCACACTACTCCAATCTACCCCACTCCACCCTACTCCAATCTACCCCACTCCATCCTACTCCAATCTACCCTACTCCAATCTACCCCACTGCAATCTACACCACTCCACCCTACACCACTCCACCCTACTCCACTCCACCCTAATCCAATCTACCCTACTCCATCCTACTCCAATCTACCCTACTCCAATCTACCCCACTCCAATCTACCCCACTCCACCCTACTCCAATCTACCCCACTCCAATCTACCCCACTCCAATCTACCCCACTCCACCCTACTCCAATGTACCCCACTCCACCCTACTCCAATCTACCCCACTCCACCCTTCTCCAATCTACCCTACTCCAATCTACCCCACTCCACCCTACTCCAATCTACCCCACTCCATCCTACTCCAATCTACCCTACTCCAATCTACCCCACTCCAATCTACACCACTCCACCCTACACCACTCCACCCTACTCCACTCCACCCTACTCCAATCTACCCTACTCCATCCTACTCCAATCTACCCTACTCCAATCTACCCCACTCCAATCTACCCCACTCCACCCTACTCCAATCTACTCCACTCCAATCTACCCCACTCCAACACACTCCAATCTACCCCA
The DNA here is from genome assembly GCF_964263255.1 of Lissotriton vulgaris. Classification (NCBI taxonomy): domain Eukaryota; kingdom Metazoa; phylum Chordata; class Amphibia; order Caudata; family Salamandridae; genus Lissotriton; species Lissotriton vulgaris. The sequence continues at coordinate 19,069,507 of NC_141693.1, read as the reverse complement.
CTCCACCCTACTCCAATCTACCCCACTCCACCCTTCTCCAAACTACCCCACTCCAATCTACCCCACTCCACCCTACTCCAATCTACCCCACTCCATCCTACTCCAATCTACCCCACTCCACACTACTCCAATCTACCCCACTCCACCCCACCCCACTCCACCCTACTCCAAACTACCCCACTCCAATCTACCCCACTCCACCCTTCTCCACTCCACCCTAATCCAATCTACCCTACTCCATCCTACTCCAATCTACCCTACTCCAATCTACCCCACTCCAATCTACACCACTCCACCCTACACCACTCCACCCTTCTCCACTCCACCCTAATCCAATCTACCCTACTCCATCCTACTCCAATCTACCCTACTCCAATCTACCCCACTCCAATCTACCCCACTCTACCCTACTCCAATCTACCCCACTCCAATCTACCCCACTCCATCCTACTCCAATCTACCCCACTCCAATCTACCCCACTCCATCCTACTCCAATCTACCCCACTCCAATCTACCCCACTCCTCCACACTCCAATCTACCCCTCTCCACCCTTCTCCAAACTACCCCACTCCAATCTACCCCACTCCACCCTACTCCACTCCATCCTACTCCAATCTACCCCAATCCACACTACTTCAATCTACCCCACTCCACCCTATTCCAATCTACCCCACTCCACCCTATTACAATCTACCCCACTCCACCCTAATCCAATCTACCCCACTGCACCCCACCCCACTCCACCCTACTCCAATCTACCCCACTCCAATCCACCCAACTCCAATCTACCCAACTCCAATCCACCCAACTCCAATCTACCCCACTCCAATCTACCCAACTCGAATCTACCCCACTCCAATCTACCCCTCTCCACCCTCCTCCAATCTACCCCATTCCACCCTACTCCAATCTACCCTACTCCACCCTACTCCAATCTACCCCACTCCACCCTATTCCAATCTACCCCACTCCACCCTACTCCAATCTACCCCACTCTACCCTACTCCAATCTACCCTACTCCAATCTACCCTACTCCAATCTACCCCACTCCACCCTACTCCAATCTACCCCACTCCATCCTACTCCAATCTACCCTACTCCAATCTGCCCCACTCCAATCTACCCCACCCCACCCTACTCCAATCTACCCCACTCCAATCTACCCCACTCCTCCACACTCCAATCTACCCCACTCCACCCTTCTCCAAACTACCCCACTCCAATCTACCCCACTCCACCCTACTCCAATCTACACCACTCCATCCTACTCCAATCTACCCCACTCCTCCACACTCCAATCTACCCCACTCCACCCTTCTCCAAACTACCCCACTCCAATCTACCCCACTCCACCCTACTCCAATCTACACCACTCCATCCTACTCCAATCTACCCCACTCCACACTTCTCCAATCTACCCCACTCCAACCTATTCCAATCTACCCCACTCCACCCCAATCTACCCCACTCCACCCCACTCCAATCTACCCCACTGCACCCCACCCCACTCCACCCTACTCCAATCTACCCCACTCCAATCTACCCCACTCCAATCTACCCCACTCCAATCTACCCAACTCCAATCTACCCCACTCCAATCTACCCCACTCCAATCTATCCCACTCCATCCTACTCCAATCTACCCCACTCCACCCTACTACAATATATCCCACTCCACACTGCTCCCATCTACCCCACTCCAATCTACCCCACTCCACACTACTCCAATCAACCCCACTCTATCCTACTCCAATCTACCCCACTCTACCCTACTCCAATCTACCCTACTCCAATCTACCCCACTCCACCCTACTCCAATCTACCCCACTCCACCCTACTCCAATCTACCCTACTCCAATCTACCCTACTCCAATCTACCCCACTCCACCCTACTCCAATCTACCCCACTCCATCCTACTCCAATCTACCCTACCCCACTCCGCCCTACTCAAATCTACCCCACTCCACCCTACTCCAATCTACCCCACTCCAATCTACCCCACTCCTCCACACTCCAATCTACCCCACTCCACCCTTCTCCAAACTACCCCACTCCAATCTACCCCACTCCACCCTACTCCAATCTACACCACTCCATCCCACTCCAATCTACCCCACTCCACACTACTCCAATCTACCCAACTCCAACCTATTCCAATCTACCCCACTCCAACCCAATCTACCCCACTCCACCCCACTCCAATCTACCCCACTGCACCCCACCCCACTCCACCCTACTCCAATCTACCCCACTCCAATCCACCCCACTCCAATCTACCCCACTCCAATCTACCCCACTCCAATCTACCCAACTCCAATCTACCCCACTCCAATCTATCCCACTCCATCCTACTCCAATCTACCCCACTCCACCCTACTACAATATATCCCACTCCACACTACTCCCATCTACCCCACTCCAATCTACCCCACTCCACACTACTCCAATCTACCCCACTCCACCCTACTCCAATCTACCCCACTCCATCCTACTCCAATCTACCCTACTCCAATCTACCCCACTGCAATCTACACCACTCCACCCTACACCACTCCACCCTTCTCCACTCCACCCTAATCCAATCTACCCTACTCCATCCTACTCCAATCTACCCTACTCCAATCTACCCCCCTCCAATCTACCCCACTCCACCCTACTCCAATCTACCCCACTCCAATCTACCCCACTCCAATCTACCCCACTCCAACACACTCCAATCTACCCCACTCCACCCTTCTCCAAACTACCCCACTCCAATCTACCCCACTCCACCCTTCTCCAAACTACCCCACTCCAATCTACCCCACTCCTCCCTACTCCAATCTACCCCACTCCACCCTACCCCAATCTACCCCACTCCATCCTACTCCAATCTACCCTACTCCAATCTACCCCACTCGAATCTACCCCACTCCACCCTACTCCAATCTACCCCACTCCAATCTACCCCACTCCAACACACTCCAATCTACCCCACTCCACCCTTCTCCAAACTACCCCACTCCAATCTACCCCACTCCACCCTGCTCCAATCTACCCCACTCCATCCTACTCCAATCTACCCCACTCCACACTACTCCAATCTACCCCAGTCCACCCCACCCCACTCCACCCTACTCCAATCTTCCCCACTCCAATCCACCCCACTCCACCCTACTCCAATCTACCCCACTCCAATCTACCCCACTCCAATCAACCCCACTCTACCCTACTCCAATCTACCCCACTCTACCCTACTCCAATCTACCCCACTCCAATCTACCCCACTCTACCCTACTCCAATCTACCTCACTCCAATCTACCTCACTCCATTCTACCTCACTCCATCCTACTCCAATCTACCCCACTCCACACTACTCCAATATACCCCAATCCAATCTACCCCACTCCACACTACTCCAAGCTACCCCACTCCATCCTACTCTAATCTACCCTACTCCAATCTACCCCACTCTACCCTACTCCACCCTACTCCAATCTACCCCACTCCACACTACTCCAATCTACCCCACTTCAATCTACCCCACTCCATCCTACTCCAATCTACACTACTCCAATCTACCCCACTCTACCCTACTCCAATCTACCCCACTCCAATATACCACACTCCATCCTACTGCAATCTACCCTACTCCAATCTACCCCACTCTACCCTACTCCACCCTTTTCCAATCTGCCCCACTCCCATCTACCCCACTCCACCCTACTCCAATCTACCCCACTCCACCCTTTTCCAATCTACCACACTCCAATCTACCCCACACCACCCTACTCCAGTCTACCCCACTCCACCCTACTCCAATCTACCCCACTCCACCCTACTCCAATCTACCCCACTCCAATCCACCCCGCTCCACCCTACTCCACTCTACCCCACTCCAATCTACCCCACTCCAATCTACCCCACTCCATCCTACTCCAATCTACCCTACCCCAATCTACCCCACTCCACCCTACTCCAATCTACCCCACTCCACACTACTCCAATATACCCCACTCCAATCTACCCCACTCTACCCTACTCCAATCTACCCCACTCCAATCTAGCCCACTCCACCCTACTCCAATCTACCTCACTCCAATCTACCCCACTCCACACTACTCCAATCTACCCCTCTCCATCCTACTCTAATCTACCCTACTTCAATGTACCCCACTCTACCCTACTCCACCCTACTCCAATCTACCCCACTCCACCCCACTCCAGTCTACCCCACTTTACCCTACTCCAATCTACCCCACTCCACACCACTCCAATCTACCCCACTCCAATCTACCCCACTCCACCCCACTCCAATCTACTCCACTTCAATCTACCCCACTCCATCCTACTCCAATCTACACTACTCCAATCTACCCCACTCTACCCTACTCCAATCTACCCCACTCCACACTACTCCAATCTACCCCACTCCAATATACCCCACTCCATCCTACTCCAATCTACCCCACTCCACCCTTTTCCAAGCTACCCCACTCCATCCTACTCCAATCTACCCTACTCCAATCTACCCCACTCTACCCCACTCCAATCTACCCCACTATACCCCACTCCAATCTACCCCACTCCACCCTACTTCAATCTACCCCACTCTACCCTACTCCAATCTACCCCACTCCAATCTACCCCACACCGCCCTACTCCAATCTACCCCAATCCACCCTACTCCAATCTACCCCACTCCATCCTACTCCAATCTACCCTACTCCAATCTACCCCACTCTACCCTACTCCAATCTACCCCACTCCAATCTACCCCACTCCACCCTACTCCAATCTACCCCGCTCCATCCTACTCCAATCTACCCCACCCTACTCCAATCTACCCCACTCCACCCGACTCCAATCCACCCCACTCCACCCTACTCCACTCTACCCCACTCTACCCCACTCCAATCCACCCCGCTCCACCCTACACCAATCTACCCCACTCCACCTTACTCCAATCTAACCCACTCCAATCTACCCCACTCCACCCCACTCCAATCTACCCCACTCCACCCTACTCCAAACTACCCCACTCCACCCTACTCCAATCTACCCCACTCCACCCTTCTCCAATCTACCCTACTCCAATCTACCCCACTCCACCCTTCCCCAATTTACCCCATTCCATTCTACCCCACTCCACCCTACTCCAATCTACCCCACTCTAATCTACCCCACTCCAATCTACCCCACTCCACCCTACTGCAATCTACCCCACTCCAATCTACCCCACTCCACCCTACTGCAATCTACCCCACTCCAATCTACCCCACTCCACCCTAATCCAATCTACCCCACTCTACCCCACTCTACCCCCTCTACCCCCTCTACCCCACTCCACCCCACTCCAATCTACCCCACTCTACCCCACTCCAATCTATTTCACTCCAATCTACCCCACTCCACCCTACTCCAATTTACCCCACTCCACCCTACTCCAATCTACCCCACTCCAATCACCAGCGCCATCTTGACACTTTTAATGTTGCCTGAAAATTGCGGCAGTCTATACTTTTAAATCTTTAGTCTACCCCACTGCACCCCACCCCACTCGAATCTACCCCACTCCACCCTACTCCAATCTACCCCACTCTACCCCACTCTACCCCAGCTATGTCTTGTTTAACCGTCAAGTGAATCATGTGCAGCGGGGTGGGGGTTACCACCAGTAGTGCAAGAAATGCGCTTGGGCATAGTAGAGTTCAAGTCTTGCGCTGAGAGACCACCAGGCTCATAAGGTCTGGTGAGTGTTTGGAGTGTACCCTAGGTTGCTTACCCGCCTAGTCCAGCGGATCATATGGGATTTCAACATCTTGAAGAATTACTTGGTCAGTACAAATAGGACATTATTAGATGGGAGAGCAACCAGGGCAGTATGACCATTCACATCTGGACAAGCGTGCCCATCAAGGAGAGACAAAGGTATTCCCATCTGTTGACTTGCTCTTTACTCTTGGTGATGGCTCAACCGCAGTTCTCCAATATAATAGCATTTTTTTCTCAGCTATCCCAAATTCCCAACTACTTCACCAACGGTGGAGAGGAAATTCTAGTGGCCTGATAAGGGTGCTGGGAGTTAAGGGAAAATAGCTGATTTATTCCACTGGATGGTGTTTCTTGCAAGGGTTTTAAACGCCCACTCTAGGGAGTCAAACATGATAGGGGTATCTAGGAGACTGTCACATCATTCATCACCCGATTTAACTGATTCACTCTGGCAACCAAAGTTCTGAGGTTATGGTACGTAGACTTCCAGGAATGAATCCCGCTTGTTCTGGGAGAACCAAGTCTGGCAACAGTAATAATAACTAGTTTGAAAGCACTTTAGCGAGGATTTTGGCGTCCACATTGATAAGCGATAATCGTTGGTATGACGAGGGTCTGCCAGGTTTCAAGAGCACCACGAGAATAAGGAGGAATGATCTTCTCCAGCGCCTCATGGTATTCACCTGTTACAACGCATTTTTTACTTCGCACTACCACTACAACGCAGGCATTACAACGCATACCGTTACAACGCATTGCGCTGGGGGGCGCTCTAGGATAAGAGGTAAGTTTAATTTACTATCCAACACCTTCCCTAGGGTCCACGGGGACTGGAGTTAGAATAGTAAATTATACTTACCACTATCCAGCACCCCAAAGCGCTATGCGTTGTAGCGGTATGCGTTGTAAATACCGCGTTGTAATGGTACGCGGAGTAAAAGTATGCGTTGTAACGACATACATCCGCGCCTCATGGTACACTCGCAGGAGCTAGGGGGCTAGTAGGTGGGAATAGGCGTCATAAAATTCTGCATGAAAAAAATCATTCCGGGTGCTTTACACGTGGGAAGTCCAGGGATTGCAGCTGCGATTTCCTTAGGGGTGATAGGCGCGTCTAAGAGTTGCCACTGAGGATCCTCCAGCCAATGCGATTCAATGCTGTCACAGTATATCGTGTAATCTCCCAGGTGTACACTACATGTATATGAAGGAATAATATCCCACAAATGTCTCCAGTGTCTCGTCTGCCTCATATAAGTCAAGTCAGATAATTTATATAGCCCGCTACATACCCAGAGGGTCTCAAGGCGCTTGAGGAAGGGTGGGGAGTTATTTGTCAAATATCCAGGTTTTAAGTTGCTTTCTGAATGCTAGGTGGTTTTGAGTGAGTCGGAGGTGGATGGGAAGTGAATTCCAGGTTTTGGCCGCCAGATAGGAGAAGGATCTTCCTCCCATGGTGGTTTTGTTGATGCGTGGAACAGCAGCAAGGGCTTGGTTGGAAGAGCGAAGCTGGCGGGAGGGGGTGTAGAAGGAAACTCGCGTGTTAATGCATTCGGGTCCAAGTTCGTAAAGTGCTTTATGTGCGTGGGTGAGGAGGCGGAATATTATCCTCTTATTGACAGGGAGCCAGTGGAGGTCTTTCAGGTGATCGGAGATGTGGTCTTTACGCGGGATGTCTAGTATGAGTCTAGCTGATGCGTTCTGGATGCGTTGGAGTTTTTTCTGAAGTTTTGCGGTGGTACCGGCGTATAGGGTGTTTCCGTAGTCCAGGCGGCTTGTAACCAGTGCGTGGGTGACCGTTTTTCTGGTTTCGGTGGGGATCCAGCGAAATGTTTTTTTGAGCATGCGAAGAATGTTGAAACAAGAAGATGAAACGGCGTTGACTTGTCTGGTCATCGAGAGTGAGGAGTCCAGGATGACGCCCAGGTTCCGTGCGTGGTCCGTCGGGATGGGTGCTTTTCCAAGGGCTGTTGGCCACCAGGAGTCGTCCCAGGTGGAGGGGGTGGTTCCCAAGATAAGGACTTCTGTTTTGTCCGAGTTCAGTTTCAGATGGCTGAGCTTCATCCACTCTGCTACTTCTTTCATTCCTTGATGTAAGTTGGTTTTGGCGGTGATGGGGTCTTTGGTGAGTGAGAGAATTAGTTGCGTGTCGTCAGCGTAGGAGATGATGTTGAGGTTGTATTGTCGTGCGATGGTCGCGAGGGGGCTCATGTATACGTTGAAGAGGGTGGAGCTGAGTGAAGATCCTTGTGGTACGCCGCAGATGACTTCAGAGGCTTCTGATTTGAATGGTGGGAGGCGGACCCTCTGAGTTCTTCCGGCAAGGAACGAGGTGATCCATTCCAGTGCTTTTCCTTGGATTCCGATGTTTCTGAGGCGTTGTAGCAGGGTGCTATGACATACTGTGTCAAAGGCTGCGGAGAGGTCGAGGAGGATGAGGGCGACTGTGTCTCCATTGTCCAGTAGAGTTCGAATGTCGCCCGATGCTGCGATGAGTGCGGTCTCAGTGCTGTGTTTGGCTCGGAAGCCGGATTGTGAGGAGTCGAGGGCTTTGTTGGTTTCGAGGAAGGTGGCGAGCTGGCTGTTGACTGCTTTCTCGATGACTTTGGCCGGGAATGGAAGGAGCGAGATGGGGTGGTAGTTTTTGAGTTCGGTGGGGTCAGCTGTGGGTTTTTTCAGAAGGGCGCTGAGTTCGGCGTGTTTCCAACTTTCCGGGAAGGTGGCGGAGTTGAGGGAGCAGTTGATGACGTCTCGGAGGTGTGGTGCTATGATGGAGTTCGCCTTGTTGAAGATGTGGTGAGGGCATGGGTCAGTGGGGGATCCTGAGTGGATGGAGTTCATCAGGCGGATGGTGTCCTCAGTGGAGATTGGGTTCCAGTCATTGAGGATGTTCAGGGGGGGTGACGGTTCGGCAGAAGGTTGGGTGGGTTGGTCTCCGGGTTGGTTGTCGCAGCTGTTGTGGATGTCGGCGATTTTGTCGTGGAAGAACGAAGCTAAGGAGTCGCAAAGGGTTTGAGAGGGAGTGATGTCGTTGGAGTTGGCAGTGGGGTTGGTGAACTCTTTGACGATGTTGAATAATTCCTTGCTGTTGTGGGCGTTGTTGTCTAGTCTGTCTTTGAATGCGGCTTTCTTGGCTGTACGGATCAGTTGGTGGTGTATGCGGGTGGCGTTTTTGAAGGCGTCCTTGGTGCTGGTGTTTGGGTTTTTTTTCCAGGCCTTCTCGAGGGAGCGACAGAGTTTCTTGGATGTCTTGAGCTCATCGTTGAACCAGGGGGCGTATTTGCTGCCTAGTTTGGTTTGACGTTTTTTCAAAGGTGCTAGGTTGTCGGCGCTGTTGGTCAGCCATTGCGTGAGGTTCCACAGCTGGAGCAGTAGCTCAGCCAAGGTTCTACCTCTCTGCCACCCCATATGCCCTCGCCCGGGCATACCTATGCAAGTGTTTCAGTTCCTGGTCTGCTACCTCTGTAAACTCTGCCAGCTTGGCCCACAGTTCCGCAAGGATACATGTGTCAGAGTGGCAGGACAGACCTCTTCCAAGGCTTTAACCTCAGACTCTAGTCTGTGGAGCCTTGCATGCAGGGCTTTGCAAACCCCATGCTGCTTGGCGATGCACATGCCCCGCATGTAGGTCTTGCAGGCTTCCCACATAGAGCCCAATGAAGCAAACAACTTTTCATTTATCTGGAATATGTTAATATTTCTGTCTTGCTCTCCTCCCAGAGCACAGTATCGTGCAGAGCAGACTGAACAAATGCCTGGTGAAGGCTCATGTCTGGGTCTGGTGTTTTGATCACCAGCCTCACTGGAGTGTGATCTGAGTACATGTGTGGGAGGTGCTTGACTGTCCTTGTCCAAGCACACACACGTGCCAAGCCTGTACTCCAGCAGTGCCCAGGAATCATGCACAGTGATACGTGTGTCCCCTCAATGGTCGAGGGGTGTCTGTCATCATAGATCAATCAACCCATTGACCCCCCCATTATGTCAGTCAAGTCCACTGCAGCTGTTTACAGCATTGGAACAGTCCATGTACCCGTTGACCATCAAAGTTTCAGCCCCAAAGCATTGTTTACTGGGACAGTGCACACACACAAAGAGCCGCGCACACACACACAGACAGAGCCACGCACACACACAAACAGAGCCACGCACACACAGACAGAGCCAAGCACACACAGACAGAGCCACGCACACACAACAGAGCCACGCACACACGGACAGAGCCACGTGCACAGACAGAGCCACGCAAATAGAGGCACAGAAAAACAGGGATGACAAGCAGGGAACAGAGGCACAGAAAAACCGGGGAACAGAGGCACAGAAAAACCGGGGGAACAGAGGCACAGAAAAACCGGGGGAACAGAGGCACAGAAAAACAGGGGGAACAGAGGCACAGAAAAACCGTGATGACAAGCAGGGAACAGAGGCACAGAAAAACCGGGATGACAAGCAGGGAACAGAGGCACAGAAAAACCGGGGGAACAGAGGCACAGAAAATCCGGGATGACAAGCCGGGAACAGAGGCACAGAAAAACCGGGATGACAAGCAGGGAACAGAGGCACAGAAAAACCGGGGGAACAGAGGCACAGAAAAACCAGGATGACAAGCAGGGAACAGAGGCACAGAAAAACCGGGGGAACAGAGGCGCAGAAAAAACGGGATGACAAGCAGGGAACAGAGGCATAGAAAAACCGGGGGAACAGAGGCACAGTAAAACCGGGATGACTAGCAGGGAACAGAGGCAGAGAAAAACCGGGGGAACAGAGGCACAGAAAAACCGGGATGACAAGCAGGGAACAGAGGCAGAGAAAAACCGGGGGAACAGAGGCACAGAAAAACCGGGATGACAAGCAGGGAACAGAGGCACAGAAAAACCGGGATGACAAGCAGGGAACAGAGGCACAGAAAAACTGGGGGAACAGAGGCACAGAAAAACCGGGATGACAAGCAGGTAACAGAGGCACAGAAAAACCGGGATGACAAGCAGGGAACAGAGGCACAGAAAAACCGGGATGACAAGCAGGGAACAGAGGCACAGAAAAAACCGGGGGAACAGAGGCACAGAAAAACCGGGGGAACAGAGGCACAGAAAAACCGGGATGACAAGCAGGGACCAGAGGCACAGAAAAACCGGGGAAACAGAGGCACAGAAAAACCGGGATGACAAGCAGGGAACAGAGGCACAGAAAAACCGGGGGAACAGAGGCACAGAAAAGCCGGGATGACAAGCAGGGACCAGAGGCACAGAAAAACCGGGGAACAGAGGCACAGAAAAAATGGGGGAACAGAGGCACAGAAAAACCGGGACGACAAACAGGGAACAGAGGCACAGAAAAACCGGGATGACAAGCAGGGAACAGATGCACAGAAAAACCGGGATGACAAGCAGGGAACAGAGGCACAGAAAAACTGGGGGAACAGAGGCACAGAAAAACCGGGATGACAAGCAGGTAACAGAGGCACAGAAAAACCGGGATGACAAGCAGGGAACAGAGGCACAGAAAAACCGGGATGACAAGCAGGGAACAGAGGCACAGAAAAAACCGGGGGAACAGAGGCACAGAAAAACCGGGGGAACAGAGGCACAGAAAAACCGGGATGACAAGCAGGGACCAGAGGCACAGAAAAACCGGGGAAACAGAGGCACAGAAAAACCGGGATGACAAGCAGGGAACAGAGGCACAGAAAAACCGGGGGAACAGAGGCACAGAAAAGCCGGGATGACAAGCAGGGACCAGAGGCACAGAAAAACCGGGGTAACAGAGGCACAGAAAAACCGGGATGACAAGCAGGGAACAGAGGCACAGAAAAACCGGGGAACAGAGGCACAGAAAAAATGGGGGAACAGAGGCACAGAAAAACCGGGACGACAAACAGGGAACAGAGGCACAGAAAAACCGGGATGACAAGCAGGGAACAGATGCACAGAAAAACCGGGATGACAAGCAGGGAACAGAGGCACAGAAAAAACGGGATGACAAGCTGGGAACAGAGGCACAGAAAAACCGGGATGACAAGCAGGGAACAGAGGCACAGAAAAACCGGGGTGATAAGCAGGGAACAGAGGCACAGAAAAACCGGGTGACAAGCAGGGAGCAGAGACACAGAAAAACCAGGATGACAAACAGGGAACAGAGGCACAGAAAAACCGGGAAGACAAGCAGGGAACAGAGGCACAGACAAGAACGAGGGGGCAGACGCACAACGAGGGGGCAGACGCCAGAAAAACAATGACAACGAGGGAACAGAGGCAAGAAGAGGCAAGAAAAGCGAGCACTCATCGCAGGACTCGGCAGCTTCTCTACTTCTTCCGGCGGCGGTCGGGCAGAAATTACATCAGAAAAGCGCCGCCATTTTCGCATTCAGGGGCGTGGTTTTTGCTGTTGAGTGACGGATGACGTCACGGCGAGAAAACTGCAAAAAACACGCCCCCGAATCCGAAAAAGACAGGGCTTGAACAGAGTGATGCCCCTCTCCTGCAATGGCTGGCCTCCGTTTAGGAATCCAGCCAATGGAGAAGAGGGGCGGGTTCAAGCCCCCATACTTGTAAAGATAAAATCTCTGCTGCGCGACACTGCTGCGCAGTGTACTCTAGGCCAAGACCTAAAAAGGCTCCAGATTCAGCCTAAAAGAATAGTGCTTCAACTAGCAAAACATCACTCTTGTCTGTTAAAGTGGCTTTGAACGTTTCAATTCAACCTCTAAAAAAGAAGAGGAAGGATGCCCATTGGATGTCCCTATCCCACCTTCACCTACCCTTCAAACAGACTCTTTGGTATTCTCAAATGCAAGGATGAGGGCTAACTCCCAAACATCAGGAGACGCACCACCTCCAGCGAAATAATCAAAACTAGGGCTCGCAGCTTTTCGTTTTTACTGAATTTTACAGATAAATACAGACAGAAAGAGAAGTGCTTCCTGTATGTATTTATTTTCTAAAGCGGAAAAATGCTGACAGTTGTGCTTCTAATGAGTGACTTTCCATGCTATCTGCTGTGAATTCCAAGACTACAGATGAGCAGATAGATAACATGGGGAGTTAACAATAGATTAAGATATCTTTAAATACCGCTATATGTTAAAATATATGTGTGGCAAATTGCTAATGTTTACCTGTGGGTGTAGTGTTTTTCTATATTTGGCTTCTGAATTTTATAAAACGTTATAGGCATCAAAGTATGAGGGCATGTTTATCAGTTAAATAAATGTGGAATTGTACCAATTTTTACGTCATTTAATTGCAAACCACAAAATAAACATGGATAAATACTAATAAAATGGCCCAAAAATAAATATGGATAAATACAGACTGAAATGTAAAATAAAAAAAATCCATAAAACCTGGAGCCCCAATCAAAACTAATAGATGCTTCTTGTAAGAAAGTGGCTCTGTATATACTGGACCAAAGTAAGGTACAGTGTGCACAGAGTCCACAGTCCCCAGAGGTTTGGCAGAGGCTAAAGTTAGATATAACCTCACTCTCTAAAGTGGTAGCTTGGTCGAGCAGAAAGGCAATACCAGAGGACAGTGTAAAGCATTTGTTGTACACACTCAGTCAGCAAATGGTCTCACACACTCACGAACTGAACTCAAGGCCAATTGTTTTGTATATAAAAATATATTGTTATTTTATTTTAGAACCACAGGTGGGTATAAAAATACTTTCTCAGCATGAGATGCTACAGTTGAATACTTTCAATGAGCAATAGACTTTTGAATGCAATAGTTACAGTTGTTGCAATATGCAACACAAACTTTAACACAATAATAACATTGAGCTCAGTGGGAATTTTAAGTAAACTGCAATATCATTTATTTTACTTACGTTTTTCTTACTCGGGGCTGGATCTTGGATTCAGCCCTGGTGCATCTCCTGAAAACAGTTGAAGGAAATCGTTTTTGTTCAACAGGCGATTTTTAAGGAATATTTGTTTCAAAAATCAACACAGAAGAATTTCTGGTAAAAATCAGGCAATGTTAACCTAAGGAGGAAATTCAGGTTATCGGAAAATCACAGTTGTAATTACTTTTTCTGGTCAGTGCTGGGCACAAAGATCCAGCACTGGGATCTCTCCTGGCATCTGGTGAGTAATTTCGTTTTCGTTGATCGGACGATTTTTAGTGAATATTTTAAAGTTCCAAAAATCGACAGAAGAATTTCCAAGTGAAAACCAGTCAATGTTACCCTATGGAGAAAATGTAATTTATCGGCTTTCAGGTAAGTACTCGACTGGCAGAGTTAAGGTTTTGGGGGTAGACTCAGGGGTCTCCCAGGGTCAGGTTGGTACAGTAGTTACACCCTCAGCGGCACAGAGGCAGCCGGGTGCAGAGTGAGTAGGCCCAATGTTAGCCTACGGTTGGTGGCTGCTAGCAGGCAAGCCACGTGACTGTGGGAGCAGAGCTCCTGGTCACTTACACTGGGCAAGTGGGGAAGTTGAACAGAACAGTTGGTGCACTCCCAGTGGCACTCGGGTGGCTGGGTGCAGGGTGCTTTTGGGCCGTCGGGCGCCCAATGGGTTTCAATGGGAAAGCTGCGAGACGAACAAAGGCTGCAGGCTTGGGATGGAGATTCTTCAAGTGCGATCACCACTTTGACAGGTAAGTTGGGAAGCTGTAGGTTGGGTAGACACCCAGGAGTTGGGCACAGGGGGCCGTGGGGCGCCGGGTGCAGGGGTGACTTTAGGCTTCGGGAAATCTTACCCTCTGCTGGTCGCGGTTGGAGGGGTCCCTGGAGTTGAGGCTGCAGGCGTCGTCAGGAGCGTTGAGGAGGGTCCTTGGGTGCTGGATTCTTGGTCACAGTTGCCAGGGGGAGATCCCCATGGTCTTTGTTCACTCAGACACAGGCCAAGCTCGGCGGGTGCAGAGTGTGCTGGATTTGCGGTTCCTGGCTGGCACCAGAAGCTGCAGATGTTTGAGCAGAGCCACTACTTAGGTGAGCAAGGCAGTCAGGTCCTCTGGGATTTTTGAGGTTGCTGACCACTGGAGATGCCAGGGTTTAGCAGAAGCAGGTTCAAGGGTCGACAGGCCGGTAGGGCTGGGGCCAAGTCAGTTGGGGTCGTCCTCTTGTTAGCAGCTGCACGGCAAGTCTTCTTTCTTCTCGTTCTTCTTTAGTTTTGGAATCGGGATCTGAGGAAGGAAGGTTCAGGGTGCCCCTAAATCCTAAATTTAGGGGTGTTACAGGTAGGGAAAGGTCAGGGACCAATGGGTCCCTTTCCTGGGGTGAATACACCCCTTATTCTGCCACTCTCCAGTGGGAGGGGGGCAGGAGCCTAGTCCTGATTGGGTAGGGCTCCCCATTCTCAAGATGGCGAGAGTCCGGAGTTGTGCCTCACTTCACCTCCCCCACCTGAGGGGTGGGGTTGGCAGAGGCTGGCACACCTCCTTTCCTCACTTTGGTTTTCCCGCCATTCTTCCCGCCAGAGTGGGGGTCAGAACCGGTGGGAACCAGTTGCTGAATACAGCAAGTGGTCTGGAGAAGCTCACAAAGGCGGCATGCCTTTGAAGCTCCCCCTGCCCGTCCTATGGGAGGAGACCTATCACCTCGCCCCAGGATGTGCATTGTTGCAGGCCCAGGAGAGCGGATGGCTCTCTACCCAGGGGTCCAGCAACATGTCTGCTGGGTGGCAGCCTAAGCAGCCTCTCAGTCAGGATCCGGGTTGTGGGTTAGTTTCAGGGGGCAACTCTAAGTTGCCCTCTGTCGTGCATTTTACATTAAATCCCCACTGGTATCAGTGTGGATTTAATGTGCTGAGAAGTTTGATACCAATCTTCTGATTCTTCAGTGTAGCCATCATGGTGCTGTGGAGTTCGTAATAACAACCTCCCAGCACCATATGCTCTTAATGGCAGCACTGCACTTACAGTGCCCAGGAATGGACCTGGGTACTGTAGTGTTACAGGGCTCATGCACCTGTACCCCCACCACTGGCATAGGGTACCTATCTAGAGGGTTGACTGAGGTATGCCAGGGCAGTGTTTTTGTGGGCATGGCACACAGGAATATGTGCCATATCGACTCTGTTTTGTTCTGCACCAAGACACTCAGCCTGCAAAGACAGTGTGTGTGTGTCAGGGCACAGGGCCTCTAAGGGTGGCACAATAAGTGCTGCAGCCCTTAGGGACCTTCTCTGGTCACAGGGCCCTCGGTACGTAGGATACCATTTACCAGGGGCTGACATGTGGCCAGAGATGCCAATTGGGTTTAGGCTTCAATGCAGTTTTAGGGAAGGAACACAGGCCCTGGGTTCCTGATTGGCAGGAGCCCAGGGCACACTCACTCAAAGCACATCAGCAATTCAGCAAAATGTGGGGGCATACCATGCAAGAAAGATGGCACTTTCTCACACTTCTGGGAAACGTTTTGCTGCACAAGCAGCTAATCATTGGCGTATAGCCAACATTGAAGCTCTATTAGCAAGATATGACAGAGCCCACAGGGACAAAATGGAGGGGCTCCTCAAACACCCCCCAGAAGAGCACAGAAAAAGGAGACAGGAAATTGTTAATGAGGGAAAATTCATTACCAATAATTCCATTAAATGCGCATTAGATGCAGCTGATACCGCTGCCAGAAATATAATTCTGTAGTAGGGGATCCCTGTGTATAGTCATAATCTAGTGAATAGTCCCGCCCATGTGCGTGGACCCCGGAGCAATCAAAAATAATCTCTTAAATTGTCACAAAATGCAGAAATGCAAAGACACTTAAGAGAGAATTTAAAGACAGATAATGCAGCCTATATCCACAGGCTACACTGTTCTGTACTTCAACTAGAAATTCCACCAAAAATCCACAAACAGCACAGCCTGCCCAGTTTCCTGCACAGAGAAACTTGCCTCTACCAGCAAAAGCCTCTGGAATGATAGAGAGGAAGGGGTGGACAGACAAGCCCCATAGGCTGCCATTATGTGGCTCAAAAAGGATACTGTGCCTTTAAGAGAACTTTCCAGAACTCTCCCAGTATCCCAGAATGCACTGCAGGTCCCTTTTACTTTCAGTTCTTTTTTCCGGCTCCTGCTAGCAGGACCCTGGAGCATTGAGCTCTCCCTTTTCAAGGGTTTATTGGATTTATTGTGCACTTTCTGTGTTTAAAGTGTTTCAGTTTGTGTGCTTGGTGCTTTTCTTCCCTTCTGTGTGTTTGTTCAGGCCTTTTAGAGCTCTAAAATGCCTGCTCTCTTGGACAAATGCCCAGAGTGTTCAAGGAAGAAGGCCAAGTCCCACCCACACGACGTCTGCATCCTCTGTCTTCCTGCTTCACATGTCCCTGAGGAGTGTGACATTTGCCAGTCCTTTTCGGCGAGGACCCTGAGGGAAAGGCTGAAGATCAGGCTGCAAGGCCTCGAGGAGAGAAGGCTGAAGGCTCCAGGTGGGTCTGGGCAGGCTGGGAAGGCCCCATCTGCCCCTGCTGAGGCCTCTGGGGGGCTCCCCAGAGGCAGGAATCCCAGCAAACGTCACCGGTCTCCGTCGGCGTCGATTGCATCGACGACGACGTCGAGAGGGATGACGATGATGTGTTTCCCGTCTCCCCAGGGCTCTGGGTCGAGACGGCGTGGAGGATCGACGTCGAAAGGCCTGGCTAGGCCGCCGTCGAGATCGCCGTCGACGGACTCTTCATCTTCGGCGTCATCGTCGAGCCATCGACGTCGGAGAGATGATGACAGGCGTCGGCGCTCGCCGTCGAGGCGACACTGCCGGTCGCCGTCGAGGAGGAGATCGACGTCGAGGGGATCCTTGACGTTGGGGAAGTCGCGAAAGCGATCGACGCCGAGGAGGAGGAGTTCGACGTTGCGGAGGCGGCGTTCGACGTCGGAGAAGAGGCGTTCGACGTCGCAGAGGCGACGCTCGACATCAAAGAGAAAGAGATCGACGTCTGGGAGGCGTTCCACCTCGCCTAAGCGGCGCAGAAGGAGTTCTGGCGCCAGAAGTCACGCTGGGTCCGATGGAGCACGCCGGAGACGGCTGTCACCGACTGGGGGTGCTGGTTCGCAGTCAATCCGCCAAAGAAGTCACCGGGCTCGGTGTACTCCGAGGTTTATACACCTCCTCGACTGAGGTCGCCGCCGCCTCCCCCTCCTCTACCTAAGGAAGCTCCACCTAGCACTCCGCCTCCTCCTCCACTTCCACCACCACTTCCATAGCTTCCACCACCGCCTCCCCCTCATTCCTTTCCTCTGCCGGAGATACCGCCTATTGCGCCGCCGAGGTCAGTGTCGCTACCTCGCTACCCTACGCTACCTAAGGGGACACCTCGGCCGAGGCCCCCGGGTAGGCCACGGAAGACGCCTCTGCGGAGGCCTGCGGACCGTCTGAGGACAGGGAGGTCGAGATTCCACTCCAGGAGGAGGGAGAGATCACGGAGTCGTAACAGGTCGTCGACAAGATCGAGGCGACGCCACAGGAGGCGCAGGTCCTGCTCCCACACGGGGTCGTCCGGGACCAGAGACTATTCACCGACGTTGTCGGAGTCTCCGGGGACGAGGGTGTCACCAGTTGACGATATAGTGCCTTCCAGGACGTCCTGTTGAGGGGTGCGGCGAAGTTAGGCATCACGCTGACGGTGCCCACACCAAAAACATCGGTGATCTTCGAGACGTTACACCAGAAACTGCTGTCTCGGCCATTACTGCCGCTGGTGCCGGGCTTGGAGGAGCCGGCCATGGAATTGTTCCTCACCCCGGCGGTGACTAAGGCGGCGCCCTCGAGGCTCCAGAAAAAGTACCGGGCTCCGGAATCGGACCCGGCTTTTCTGAGGATGGACCCGAGGCCGGACTCGGTTATAGTGACGGCGGCTCGGAAACAGCATGCCACCACTCCGTCGTCCACGGACCCGCCTGATAAGGAGAGTCGATGGCTGGACTCGGCGGGGCGGATGGTCTGTGGGACATCGGCAACTTCTATGAAGGCTGCGAGCGCCACTGCATTATTAGGGCGGTATGACCGGGCCCTCCGGGAATCCCTCCAGCAGTTTGTGGAACACCTGCCTCGCGAGAAGAGAGAGGATTTTCAAGAGGTGTTCAATGAAGGGATGTTGGTGGTGAATCAGGTCATCAGTGCTGCGGCTGATTCTTCCCTTCTGGCGGCACATGGTTACTGCCATGGAGTTAACCACCGACGACACGCTTGGCTCCGCCTCACGTCGCTGAAGCTTGAAGCACAACAACGGGTAGCCAATTTACCATTCTCTGGCAAAACCCTGTTTGGCAAGCATGCGGATGACGAAATGGCCCGCATGAAGGCAGAGGCCGAAACGCTCACAACTGTGGGTCTGGAGAAGCCCAAAGAAAATAAGAAAACTTACCACCCGTTCCAGAGACGGTTCGGGTGGCCAGGCTTCGGGACAGCAGCAACAACAACAGCAGCAGTTCCGAAGGCCCTGCCAGAAAGGCAGAGGCGGCCAGCAGTCGGCAGCAGCGGCTAAAGGCCCGGGCGGGTCTAGGCCCTGAGCGCTTACTTCCGCTGCATCCGTTACCCACTTGGGTGGGGGGAAGCATTCAATTTTTTCTGGCAGAGTAAAGAAAAATTACTCAGGACAAGTGGGTGCTGAATATTGTTTGCAATGGATACATTCTTCGGTTCACATGCCCGCCTCCAGCAATTCCACCGGTCAGCTCGCAGTTTCAGTTGCGCGAGCTCCACGCGGAGGCCGATACCCTGTTAAGGAAAAGGGCGATAGAAGACGTACCTCTGTCTCAAAGAGGAAGAGGTCTGTACTCAGGGTTCTTTCTGGTTCGCAAGAAGGACAAGAACGAGTTCAGGCCCATTCTGGATTTGCTTCAAGCAAACAAGTGGATTTGCAGAGAGAAATTTTGCATGCTGTCATTGCATCAGATTTATCCTCAGCTGCAACAAGGGGATTGGCTGTGTGCTATAGACCTACAGGATGCGTACTTCCATGTGCCCATTGCACACAAACACATGAAGTTCCTGCGATTCCAAGTCGGCGCCAATCATTATCAGTACACAGTACTGCGATTCGGGCTGAAGTCAGCGCCCAGGACATTCTCGAAGTGCATGGCAGTGGTAGCCGCACACCTGAGGAAGAACAAGGTGTTCGTCTACCCGTACCTGGACGATTGGTTGATCAAAGCATCCTCCTTCTCGGAAGCTCAAGCGCATTTCCAGAAGACGTGCGTTCTCTTGAACAAGCTGGGGTTGCACGTCAACATGTCCAAGTCTGTCCGGTCCAGTGCATACAGTACTTGGGAGCCTCCATCAATACGCTGTCAGCTAGCGTGTCTCCTTCGGAGGAGAGACGATTATCACTCCTTCGGAAGGCTCAGGCTCTTATGACCGCTCCATCTACAACAGTGAGGACGGTGTCTTCTCTACTGGGGTCGATTGCCTCTTGTATCTTCCTCACGCCACACGCATGGCTGCACATGAGACCTTTGCAGGAGTGCTTGGAGGACCAGTGGGATCAGAGGAAAGGATCTTGGGACGACAGGATACGACTGTCGCTGCAAGCTCTTCAGTCTCTGAAGTGGTGGTGTTCGGCGGAGAAGCTCCTCAGAGGGGTTCCCTTCCACAAGGACATTCCAACACAGACTATCGTGACGGATGTGTCTCTCCACGGCTGGGGGGCGCACTCCGGAGACCTACAGATACAAGGAATGTGGTCCCCGACGGAGTCCAGGTATCACATCAATTTCCTGGAACTCAGAGCTGTTCACTTGGCGCTGAAGGCCTTTCTTCTGTCCTTTCAGATCAACTCTCTGCTTGTACAGACGGACAATACGGCCACAATGTATTACCTCAACAAGCAGGGGGGATCGAGATCGGGCACTCTCTCACAGGAGGCGCAGACGATCTGGCGCTGGCTTCTAGCCAAAGGACTGACGATAACGGCTACCCATCTGCCAGGTGTGCAGAATGTTCAGGCGGACGCACTGAGCAGACTGATTCAGGAAAACCACGAATGGGTCATAAACAACGAAGTACTAAGAGAAGTCTTCGCAAGGTGGGAGACTCCACACGTAGATCTGTTCGCCACCGCCGAAAACAGCAAATGCCGAGACTTCGCCTCCAGGTACTACCAGCGGGGGACAATGGGGAATGCGCTATGGATCGACTGGTCGGACAGCTTTCTGTACGCTTTTCCACCCATTTCCCTGATTCCGGCGGTGCTCATCAAGCTATCCCAGTCCAGGGCGCGGATGATCCTGATCGCACCGGAATGGCCCAGACAGTGGTGGTTCACGGACCTGATTCACCGGTCTCTCCTTCCTCACATACGGCTGCCGTGCAGGCCGGACCTTGTCACGAAGTTCGGGGGGCAGATGGTGCACCCCAACCTCTCGTCTTTGAGTTTGGCGGCATGGCTCCTGAGATAGTGCAATATGACCATTTGAATCTACCAGAAGATTGTATGGACATACTGAAGGAGGCGAAGCGGCCTTCCACTAAGACTTCTTATGCTTACAAGTGGAAGAGATTCTGCATGTGGTGCAAGTCCAAGGACTTTGATCCGACGAAATGTCAGGAGGATGTCATCCTTCCGTACCTTCTACATTTGGCGCAGTCTGGCCTTAATGTCCATTCCATTAAGGTGCATCTCACTGCGCTTACTGCTTACAGGAAATGCCCTTCACAGACCTCCTTCTTCCAGATCCCTGTGATCAAGGATTTTTTGGATGGCTTGAAGAAAGTGTTCCCTCTTGTCCGGCTTCCTTTGCCTTCATGGGAATTGAATGTGGTGCTGTCCAGATTGATGAAGGAGCCTTTTGAACCCATTCATAAGGCTTCGTTGCAGCACCTGTCCTGGAAGGCGATGTTCCTCGTGGCCATTACATCGGCCCGCAGGGTGAGTGAAATTCAGGCGTTGTGTTGCCAAGAACCTTATAATGTATTTCATGCTGCTAAGGTTGTTATGCGTACTCACCCTAAATTTCTTCCTAAGGTTATTTCTGATTTCCATGTTAACCAGACCATAACTTTGCCTACGTTTTTTCAGAATCCTTCATCTCCAGCGGAACGGTCACTACATTCCCTGGATGTTAGGAGGGTGTTGAAATTTTATCTGGATAAAACCAAAGATATTCGTAGGTCAGACCAATTGTTTATCAATTATGGGTCAGTCAGGACTGGTCTTGCTACCTCTAAACAGTCCATCTCGAGGTGGATTGTGTCCTGTATACAATTGTGTTACCAAAAAGCTAATAAGACCTTAGGAGGTAAGCCTAAGGCTCATTCCACCAGGGGCAAAGCTGCCACGACAGCTTTGCTACGTAATATTCCCATTGCAGAAATCTGCAAGGCGGCCACTTGGAAGTCGGTCCATACCTTTGCTAAGCATTACTGTCTGGACACTGATGCCAGGACGGATGCTGAGGTTGGGCAGGCTTCGCTGCGAAATGTGTTCGCACAGTAGTGGTTTGTTCTCTTAGTCTCCACCGCCGCTTGGTGTGGGGATGGGCTTGCCATTCTATTCACTAGATTATGACTATACACAGAGATCCCCTACTACAGAAGGAGTAGTTTCTGTCCTGTAACTCCAGTTCTGTAGTGGGGGTATCTCTGTTATAGTCATAAGCGCCCGCCCTCCTCCCCGGTGGAGACAGATATTCATGTAAGGAATGCTACAGGTCTGGCGTGTTACGCCTTCAAAAAGAACTGAAAGTAAAAGGGACTTGCTGTGCATTCTGGGATACTGGGAGAGTTCTGGAAAGTTCTCTTAAAGGCACAGTATCCTGTTTTGAGCCACATAATGGCGGTCTATGGGGCTTGTCTGTCCACCCCTTCCTCTCTATCATTCCAGAGGCTTTTTCTGGTAGGGGCAAGTTTCTCTGTGCAGGAAACTGGGCAGGCTGTGCTGTTTGTGGATTTTTGGTGGAATTTCTAGTTGAAGTACTGGACAGTGTAGCCTGTGGATATAGGCTGCATTATCTGTCTTTAAATTCTCTCTTAAGTGTCTTTGCATTTCTGCATTTTGTGACAATTTAAGAGATTATTTTTGATTGCTCCTGGGTCCACGCACATGGGCGGGACTATTCACTAGAATATGACTATAACAGAGATACCCCTACTACAGAACTGGAGTTACAGGACAGAAACTACTCCTTCCTGGTATCCTCTGGCATAGGTATGCATGGCTACTTGTTTGCGGATTTAAGCCTAAAGTACAACTAGTTATTCTAAATTTACCTTTTGATAAGGAGCATCTTTTCGGACCTCAAGTCGATACAGCCCTTCAGAAAATGAAAAAGGACACAGAGGTCACAAAATCAGTGGGGGCTCTACGGACCGGCACGTACCATGGTTCCTTTCGTAGACCCAATTACAAGCAGGGTGCAAGATCTGCCACCTCGGAGAGCACTGGATCAGCATACAAAACCCAAGGACGTTTAAGGGCCCAGTTCCACAAATAATTCTGATAGCAGATGCTTCTCTCATAGGTTGGGTTGCACATCTCCAAGACCTCGCAATTCAATATATAAGGGATTCCAAACCCAATGATCTCCATATCAGTCACCCAGAGCTGCAAGCTGTGCACCTAGCAGTGAAAGCCTTCCTATCTCACCTACAACACTTACTTGTCCTAATTCGAACAGACAATATGACAACTATGTATTATATACAAAAACGGGGGGACACACTCCAATTTTCTCAGCTGGCACAGAAAATATGGAGATTAGCATTCACCTCTAGCAGAAAATGTCCTAAGGACTAGCAAGCAAATTGCAGACTTTCTAAGCAGGACGCAGCAACAAGTCCAAGAATGGGAACTCCACCCCATGGTTCTTCTACCATACTTTTAAAAATGGTGGATCCCACAAATAGATCTTTTTACAACAAAATAAAATGCAAAATGCCCACACTTCATAAGCTGCTATCCACACCCACAGTCCAAGGGCAATGCTCTATGAATCCACTCATCAGGGATATTTGCATTCGCTTTACATCCTCTCCCACTACTTCCATTACTGGTCAGGATGATCAGGCAAACTCTCTTACCATGATACTAGTAGCTACTATGTGGGCTCGACAACCATGGTTGTCTACACTGTTGGAGCTATCGCTAGTTCCACATGAGAAGCTTCACCTCAACCCGGACCTTCTCACTGAAAAGCAAGGAACACTTAGACATCCCAATCCCAAGAAAATGAATCTTGCAATTTGGCTCCTGAAATCTTAGAATTTGGATCCTTAAATTTACCTAAACAGTCTATGAACATTCATAAAGAGGCTCGCAAACCTACCACAAGGCAATTTTATGTGGCTAAATGGAAAATATTTGTTATGCTTTGTCAGAAACAAAACGCCAACCCTCTTCATGCAAAGGTACAAACAATAATTACTTACTTATTGTATTTACAGACCACACAGTTGGCCTATACTTCAATACGATTACACCTTGCTGCTATTGCAGCCTATTTGCAAAATAGATATCACTTATCATTATTCGGAATTTGTGTTATTAAAGCTTTTATGTAAGGACTTAAAATAATAATTCATCCCAGGCTTCCTCCTGCACCAGCTTGGAACTTGAACAATGTACTAACACGGGTCCTCCTTTTGAACTATTCCCCTCTTGTCAATTGCAATACTTATCATAGAAATTTGCTTTTTTAATCACTATCACTTCACTTAGAGGAGTCCGTGAAATTCAGGCATTAACCCTTGAACCGTTCTTCCAACTACATAGGGACAAAGGGTTTCCTGTCCGGGGCGGTGCTAGCACCATCCCAGACAGGGTTTTGTGTATCCTGGGTAGGCAGGGCTTTTCAGGAAGGTGACTGCAAGTGGCACCCCGGTGCTCACTGTGCATAGGCCGGCTAGAACCAGTTCCAGGGGCACACAGCCCCTGAGCTGGGAACAGCCCGACAGGGGAGAGGGGTGTAACCACCCCCCTTCCTGGTCCCACCCCTAGGGCAGGACCTAGCCGCGTACCCACCCCTTTCTTCAGAATAAAGGCAGGAGCGGGGACCCTTCCAAATTAGATCATCTTTGGAATCAAGACACGACTTTCTACGAAAGGACATCAAGATTTCTTCTTCAAGATTCTCCCTTGTGACTAAGGAGTAGTCACCCTGCATCCGCAGGCACCATCTTAAGAACACTGCGGTCTGCTGCAAGTCCTTCCTACGGAATCCGACTGCCCAGCTCGACGAGAACCGGCTTCCCTGGCACCTCTGACCTCTACCCATCTCTACAGCTAAGCTGAGAACCGTGGGTGCGACGAGACCTCGAGGGACCGGCCATCTTCAAGACTGCACAACTTCTTTCCAGCACGACCGCCGAGGGATCCTCTGGTGAGTGCTTTGGGGTCCGAGAAGCCCCGACCCTGAGCAGCTCCAGCACCGAAGTTCAGCCTCCCAGCATCTCCACGATCTGCGTGGGGCCCTTCTGCTCTTTGCTGCTCACCGCGTTGTTTGGCTACTAGCCCGTTGGCTTCTGGCCTTCTGAACGACGCCCGACGACATCACGACTGCTGGTCTGGTTGCTCCAGACTGGCCCTTGCTCCCTTCCAAGAGAGGAGCACCCCGGACCCTCCTGGTCCACTCCAGACGCCATTTTGAGTCCACCGCGTGGGCTTGAATTTGCCAAGGCTTTGTTGCCCAATCCTGGGTCCAGCGACGCCGACAGCTTCATCCATCGTGGGACAGCTCGCCCCTCCATCCTGGTCGCCGACAACGCCTCCTGGTCCGTGAGATCTGCAGAGCCCAGCGTCGCCCACTCACCTAGTCGAGGTGACTACCATCCGGTGCCCTCCTGGTGCCATCTGATTACTGGCTAGTAGTCACGAACTTGGTCCCCTCTGCTTTCAGGTGTCTTCCATCTTCCAGATCCAGGCTTGGATCACTCCGAACTCTCTTCACTGGTCGCCTGCCAGCATCTTTTCTTCAGGCTCCTGGTTCGTCAACGAAGAATCCCGACGTCTTTTCAGACCTATGCAGCCGCAGCCCCTGGGCTAGGTAACTTCGGCATTTCGGTGCCCCAGCATAGCCTCACTATCCAAGGGTCCAGATCCACTTTCGTTTTCTCCCTACCAGGTCGGGTTCGCCCGAGAACACTAACTTTGTCTTTACTAGCTACCATAGACTTTGTCCCGCTTCCCGCGTGAGAGTGCACACTCTGCACCGGAGTCACCTAGGTCTCCTAGAAGTAATCTAAAGATTCTATAGTCAAGTCCTAGCGATTCCAAAGCCTATTAGTACTGTACTTACCTGCTAGTAATTTCGCATTCCACTTTTAGTGTATATGGTTTTTCGTGCCCCTCGGGCATTTGTGTAAATTGTGCTAACTTAAGTATTTTCGTAAGAGTTTTGTGTTGTGCTTAGTACCCTGTCCTCATAAAGAGTACAGGGCTGTTGTGACTTAAATAAATAACAGTTTATTTTCATAACACTTGTGTGGTGTCCTTTCACTTGGTGTTCAAGGGGTATATGTGATGGTGAAGGACTGGGTTCTTTAAGACCCAGCGGTGCCAGGGCACAACACCTGAAACCTTCGTGGGTAACCTGCTCCGGCATACGAATGACAGAGACACGGGACACTTCCTTCGGCGTCAAAGATTCAAGGTTTATTTACTGCAGGGAACACAGAAGTCACGACAAGTACAACACGTGCAACTTGGGGAGACTGCTTCAAATTAGTTCTGTGGATCGCTCCTTTTATACAGAATTTACCCATAGGACAACATGATACACAAAGGTTTACAACCCGGTTCCCACAATTATCCCCCAGAGGGGTCGCTTTGGTCACTTTGATACACACAAAGTCCGGAACATAAGTGCGGAAACATTTGGCGGTTCCCAACTGTAAAAACCCATCTTCCCAACATTAGTGCATTCCAATCGGCAGTAAAACAGATCGAAATAGGAACAAGGACAGGTGCAGAGGAAGACGGAGACAGTGGGGAGATCGGAAAGGGTGTAAAAGGGGAGGTATCGGGAAACACGAGATACAGGCATCAAAGGGACGTGCCTAATGAGATGCACGGCTGAGACAATAAACCGGCACGGCAAGATGAGCCTCGAGCGGGGCCATCTGCCTTACAGTATCATCCCCCTCGTCATAAAGACACTTACAAAGAACATGTGTCTTCCGCAAATATCTTGGGAGTCCCAGGGTCGCGAAGCGGACAACGTCCGTTCGCTGGCTACTTGAGGGCAAGAGACAAAATGGATGCCGCATCTAAGATGGAACCCGTGGGTACAGATGAAAAACCCACATAACAAACGAACGGTTTAAGTTAGCACAGCGAAACTGCGCACACTTACTAAACTCGTCATTTGCGGTTCGTAGATACCAGACTCGACCATATTCGTGCGAGTCGAAAACACCACTTACAATTGTCACGGAACCTCAGACGCTCCTTTTGCCCTCATGTAGGCAAGCACTAGTCGGAATCATATTCAATATTCATCAGACCATCGAGATGTTGCTGTAGCATAGCTCTGTCCAACCGAGTCCCCTTGGTAACAGGTGGCTGTCTCATACACGTTGTAGCACAGAGGCCACATAAGGCAGGACCGCACTGCACACAAAGGCAACACGTGAACAGGAATGCCACAACGACTCCGATGATCATCAGAATCTTCCAACCCCAAGTCGACATCAGGCCCCAAAACCATCCAAGTAGCGTCCAATCCCCTACATCCACGTGTATGGATTCGGAGATCTTATGCAACTTTGAGATGGCTTGATAGACAGTCGGAGCGTTATCAGGAATGAAAATACAGCAGCTCGAATGGATCACCTTACATACCCCACCTCGATCTGCTAAGATCACGTCTAAAACCATACGGTTTTGTAACGTCATAAGTCTATCCGCCTGAAGTTCAGTGGTGATATTACCAAGGGCACTGGCAGTAATATTAGCTGTCGATTCTACCACTCGAGTCAACTGTCTCAGGTTCCTACTATTAACCATAGGTCCCCAAAACGGGAGGAAACCCTTGAAAAAGTCTCCTGCCTCTTGACCGGCAGTATCCTCTTCGCTAATTACGCCTCTCACAACTCTAGTCTTGTGATAATCTGCATCTACAGTAAACGTCGGAGGCAACAAGTTTGCGATAAAACATGAGCCCATGAAGTCAGAGGGCAACCATGCATACGCACGATCATGACAGATAAAGTATGTACCCTTGGCAGCCAGGAACACAGGGGACGAGACCATCGGCAGAATGTAATTTTCAGTGCAAGCACTCTCTCCAAGTCGGGCTTTCGATCTTCGGCCACGACCTATTAGACAAAAATTACCAATGTGGGGTACGACCCATATCGGAGGCGAGCTTTTAAGCTGTTTTTCACTAGTGAACACACTATATTCGCCTCTACTTAGGACCCTATAGGCTTGTACCTCTTCTTCAGGAATAAGCGAGGGATCATAGATATCGCTATCCAAATCCTCTATTGCTATAGACAAAGGTTTTTGGTACGAGGTAGGACCAGAGTAGGGGGAACGTGGTTCTCGAATGGGGTGGAAACCCAGTGCGCTTCGAAACATTGTTTGGAATGCTCGAGCAGACCCTTGGGAACTGTACGGTAACACCAGATATGGAATTCCCTTATCCGTAGTATGTGGCATCAACCCACACACCCAACAATTAGTAGTGTTAACCACTAACTGATGCTGGTGAAGGAGCTGAATAAAGGAATTATTGCGGAATTCTGCACGTCTAGCCTGTTCGTGTTCAGGTAAGATATGAAAAGAATGAGGAGAAACAGTGGAGGTGAGTTTAGGGTCAGGGGTAGGAGTAGGTATAGCAGAAGGTAAGAAGTAAGACATCGTGTAATACACCCCACCCGCCAATAATGCAGAAACAGTCAAAAACAATACGAATATTTGGAACATAAAACATTTGGTACGACTGAGTTGCTGCAGCTTGAATCAATGCGCTTGAGCTCCTTCCAAGTCCGTCAGCTTCGAAAATGCCATCCCCTACGACCGTCCGCAACGTTTCTTGACGCACTTCGTTCTGTGTAGCAGCAGTCAATCCCTAGGAGTTCCCAGGAACCGACGGTCTTTAACCTAGTGTCAAGACCTACTAACCAGAAGGAAGTACGCGCGCGGCCCTACGGTCTTTATTTCACAAATATATATATATATGCGAAAACAATGTTTCTCAGCTGTGGAAGCAAAAAGTGTAAGGAATGGAACTCAATGAATATATACAAAAATAATTACGGTGATATGAGTGTTCAAACTGATCGTGGAAAACGGGATAATGCAATTGTCAAGGGACAGAACAGGATCTTTTATTAGTCTTTAGTGCTGGATCGCAAAAAGTATCGGGTTTTCCCAGGACGTGTCTGTTCGTCAAACAAAGGATCCGTTGAAGGGACAGCGTCCTGTTGATCAGCTGAATGTTCTGGTCTTGAGTCTTTTGATGACAAATGTTCAACAGTGTCTTTTTGCCGCACTGAGGATTCTCCGACAGGTTGTGCGTCGCTGAAAGGTACAAACGCCGGCAATCCTTCGGTTTCAGTTGATGCAATGCCTTTCCTCACCCACGAGTCTGCTGGCAACGGGATAGGGACCTTTTTGGTGTGGGTGGCGTGCACCCAATTCTTCCGTCCCTCAAGACGAACTGCAGTTCTCGTGGCAAGGAGGACCTGGTAGGGTCCAGTGAACCTGGGATCCAAATTGTTCTTGCGCGAAAAGTTTCGCGTCACCTCCCAATCTCCGGGCTGGAGCTGGTGGCCTGGACCCTCCGTCTGCGTCGGCAATGCTTCGTGAACCTGTTGGTAAATTAACCTCAGTTTAGCAGTCAAGTCATGAAGATAATCGATCAACATTGGATACTCAAGATCACAAAAAGCACCCGGTCTAGGGACCCCCCAAACATTGGCAGGAACACCGAACACTATTTCATAGGGGCTGAGCCCTACTCGGGAGTGTACAGTCGCCCTTGTCGACAGTAATGCTAAGGGTAAAGCGTCAGGCCACGAGAGACCAGTCGTAGCCTGAATCTTTGCTAGTTTTAGTTTAAGGGTGCCATTGTACCCTTCAACCAAACCAGCTGACTGGGGATGATTGGCACTATGGAATTTCTGATTAATTCCAAGGCCCTTACACACACTCTTCATCACACTCCCCACAAACTCACTTCCGTTATCTGACCACACAACTCTAGGCATTCCGTACCGAGGAAAGTATTCCTTCAGTAGGATTTTCGCAGTGGACAAAGCAGTATTGTCTTTGAGAGGATAGGCCTCGATCCATCGGGAGAATGCGCAAACCACAACTAAAACGTATTTCAGGTTATTGCATCGCTCCATATGGATGAAGTCCAATTGAATCACCTCAAAGGGACATGAAGGGGGAGCAAAGCTACCAGGAGGAGTTGGGGTTCCCTTACCAGGATTGTACAACATACATACCATACAATTCTTGACCAATCGTTCAGCACATTTCGTGATACCATCATTCTTCCACACAGGGGACAGCAGCTTGCAAATACCTTTCGCGCTAATATGTGCTAACCCATGCGCCATAGTCACAACAGCCAGCACATACGCATCAGGCAACATCCATCTTTTCTGTTCCGATAAATCAATCCAACAACCATTCGCATCCAACTTTCCCGTACTTTCTTTCCACTTCGCCTTTTCAGTCTTGGTGGCCTCATTCTGAATTGCTTTCACACTCTCGATAGTGTCCTCACACATACTCGATTCTGTAGGCCACCTAACCGAACTCGTCACATACATTCGAGTGCTAAGGTTCCGGGCGGTCTCCTTAGCAGTCTCATCCGCAAAAGCATTACCACGACCCACATCATCCGTCACCTTACGATGCGCACTGCATTTAACAATCGCCACTTGCTTAGGCAACGTAAGTGCATCCAAGAGATCATTCACAAGCTGGCCATGCTGAATCTTCGTACCATGCGATGTTAGAAAACCTCTCTCTCTCCACAACCGTCCAAAACTATGTGCGACGCCAAAGGCATATTGGCTGTCGGTAAACACATTCACACGTTTCCCTTTCGCTAACACACACGCTCTAGTGAGAGCGATCAGCTCTGCGGCTTGGGCAGAATTCTGATTTAATCTCGCAGTCTCAACAACAGTAGTCAATGTTACAACAGCATAAGCAGTAGTCACATCGCCAGTCGGCAACTTGAAACATGAACCATCCACATACAGTGTTCCATCTGGGTCTTCCAATGGGGTGTTTTTAAGGTCCACTCGACCTTTTGTTTCCTCCTCTGTCCTCAAATAACAATCGTGTTCTGTTATTTCATCTGACTCTGAGCTAATTGGTAACAAAGTTGCCGGGTTCAGAACATTACAACGTTTTATTTGAATGTGGCTTGCCAACAGCGTCAACTCGTACCCAGACAACCTCGCACTCGTCAAGTGCTGAGTTTTCGTACGATTCAAAAGAGTGTCGACTGCGTGCGGAACCATCACCGTAAGCATATTATCCATGACCAATCCTGCTGATTGTCGGATGGAGACCGCGGCTGCCGCCGTTGCTCGTAAACAACTCGGCAGTGCTCTAGCTACCGGGTCCAAGGTCGAGGAAAAATATGCACATGGACGTTGCTTACCACCAAAAGGTTGCGTTAGGACACTCAAAGCACAACCTTCTCTCTCGTGAACATATAATGTGAACGGCTTGCTATAGTCAGGAGTACCTAACACAGGAGCCGAACACAATGAATCACGTAATTCAGAAAAACTTTTCTGACATTCTTCTGTCCATGGTAAAGGAGTCGAAACATCCTTGCATGTAAGAGCTACCAATGGTTTCGCTAGCAATGAAAAATTTGGAATCCATTGTCTGCAGTACGACGTAATACCTAGAAAGGCACGCACATCTCTTTGGGTTGTTGGCACAGCCATTCGTGCAATTGCTGCAATTCTCTCTGGGGTCAACCGCCTTCCCTCCTTTGACAATAAGTGACGTAGATAGGTTACTTCTTGACAACAATATTGGAGTTTAGAAGGTGACACCTTGTGATTTAACTCGCAGAGATGTTGCAGCAACGACACCGTAGCAATTTTGCAAATGTCCTGAGTATCTGCAGCTACCAATAGGTCATCGACGTATTGGATTAAGGCCGCACCAGCCGGTAACCTAAACGCATCCAGTTGACCCTTCAAGGCTTGACTGTAAATCGATGGACTTTCACAGTAGCCCTGAGGAGCGCGTTTAAACCGGAAGCTACGTCCACCAAGAGAGAAACCGAAAAGGTCTCCACTCTCTTCTGCAATCGGGATGCTGAAGAACGCATTCTTCAAATCAATCACCGAAAACCACGATGCAGAAGCTGGAATCAGAGTCAGTAGTGCCGTGATGTCAGGCACAACGGGGAACTGAGGAATCACAATTTTATTCACCTCCCGTAAATCGATAACAAAACGATACACAGGTGGTTTTGAAGGATCAGTACGTTTTAGAATGGGCAGTACAGGGCTGTTGCACACGTTTCCCCGTGTTTCCTCAATAACGTCTTTCTCGATCAAATCATAGATGATCGCTAACAATGCTCGTTCACCATCAAGAGAGATACGATACTGGGGAATACGTGGCAATCGCACATTGGATTTCAACTGAACAACATAAGGTGAGATATCAAGAAGGCCCACATCATTGGGACCTGTTGCCCACAAAGACGCAGGAAGAGAACTCAATTCCGGTGGAAGCTTATCGAGAGACAAGTACATAGGAGAGACAACCCTCTCTCCCAACGTAAGCTTTACACCCGCAGGAGAACAATACAAAGTTGCATACAAACGTTTAAGCAAATCCAGACCCAAAAGATTTTCACCACAACCCGTGGTTAAAATCAACGGAGCTTCTAGCTCACGAGGCCCAATTGTAAGGGGCAAAGGGCGCGAAACTGGATTGCTAACGGGGGCGCCAGAAAATCCAACGGAAACATTTGTTAAGCCAGACAAAGGTGCGCCAGGGAGTTTCGAATGCTTAATGGAACTTTTCGCTGCACCAGTGTCCAACAGAAAAGGCTCAACGACGCCCGATGTAGCAACTGCGACGTAAGGCCCTCTCTGATCAACCGGAACTGATACTACTCCCTCTCCTTGTCTTCGGCTGTCCTAGTAATTACTGTCGTCAGTTCCCTGATCGACGTAATAATCGTCTACATTGTACTGCGCGGATCGTCCTTGCGACGATCCACGTTGATCAAAACAATTATCGGAATTTGATGAGTTATCCGAGCGATCATTCTGAGCACCACGACCTCTACCACGTGGTGCCTGCTGTGAACCACCACGACCTCCTCTAGATGAGTTACCACTATTACGTTCGTTTAGAACAGGACAATTGAATTTGATATGACCCTCCTGTCTACAATAAGCACATTGATTGTACCCTAACGACGATCTTTGGGAAGAGGAGTCATTACGCGATTGTGATCTGTTCGATTGCGGCTGTGATCTATTTTGTTGCGAAGTATTCTGATTCGAACGTGGAGGATACGCTTGCTGAAGCAACACTTTAGTTTTAAGCTCTTTCGTCTTTTTATCAGCACGGTCGTTCTCTTCTTTCTCTCTATTCTCATAATATTGTGCCGTAGCCAATATTTGAGCTGAAGTAGAAACGGCCCATGCACTTTCTGAATTCTTTAATTTATTGCTCAAATCGGGCAATAAGTTCGAAACAAATTTATCCACGAACAACCGTTGACCACCCTCAGTGCTCATATCCTGACCACTATGATCAATGAATGCCTCCTCGAACCTCGTAAAGAAGTCGGAGACACTCTCGTCCTTTTTCTGTTTACAAGCTGACAATTTGTCCCAATTTACTCTCATAGCTGGCATAAGAGTTTTCATTAACGTTATTATTCTTTGAGGAAGATCAGCAATCAGTTGTTCAGGCTTAGCCCCACCAACTTGTCGCGTATCGGCCGCAACAATGGCTGCCCAAGCACCACCTAATTCATTCGGATGGTTTTCCTGACGAATCTTAGCCCATACCGGTTGAGGCACAACATTGCCGAACAACATGTCGATATCGGCAAGATTCATTATCGTAGCGTCTACGAGCTGCGATAATTCTTTATAGTACCCTGCAGGATTTTTGCGAGGGTCAGGCAAAGATTGCTTTACCTGTAACACTTCTGATCGTTTCCATGGGAGATGTATCCATACTCTCTGGAAATGTGCCAATATCGGAGGTTGAGCCTGTGGATTAGCTGGCATCCACACCGGTGGGACTTCCCGCATGGGAAACTGACCAGACTCATCTGGCTGTCTTTCAACATCCTCAACAAACAAGGCTTGAGGTATAGGAGTGGGACGAAAAGATAACAATCGTTCAACAGCACGTCGAACATTGGTATCCACTATCAGTCCAGTCGAGAACTGAAGCTGCAAATCAGACAAAGCGGTCAGCACCTCGTCAGGTGCGTCGGCCGATATCTGATCACGAAGGACCTTACACATTTCCTCAAACACAAATCTTTGGGTTGGTATATTGAATTGACAAAACGTATTGAATACAATACGTGGTGGATTTCTAAGGGGATGCGTCATCCAACCCATCGCCATATTATATAGTGAAGCGCGTTCCCTGCTACCAGGAAGCTGACTACGTCTCTGAGGACCATCGGAACCAGCGGACCCAAGAACAGGTCCGAGCGAATGAAAGAAACTAGCCGCAAGAGGAGAATTACGACTACGAGTAGAGGGAGAAGTATAGGACACAGGACTAACAAGTGAAGGAGTAGAAACAGAAGCAACAGCAGGAGTTAACAGAGCAGGAGCAGTAGCGGGAGCAGGAGTATGTGGAAGCGGAGGAGCAGTAGGAATAGCAACAGCCAAAGGAGCAGGAACGGTCGGAAGAACGGGTGCAGGTTGAGGAACAGGCAAAGGAAGAATCGGTGCAGGAACAGGTACAGGGGGAATCACAGGGGCTGTGGTACCCTGTACATACGGAGGTGGCGACTTCATTAGATAGGACATTAAAGGATCCTCAACTGCCTCTTCCTTCTTTTCCGACTCCGTAGGCAAAGTAGGATAGCATTTATCTATAGTCATACGCTGTAATCTATCAAACACTTCCTTTTCCTTAACCTCCTTATCATGCTGAAACTGCTCTGCTTTCTTTACAATAGTAGCAACATTATCTCTCTGATTTCGTTTAGTCTGTCTGATTTCTTTCTGTCGGGCTTCTTTACGCCACAACCGAAAGGCATCAAACATGGCCGGCCTTGACTTTTTCTCGAACAATTTAGCCTCTAGGTTATCTAGGATCGGGGTCTCAAAGCTACCATGAGGTGGCCAACTAAGGACACCGTCCTTCTTTGTATAACGAATCCAGTAATCGTTAAAGGTAATCGGGCCTAGCCCATGTTTACTGTACAGTTCATAAGTCGGAGTTCCAACCGGAGGTATCGGACACGAGTCCTCCAGTCGGGAATCCGCACCACAAGGTCTGAAACAACTGAACAAAGTACTACGACCAGGCATCTTGCACACTAGCCGAGTTTCACAAACTTCAAGGGTTACGGGATTTACCAAGTCCCAGCAAAGAGCAAAAACCCTCGGTTTTTGGCGGCTGCAGTCGTCAAATAACACAACAAAGTACGCTAGCAAAGTGTCACCGACAAAAACACTCACACAGCGTCAACAACAAAAACACTCGCTAAAGTGTCAACAACTAAGGACTCTGGGAGCGACCCACAAATACTTAGCTCAAAGATCGATGGCGTCACCAGGAAGGCCCGTCAATCGTCTCGCTATACCAAGGTCTACGCCAGGCGCCAAAACAGGTCTACAGTCAGGGCAGCAGTCCGTCGCAGCCGTCAGGAGGCGGGAATCTTCGCGGGAAAAGTCTTCGGGCCACTTGTTTCGACAACAGGATCGATGAAGCGGAGTGCACCTTCCCTCGGAGATTTTACACGAAGTTCCTCACGATCGTCGGGCTTGGACCGGTACCACTGATGCAGCCCCACGTTGGGCGCCAACTGAAGGACTGGGTTCTTTAAGACCCAGCGGTGCCAGGGCACAACACCTGAAACCTTCGTGGGTAACCTGCTCCGGCGTACGAATGACAGAGACACGGGACACTTCCTTCGGCGTCAAAGATTCAAGGTTTATTTACTGCAGGGAACACAGAAGTCACGACAAGTACAACACGTGCAACTTGGGGAGACTGCTTCAAATTAGTTCTGTGGATCGCTCCTTTTATACAGAATTTACCCATAGGACAACATGATACACAAAGGTTTACAACCCGGTTCCCACAATTATCCCCCAGAGGGGTCGCTTTGGTCACTTTGATACACACAAAGTCCGGAACATAAGTGCGGAAACATTTGGCGGTTCCCAACTGTAAAAACCCATCTTCCCAACATTAGTGCATTCCAATCGGCAGTAAAACAGATCGAAATAGGAACAAGGACAGGTGCAGAGGAAGACGGAGACAGTGGGGAGATCGGAAAGGGTGTAAAAGGGGAGGTATCGGGAAACACGAGATACAGGCATCAAAGGGACGTGCCTAATGAGATGCACGGCTGAGACAATAAACCGGCACGGCAAGATGAGCCTCGAGCGGGGCCATCTGCCTTACAGTATCATCCCCCTCGTCATAAAGACACTTACAAAGAACATGTGTCTTCCGCAAATATCTTGGGAGTCCCAGGGTCGCGAAGCGGACAACGTCCGTTCGCTGGCTACTTGAGGGCAAGAGACAAAATGGATGCCGCATCTAAGATGGAACCCGTGGGTACAGATGAAAAACCCACATAACAAACGAACGGTTTAAGTTAGCACAGCGAAACTGCGCACACTTACTAAACTCGTCATTTGCGGTTCGTAGATACCAGACTCGACCATATTCGTGCGAGTCGAAAACACCACTTACAATTGTCACGGAACCTCAATGGTATAACAGCTGGCTTAACACGCCTCAAGAGTCTTTAGCCTTAGACTGCTCGTATCCACGCTACTAGGATAGCTGGTCCATAAGGTTGACTTACAACCAATCATCAATAAGGGTTGTCTGGACTGATACATAGTGATCACTAGAATAGTGAGCACTGCATATCAGGCCAACTTCTCACATTGGTGAGCAGCGGTTGGGATTTGAGCTTGCTGTTGTTTTACCACACATATCCTAAGAATATCTTGTGAAAGATCACATAAGTACTCCAGGTACATATAACTTAGCTTAGAATACTCTGAGTTCTACTGAACCAGCTGTTGTAGCTCCTCATGGCTTAGCACACCTTGGCTACAACTCTTAGCAAGGGATCAGTAGGCAAACATATAGTGTAGGTAGGTGCATCACTTACACCACACTAGAAGCATGTCTGACCACGGAGAGTCTACAGAGACCCCTCTTGTGGTTGAGGACCCTCCACAGGCCTCTTCCAGATATGCAGCCCTTAGCTTCCATGAGATGAGACAAGTGTGTACCTCAAGGAAGCTAAAACAGGGGTCTAACCCCACAATCCCATTTCTGATTGGTCTCTTAGAGACTTATGATGCCAGAAAAGCTGAGAAACTTAGCTCTTCTCATCCAGAGGGGGACATGCCTCCCCTAGAGGGAACCCTAGGTGACCCTGACCTCATCCACCTCTCTGAAGAGGATGATGCAGATCAGGAGTTATCTGAGGATGAGGCAGACAAAGGTCCAGCAGCAGTTAGCCAGCTAACTAGGGACAACTTAAGCAGGCATGAGGGTGGTACTAGGAGACCCCTGGGGCCCCTCTCAGGCCAGCTTAACATTGGGAATGGACGAGTTAGGTCTCTATCTAGAGGCTCTAATAGATCCATTCGAACCAATGGCTCTCAGGCCTCTGCTCAGAGAGGATTGACATCCCCTCAGAGGAGACTCTTAGAAGCCAAGGAAAGGGAAGTCCAACTGAGGATTGAAAGGGAAGAACTTGCCCTGGCCAAAGAAAGACGTGCCTTTGCTAGAGAGCAAGAATTGAGTGGGTCAAAACCCACTGGTGGCAGCATTCTCCCAAAAGAGAAAGACAGGAGTTTAGACACTAGACACCTGAGTAAGATAGTGCCCCCCTTTAGAGATGGGGATGATATCCACAAATGGATAACTGCTTTGGAGAGGGCCTGCACTGTACAGTGCATCCCCCAGAGTCAGTGGGCAGCTGTCTTGTGGCTCTCCTTTGAAGGCAAACGTAGAGATAAGCTCCTCACTACTAGAGTTGAGGATGCTAACAATTACCAAGTCCTGAAAACTACACTGATAGATGGGTTTGGCCTAACCACTGAGCAGTACAGGTTGCTGTTCAGGGATACCCAGAAAACTCAGTCTCAGGATTGGTCTGATTTCGTTGATTGTGCCACTAAGGCTTTGGAGGGCTGGTTACTGGGCAGTAAAGTTACTGATTATACAGGATTGTACAATCTGATCGTGAGGGACAGATTTTAAACAATTGTCCAAACCAGTTGTTGCATCAGCATCTTGTTGACTCAGATCTGACCTCTCCCCAAGAATTGGGAAAGAAGGCAGACAGATGGGTCAGAACAAGAGTTAAGCAAAACCAGGGCCAGAACCAGGGTGGTGAGAAGAAAGCAGACCAGAAGGGTAAAGATACTAAAGGTGAAAATTACCAGAAGTCTTCGACAGGTCCCCAACAATCCAAAGAGGGTGGGGGTCAGGCTTCCCAGAAGAAGAAGACTCAAGAAGGCCAGTCAAAAAGGTGGTGCCAATACTGTAAAAGTAAAACTCACTGGTTTAGTGAGTGCACCAAGAAAGGAGGGCAGACTCCTGCTACTGCAGCCCCTAAGGCACCTGTGCCCCCTAGTACAGTCAGCAGTAGTAGTGCACCTCCCAAGGGTTTAGTTGGGTTAACCTTGGGTTCTGAGGGGTATGACAACTTAGTTGGCACACTCACTCAGGCTGTCCTTGTCTGTACAGGGGATGTGGATATATCCCCTGATGTCAGTCCCAATACTTTGGGCAAATACAGACAGACACCTTTGATAAATGGTAAAATGGCTCAGGCCTATAGGGACACTTGTGCCAGTGTCACCATGGTGACACCTAACTTTGTGGACCCTGGACAGATCATGCCAGGTACAGAATTCCTGGTGACCAATGCAAGCAATGTCACTACCAGTCATAGTATGGCAATTGTTGCTTTCTCCTGGGGAGGGGTAAATGGCCAAAAGAAGGTTGTAGTAAGTTCAGACCTCCCAGTGGATTGTTTGTTGGGCAATGATTTGGAGTCATCACAATGGTCAGAAGTGGAGCATAGGACTCACATGGAGATGTTAGGCTTGCCAGCACATGTGCTTGCTGTGACTAGGTCACAGGCCAGAAAATGCCCCACTGAACAGGTGCTGGATCCTGGAACAATGGACCAACCACCTTCCAAGAAGAAGAGCAGTAGGGTTAAGGCATTGCCTTCCCCCTTGCCCCAGGTTGAGGATCATGTCTCTGAGGAGGCTGACCTACAGGAATTGAGGGAAACTGAGCCTAAAGAGTTTGAGCTTGATCAAGCTGAATTTCTGGGCTCAGGGGGACCCTCAAGAGAAGACCTGGGGAAGGAACAGTTAGACTGCCCTTCCCTTGAACCCCTCAGACAGCAGGCTGCTGCTGAGGCTGCTGGGAACGCCACAGGTACCCACAAGGTATACTGGGAAGATGGACTCCTGTACACTGAGGCAAGAGACCCCAAGCCTGGCATGGCCAGGAGGCTGTTTATCCCCTTGTCTCAGAGAGGTTTCCTCCTTACCTTGGCCCATGAGATTCCCTTAGCAGGACACTTAGGCCAGACAAAGACTTGGGACAGGCTTGTTTCACACTTTCACTGGCCACACATGAATGAAGATACCAAGGAGTTTTGTCGCTCCTGTGTCACTTGCCAAGCCAGTGGTAAGTCAGGTGGCACCACAAAGGCCCCCCTTATACAAATGCCTGTGGTGGGGGTGCCCTTTGAAAGAGTGGGGATTGACATTGTTGGTCCAATGGAACCCCAGACAGCATCAGGGCACAAGTTTATACTGGTGGTAGTGGATCATGCCACCAGGTATCCTGAAGCTATTCCACTTAGGACCACTACAGCACCTGTAGTGGCAAGGGCCCTAGTTGGAGTGTTCTCCAGGGTGGGCTTCCCTAAGGAGGTTGTTTCTGACAGAGGTGCAAACTTCATGTCCAGTTACTTGACTGCTATGTGGAAGGAATGTGGTGTCAATTATAAATTCACTACACCCTATCATCCACAATGCAATGGGCTTGTTGAAAGGTTCAACAGGACCCTAAAAGGGATGATTCATGGACTACCTGAAAATCTCAGACGTAGATGGGATGTCCTGATACCCTGCCTTTTATTTGCTTACAGAGAGGTCCCACAAAAGGGGGTTGGCTACAGCCCTTTTGAACTTTTGTATGGGCATCCTGTAAGGGGACCACTGTGTTTGGTGAAGGAAGGATGGGAGAAACCTCTCAAAAAGCCTGCCACCAGCATAGTGGACTGTGTACTTGGTCTCCGCTCCAGGATGGCTGAGTATATGGAGAAGGCATCTGAAAACCTTAAGGCCAGTCAAGAACTTCAAAAAGCTTGGCATGACCAAAAGGCTGTCCTGACTGTTTATCAGCCTGGACAGAAGGTGTGGGTGCTGGAGCCAGTGGCCCCAGCTGCACTCAAAGACAAATGGTCTGGGCCCCACACAATTCTTGAGCAAAAGGGAGAGGTCACCTACCTGGTGGACCTTGGAACTCCCAGGAGCCCCCACAGGGTGCTCCATGTGAACAGGCTCAAAGCATACGTCGACAGGGAGGACATGAGCTTGCTCATGGCCACAGATGAGGGACAGGAGGAAGAGAGTGACCCTCTCCCAGACCTGCTCACTCAGAACCCTGATGATGGATCAGTAGATGGTGTTGTCTTTTGTGGCAGCCTCTCTGAACATCAGCAGAAAGATTGTAAACAGGTTCTTCAGTCTTTCAGACATATGTTCTCTCTAACACCCAGCCAAACCAATTGGTGCACC
This sequence comes from Lissotriton vulgaris, assembly GCF_964263255.1. Classification (NCBI taxonomy): domain Eukaryota; kingdom Metazoa; phylum Chordata; class Amphibia; order Caudata; family Salamandridae; genus Lissotriton; species Lissotriton vulgaris. Next base: position 19,028,861 of record NC_141693.1, on the reverse strand, counting down.
CATGAGGTTGCCACTGGGGACAGCTTGCCAGTTAAGAGTAAAATCTACAGGCAGCCTGATCATGTTAGAGACTGCATCAAAACTGAAGTGCAGAAAATGTTGGAGTTGGGAGTCATTGAACCCTCAGATAGCCCTTGGGCTAGTCCAGTAGTTTTAGTGCCAAAACCTCACACCCAGGGTGGTAAGAAAGAGATGAGGTTCTGCGTAGACTACAGGGGTCTCAATGCAGTCACTAAGACTGATGCCCACCCAATACCAAGGGCAGATGAACTTATAGATAGATTGGCTTCTGCCAACTACTTAAGCACATTTGACCTGACAACTGGGTATTGGCAAATCAGGTTAGCTGAGGATGCCAAGCCCAAGACAGCATTTTCAACCCCTGGTGGGCATTTTCAGTTTGTGGTAATGCCCTTTGGTCTGAAAAATGCACCTGCCACCTTCCAAAGGCTGGTGAATCAAGTTCTCTCTGGGCTGGATGACTTCTGTGCGGCTTATCTTGATGATATAGCTGTCTTTAGCTCCACCTGGGAGGATCACCTGGTCCACCTGAGGAAAGTGTTAGAGGCACTGCAAGCAGCAGGTCTCACTATCAAGGCTACAAAGTGCCAGATAGGGCAGTCACAGGTTGTATACTTGGGCCACCTTGTAGGTGGAGGCCAAGTTCAGCCACTGGAGAGCAAAATACAGTCAATCAGGGACTGGGCTCCTCCAACCACCCAGACTCAGGTTCGAGCTTTCTTGGGCCTGACTGGTTACTACAGAAAGTTTGTCAGGAATTATGGATCAATTGTGACTCCACTTAATGAACTGACAAGTAAGAAAATGCCAAAAAAGGTTCAGTGGACAGCAGGCTGTCAAAAAGCATTCGATGACCTAAAGCAGGCCATGTGCACAGCACCTATCCTCAAGAGTCCAGACTACTCCAAACCATTCATTGTCCAAACAGATGCTTCTGAGTTGGGTGTGGGAGCTGTTCTATCTCAACTGAATTTTGATGGTCAAGACCAGCCCATTGCTTTTATAAGCAGAAGGCTGACCCCCAGAGAGAAAAATTGGTCAGCTATTGAGAGGGAGGCCTTTGCTGTGGTCTGGGCCCTGAAGAAACTGAGGCCATACTTGTTTGGCACTCATTTCAAGATTCAGACAGACCATAAGCCCCTCTTGTGGCTAAATCAGATGAAGGGTGAAAAACCCAAACTGCTTAGGTGGTCCATTTCCCTACAGGGGATGGATTTTACAGTGGAGCATAGACCTGGCACTGATCATGGCAATGCAGATGGGCTCTCCAGGTATTTCCACTTAGAGCAAGAAGACTCACCTGGTCAAGGTTAGTTTATTGTCCCAAAGTTTGGGGGGGGGGTCATGTAGGAGAGTAGGGTCTGCAATCCTATGATCACCCAGATTTTTTGCTTTTGTTTCACTGGTTTACGACTTTCCCTGGCTGTGGGCCTGCCAATCAAACCCACAGCCTAGCTGTTCTCTCACTAAATTGTAAGCATGTACCTTAGGTGCATTACCAATTGGTACTGGGCCACCTTATCAGACTCTGTACACAGGGCATAGGTGTACCCAGGGACTACCAGGGGCTGAAGCATGTATTATGCCACCCCTGGATGGCCATCTAAATCTGACACAACCGGCTGCACGACAGCTGGGGCAAGGTGGTGTAATCACCCTTTGCTTTAGATATAGTATAGGCCCACTTGGCAATTTCGTCACTGATATGACGGACTTGGCAGCTAACCTGGTGGTCACCGGATCTAATCTCACCCTGCTAGGCGACCTAAACTTGCATCTTGATGATCCTTTGGATGGCGCCGCCAATAGCCTCTGCTCAAATCTTCAGGCATTTGGCCTATCTCAAAAGGGGTTCCTTGTAACACACAACAAAGGACACCTCTTGGACCATGTCTATAGCAACCTTGACACTCTTCTGGCCAAAGCCCCGATTCCTCTACCTTGGACCGACCATTTTTTAATCCCCCTTACCTGGCCTATAGGCACCCCCCCTACACCACAAACCCATGAGAAATATTGGGGTAGGAAGTGGAGCTCCTTATCGCCCCTTAAATGGGAACAAGCCCTCTTTAAAAATCCACCTCCAAAAACGAGCAACTCCAATATGGCAGCCCTCAACTTTGACAATTGGATCTCTGAGACTCTTGACCAAGTTCTTCCGAAAAGCTCTCGGCAAGCTATAAAAAGACCTAAAGTGGCTCCTTGGTATTCTCCCTCTCTCAGAACTTTGAAACAAGGATGCCGCAAAGCGGAGAGAGCCTGGAGGAAAGATCGCTCTCAGATGAAGGGTTCAGAGTACAGGACCACAATTAGGCACTATAAAAATCAAATAAAAATCGCCCAAGCAGAGTTCTATGGAACTAAAATCACTCAGGCAGTGAATGCTCCTAGAGAAATGTTTAAGATCGTAAAATCTCTAATTTCTCCTCCCCCGGAGCTTCCAGCTGCGGATGGTGCGCAGGCTCGTTGTGATAATCTTGCCACTTTTTTCTCTCAAAAAATCCAAACAATATACTCCCTGTTTCCAACAGGGGGGAATGACCTGGGTCTGACTTTTATGTCAGATTTCGACCTACCTTTGTCCTGTTCACTGGCCACCCTTCCCCTCCTGGATCTTGTTTCTTTGGATACATTGGTCCACAAAGTTACCTCTGGATCCCCGAACGACCCGGCCCCCCCACAGGCCCTAGTTAAAGTGATGGACACTATTGGCCCGCACATTTTAGACGTCCTTAACACCTCCATCTCCTCCAACTCTGTCCCAGCCCCATGGAAGTGTGCGATGGTTAGGGCCCTGTTAAAGAAACCAAATCTGGACCAGAATGACCTGTCCAATTTTCGTCCAATATCCTTACTCCCTTGGATGAGTAAATTGGTGGAAAGACATGTCAACAAGGTCTTGGTGGACTATCTGGAGTCTAACAGCCTACTGCGTGTTTCTCAGACGGGGTTCCGTCCTCAGCATGGTACTGAGACGGCCCTTCTGGCAGTAACGGAGGCAGCCAGAGCCATAATGGACCAGGGAGGAAAAACAGCCATTATTTTGCTCGATTTAAGTGCCGCGTTCGACACAGTTAACCATGCCACACTATTACATCGTCTGAAGAACATGGGTGTGTCGGGCGCGGCCCTTGCATGGCTGACCTCCTTCCTGGACGAGCGATCCTTTCGGGTGTTCGAGGGTGAGGGGGTTTCATCAAAGCATCCGCTTAGGTGTGGTGTGCCTCAGGGTTCCTCCCTGAGCCCCACCCTTTTTAACATTTATATGCAGCCGCTAGAAGGGATAGTCCACCCGTTCGGTGTGTGTATTATTACATACGCTGACGACACCCAACTGGTGGTCTCCCTGGACCACGCGGAGGGCTCCTCTAACAACTTAGGCCCCTGTCTAGAGGCTGTTGCTAAGTGGATGCACTCTTCCCACCTTAAGCTTAATGGGGAGAAAACCGAGATCATGTTATTGGGCAACTCTCCTCTGACCAACTTAATTTCCATCTGGCCCTCATGTCTCGGTGTCCCCCCTCCCCCTAAGCCCCTGATAAAAAGCTTGGGAATTTGGCTCGATAAAGCACTGGACTTCTCAGCTCAAGCCAGCAAAACTGCCTCCACCTGCTCCCTTTGCTCCCAATCCAGGCGAGGAGGGTCATGGTGCAGGCCCTTGTACTCTCCCGCTTGGATTATGGAAATGTGTTATATCTGGGAGCCCCTGCGGCAGTGGTCAACAGGCTCCAGGTTACCCAAAACTGTGCCGCACGATTGCTGTTTAACATCCCTCGCTGGCAGTCCGCCAGGAAGGCGCTAAAAGATCTCCACTGGCTCCCGGTGGCTGCCCGAGCACAGTTTAAAGCCATGTGTATTCTACATAAATCTCTTCATCGAACAGGCCCGGCCATTCTACATCCTCTAGCGTCACTCTACACCCCTTCCAGAGCTCTTCGCTCTGGAACACTGTATTTGGCAACTTCGTCCAGAGTCAAGAGGGCCAGATGGGGCGGCCGCTCTTTCAGCCATACAGCGACAAGGCTCTGGAACTCTCTGCCTGTGACCCTGAGAGAAGAGATGTCGGTGTTCTTGTTATTTGTTCTTCCTGGTTGTACCACGTGATTACAAAGGTCACGTGGTATTACCAACCAGGAGCAAAGTAAGTAACCAGTTTCTCCTGGTAGGACGTATATATCCTGGAAACGTTCCCTTGACCCTACGCGTTTTGTATTCCTACACGCATTTTAAGGGGGCTGATAACCAATATTTTCCGGTTTGTTTTTCTTCCCGACTGCACAGATTGCAGCGTGAAGATTACCTCACACCGTGTTATGTGCCCATGAGGTTTCATATCGGCATACCTCCTGTAAGTTTAAAAGCGAGATCCTTTGTCCTACGTTGTTGTATTGTTAATGTGGTTTGTAACCCCATAAACCACGGAGTGCATGATTACTCCGTTTTTAGCGCAAGATGAGGTTAGTGTTGATTGACGAATTGCAGGCATTTGTATTTCTATTTTATTCACCGTGAAATAGTGAATTGATGGGCTTTGTAGTTGTCTCATGAACCATGAAGACATCCCACATTCAGTACCCCTAATGCATTTTCATAATTGCAAAAATGCGGTCTGGGACACAGTAACGCTTACATGTTGGAAGAGTTTGGAATAAATACCCTCTACCTGCTATTATAATGCTATCTAAGCTATATAACACTTATCATGAGTATTCCACTAGATGGGTGTTTCCTTTTGTTTAGGGTGATGGGACACAACAGTTTTTTTCCATTAACAATAACGTATCTATTTGGGTATATATATCTCTCTCTAATTATGGAAATTTTCATTCCCCACAGGTACATGACTCCAGCAAAATTGCTATGTGAGTTATATGTGGCTTTACAGCCCCAAGTATAAATATACTTTTTTGGAAGAAGAGAATATTTCCAATATTTTTTACACCTTTTCCTCACGGCAGGGTGCACCTTAGGGCGTGTACACCACCGGAGGATCACACTATTAAGGTCCTGAAGAAAGCTGAGCGACTTGGGCTCGTTTAAAGCAGAAACATGTCGACCTAACTCACCTATATGGACTAGGGGTCTACCATAATTAAGGCCAAACCTATGGTCCATTCTCCCTTGTTTTTAATCAGTGCAGACCGGACAAGTAATAAAATATCTGAAAGTCACGTGCTTGCACCTTTAAAAAAAAAATTTTCTATTCCTTTGCACTCACTTAGCTTAATTTGGCTTCTCTAAAAACACCCTCAACACACACAAAACCAGCTCCGCTGTAAACAGGCGTTGAAGCACACTGGAAAGACACTAGGTCTTTTCAGTGGGAACCCAGTGATGAAGCATGTCACCACTAGGTTGGTGAGTGAGGGTTCTTAAAAATCTCTTTTGTGTTGTCCCTCCCCTTGGAGTTTTTCCACCTTCTTTCTTTTTTCTAGACACTTCTTTTTTCCACGAAGTTGTCTTTTATTGTGTTGTCACTCTTCTGTTGTTTAAAAATAGTAAGATAAGGGGTGTGAGAGTGTACATCTAAACCCTTTCTCTCTTGTTGTTCTTGGCAGGAACTCACTTCTACACCCCCCAACATTCCTCCAAGACAGCGCCCAATGTCATTAGAACACCTAACGCTCCTCCAACAGGAAGTCTTAGCAATGTTACAAAAAGATGCAATAGAGCCAGTTTCTCTACTTCATCAGGGCACAGGAGTCTACCCCCTTTATTTTCTAATTCCAAAAAAGGACGGCTCTCTAAGACCAATACTGGACCTCACACCGCTGAACTTTTACATTCAATCAGACCACTTCCCAATGGTCACTTTACAACAAGTGCTTCCACTACTACAGCAAGGCGACTTTCTCTCCACTATAGATCTCAAAGATGCCTACTTCCACATCCCAATACATCCAGCTCACAGGAAGTATCTCAGATTTGTGGTAGATGGTCAACACTACTAGTTCAAGATGCTCCCATTCAGAGTCACTACAGCACCCAGGTCTTTTCACCAAATGCCTTGCGATGGTTGCAGCCCATCTCAGAAGACAACAAATTCATGTTGTCCCCTACCTAGACGATTGCCTCATAAAAGCAAACTCCCACAACAGCTGTGTGCAACACACACTCCGGACAATACAGTTGCTTCACAGTCTGGGATTCACAATAAATCTAGGCAAATCCCATCTCTAACTGTCTACAATGCAACAATATCAAGGGGCAACCGTGAATACTTCCACAGCCCTAGCATATCCCAATCCCATCAGGATACATGCCATACAAATGCTAGTTCAAATATTTCAACCACAACACTCACTACCAGCAAGAGTGTTCATGCAGCTAATAGGAATGATGGCATATTGCATTTTTCTCGTCCCTCATGCAAGACTACAAATGCGCCCATTACAAGAATGTCTAGCACGTCAGTGGAACCAGGCTCAAGGTCAACTAACAGATCTGGTGTTGGTGGACGACCGCACCCATCGTTCTCTGCAGTGGTGGACCACAAAAAACCTTTCCAAAGGGCTGTCGTTCCTCGAGCCAGTCCCACAGATAGTGCTAACAACATATGCGTCGCTCACCGGCTGGGGAGCACATCTCAAAAACCATACCACTCAAGGGTTATGGACCGCTCAGATGCGTCGCTCACCGGCTGGGGAGCACATCTCCAAAACCATACCACTCAAGGGTTATGGACCGCTCAGATGCGTCGCTCACCGGCTGGGGAGCACATCTCAAAAACCATACCACTCAAGGGTTATGGACCGCTCAGATGCGCCGCTCACCGGCTGGGGAGCACATCTCCAAAACCATACCACTCAAGGGTTATGGACCGCTCAGATGCGCCGCTCACCGGCTGGGGAGCACATCTCCAAAACCATACCACTCAACGGTTATGGACCGCTCAGATGCGTCGCTCACCGGCTGGGGAGCACATCTCAAAGACCATAGCACTCAAGGGCTATGGACCGCTCAGATGCGTCGCTCACCGGCTGAGGAGCACATCTCCAAAACTGCTGGCCAACTTTTATGTACTGTGCATCAAGAAACCATCGAGCACTGCTCTGAGACATCAGGGACCAGCATCCAGGGCATACCATCGGGTGACCCCAGAGATGCTGGCTCAGGCCTCTCTGGACCATCCATTCCCTTCTACGGGCGATCTGGACAAAGATTTAGAATCTTTGCAGATGTGGCTGATGGACAGGTTGAACGATCTAGCCCCTGTGATTCATTCCCCCGTTCAACATCTAAACGGGTCTCTGCCCCTTGGTTCACCGAAGCACTGTCGCACTCCCATAGGCAGTACAAAGTGGCCGAAAGGGCCTGGCGGTCACAGTATGATGCCGATGCTAGGCTTGTCTACAGTACAACGGTTAAAGCCTACCACCGGGAAATCCTCCAGGAGAAAAAAGGCTATTTTGCCAGGAGAATTGAGGCTGCAGCCAACTCCTGTAAGGAGATCTTTACGATCGTTAGAGAATTCACGACCCCCGATCTAATTCGACTCAGGCCGCCCCCTCTGAGTCATGGGTGTCTGCCCTCGCCAATTTCTTCACCACTAAGATAAAGCTGATCCAGGACTCTTTTCCCACGAGGCTGGTTGATGTTTATCCCAGCCTCGTGGATGGGACAGGTCCATCGATTCCCTCAGGTCCAGTCTTGGCGGTGTTTCCACCATTTTCGACATCCTCGTCTTTGGCACTTATGGCTAATTTGAAATCTGGATCGCCCCTTGATCCTTGCCCGGCCAAATTCCTGGCGAAAATGGCGGCTATCGTAAATCCTTTGGCAAACCCGCTTTTGAATCTTTCTCTGAGTCGAGGGGTGGTCCCGCAGGCGTGGAAGCAGGCAATGGTCATTCCCCTCCTTAAAAAGCCCGGCCTTGCCCCTGAGGATCTTGCCAATTACAGGCCTATCTCGCTCCTTCCCGCACTGGTTAAGATCTTGGAGAAACATGTACATATCGTGCTCTCCAATTTTTTGGAGTCCCACGATCTGTTACATTCCTCCCAATCTGGCTTCCGCCCCAATTTAAGCACCGAGACGGCGCTGTTGGAGGTGTCTGAAGCCATTAAAGAGTCGCTGGATTCGGGAGGCAAAGCCATGCTTGTCATGCTTGATCTGTCGGCGGCTTTTGACACCGCCCCCCATGAGGGTCTCCTCGCCAGACTTTATGAGATCGGTCTGAGGGGGACGGTGCTCAGCTGGTTTAGATCTTTCCTGGCCGACCGACGACAAACGGTCTGGGCCTCTTCTATTCTGCCGAGATGCCGCCATTGGGAGTCGGAGTACCTCAGGGCTCCGTGTTGAGCCCGACTCTCTTTAACATCTTCATGACCCCTCTGATGACATTGGTGGAGTCCTTTGGGGCCCAGATCGTATCCTACGCCGACGATACCCAGCTCCTCTTTACTTGCCGGAAAGGAGAAGATTTCGACGGAGAGAGTATCTGTGAGTGCGCTGGCTGTCACTAGGGGCAAGATGGCCGCTGAGGGATGCAGTGAGTAAGTCGCACCCTCCACTTCTCCCTACCACCCGTAATTGATGGTTCAATGGTGGAGCCTGGATTGAAGAGCGCTGCCTTCGGATACTTTGTGCCATGTCAGAGGGACATTAACGCTAGAAAGAATACATTTCCCTTCGGAGAGCAGAACTCAGTAAAACGAGCGGTTTGGTTTTACTGGAAGAAATTAACGGAGACTACCAGGCTGATTTTAAGATCCTGGTTCGGGATGCCGGCTCGGTTGCAGCGGGTCAACGAGGGTAAGGACGGCAAAGACGGCAAAGACGGCAAAGATGGCAAGGATTTTAAAGGTGGAAAGCTTCCAGAGACAGACTCTGCAAAAGGGCAAACAACCAAAGATAAAAACAGGATTGATACAAAGGCATCGCTGTCTGCTGCTGCTCAGAAGACCGCTCAGAAGACCGTAACTAACACTAAGAAACTTACTGCCAAAAAAACGGGCTTGGACAACACGGCTCTAGCGAAGGAGTCGGGAAATGCCGGCAAACAAAAAGTAAGAGAAAACACGCTGCGCCAGCCCTCGGTCTCAGAGAGTTTCGCAAATGTACCTGTGAATCCCGGGGGCAGCAAGTCGGGGTGCAGGTCTGACGGCCTCTCGGTCCACGCTGTCCGGGTTGCTGGAGGAGGAACGGGGGCTGAGGACGGCATCTACAATGCGGAACCGGGAGCAGGAGCAGGAGCCGGCGCTGGTGCTGGGGTTGCTGGGGTTGCTAGGCAACCTGAAAGGTCCGAAGCAGAGAAGCCGTCTGAGATAATGCCTGCTGTCGTTGATGTTGCAGGGAAGCTGACCGGAGGGCTGCACGGTGTTGCTCCAGGTGAGAGCAGAGTTCAGGCAGCTACTGGCACAGAGCGGCTGTCGGAATCTAACTGTGCGGGACAGCAACTAAAAGTGAGTAAAGACATTGGGGGTTTGATAGATAGCCGAGCCATGAGCGCACAATTTCCAGACGAGGAGGGGAGTTTCGAGCTACGAGCTTCAGCTTCAGGACTGGAGACAGAGCTAGATTCACGAGTACAACTAGAGAATAATGAGAATAATGAGAATAATGAAGGGCTGGAAAACACAGAAAATAAGAGGCCTGATTCTCTAACATGGGCAGAGGATATGGATTTAAATATGGAAAGCGGGGGATTTAAATCAGGAGGTGAATCCTCTACCTCTAACTCTGTTGATTTGCCTATCACTAATGAAGCGGCTTCCGCAGAAAAATTTTATTCAGTTGAAGAAGACTCTCAGTCACTACTTTCAGGAGAGATTAGCTCTAATGAGTCAACTGGGATAGACTCAGTCAGCAGCTCGCCGGCTCAGAAAATTACACAGAAAAAACGATTATCTAAAAGAAAACCCTCTTCAGCAAGTAGTACTACTGATCCTACTAAAAAGTTGGCCTGGGACTGCTCTACCACTACTTTTTCTTTTCTAGAACAGGATAGCCCTGCTACAATGATTGGGGATCAAGGATCTTCACAGCCTTCACAACCCCCGGTTACATTGGATTTATTGTTTAACACTTTGAAGCTAATGCAATCTGAGGCTAGAGGGGAAAGTAGGAGGGCAAGGCACGAATCAAGGAAGGTTCAGAACAAACTTAGGAAAATAAGTCAAAGACAAGATGAGATGGTTGAAAGGGTGGCTCATGTGGAGGAAAGAACTGGGAAAGTAGAGGATGACTTGCGAGGGCTGAAAATGTATAAAGAAGAACATCAGAAGGTGGCTGAAGATGTAAACTGGAAACTGGAGGACTTTGAGAATAGGCAGCGCCGTAATAACATCAGATTGCTAGGAATAGAAGAAGGACTTGAAGGGGAGGACCCCAGATTGTTTGTTGTAAATTTGTTAAAAGGTGCTTTCCCAGAACTAACAACATGGCAGTGGGAATATGAAATTCAAAGAGCTCACCGTTTCCCATTTTACAAAAGGGGTCAGGCTGGAGCTCAGGGGGGAAAACCAAGGGCAATCCTAATCTATGTAGGGAATTTTCTCTTGTGGCAGCTGATACTGGACAAGGCTAAACCTGAGACTAGACGTACATTTAATAATGTCACGTTCTTTGCAAGGCCTGACTTCTGTCATGCTACAGTAGAGCGTAGGTGGAGGTTGAGGCAATTGATACCGCTTATCCAGACCCTGGGCTCAGAAGCTTATTTGCTATACCCCGCTAAACTGAAAATAGTAACTAAAGGCCAGGTTAAGTTTTTTTTCTCTGAGATTAAAGCAAAAGCTTACATGACAGAAGTGCTGGGGCATAAGGAGAAATAAATAAATTGGTTGTGCTGATATTTGGTAAGACGGTGGGGAGGAGTGGCGACTGCTGCTTCCCTGGCGATCACACATAGGTCATGAGTGACCTATTTGCCTGTAGGGGAGGGTGGGGGAGGGGTAGCTTGGGGCGGGACAGGGGAGGGGGTGGGGGGCAGAATGGGGGGAGAAAATGGCACTCAGCATATGCACAGAGATATAGTTTTGGACTAGTTCAGTTCTTAAGCAAAAGGTGGAACAAAGAAATAAAGAAAGAAAAAGAAAGTTGGAAAGGGAAGTTGGTACCGACTTTTGATGTTTTTTAATGGCTTGTCGAATTATCTCAATGAATGTCTGCGGTCTTAATGACCTTCAGAAGAGATTACGTGTTTCTGCTTTTTGTAAGTCATTATGTCCAGATTTGATTTGTTTACAGGAGACTCATGTGGAGGGAAGTAAGGGTTTTTTGTTGAAGCAATTGGGTTTCGAAGTATTGGCATATACTAAACAAGCCTCAAAAACACGTGGGGTTGCAATTTTGGGCAGGGGGAGAGATTGCACGGTGATCAGGAGTAAAGTAGACACATGGGGAAGATGGGTTATTGTTGAAGTAGTGTTTAGAGGAGCCAGATTTACTCTGGTTTCTGTGTATGGTTCAACGTGTGATGAGCCAGATATATTCCAATTTCTGGATCAGGAGCTATCGACCTGGGCGGAACCCATTGTTTGCTGTGGGGATTTTAATATTAACCGCCCTGCTAGTGTTGAGATACAAACGAATCATGGTTATATGGGGCGTAAGAAAAGGGTTCATAGGGCTATAGTAGACATGGCTGTGCATAATGCTCTATCAGATGTATGGGCCAATCTACACCCGATGTTAGATGGTGATACCTTTTTCTCTGCAAGAAAATGCAAGCAAAGCCTACATGCAGGATGCACTGTTCCTAGGAGAATAATTATTCTCACAAAGTAAAATGATTATAAGACTCTATTAAATCAGTGGTCTATGAATTTGTATTGCAAACATTAGTTTTATTTTGCAATGTTGTTTTTTTCAGAACTATACTTAGTTCTTAGATCATCTTTTAAATCATACAAAAAAGACTTTTCATATGTCTATATTAATCATAACATAAAGGAAAATCCAATTTATGTATATATCCATATAAACCACTCTATTGCATGGTTATCCATTTAGAACAATAACATTATGCATGGTCACTTGCTGTCACCCACCTTTTTCTCTGCACCACATAGAATTACGGTTAGGCTAGATTATTTTCTAATTTCTAATGCTTTGCTCTCAAATGTACAGATTAGAAAATTACCACGCCTGATGTCAGACCATAACCCACTGTTATTGACATTGAATTTTAGTTGTATCACAAGAAAAGTGTATAAATGGACATTTGAGAGAGCTTTGCTAAAAGATGAGAACTATCGTAAGCACATGGAAAAATGGATAAGCGAGTTCTGGCTTAATAACAAGGGTAGTGCCAGCAGTGGCAACATTTGGGATGCCTTTAAAGCAGGAATAAGAGGCGAGACAATTAGCTTTACAACGTTTAGACAGAAGAGAGAAAGGGAGAGAAAGGAACAACAAATGAACTCACTCCTGACTGCAGAGGCAGAACTTAGTAGATTAATCACGTGTGGGAGCTTACTGGATCAAAAAATTCTGGAAATCATGATGTTAAAGAGTGAAATCGCTGAAAGGGTCACTAGCAAAACGGCAGCAAACTATCTTGCAAAGAAGGAACAGGTGTTTGAGTATAGTGAAAGGGTGGGACATATTCTCGCTGTTAGAACCAGACAGAAAGTTAATGCTGGGGATATTAAAAATATGGTAGATAATTCAGGTAATGTGATCTTAGACTCTGCAGGTATAAGGAATGAATTCTGGAACTATTACACGGATCTGTACGATTCTGAAGCTGGGGTGGGCAGGGATAAAATAAGAGTTTATTTGGGAAATATTCAATTAAATGAATTGGAATTGGAAGATCAGATTAAATTAGACTCTGTTATAACGTTAGATGAAGTGACGATAGCCTTATCAGAACTCCCATCCTCTAAGGCTGCAGGACCGGACCTTATTCCGATTGAATTTTATAAAACATTTTATTCAATTATAAGATTGGAGTTATTGGATACCCTTACACAAGCACAGAGGGAAGTGTCAGTCCCAAACTCATGGGGGGGTACTGAAATTATAGTTATCCTGAAGAAAGGCAAGCCATCTACAGTTCCAGGGTCATATAGACCAATCGCTCTAATGAATGCGGATGTGAAACTGTATTCTAAAATATTGGCAACAAGGTTGTCTACTGTTATAGATAAATTAGTATCTCCAGTTCAACACGGATTTATCCCCGGTAAGGGCACTACAACACATGTTAGAACGGTGATTACCTGTTTTGACGCCATGGAAATTGCTGGCGGCCCTGTAGCAGCCTTATTCCTTGACGCCGAGAAGGCTTTTGACAGGGTCGCATGGGAATATTTGTGGGAAATAATGAAATCATATGGCTTCGGTGATAATTATATTAGGGCGATTCAGGTACTATATAAGGCACCAACAGCTAGAATCAAGGTGAATCGAGACCTAACTGCGGCTGTACAGATAAAAAGAGGTACTAGACAGGGCTGCCCTAGCTCCCCTCTCCTTTTTGCACTGTATATGGACCCGTATTTGCGTTATCTGAAACTTAACCCTAGTATTCCCCCTCTTTATTCAAATGGGTTAGAGGTTAAAGTGTTAGCGTATGCAGATGACGTTGCTATAATCACCACAGATCCATCTAAAGCAGTGGGTGAGATTGAGCTAGAGGCCCGTAAATTCGGCATAATATCTGGATATAAATTAAACAGTGCAAAAACACAGATTATAAAAAATGTAAGGGTCCAATGCAATGATATACGGGTGGTCCCAGCAGCAGTTTATCTAGGAGTTGAGATTTCGCCCAACCTTGATACCGTGGTAGAGCGGAATATCTCCCCTTTAATGAGGAAAGTAAGTTTAGAACTGGCTAGAATAAACAATCTCAGACTTACGTTAGTTGGCCGTACAAATGTAATTAAAATGCTCATACTCCACAAATTTCTTTATTTTTTCCGTACGATCCCTCTTATGTTTGATTCAATCTGGTTTAATAAGCTGGAATCGATTTTAAATAAATGTATATGGTCATATGGGAAGACTAGAAGGGCTTATAAGTTTATGACTTTGCCGAGGGCTAGCGGAGGCTGGGGGGTTCCGGACTTTAGGCTATATTATTGGGCCTCTGTACTTCAATTCACCCAGGGTTTGATGGGTGCAAATGAATTAGATTTGAATGTTAAATCCTTTTCTACCATGGTATATTCTCTTGTAATGGGTACAGATACTGCAAATGCTTTCCTAAACTGTGCTGATTTTTCTTACTATAAACGCACACGCTTTAAGACAGTTATGGCTGCATATAACACCTGGGCAGCGGTAGCAAAAAGATGCGGATTGGGTAGATACAACAGATATACTAGATTATATAGGAACAAAACACTACCATCTTTAATCTTCTCTGACACTATAATGGCAGAATGGGATTTGAAAGGAATTAAAAAAATAGGAGATCTGTTGGGATTAGACGGAAACATCTTACAATTCTCAGATTTGATGTCAAAATACAACATAACAAGACATCGTTTTTTCAAGTATTTGCAGGTTAGGAGTTTTTTTAGTAAGAAAAAAGGAGGTGAAGGTGGATTTGGGAAAAGTAACCTTATGGAATCTATAGAGCGGGGTGGAGCATGTTCCATTCGTTATTTCTATGCCAGTTTAGCAGAATTAAAAAAGGATGATACCGGAAAATTTGGGGAGAAATGGGCGGGGAAATTAGGGATACAGAGTCAGTGTTTCTTGGACTCGCTGGATTTAGGATGTTCTGTTTTGTGTTCTGCCTCTCTCCAATCACAACACTTTAAAACTTTATATCAACTCTACCATACACCGGATCGTATTGCACAGTGGGGTGCGACCACAGGGACTACCTGTTTTCGCTGCAGTGCACCGGCAGCAGATAGCATTCACATTTTCGCACTATGTCCACAATTAAATACTTTACGGAGGGGAATTGAAGAATTTATGTGCCACACATTTGGTTTAAATGTGAGTTTAACATCAACTTTAATTATGTTAGGGGTTAGGGGATTTGATGGTGAACATGTTGAATTTTTATTTGTAGCAATGGCGGTGTATAGGTTATTAATTGCTAGAGTTTGGCGGGACCCTTTACCTCCCACAACACAACAATGGATTGCTTTATTATTGGGGACATTTAACCTTGAAAAGGGTATATATGCTAGGAAGGGTAAAAGAGCTAGAAGACTGGGTATGAAAATATGGGAACCAGTTTATCATTGGAAAGAGAGATTAAATGTAAGCCATGGTTAACAATATTTTGTTTTTCCACCTTTATATGTTTTGTTGATTGTATGAAGAGGAAAAGATTGGACAAAGGACTTACAGTATCTTTCGACAGTAATTCTTCGTTTATTTAATCTTTGTATAAAAATTCTCTGTTTATATAATTTGCATTTGGTGTATGCTGTGTGCCAATGATAAAAAAATCTTTTGTTAATAAAAATATTTTTTTTTTTAAAAAGAGGGTATCCGTGAGTGCCTTGGGGCTGTTTTCAAATGGTTCCAGCTAAACAGCCTCAAGTGCAACTCAGATAAATCTGAGATACTCTTCTTCGGTTGCTCACTTGACCCAGAGTGGCATGAATGGTGGCCTGCCGACATGTTCCCTCCAGCGCACGCGTCCCAGTTAGCTAAGAATCTGGGAATTAAGATCGACAACGGGCTGACTTTAAGATCCCAGGTTCTGGCGCTTTCGGGGACCTGTTTTGGCCTTCTCAAGATGCTCCGGAAGTTCTTACCTCTGCTCTCTGAAGAGCATAGGAGGACCACGGTTCAGGCCTTAATCGGTTCAAGATTAGGTTACTCCAACATACTATATCTTGGCCTGCCGGAGTATCTCCTGCAACGCATGCAGGTGGTCCAGAACACGGCCGCGCAGGCCATCTTTGGCCTCCACAAGCGGGCCAGAACCTCTAGCCTATTGCAGTCGCTCCATTGGCTGCCTATTCGGAAGCGGATAGTGTTTAAGGCCTTGACACTGGCCCACAAGGCTTTGCATGCCTCGGGAGCTCAATATCTCCAAAGGAGGCTAGCCTTTTACTTCCCGGCCCGCTCCCTGAGATCTGAGTCTCTGTTCCTGGCTGTGGTCCCCCGAGTAAAAAAGGCCCGCATTGGAGGCCGCTCTTTCAGGTTGCGAGCTTCGCAGCTCTGGAACTCTCTTCCCTTGACACTCCGCAGCACATCTAATCTACTGGCTTTTAGGAAGGGCCTTAAAACATGGCTCTTTGCCCGGTAGTGTGCTTTCTCTCCATTGCTGGATCTCCCTTATTCTTTTTGTAGTTGTCCTGTCTGTGCACTGTGCCGTTTGTCTTTTCTGGTCACTAATAAAAGCGCCGGGACCCTCCTTTGGAGTAGCCGTGTGCTATAGAAGACCAACCTAACATTAACATTAACATTAACAAAACCATACCGTTCAAGGGTTATGGACCACTCAGATGCGTCGCTCACCGGCTGGGGAGCACATCTCAAAGCCCATACCACTCAAGGGTTATGGACCGCTCAGATGCGTCGCTCACCAGCTGGGGAGCACATCTCAAAGACCATACCACTCAGGGTTTAGGGACCACTCAGATGCGTCGCTCACCGGCTGGGGAGCACATCTCAAAGACCATCCCACTCAGGGTTTATGGATCGCTCAGATGCGTCGCTCACCGGCTGGGGAGTACATCTCAAAGACCATACCACTCAAGGGTTATGGACCGCTCAGATGCGTCGCTCACCGGCTGGGGAGCACATCTGAAAGTCCATACCACTCAAGGGTTATGGACCGCTCAGATGCGTCGCTCACCGGCTGGGGGGCACATCTCCAAAACCATACCACTCAAGGGTTATGGGCCTCTCAGATGCATCGCTCATCGGCTGGGGAGCACATCTCCAAAACCATACCACTCAAGGGTTAGGGACCTCTCCGATGCATCGCTCGCTGGCTGGGGAGCACATCTCCAAAACCATACCACTCAAGGATTATGGACCTCTCAGATGCATCGCTCACCGGCTGGGGAGCACATATCCAAAACCATACCGTTCAAGTTTTATGGACCGTTCAGATGCGTCGCTCACCGGCTGGGAAGCACATCTCAAAACCATACCACTCAAGGGTTATGGACCGCTCAGATGCGTCGCTCACCGGCTGGGGAGCACATCTCCAAAATCATACCATTCAAGGTTTATGGACCTCTCAACAAAAACAATTCCACATCAACTACCCGGAATTGTTGGCAATCTCTCTAGCGTTGGAGTCTTTTCAACTGCAACTGCTAGGCAAAGCTGTCCTAATCCGTACAGACAACATGACAGCAATGTATTACATCCAAAAACAGGCGGGGGGACACAGACTCTCCAGTTATCCCGTCTAGCACAGAGCATCTGGAGATGGGCCATTCGACGGATGATATACCTCCTAGCAGAACCCCTACCAGGAGTTCACAATCAAATAGCGGATCTGCTCAGCCGTCAAACACAACAGATCCATGAATGGGAACTTCACCCTCAAGTTCTTCTTCCATTCTTTCACATGTGTGGACATCCAGACATAGATCTGTTCGCCACACACCAAAACGCAAAATGCCCAAGCTTCGCATCCAGGTATCCACACCCATTGTCCGAAGGCAAGGCACTATGGATCAATTGGTCAGGCAAATATGCTTACGCTTTTCCGCCTCTCCCACTCATTCCATTGCTAATGAGGAAACTCCAAAAACATTCCCTCACAATGATCCTGGTTGCTCCAACATGGACAAGACAACCATGGTTCACAACTCTATTGGAACTATCAGTAGTACCACATCAAAAGCTACACCTCTTACCCAAACTTCTCACTCAGAACCATGGAGAGATAAGACGCACAGATCCCAATCAGCTCAACCTTGTGATCTGGCTCCTGAAATCGTAGAGTTCGGCTACCTTAAGCTTTCCGCCAGACTGTATGAATGTTATCAAAGAAGCTAGACGCCCTACAACAAGGGCATGCTTTGCAGCAAAATGGAAGAGGTTAGTCATTTATTGCTCTCACAACAAAGTTGACCCACTAGAAGCTTCCATTAAAAACATCTGTTACCTTTTGCATCTACAACAATGTAACCTGGCGAATACATCTATATGACTATATTTAGCTGCCATAGCGGCCTACCTGCAAAACAGACATTTGTCTTTGTTTAGAGTTCCCGCGATCTAAGCATTTATGGAAGGACTTAAAAGAATAATTCCACCAAGAGCTCCACCCTCCCCAGTGTGGAATCTCAATATAGTCCTTACCAGTCTAATGGGTCCTCCGTTTGAACCTTTACACAATTGTGAACTACAGTACCTTACTTGGAAAGTAGCATTTTTAGTCGCCATCACATCTCTCAGAAGAGTGAGCGAACTCCAGGCATTAACCATACAAGAACCATTTTTACAAGTCCATCATAACAAAGTGGTTCTTAGAACAAACCAAACAGTACTACCAGTATTCTTCCCTCAACCAGACTCGGTGGCAGAAAGAGCTCTACACACACTTGATGTTAAAAGAGCATTACTTTTCTACATTGAAAGAACAAAATCCTTTAGGAAGACCAAAAAACTTTTCGTAGCTTTCTCCCCACCTCATAAGGGCAATCCTATATCCAAGACAGGAATTGCAAGATGGATTGTAAAATGCTTACAAATATGCTACCTTAACCCCTTCGATGCTCATGACGGAACGGTTCTGTCATGAGCATCGGTCGAGCTGTGCTTATGACGGAACCGTTCTGTCATGACCACGCCCGTTTTCATTAGGGCCCAGCACCGGCGGGAAATCTGCACCGCACGGATGAGGTTAAAGGCAAACGCATGTTAACCATTCCCCCTAGAGCTCATTCAACACGTAAACTAGGGGCATCTATGGCATTCTTAGGGAACATTCCCCTAGATGACATATGTAGAGCAGCAACTTGGACCTCGCCACACACCTTCACAAACCACTATTGTGTAGATGTGCAAGCAAAACAACAAGCTAGTGTGGGCCAGGCTGTATTAAAAACACTTTTTCAAACTACTGCAACAGATACAGGTAGCCACCGCTGAGGAGGATACTGCTATATAGTCTATGCGTAGTGTACAATCTGCAGCTCATATGCCTTGTACGGAAAATGCTACTTACCAGTATGCATCTGTTCTTGGCATGTAGAGCTGCAGAGTTGTACACGCCCACCCTCCTCCCCGGATACCACTATCTGATCCAGTATTATCTTAATTAGATACATCACGCATGGACATCTTTCTATCTCTCACCACTCCATCTAACCCTATTGGCAAAACAATCTAATGAAGGAGCCGAAGCCCATGCGCACTGTCGACCGAAGGAGGAGTCACCAACTTCGTGACTACAAGACTTCTTCGAAGACAAAAACATCATGCAAACATCCGAGCCCAACACCAGATGGCGATCTATGCGTAGTGTACAACTCGGCAGCTCTACATGCCAAGAACAGATGCATACTGGTAAGTAGCATTTCCCATATCGCACACACTATTCAGGTAAAACGCACACTTAGGAACTTCCAAGAAGTGAAAGTTTAATGGTCCATTAAACTTTCACTTCTTGGCAGTTCCCGAGTGTGCATTTTATTTGAATAGTGTGTGCGACATTTTGACCTGTTGCCTCCATTGGCTTCAGGCAACACCTCCGCATGGGCTGAGGCTTCCAGCAGGAGTTCATCTTTGTCTTGGATATATACATACTTCTTGGAACAAAAATACCTTGTAATCATCTGAGCCCAACACTCAATGGCAGGCCACTGCAGGCTTGTATAATGCATGTGAATCTACAGCACGACATGCCAAAAACAGATGCTTAGAGGGTAAGTAACATAATGCTCAAACAATGCCTTTTTCCATCGCGCACACAATCTAGCAAAGTGTGCAGATCACAGAGAGACCATTTGCCAGCCACATGCTTAAACATAACACACGAGCCACCTAAAAAAAACTGTCACTTTCTTGGGAAAGTGCAAGGAGCAGTGGTGGCACTTTTGCAAGGCCCATCAGAAGAGCAATTATTCTGCCACGGGCACGTTGGATTTTTCGAACATCACAGAGTTTTCGGCTTCCACACCTGTCGCTTGCTCTGCTAGTTAGGCATTATGGAAAGAGTTGTTGACCTTGGAACTGGGTTTAAATCCTGTTCTGCATAGATTTCATATTTTGTGTTCAGCCGCCACAAAAGCATCTGACAGGACTTCATAATAGCCACAGATTTGCATTTAGTAATTGAGCAATTTCTAGCCCATGACTGTCCTAACTCCAGGCCTCTGTGTTGGGTTGCCAGGTCCAGCGAGCCTGGGTTCTATCTGATGGCTCTGGTTGAGGCGCTGTGATCACGCTGTACTTTTTAGGGCATCCAGTACAATAAACCCGGGGTGCAGGTGGATTATACATACCTAAGTGAAACTGCGCTGTGCACATGTAACTTTCCCTCCTCTCCCAGTTACGCTATGGGGAAATGAGTCAATGCAAACTTTCATAAAAAATCCAGGGAAAAATGTGCATTTTCAACCTACCGGTTCCTGCCAAAACAGTCTTTAAAAGAAGAAGTTAATCAGGAGGTCTTCATTTCCCATCACCCATAAGCACAGTAAGTGACATCACTAGATCTCCCATCATCCACCTGCACAGGAACTGACATCACTAGATTCCCCATCATCTATCTTGGAAAAAGTGTCCATTTTCAACCTACTGCTCTCCCACCAAAACCGTCTTTAAAAGAAGAGGCCAAGCAAGAGGATATAATTTCCTCTCACCCATTAGCACACAATTTAACATCACTGGATCTCATATCATCCAGTTAGTTACACACGAAATGGCATCACTGTGCTCCTACCCCCTCCCAGGACCTACTTAATTACAGCTGCAATGGGTGCCCCACTGGTGACTGGTCTGCATCTGATCCACTCTCAGCGCCAGAAGCCCACCAGAGATACACCACTGTAATCGTCAGTCGTTCGACCCCAGACGCTGCTCCCCCTGCTGCTGCTATACCACGCCACACACCCCAGTAGTAGCCTTCACCTGCACCATTGCTGGTTCTCCTGGAGTCACCTGCTCACTCCATGCAAGCACCAGCCACGACCCTAGCCATATGTCACAGTGAACCCTCACGCCAACCCTCCCTCTCATGCATACTGATCAACACATAATCTCTCAGCAAGCACGCAACCGAAATCTTGGACCTGTTGAGTAGCGACGCACCACACCTCCTCTTCCTCATGGAAACCTGGCTTAACCCCTCATCAGCGCCCGACATTGCAGTGGCAATCCCAGTGGGCTACAAGATCGCACACCAGACCATCCTCACAAGCCAGCAAGAGGAAATTGCAGTCGTCTACAAGTAAACCTAGTGGACCTTGGTTACAATTACACCTACATTTCGGTTAACCCTCCAAGAACTGTGGTAAACCCTGTATATAAAATCCTACTTCAATAATATGAGTTTTACTCAAAGCATTGTAAACCCGCCACGTTTTTTTGATGTTGCATGGAAATCCTCCATTTGAACAGAAGGTTTGGATTGAAACTTTGAGAAATATTTATAGACACTGGATGATGTTGATTTTCCATCTATCGGGAGAAAAAGTTCTTCGGTCTAAAGCTAAAGAAGGTCAACACATATTTAAATAATTAGCTGCCGTTCATGATGAACTAGATAATTAGATCACTGATGTGTATTAAGAAGCAAAATTACGCTTACAGACCAATTATGCAAAATCAGTGAACATTGTTATGCGTAGTCATACATTTCGAACTCCACCACAGAAGCCTAATTAATCAATTAATGATTTTATGGCTAAATTACAAGAATTAGCTGACAAATGTCAATTTGGCCTAATGACAGAGGAGATAATAAGACCAACTAATCTTGCAGTGCTATAACAAGAAAATACAAGAATGACTTTGGGCCGCGAGTAATCTATGGCTTAAGGATGCCATATCTGTAGCTAAGGTGGTTGACAAAAGGGATCAGTGCATGAAGCGAATGCAACGATTAGAGCTAACAAATGGTGCAGGAGTGGCTTAATTGTGGGATAACTAGGATCAAATGAATGTTGTTGGGAGGAAATTAGTTGGTTCTCAAAACATCAAGAATAGAGGAGTAAATTCCAGACCAATAGTTGCATTAAACTACGCTGGAAAACTGTCTGTGACTTTGTGTCACAGATGTGGAAGCCAGTTGCATGTGGCAGATTCAAACAATTATTATGCTATTGACAAAGAATGCCAGAAGTCTGCTAAAAAGGGCATTTCTCC
The DNA here is from genome assembly GCF_964263255.1 of Lissotriton vulgaris. Lineage (NCBI taxonomy): Eukaryota > Metazoa > Chordata > Amphibia > Caudata > Salamandridae > Lissotriton > Lissotriton vulgaris. The sequence goes on along the minus strand of NC_141693.1, from coordinate 19,006,637 downwards.
AAAATGTGCCAGGCTGTGATCAAAGCACGTATTTCTGTGGTAGATGAGGTGAAGGAGGATGAGGAATACAAAGTATTGATCGTTGATACCAGCAACGTCAATAAACTTGATGGTGAGGTGGAAAGTCCATCTGTGTGCCATTTTTAACATCAATGGTAAACATGTCTAACTGATGGTGGACGCGGGACCGTAATTTACCATAGTATCAAAACAGATTTTTGATTCCACCTGGCCTGATGCTGGTCTCAGTTCAACTGATTTCATTCTGAAACACTACCAAGGAGCAAAAATAGGATTGAACATCTGAATTTCAAGGCTGAAAGATTGTGGGAAAGGTCTACGGGGCAAATGTTGGATCACTGACACTAGGCTGATTGCACCTATATGATTTGCACATTGTCAATCCAAGAGCTGTGTATCAAGTGATGGTAGTCGAGGAAAATGTAGAAGTAGACACTGTTTTGAAAGATTATCAGACCTTATTGGAGAATAGTCTGGGGATGGCCAGTTGATATCTGTGCGAAAGATTATGGGTGGAAGGGTGCCGTGCCTGTCAGACATGTTGCAATGAAAGTTCCCATGGTGGTCCGAACAGAGTTCAAGGCAATTTTGGATCCGTTGATTGATGACAAAATAATAGAAGCTGTGGAAGCTGCTGAATGGGTCTCTCTGGTGGTGATAATGAAGAAGACTGATGGCTCATTGAGGTTGTGCGTGGACTTTCTCAACAGGAACATTGTCACAGACCGTTTTCCCCTTTCAAACATTAATTAACTATTTAGTTGTTGTCTGGGGGTAGGTATTTCTGATACTAAATTTGAAGAGTGCCTACCTTCAGCTCATGCTACATCCAGATTCAAGACCAATGATGGCCTTTATTATGTCTGAGGGGGTGTTTCAATTCAAAAGATTGCCGCTTGACTTGTCATTTGTGGCAAGGATTTGCCTAAAAACTGATGTCAAGTACTTTGGCTGGTGTAAAATTATTTTGTGTGTTTCCAAGACGATATATCAACCTTTGGAGACATTGCTTCTTCTCACAATGAAGCTTTGCGTAAGGTCTTGCTTCATATTTCTAATTCGGGGTTGATCTTACGTAAAGAAAAGTGTACGATTTTGGAACAGGGGGTTGAGGAATTTGGGATATCTCATCTCAGGAGAGGGAGTGAAGCTTATATTGAACCTTGTGAGAGCCGTTGTGAATGCTGAGGTACCAGATGACAGAGATAAATTGCATTTGTTCCTGGGACTGGTTGAATAGTATTCTAAATGTATACAGGATATTGTCCATAAATCAAAAGCTTTGAGAATATTGTGACGGAAAGGGAAACACTTAATTTGGGGGGAAGCTCAACAGACAGCGTTTCTTGAGTTAAAAGAAAACAGTGCCTGTGCAAGTTCTAGTCTTTTTCAGGTTGGTCTTAGAACTATACTGACGGTGGATACCAGTGCCGTTGGGATCGGTGCTGTCCTGTCTCAGGTACATACTGGTCCTGAGAAAACTGGTGCGTTTGTTTCTCGTTCGCTGACCGAAGCGGTGAGAAACTATTCTGTCATCGATGGAGAGGCACTAGCTGCTGCATAGGTGACAAAATAATTTTTGGAATTTTTTTGGGGGGGAACCAAGGTGATTTTGAGAATTGATCACAAACCTTTGCTCAAGGACCGCAGGACTTTAGGTACAAAGAAATTGTTATGGACGTTTAGCATGACTGGCAGTAAAATTTCAGGAGTATGTCTGCACTGTGGAATATGTTCCAGATTGGGAAATAAGGTGGCATATTGTTTGTCCCATTTGTCAGATAGGGCAATGGGTAAAAGTGAATTTGAAATTGAGCACATGGTAGCAAGTGTATTAAATGTTACAGATGGTTTAGAGGGTTTGGCTTCAAGGATGGTGGGAATGGATGAAGGCAATACCCTGAAGGCTGTGGTTACTTTGATAAAAGGGGGAGTTAGACGTGAGAGTATGCTGTCTGAAGGTGTGTGAGACCATTTTGCAAAGTACTTGGCAATTTATCTGCGTGTGGCGATAAAGTGGTGATGATGGGTGACAGGTTGTTACTGCCATTTGGGTTAAGACCTAAGCTGATTCAACTGGCACATGAAGGTCTTATAGGACAGATGTTGACTTTTAAGAGATTGAAAGAAAATTTGTGGTGGCCAACCTTGGGTGGACAGGTGGAAAAGTGGGTGGAGTAATGTGACGTTTCATAATTCTGAGAAAGGACTAATGCTAAATTTAGGAGCCATAAAGCACACATGAGCAACCTGTGTATGTAACAGTGGTGGCTGCCACAGAATAATATGGGTAGGACAGAGACAGGGGAGGGAGGGGGGGGGGTTTGAAAAGAAATAACATTTCACCTACCTGGCTGCCGGACAACACCTCTCCTCCATCCTTTTCTCTTGACACATGGATGCACACAAGCTCCCCTAAGCCAATCACCGCGCTGCTATCACCAGCATGACAACAGCGTTGTGACTGGTCTGAGTGGCCTAGTTCAGCGCTCAGACAGAGAGTGGGAGCCTGTCATTTTCTCCACCTGATGGGGAAATGCTAAGTGTGTATTTCTGCGTGGCTGGCCCAAGTCTGCCATGCACACTTAAGTGCACCAACCACCACTCCCTTGTCATGAAACCGTCTTTCCAAGCTTAATATAAGCCTGGAATATTCTTCCTTTAAGAAACCCACCCCTATCCCGTGCAACCAGCACTCCTTGTACCTAGAAAGATAAAAGGGATTAGTTTATGCAAAGTAATGGTTCGTGAAGGTTTTGATCATGTCTGTATATTTTGCTTCACTGATTTAGTCACTTTTAGGTCATTGACTCCTGTTTTGCAACTGTACTTGGTTTTGTAATTATAATTCGATGTTTGCAGTTGCAAAGGAAAAAAGACGCGCGTTTAAAAACGACACGCATCGTTTTGGTGCGCATGGAAAGACTGATTCATTGCTCCGTTCTGGGAGCGTTCGGCGGCTTTGGGCGTGGCACGCACCTGTTCCTCAACGTCCCGGGGTGTGGCTGGGCTATAAAAGCCACACCCAGGGTTCCAGAAGACGCTTAGTCTTCGGAGCATCCCAGAGCCAACAGCTGCACCGGAGAACTCTCGGATCATCAGCGAAGGTGTGAACTGTGCCAGCCATCCTCTGAAAATTCATCGGACAATCGGATAAAGAAGAGCTAAGTACTTCTTTCTTCAAGGCGCCCAACGCTAGCTTTTTGGGGACATTTTTGGACTAAATGCTAAGTTCTGATTCATGAATGTATCGAGATGATTTCTTTGGTGTTCTGAGTTTTAGGCATATTAGAACATGAGTTAAAATAATGATTCAGATGCAGATTGTGAATGTTAAAGTTATTGTATAGAGTATATTCTCTCAAGACTCAAGAATTTTCAGCAACAATAGCAAGAGGTTTAGTAGTGAATGAAACTATAGAATCTTCACGGAGAAGTCGCGTCTAGAGCTACAAGACAAGGGAAAAGAAGTGAGTAAGGTTAACTCAATGTTATTTTGCAGGGAAGAGTGAAGGTTAAAGAAAAGTGCAAATAAGTGTTGTTTAATTCTTTAGAACCCAGTAACCAAATTCGGAGGCGGACAAACCAACCACCTTCTACAGCCAAGACACACCCTATCTCATCAAGACGACGACATCCAGGACGCGAAGACCAGACAAGTAGTTCGCAGGTAGGAGACTGTTCTGGAATGACAAGGAAGGAGTGAGAGGAGTTAGATTAGGAAGTCAGAGAGCTTTTATGAACATTTACTAAGGAGCATTCTTGTATATTTCAGGTCGACTACAAGAAAATAAGTAGCGTCAGATCCGGCCTCTCTCCCTGACTGCTACCCATCACCCTAGTGTAATATAAGGATCACAGGCTGTAAGGTAGGGTTCTGGGGGATTGGTCCATAGCGTCTCTGCAAAACCGATCAAGCGCCTTACAGGTAAGGTTGGAGTTCAACTCAGGTAAGAGTGCTTGATCATATCTGACAGAAGACTAAGCCCACGACAAAAGGCTTTGCCCAGGCGCTATGGAAGAATCTCAGCAGATCACTTTGCAAGATTTAGCTGCAGTGTTACTAGAAATGAGGGCAGAAAATGCTGACTTAAGAAAGGATTTAACCGCAATCCAGCTTAGGTTACAAGCACCTAGTCCCCAAACTTGGACCTTTAGTTCTGATAAAAAATCTTATTTAAAGCCACCAGTGTTTCAACCAACTATGCACACTTTATATAGTGGTGACACAGCTTCAAATACCTCAGCTAATACTCAAATTCAGGTGGTTACTCCTGTAACTGTACCTTTAGCCCCTCCCGAGAGATTTTATGGGGATTGTAATAAGTTCACCATTTTTCTAAACCAGTGCCAATTACATTTTGTGGCAAAACCTACTGCATTTCCCGATGACTCGTCTAAGGTAGCATTTATCTTATCCTATTTGGGCGGAGACGCTGCCTTATGGTCAGTACCTTATGTGGAAAGAAATGATCCCATGTTAACTGATTTTAGACGATTTAAAAGAGCAATGAAGAAACTATTTGCTAAACATGTGTTCGTGCAATCTGCAGATCACGAAATGCTAAATTTACGGCAAGGGTCTTCTGATCTCCTGCATTATATCTCAATCTTTAATAGGTTGGTAATTGAAGCAGAGTGGCCAGAGGAGAAACGCGTGTCACTATTTTATCGTGGTTTACGTGATGATTTAAAAGACATGGTAACTCAGATTTTAGATCCACCTACAGATTGTGAGGAGTTCATAGACCTAGTAGTGAAATTAAACCACAGAATCTCTGAAAGAAAAGGAGAAAGGGGTAAATCCGACTTTAAGATGATGGTTTTTAAGGAAAGAGGGAATTCAAGACCAGAATCATCTTCTACTAAACTTGACCCTGTAGAACCCATGCAAATTGGCACAGTTAGAGGACCACTCTCTAAAGATGAGAGAGAAAAGCGTCGAAAACTGAACCAGTGTATGTACTGCGGAAAAACTGGACATTTTATAAAAGATTGTCCAACACGTCCTGTTAGGCCTAAGATCAAGACTACCGATGTGGCAATTATGCAACAGTCGGAAAACTAGCTCTCTCGGTAGATAAAGAGGTCGATCTATCGAGTTCACCTATCACTTTGGCCTCCTTAGCTCCAACTGCCTCTCATTGTCACCTCAGTATGCGTATTCTTATTCAGTCTCAAGTGAATAAGGAACGGTCTTGGTCCATTGACGCTTTAATAGATTCTGGGGCTACTGGGAATTTTATTGACACTAAATTGTTTCAAAAATTAGGTTTACAACAAATAGTCAAGGACTCCCCAGAAGTAGTCAGAGCAGTGGACGGAAAAGAACTCACTTCTGGTCTCATACAGTATCATACTGAAGTCTTAAAAATGACTTGTGCAGAAAGACATGTGGAAACTATAACATTTGACATTATTGATGCTCCTCAATTCGGTTTGATTTTGGGGATCCCTTGGTTAGTTTTACACAATCCCTACATTGATTGGACTAACAGGAGTATTTTATTCAAATCTGATTATTGTCACGCTAAATGTTTCCAACAATTCCCAGGTTCTGAGTTGTTAATTCAAGGATATGACTTCCCAAAGGATTCTACGAGTGTTCTAATAGTTACAGGGGTGCCCGAGGAGTATCAGGATTTGGTAGATGTTTTTGACAAAAAGAAGGCAGAGACCTTACCCCCTCACAGAGATTTTGATTGCCAAATAGATTTGGTTCCCGGGGCATCACTGCCTTGTAGCCGAATTTACGCTTTAACTGAGAAAGAAAATGAACATCTACGTAATTATCTGGACGAATATTTAGCCAATGGGTTTATTCGGCATTCCAAGTCCCCAGTCTCTTCTCCTCTCTTCTTCATCCCGAAGAAGGGAGGAGAATTGCGCACTTGCATCGACTACCGTGCAATTAATAATGTAACAGTCAAGAACCGATATCCCTTACCTTTAATCCCGACCTTACTTGATCAAATCAAAGATGCCACCATTTATACAAAACTAGATCTGCGAGGGGCATATCATCTAGTGCGAGTCCGAGAGGGCGACGAATGGAAAACAGCCTTTAGAACTAAATTTGGACTATATGAACATCAAGTGATGCCCTTCGGACTTTGCAATGCTCCAGCAGCATTTCAGTTTTTTATAAACGAGGTGTTAAAGGATTTTTTGGATATTTGCTGTATTGTATACATTGATGATATCCTCATCTATTCTAAAAACAAATCAGAGCATGTAAAGCAAGTACGAGCCATTCTTCAACAGCTTTTACAAAATTCTCTGTTCGTAAAACTTGAAAAAAGTTTGTTCCATGTAACCACAGTGGACTTTCTTGGGTATATCCTTAGTCCGGCTGGAATAGAAATGGACCCAAAGAAAGTTAAGGCAATAATTGAATGGCCCAGTCCCTCTTCTGTGAAGCAAATTCAGAGTTTTCTGGGATTTGCTAATTTCTATAGGCGTTTTATTAAAGACTTTTCTCAAAAGGTTACGCCTATCACAAAATTGTTACGAAAAAATACAAAGTTTGAATGGACCTCAGAAACTGAAATAGCCTTTCAGGACCTAAAAAACCAATTTGTGACAGCTCCAGTACTAAAACATCCAGATCCTTCTCAGCCTTTTATAGTAGAAGCTGATGCCTCACAATTTGCCATTGGAGGAATCTTATCTCAGAGAAGTACAAGTACAGGACAATTGCACCCCATTGCATTCTATTCCAGGAAATTAACCCCTCCAGAACAGAATTATGCAATTGCAGATCGTGAACTATTGGCCATAAAAGCTGTGTTCAAAGAATGGCGACACTACTTGCTAGGGGCTCGACATCCGGTAACTATATATACGGATCATAGGAATTTACAGACACTTAGATCCGCTAAAGCTTTGACTCCTCGCCAACTGCGTTGGACTTTGTTTTTTAATGATTATGATTTCATCATAACTTATCGGCCAGGGAAAGAAAACAACAAAGCCGATGCTTTGTCCAGAATAGGTTTGAGTGATGACTTGAATTTGAGAAAGGAAAAGCTAAATCCTATAATTTCTGAGGAACGGTTTCAGATTGGTCTTGTTAACTCTGATGTTTTAATTGATATAGAGAAAGCCTTACAAGAACATACAAGAGAAGAATGGAATAAACTGTATCCCTTGTTGCAATGGAAAGACAATATGATGTTCATGAATGACCAAGTTTTTGTTCCCAATGAAAAGTTGCAAGAAAGAGTAATACAAAATTACCATGATTCCATGCTGTCAATCCATCCAGGGGTTACCAAGATGTACCAGCTCATTAAAAGACGCTTTTGGTGGCAGAACATGTTAGCTGACATCCAAAAATATGTACAAACATGCACGGTTTGTAGTAGAAACAAAGCAGTTCATAAATCCCCATCTGGATTGCTTATGCCTTTGCCGGTTCCTCCTCAGCCTTGGCATACGGTGTCTTTAGATTTCATTGTAGAGTTGCCTCGTACCACTTCAGGCTTCACCACCATTCTCACAGTTGTGGATCACTTTTCCAGATATGCTCATTTCATTCCTCTAAAAAAACTTCCTACGGCTTTGGAATTAGCACACATTTTTGTCACACATATTGTGAAGCTACATGGCATTCCTTCGGTTGTTTTATCAGATAGGGGTTCACAATTTGTGTCACATTTTTGGCAAGGTTTAGGGAAATCCTTGAAAATGGAAGTGCGAATGTCATCCAGTTACCATCCACAAACCGATGGACTGACAGAACGCACAAATCAGACAGTTGAACAATTTCTTCGATGTCTATTAACCTCCCATGAGCATGAATGGTCAGACATTTTGTGGGCTGTTGAATTCGCTTATAATAATACAAATCATTCTTCAACAGGAATGTCACCTTTTTTCTGTGTTCACGGTTTCCATCCAAAAGATATGTTGGGCATAGATAAAAAGGTGTCAGATACACCAGCAGTCACTGATTTTGTAGACAATCTGTTCACTATCCAACAAGAGGCTCAACAGCAGTTAATTCATGCAAAAGAAGTTCAGAAGAGATTTGCTGACAAACATCGGTCTAAGCAGCCCAGTTATTCGGTAGGTGACGAGGTTTGGTTAGCCACAAAAAACTTGAGGTTGAAGAGTCATAAAGCTTTTCGTCCCCGATTCATAGGACCTTTCCCAATTGAAAAAATTGTTAATCCAGTCAGTATGAAGCTAAAACTACCAAATGAGTATCGAATCCACCCAGTTTTTCATGTTTCACTATTGAAGCCTTGTGATCCTGACACTCGGAAAGTTATTCACCCTCCTGAAATTGAGATAGAAGGTGATATAGAATATGAAGTAAAGGCAGTTCTAGATTCCAAAAGGAAGAAAGGCAAATTATATTATCTAGTGGACTGGAAAGGTTATGGTCCGGAAGACCGTTCTTGGGAACCCCTTGAAAACTTAAAAAACTCTCCTAAGGTATTGAGAACTTTTCATAATCGATTTCCAGAAAAACCAAAGCCAATTCCAACAGTATTAGGGGGGATTCTACGGGGAGGGTACTGTCATGAAACCGTCTTTCCAAGCTTAATATAAGCCTGGAATATTCTTCCTTTAAGAAACCCACCCCTATCCCGTGCAACCAGCACTCCTTGTACCTAGAAAGATAAAAGGGATTAGTTTATGCAAAGTAATGGTTCGTGAAGGTTTTGATCATGTCTGTATATTTTGCTTCACTGATTTAGTCACTTTTAGGTCATTGACTCCTGTTTTGCAACTGTACTTGGTTTTGTAATTATAATTCGATGTTTGCAGTTGCAAAGGAAAAAAGACGCGCGTTTAAAAACGACACGCATCGTTTTGGTGCGCATGGAAAGACTGATTCATTGCTCCGTTCTGGGAGCGTTCGGCGGCTTTGGGCGTGGCACGCACCTGTTCCTCAACGTCCCGGGGTGTGGCTGGGCTATAAAAGCCACACCCAGGGTTCCAGAAGACGCTTAGTCTTCGGAGCATCCCAGAGCCAACAGCTGCACCGGAGAACTCTCGGATCATCAGCGAAGGTGTGAACTGTGCCAGCCATCCTCTGAAAATTCATCGGACAATCGGATAAAGAAGAGCTATGTACTTCTTTCTTCAAGGCGCCCAACGCTAGCTTTTTGGGGACATTTTTGGACTAAATGCTAAGTTCTGATTCATGAATGTATCGAGATGATTTCTTTGGTGTTCTGAGTTTTAGGCATATTAGAACATGAGTTAAAATAATGATTCAGATGCAGATTGTGAATGTTAAAGTTATTGTATAGAGTATATTCTCTCAAGACTCAAGAATTTTCAGCAACAATAGCAAGAGGTTTAGTAGTGAATGAAACTATAGAATCTTCACGGAGAAGTCGCGTCTAGAGCTACAAGACAAGGGAAAAGAAGTGAGTAAGGTTAACTCAATGTTATTTTGCAGGGAAGAGTGAAGGTTAAAGAAAAGTGCAAATAAGTGTTGTTTAATTCTTTAGAACCCAGTAACCAAATTCGGAGGCGGACAAACCAACCACCTTCTACAGCCAAGACACACCCTATCTCATCAAGACGACGACATCCAGGACGCGAAGACCAGACAAGTAGTTCGCAGGTAGGAGACTGTTCTGGAATGACAAGGAAGGAGTGAGAGGAGTTAGATTAGGAAGTCAGAGAGCTTTTATGAACATTTACTAAGGAGCATTCTTGTATATTTCAGGTCGACTACAAGAAAATAAGTAGCGTCAGATCCGGCCTCTCTCCCTGACTGCTACCCATCACCCTAGTGTAATATAAGGATCACAGGCTGTAAGGTAGGGTTCTGGGGGATTGGTCCATAGCGTCTCTGCAAAACCGATCAAGCGCCTTACAGGTAAGGTTGGAGTTCAACTCAGGTAAGAGTGCTTGATCATATCTGACATCCCTCTGCTGGCTATGATGACAGCCCAGCCCCGTTCGTAACTTAAACAAAACTGCCTCAGTACAGAAAAAGAAAATGATAATAACATTGAGTTATTATCATATTATGTTCGAGGCATGTGGGCTGCTGAATTCATATCTGTGCATAGATCGCCGCCTAGTGTTGGGTCCGGATGATTGCACATTGTTGTCCTGGAAGAGTCTTCGAAGTATCACGAGATAGGTGACTCCTCCCCTGGACTACAGTGCGCATGGGCATCTTCTCCATCCTCAGATTGTTTTTTTCCGCCATTGGGTTCAGATGTTACTCCTCTACTCCAACTTCGGAATCAAAACTAAAGTTTTCTAAAGGCCAAAAGGCCTTCGACTTTGACGTTATTGTTCTCGCTCGGTACCTCTTGACTCGATCAAACTTTCCATCGCTACTCGGTCGTCGACGCGGGCCGTTGGGCCTTTTCGACGCCACGTGGGCCTGCTGTCGATGGAAAGGAGCCCACAATGCAACTCCAAATTCCCGCATACTGACAAACATACAGTATGCAACAAGTGCTTATCACCAGAGCACAACGAAGAAATTTGCCCAGCTTGTGCCCAATTCCATGCGAAGAAGACCATTCGGATTCGACGGGCCGCTAGGCGAGAGATGCAGCGACCGGCACCGGAACCGGACAACATCTTCGATGATGAACACGACCTCCCAGAAGCGGCAGATTCGGATCTAGAGATTGTCACCGTCGAGGACCAGTCGGACTCCGATGACCAGATCCCACCGGGGCAAACCGTGAGTACACAGCCCCCAACACCGCTTATCCTGAAACCGAAGGCTCCGGTCGAAGCATCGCCTAAAGGCCTTAGCCAAGATCAATCACATTCAGAAGCCCCGCCTTCCGGCTCGGCTCCAAAAACAAAAATAACGCCTTCAGAGACCCCAGGTCCAAGTCACGTTATCCCCAAGAAGGTTGTCGAACCCAAAAAGGTCTTCGAACCGAAAAAGACCGTACAGCCTAAGGTCGTCGAACCAAAGAAGGCCGTCGAGCCAAAGGTCGCCAAACCAAAAAAGGCCATCGAGCCAAAGAAAGCCTTCGAGCCGAAGGTTGTCGAACCAAAGAAGGCAGTTGAACCGAAGGTTGTCATACCTAAAAAGGCAGTCGAACCGAAGGTCGTAGTACCTAAAAAGGCCGTCGAACCAAAAGCCGTTGAGCCGAAGACGGTGGTCCAGCCAGAAAAGGTCGCACCAAAGGCTATCGAGCCAAACAAAGGCATCGAACCAAAGACCAGCGCCCCTAAAAGCCAGTTGAATCAGAAAAAATCATCGACTCGGCAAAGGACAGTCAGCCTAAGAAACCTGTCGAGCCCAAAAAGCGTATCGAACCCAAAGGTCCAGTCGATCCGCAATCACACATCGACCCGAACAAACAGGCCGAGCCGAAGAAGGGCAATAAGACACCAAAAGTCGTCGAACCAAAAACGGCTATCGACCCAAAGGCAAAAGTTGAGCTGAAAAAGACTAAACCAAAAAAGTCGACGCCAAAGCCACGGACAGTGGAAGAAGAACTCTTCCATCCAGATCCAACATCAGAGGAACAAACAAAACTGTACATGAACTCTGAAACGGGTAAAGTCACAGTTCTACACCGGAAGAAAAGGCCATTGGACACTGCCACTCCTTCCCCTATTCCTCTAAAGAAAAAGGACTTCGGGACTTCTCCCTCTAGACCTTTCACTCCTTTCTTTCCTACTATGCCTACTACACCCTTTGCTCCTTACTCTCCTACACATTCTGACTATAATGAGGGGAATACAGGAGAAGATCCTCAGGATGATTATAACTATCCAGAGGACCCAAATCCACAGGATGACACATGGGAAGATCAGAATGATCCATATGACACACATCCCACCCCGGACACCTCCTCATACCATACAAAGCCGTCACCTACCGGCGACACCATTGTGTTCAACCAACTGATAGACAGGGCAGCACAATTCCACAATGTAGACCTGCACAATGACCCAATAGAAGAAGACTTTCTAGTTGACACATTTCCTACCTCTGAGAAAAATGTCAGGACACTTCCTATGCTAAAAGGGATACTAAAACACACGCCAGATATATTTAAAGATACAGCAAGGGCATGTGTTATCAATCCCAGGATTGCAAAGAAATATAGAGCGGTCCCTACAGACCCTACTTATATTAGAGGCCAGTTACCTTTAGACTCACTAGTAGTAGCAAACGCCCGTAAAAGAGCGACACAGCAGCCAGGTCCATTAATACTAGCGTGTTACTACGCAGACATGCGTGGCTACGCATCTCTGGTTTTAAAAACGAGGTGCAATCCACCATCCTCAACCAACCAGTCAATCAAGACTTCCTTTTTGGCCCTGCAGTAGATACCATTTTAGATAAAATGAAAAAGGATACAGAAACTGCAAAATCAATGGGCGCACTGCAGTTTCAACAACATAGGGGTTCCTTTCGGCGCTCCTCCTACAGAGGAGCCGCACGAGGCAATACGTCACAAACTTCCTCTACATACAAAGGCAACACACAAAGTTCCTTTAACAAGGCCTCCAACAGAGGAGGTTACAGAGGCAACAATAATAAGGGTATAGGACGTGGAGGCAATAACACCAGAGCCTCCACTGCCACAAAGCAGTGACTTCATCACACTCCCTCCAGACCATCTAACACCAGTCGGAGGCAGAATCCAACAATTCCTACCAGTCTGGAACGCAATTACCACAGACAGGTGGGTGAGACAAATTATCCAGTATGGTTATTGCCTAGAACTCACTTCTACTCCACCCAACATACAACCCTGACTCCGTCCTATGTCCAAAGAACACATCACACTGTTACAACAGGAAGTGAAATCCATGCTAGAAAAGGGAGCCATAGAGCCAGTCCCTTTCCAACACCAAGGGACAGGAGTATACTCACTATACTTCCTTATTCCCAAAAAGGACGGGTCTCTCAGACCAATACTGGACCTCAGACCCCTAAATCAATACATACTCTCGTAGCACTTCCATATGATTACTCTACAGCAAGTGCTCCCTTTGCTTCAGCAGGGAGACTTCCTAGCAACATTAGACCTCAAGATTGCGTATTTTCACATACCTATACATCCAGCTCACAGGAAATATCTCAGGTTCACAATAGAAGGCCAACATTAACAATTCAAAGTTCTCCCCTTCAGGGTGACCACAGCTCCACGAGTATTTACAAAATGTTTAGCGACAATAGCTGCACATCTCAGAAGGCAACACATTCACGTGTTTCCATACCTAGACGATTGACTCATACAAGCAAAATCGTTTGCACAGTGTGTAACAGACCTGTCTCAGACACTCCAGCTGCTACACAGCCTGGGTTTTTCAATAAACTATCCAAATTCGCATCTACAGCCATCCCACACACAACAATATCTGGGGCTGCCATAGATACCTCAGTAGCAAAGGCATATCCAAACTCAACAAGGATAGGCAACATTCAGATGCTCATTCGCAAATTCCTGCCACAACACTCTTTGCCAGCTCGAGTCTTCATGCTGCTCATAGGCATGATGGCCTCATGCATATTCATTGTCCCTCATGCCCGACTTCAAATGCGTCCACTGCAGGAATGCCTTGCAAGACAGTGGAACCAGGCTCAAGGACAACTGAAAGACCTAGTGTTGGTGGACAGTCGCGCTCACAACTCTCTGCGGTGGTGGAACCCACAAAACCTTTTCAAGGGGCGACTGTTCCAAGAGCAGGTTCCACACCTAGTACTAACAGCGGACACATCACTAAAAGGTTGGGGAGCCCATCTCCTTTAATACACAGTCCAAGGGCTCTGGACAATCAAACAAAAGAAACTGCATATCAGCCAACTAGAGTTGCTATCAATATTTCTAGCCCTCAAAGCATTCCAGAAATACTTGTACAACAAGACTGTGTTGATCCGGACAGACAACATGACAGCCATGTACTACATCCAAAAACAAGGAAGAACACACTCTCCACAGCTGTCCCACTTAGCACAGACCATATGGAAGTGGGCAATTCCAAAAAACATATTTCCCCTAGCAGAACACCTGCCAGGGAAAGACAATCAGATAGCAGATCTGCCCAGCAGACACAGCCAACAGATACACGAATGGGAGATTCACCCTCAAGTTCTCCAACCATTCTTCCAAAAATGGGGGCACCCAGAGATAGATCTGTTGGCCACAAAAGAAAACTCAAAATGCCAGTACTTTGCCGCCAGGTTCCCACATCCGTTGTCACAGGGCAATGCGATATGGATGAACTGGTCAGGCAGATTTGCGTACGCTTTTCCCCCAGCTCCACTGATTCCGCTGGTGGCACGCAAACTGTGGCAACCGTCACTCACAATGATCCTAGTTGCTCCCACATGGGCGAGACAGCCATGGTACACAACGCTCCTAGAGCTTTCAGTAGTTCCTCATCAAAGGCTGCGCCTCTCACCCCATCTTATAACTCAGAGCCATGGAGAAATCAGGCACCCAGATCCCAATCAGATGAACCTAGCGATCAGGCTCCTGAAGTCTTAGAGTTCTCTTACTGTACTATACTCCATCTCTGCCACAATGGCGAAAAACAATCTGAGGATGGAGAAGATGCCCATGCGCACTGTAGTCCAGGGGAGGAGTCACTTATCTCGTGATACTTCAAAGACTCTTCAAGGACAACAATGTGCAATCATCCGTACCCAACACTAGGCGGCGATCTATGCACATATATGAATGTCAGCAGCCCTACATGCCAAGAACAGATGCATACTGGTAAGTAGCATATTCCTTTTCCTTTTTGCGCTGCTCAAAGAGCAGTGGGCGGCGCTCCTCTGGCTAAGTGGAGGAACGGACGCTAGTGTGTAAGATGAGTTTGGGTGAGTTCGGTTGGTTGGTTGGTTGAGGAGTGTGTTTAGACTTTATAAGCCCTTTTGCTTATCTACCTGAGGAAAGGTTTGCTGCTGTCATGGTGGATGCAAAGTCTAGGTGTGTTGAAGTGGTATTTCTTTGGAATGTTACCACTCAGCCCACTATCACAATGTGTAAGAATGCTGTCACTATTGTTCCATTCATGTTATCTTTAGAATGTTTTAGTGGCAGTTGCTGAGTGGTGGCTGGCCTTAGTCATCACAGTGTTTTGCTGCTAAATAAACCTCAACTAAAAGCAAGTCTTGCATGTGCCCGGCATCCGAATTACGATATATTTCTCTCTTGGGGCCCATCATACATTTCATCTTTGCCTCTAACTCCGTTGTGGCTGTAACTTTGCCTGGGGCACGCCACCCAACAGAAGGATTGGTGTACTCCACTCGAAGGAGATTCCTGACCTCCTGATCTTTTGGTCGCCGGAGAATGTTTTGCACCTAGACGACTACCAGGGGATGGTTCCACTCAGACAAGTGAGAATGTCTGATTTCCTGTGGCTTTCTACAAGCCTTAGCAAAACGCACAAGATGATGGACGGAATGTTGCACAATGACAAAACATTCACCCCCAGTCACAGATCTGGGTTTAATCCATCATCATTTTGCTCACCAAGCCACCCCAGTTCAGACAAGGCCATTTGGAAATCAGTCTTGACCCTGTGCCTCATGGGAACAGTCCAGCCCGAACTGCCAAGCCATGTCTTCCCTGGACCGGAATCAAGCATCCTAGGACCAGTTCCTGGCTATCAGCCTTCATCAGCCAGGATAGCTTGACTCCAGTGGCCTAGTGAGCACGGACCCACATCTGGGCATACCCTTCCCACATAGGGTGAACAGCAAAACACACACGATGATGGACGGAATGTTGCACAATGACAAAACATTCACCCCCAGTCACAGATCTGGGTTTAATCCATAATTATTTTGCTCACCAAGCCACCCCAGTTCAGACAAGGCCATTTGGAAATCAGTCTTGACCCTGTGCCTCATGGGAACAGTCCAGCCCGAACTGCCAAGCCATGTCTTCCCTGGACCGGAATCAAGCATCCTAGGACCAGTTCCTGGCTATCAGCCTTCATCAGCCAGGATAGCTTGACTCCAGTGGCCTACTGAGCACGGGACCCACGTCTGGGCATACCCTTCCCACATAGGGTGAACAGCAAAACATTCAAGATGATGGACGGAATGTTTCACAATTACAAAACATTCACCCCCAGTCACAGATCTGGATTTAATCCATCGTTATTTTCCTCACCAAGCCACCCCAGTTCAGACATGGCCATATGCAAATCAGTCTTGACCCTGTGCCTCATGGGAACAGTCCAGCCGAACTACCAAGCCATGTCTTCCCTGGACCGGAATCAAGCATCCTAGGTCCAGTTCCTGGCTATCAGGCTTCATCAGCCCGGATAGCTTGACTCCAGTGGCGTGGAGAGCACGGGACCCACGTCTGGGCATACCCTTTCCACATAGGGTGAACAGCACAACATTCAAGATTATGGACGGAATGTTGCACAATGACAAAACATTCACCCCTAGTCACAGATCTGGGTTTAATCCATCGTTATTTTGCTCACCAAACCACCCCAGTTCAGACATGGCCATATGCAAATCAGTCTTGACCCTGTGCCTCATGGGAACAGTCCAGCCCGAACTGCCAAGCCATGTCTTCCCTGGACCAGAATCAAGCATCCTAGGACCGGTTTCTGGCTATCAGCCTTCATCAGCCAGGATAGCTTGACTCCAGTGGCCGTGAGTTCAGTGGTTTCAACAGACGTCTTCATGGTCCTCACCAAGGCAACATCTGGCTCCATGCCATGGAATCCTGTTCCTCCTTCCCTCAGTCTGCCTCCATGTGGTAGCCACGGTCCTTGGCTGCCTTGTCAGATTGAGTTTACAAAAACGTTCAACCAGATGTGTGCCAGCCCCGCCTGCCAATTACTTTCCAACTGTTATACGTTAATTGTTCACTCAAGTACTAAAGCGAGACCATCTCCAGTGAAGATTTCAGAAACACGCCTGGAGTCAGGACACGGTCCATCTGAGACAATGGCTGGACACACTAAGGTTGGATATCGAAATGGAATGAGACCGCCTGTGCACATTTCACCACCTCAGAGTTGTCTGTGTACGGAGGCAGACTGCTGGGCTTGCAGGAGGAAAGCCAACCCTCACTGCAACAGGTGGTGAACAGGCGACTTCTCAAGGTTCCCTTTATCAAAGGGAAAATGGTCCCAATCGCTGCAAACAGCCACTGATGGGAACGCGTTCTTTAACAAAGCACCAATATTGTAAAAGAAAAACAATGTATCTCGGCTGCCGCACATGGCACAGACTGAGGCTGAAGGGAGATTGTGGGACCATATTGTGTACTAATATTGTAAGGATCAGTTGACTTTGACCATGTTTATTTGTGGTTTCAGCCCACGGTTTATTGGGTATTCTAGTTTGTTTTATTCTGTCTGCTATAAGTAGTATAGGAAGGCCATAAGCTCAATTCTCACTTCCAGTGCTCACACGGAGTATGAGGCATCGTGCAAAGAAGATAATTAATAGAAGAATTAGAAAAATACAAAACCGACATTGTACAAAGACTGCGAGAAAACATACTGCAAACTAAACAATCTTTTTTTAGGCTAAGGTCTTTCACTTATGTCTGTCTAAGGTTCGAACAATGGAAGCCACACAGAGGAGCCTAGTAGAAAGACTATTGCAGATGAGAGAACCAGTCAGATGATACAATATGGCTGCCTCTGCTTTGCACGAGGGCCTGCCTAGTACTGTGGCGCCACAAAACTTCGAGTAGGAAGTTAGTTGGAAGTACCAAAGGGTTGAGAAGTTAGGATTGGTTTTGTACATTCAATATAGAAATGTTGGATATGCCCATTCTGTTTTTGTATTTGACTCATGAGTCACTCTGCTCGGAATAAAGTTTCTGGTCTGGGGTTGCTACTTGCTTCTGTTCCGGTTCAGAGTGGACCTGGCCTGGCAGCTAGGGCTGGGCCAATCCTATTGGAGCAGGACCGAGGATGATTTGCATATTAATGGGCGGTTTCCTTCTGAGGGGGTTTTGTGGGCAAAACAATAATGAGTTGTGATGTGGCCCGACTAATTACCAGTGGCTGAGATTAATTTGAGTATTCCACCCATCACCTTTTTTGTATTCCTTAAATACTCCTTTTTCTGAAGGAACCTGCATTCAGGAAAACCGTTCTAGGGTGTCGGTGGAATGTGCATACTCACCATCGATATACACTGGACCAGGGGTCTTGTGGTGTAGTGCTGGAGCAGTATTCAACCTCCAGTTGCAGCAGCTGTAGAAAGAACATGTGGTCCCAAAGTAAGTGTGTGATTTCATCTGAAGTTGGACCCTATGCTGTAGTGGACATATTGGGCCTGATAATGATGTCAGGTGGAGGTTCCTCTGACCGTCATTAGTGCGATTTCGGAACAGACCAACCTCGAGTCGGCGGTCCAAAACTGCAAACTCCCATTTCCCTATGAGACCTTCTGCTGCCGTCGGAAACCGGCCGCAGCACAAGCTCCCAATGGTATATGGGAGTTTCTGTAAATGCCTGCCACACGGTGCAAGGATTTAGAGGGGGGCACGGTGCCCTCCCGGTCCACAACCTGCAGAGGCAAGGGGACCCTGCTTGGGGCCCCCAAAGTCGCTTTCCGACAGGCTTTTCAAGTCTGCAAGCCCAACATGGAAAGCCTGTCAGAAACCGACATCATAATCCTGCTGGCGGAAACGCCATCCATTAGGGATTCAGAAGCTGTTCCGATGGGGTTTTTGAGCCTGTCGGAAGCCAGTCGTTTGACCGGCCAGTTCCAACTCCGACCGCCTTCTTTGTAATGAGGCGTTCGAAGTCGAAACATCCCTAGTATATAATAGGGCAGGGGTATTCAAACTACCTACAAGTCTCTAATATGGAATAGGGCCGGAAGTTTAGAGTCCTAGTTGATTTCCTACCCTAGAGTGTGCACTGCTGTGTTGTCACTGTAATTTTTAAAGGCAGTCCTATTACAGACTGTCTTAAAAAAGTAAATTACATGCAAACTTGACTTTTGTGGGACAGGTACTTCCAAAGTCCTAAACTACCATATGTCTACATATAAGTCACCCTAAGATCTCCCCTAGGTGCCACAAGGGTGGGGTTCCATGTAACTATAAGCAGCAACAGGGGGCGTGGCTTGACCACCGACGAGCATGGTCGCGTGAGCAAAGAGCTCCGCGCTTCCCTCGGGGGTTTATCCTGATTAACCTGTTGCCCGGCGGCGCCCACGACACGGAGGGGCCCCCTGAGACAGTAGAGAGCACGGCGTGCTGATTCAGAATCGGCGGTGGGGCTTTCCGCCACCACCGGAGCGGCGATCCCGGTCGGCCTACCAGAGAGAGGCCGGCCATCTTGTTGCGACCTAGTCCGGGTGCAGCATCCTCGCCCTCGAGTAGTTGGGAGGCCGCTGAGGAGGAGGGGCAGCCTGGCCGCTGCTGGATTTGGGACCAACCCAGTTTGCACGTCGGCAGAGACGGACGGCGAGGCAGCTGTGGGTGTGCTGGGGACTGCCTCTGCCCGGCGGGGACCCCCGACTGCTGGAAGAGGACTGGTGGAGGAGCTACCAACCCCACGGAGAGGTCATCGCCCCGTAGGGATCTGGTGCAGCGGCCGCAGGTACCCGGGCATTGACGGGATCAGCGGGATTGGAGGCACGCAGGCATCCCTGGCGGTTGGGAGCAGCTGCAGTTGCGGTGGGTGCTTGCCCCACTGTGCGACTTCACTGGTCACTGGGAACTAGCTGCCAAACACTGCGGACACCGGCAAAGAACTGAGGCAATAAGCGGTGGGGCCCACTGCCGGATCTCACCGTGTAGGAGATCTCCCCCTTCCCCGCGGAGGCATCGGACCCGGACTGAGTCCGGGGAGTGCAGTACAGACGGGGCTGACACTCCTGAGAGTAGGGAGCAGCTGGAAACCGGCGCGGCCTATCTACATGCGGCCGCTTCCCAGGTGCTTGGAGTGTGAACGCTGACCTCGGCTCTTGGTGGTGGGGGACGGCCTGGTAGAGCAGCAGTGGAAGAGGGTTGCACTGAGAAGGGGTGTAACGCATTGATGACTGCCCAGTGCCGCATGACAGAGGAGAACTCTCTGCTTACATAGACCCTGACCTACAGCGCTGACTCCCCTGAGTTAATTATTTGCCTCGGTGAGGACCCGGAGGGGCGAGTGATTGGTGCTACTGGACGGTGCCAGCTGGGCAGGGGAGACGGTGGAACATCAGCAGCAACTTTCATATTGCGGGGGATTGCCTCAGAGGAAACCCAGATTGGCGGACGCTGGAGAGTAACGTGGGCCTGAATGATGGGTAAGCCGCGAGCAAAACCTGGGGCGCCGATCCCTGACCCCACTGAGGAGCAGCCAGGGAGCCCGGATCAGGATCCCGCAGGAATACAGACGTCGGGGCTCCAACAGCAGCAGTTGGACCAAAGTTTAAAGGCTATCTCGGACACAAGGGAGGCGTTACACTGCGACATAGCTCAGGTCTCAACGAGCTTGGGATTACTACGTGCAGACCATGGGAAGCTAGTGGACCGAGATAAACACACAGAACTAGCTCTGGAGGTGCTAGAGCCAGCCCAAAAGACGACGGATGCGATGGTGGGAGACCTGGTCCGGATGGTACGACAGCTGGAACGGAGAGCGGAGGACGCAGAAGGCCGTAATAGGCGCAACAACGTACGGGTGGTGGGCCTACCCGAAAAAGTTGAGCGGGACAACATGGTCGCGTACTTGGAGACCTGGTTGCGTGATGTGGTGGCTCCTGAGGGCTTGTCGCAGTTTTACACACTGGAGCGCGCTCATCGAGTGCCGGCTCGCCCGCCAGCTTCCGGCCGCCCTCCCCGACCTGTAGTGGCGCGGCTACTGCACTTCAAGGATCGGAATGTCATTCTGCAGAAAGCGCGGACAATGGGTCCCTACCGGGTGGATAATGCCTCCGTCTCTATTTATCCGGATTATTCATATGAGGTCCAACGCAGCCGTTCTTCTTTTCTATCGGTAAAAAAGGCCCTCCAGGACGAGAGCATACAATGCTCTCTTCTTTTCCCAGCTCGCCTGAGAGTGGTGCTCGATGGTAAAACGCTCTTCTTTGACACGCCGGAAGACACGTGGAGCTGGCTGGAAACATATAGGGCTGGCAAGGATGGCACCAAGAGGGGGGAGCGGCCATTGGAAACCCACCCGAAATCTCGCAGGGGACGGCGTCCCAGGCAGCGGGTGGCGTCGTGCAGAGTGCCGTCGCTGTCACAGACGGAGTTGGACAGACAAGCGGCCCTTAAGGCGGTGTCCGCCATCTCTGGAGCAGCGGCAGCGGTTCTCCCGGTGGAGTTGGGATCCCAGCAGGGGTCGGAGGAGCTGGCGTCAGAGGGCTCGGATGGAGATACTCAGAACTTGCCCCATGTCACCCCAAGAACTGCAGATGACCTCCTGGACGAATGACTCTTGATGGTTCTGGTTTAAACGCAGTAAGGGGGCGCCTTCGGGGTTCTGGATTGGGTTGTCAGGGGACAATGGAGATGGGTCTTGAGACATCAGTGGGTGAGTTCTTTCACTGTTTCCGTGCTGTGCGGGTGGCTGATGTGCTTGAGTACGAGGGGTGCCCCTCTGGGGCTGGGCGATGCAAGGAGGGGTTTTCTATAGGAGGCTGAGCGCGGATCATGGGACGTTGATATCGTTGATCTGCTAGTGTTGGTGTAGAGCCGCCCCCTCGCCCTCACGCTAGCTGTGAGACTCTGGTGGCTACCAGAGAGTTTCCATTATTGGACCGGGGTTTGGATGGGTAACTATGGTTTAGCACCTGTTCTGGGGAGGGGAGGGTTGAGGGTTAGTTGGGGATGTTTGGGGTCTTGGGAAACTGTCAGTGTGCCTATTCGGGGGAGGGAGAGGTTGTTCTGCTGCAGACTCAGATATGGGGACCCGACTTGAGTTGAAATGCATCACCTGGAATGTGCGGGGGTTGAACTCCATGACCAAAAGATATAAGGTACATGCATACTTAGTACGTAGAGGGATTCAAGTGGCCTTACTGCAGGAGACTCACATTAATCAGGCAGAGGGGCGGGCGCAACAGCGTAGGTGGCGGGGCCAACTCTTTTATACTACTTACTCAGCGTATGCCCGGGGGACACTGATTTGGGTGCGGTCCGGGGTTCCCTTCCAACCATTGACTACAGTGATGGACCCGGAAGTGAGGTTTGTTGCGGTGCAGGGGCATTTAGATGGGAGAGATGTAACATTGTGCAGTGTATATGCTCCAAATGCAGAGCAGCCAGCTTTTTTCTCACGGTTATCAGGGAAACTAGCATCATTCCTGACGGGTACGGTCTTTTTTGGGGGGGGATTTCAATTCCATCACTGATGTAGATTTAGACCGATCACACCCCCTGCTGACCCAATCTGCGGTCCATCGACTAGTGAAGGTGAGGCGAGATTGGCAGACTGCTTGGAGCTTGGTAGATGCTTGGCGGACGCACCACCCCGCGGACAGGGATTACTCTTTCTATTCAGTGCCAAATGATTTGCATGTACGACTCAATAGTATTTTGTGCTCGCCGGAAGCTCAGGGGCTGACTTACCATAGTGAGTATCTGGCGAAGACGATTTCGGATCATAACCCTTGCCTGATAGCGGTGGGATGGTCTAGACAACGACAGGTGATCCCCACATGGCGCTTGAACCTCCTGACATTGGAGGACCCAGTTTTTAGCGCCGAGGTCCGTGATGGTATAGCACATTATTTCACAGAAAACGCGGGCACAGCGTCGAGTAGGGCCCAGGAATGGGACGCGTTCAAGGCCGTAGTGAGAGGGGTATGTATCTCCTCTACGACGGGAGCTCGCAGGGCACTGTTGCGGGATATAGAGCGCGAGGAGGATCGGTTACGCCGGGCAGAAGTAGCGAGCCACACAGGCACGGACGGGCAAGAGGAGGTCCTAGAGGTGCGGGAAGCAGAGGCTACTCAAACGGAAAGGTTGCGCTGTTTTGATTACAAGGAATATTTGGCACGGGCGCATGCGGAAAGGGACAGACTAGGGTCTCTACTGGCTTGGTTGGCGAACCCGGCAACCCGGGGTACACAGATTTTGTCACTGTACACAGCAGTTGGAGACTTAGTGTACTCTCAAAATCTCAAAAGGAGATAAATGACCAGTTCCTGATCTATTATCAATCGTTATATCGATGCACAATGCTGGATCTGCCGGAAGGAATCGATGATTTTCTGGCAGCTGCGCAGCTTCCGCGGTTAGAACCAGAACTGGGGGACAAGTTAGGGGCGGAAATCTCGCTAGGAGAGGTTAGGATTGCGATAAAACATATGGCTAGGCGGAAGACGCCGGGAGCGGACGGCCTTCCGGTGGAGTTCTATGCGGCGTATATTGATCTCCTTGCCCCACGGTTGCAATCATTATACAGGGAGGCATGGGAATTGGGTAGGTTCCCCTCCACTACCAGAGAAGCGATCATAGTGCCGCTATTGAAGAGAGGTGGGGACGCCTGTTCAAGCTCGGCGTATCGACCACTTTCAAAGCTTACAGTAGACTATAAAACTCTAAGCAGGATTCTTGCCACACGGCTCCTGGAACACATGGGGGCTTTGGTGCACCCGGATCAGGCGGGATTCATCCCCTCCAGGAACACGGCGATGTGTATACGCCGGCTGATTAGGGTAATGAAAGGAAGCCATGATGGAGCCTGGGATGCTGTGGTGCTCTCGGTCGATATCGAGAATGCTTTCAATAGCGTAGAATGGCCTTACTTGTTCCAAGTGTTGCAGGAATTTGGTCTTGGAGATCGGTTTATACATTGGACTAAGCTATTATACAATTCGGCCACCGCTAGGGTTCGGACGGGACCTACCATATCGGCAGCATACCAGGTGGGGAGGGGCACTCGCCAGGGCTGTTCCTTATCTCCGCTGTTATTTGCCCTGGCTATTGAGCCGTTGGCAGCGCATGCTAGATTGGGACAAGCATATGAGGGCCTTCTACTGCGGGGGGAGGCCCACTATATTTCCTTGTATGCAGATGATCTACTGTTGTCCTTGGCGGATGCAGAGGAATCAGTACGAGGTGCTAGAGCTCTGCTACAAGGGTTTGGTAGCATCTCAGGCTTAAAAGTGAATTGGGGCAAGACCTGCCTATTCCCATTGACCCAAGACAGTAAAGCGCCACCTGAGGTGGAGGGCCAGAGATGGGAGCCTCATTGCCTACCCTACCTGGGCACCCATATTTATCACACACAGCCTAACCTCCTGGAGGGCAATGTGGGCAGAGCTGTAAAGGGTCTCCAGGGCGGTATGGAGTTTTGGAGCACCCTCCCTCTGTCAGTCGCCGGGCGTGTAGCATTGCTAAAGATGGTGGCGCTCCTGCGCTTGCTTTATTTTTTTTGCACACTGCTGGTGTGGATTCCGGCGTCCACCTTCCGGAGACTCAGGGCCTTGTCCACAGGTTTTATCTGGGGTTCGGGTAGGCGACGAGTTGCTTTAAATACTCTAATGCGGCCGAGGGCGGAAGGGGGGCTGGCAGTCCCCGACTTTGAATGGTATTACCTGGCGGCGCAGCTACAATAGCTCACACAAGCGGTGGCTAGGGAGTTTCGAGGCCCTGACGGACCACAAGGCAGAATAATTCCCCGACATGTTTTATCATTTATAGTTCTTCAACAGAAGATTAATCTAGGGCAGCTTACTCTTGAAGAGCGCACTCTTCGCCTGTGTTGGAATAGGAGTCAGAAACGAGCGGGATGCTCCCATCCATATGCTCCGGAAATTCCGCTGGGCATGTGTACAGCACTTCCCCACGGGGGGAACTGGTCCGCGCTAGCGGGTTGGGAGGACCTAGGGCTCCATATGGTTGGAGATTTGTATAGAGATGGAGCTCTATTATCGTTTCAGGAATTGCAGGGCGTCTTCGAGCTTCCCAGGGGTGATTATTTATTGCATGCCGCCTTGGAAGTGGTGATCCAGCGACAGTGGAATATGGGGCTGCTGGAGCCTCCAACCTCGCCGGGTTGCCAGTATGCTACAATGGCGGCATGTACGTTCAAAGCCATCACGTGCCTTTATAGGTGGCTGTCGGTGGAACAGCTCTCACCCCTTGATGCTCTGAGAGGCAAATAGGAGGCGGATATTGGCAAACCCATACCGGAGACGACGTGGCCCCATTTATTGAGACGGGCCTGGAAGGGCACGCGAAACGCTAGGTTTCAGTTAGTACCGTTTTTTACGTTGCACAGGGCCTATTTGACGCCGGTCAAAATACTACAGTATTTCGGGGGCTCCCAGTCGCTGTGTCTGAGGTGCACTGTAGACGGAGCGGATTTCCAACATATGTTCTGGTCTTGCGTGTGGTTGGGATCCTACTGGGCAGAGGTGATGGCCTGTTTGAACCAGGTGACAGGACGCAATCTAGAAGCAGAGTTAGGAACTTGTTTGTTGCTCTGGTTCCCACACACCCCCAGCACTAAGATTACCAATAGGTTTTATGACTTAGGGCTTATTATGGCCAAAAGGGAGCTTACCATGCATTGGAAGTAGCTTTCAGAGATGGAGAGCCAGTTTTTAAAGCTAGGCGGGTAGCGAAGGGACGCTCCGCTTGCAACTAGCTAGGCGCACTGCTAGTGAGAAGGCATTGGAAGCGGCAAGAGCGTGGGGGGCGTTGGTGGTAGAACTTCAGTCCCCAACTGAGGAGGAAGAGGAGGAGGAAGGAGAAGTGGAGTCTGATCAGGGGGAGGGACCACAAGCACAGATATAACAGAGGTTGCGACGTAGGTACTGTGGCGCGCGGTATGGTGGGGGAGGGCTATCTAGCGCAACCCGGGCGTGAGGCTGTATGAATGCTAGAAGACAGATGGTAGGGATCGCACATTTTAGCAGGAGAAACCTTTGTTGTGGGGTGGGGATTTCTGTTCTCCCTAGTTTTCTCCCCTGTTTGATTGATTGAATTACGGAACGGAATGGTCTGGAGGTCTCATTTAGTTTTACCTGATAGGGGCACACTGACAGAGGGGGAGGGCTGGGGGTAGGGGGGGTAGTGTTCGGGACAGTTGAGATAACCTTGATTACTGTGATGATTATCCGGGAGCCATCTGCGTAATGGTGATTAATACAACGTTGTTCTGGAAGGTTAAGAATGTAGAAAAACCAATAAAATTCTTGGAAAAAAAAAACCTATAAGCAGCGACATTATAAATGATGTTTTATATGCCCTGGTGAGGGAAAAACTCTCTAGTTTGTTTTTCCCCATTGTAGATTAGTAGCTCCATGGACTAATAACAGAATATATTATTTAACTACAAATATTGCTAGGAAAGAGCTACAAATGTCATTCAAAGACTTAAAAGATGGGCAATGATAAATCCAAAAACTTGCCACTGTTGAATTTATCCTAGGTAGTACAGTAAAGAAGTTATAGCGCTTCCTTGTTTGTGAGCCAAAGTCCAGCTTTCAGGCAGCCTCCGCTGATTGGTCAGCCTTAGCAGGCTTAGCCAAGCTGCTTTGATGAAGTGACCACACAGAGCAGAGGTTTTCTAATGGAGAGAGCGCTACAGCTGCAGAGGAGAGGTCAGAGAGGGGGCTGGGTAAATCAAACTGGGTTTCAAAGAAGAGCAAGACAGCCAGGCCTACCTACCCCTTATTCCTGTTCCTCCAGCCACATAGCAGGCTTAGGAGAAGAATTTGCAGAGGTCAGGAGAGTAAGTGCTAACGGAAATGAGCCACACCAGTAGGTTTATTTAGCCAGGTCTTACTCTGCTGGAGAGGAATCGTCCATCTTGATCAGATCATTGAATAAATATGTGAGAGCCGCTTAGCAACTCAGATTTTCAGTCTGAAACTACAAAAAGATGAATTGCCCCGCTGGAACCCTGATCTGCAACCAGAGGATTGCAATCTTGAAGACTGCGCCTGCTGTACACTTGGATTTTTGTTTTGGACACTTTGAACCCTCAAGAGGAACTTCAGGAAGAAGTTCCAAAAGTTTGGAGGAACTTTTAGAAAAAGCTCCATAAGTGGACCGACCTGGAGTTGAGAGTCAAGCCGACCACCTTCAACTGCGACCCGGCCTGGATTTCAGGCTTGTCCAGCTGATATCACCAGAGCTCAACATTTCAATGAGTTGACCGGGAGCTCCCACAGAACCAAGCCAGCAAACCTGCTGCGAATCCAGCCCGACGAAAGGGCTTGCTTACGTCAAGAGAAAATCCTCCAGAAAAGTTTCTAATTGTGAAGGTAAAATTTTGACTGGAGCCTCCCTCTTAGTGTATCCGACCAAGGCTCCATCACGGTTGGCTTCAAACTTTGACTTTGTCCCAGTCGAGCCCGACCAGATGTCCCAAAGGGGCGCAATACATGTTTACGCACTATAAAGTATATAGGGCCAGATGTTGGTAAATATCATTTACCGATTCTAAAATACCGAATTTTACCGATTCGGTATTTTAGAATCTGTAAATGATATGTAGCTAATGATCTGGTAAAGTTTACCGAATCGGTAAAATTCAGTAAATACCGATTCGGTACTTACCGATTCGGTATTCCCCATTCATTCTTATGGGCCTGAAGGCCCATAGGAACGAATGAGAAATACCGAATCGGTAATAGGGGGTAGACCTACAAGGGTGGCAGGGTGTCACATTGACACCCTGTTGCACCCCTGCTTAGTGCATGGGTGCACATGTGGCACACATACATGCCCTAAGGGCATGTATGTCTGCCACATGGCACAGTTGAAAAAAACACAAAATTGCTTTTTCTAAGGTTTTCGATATTTACCACCAACTATTAGTTGGTGGTAAATAACGAATCCTTATAAGTGAAAAGCACTCACTTGAGTGCTTCCTACATTAAGGATTCGGTAATTTACCGAATCGGTATTTAAGAATTCGGTAATTTACCAATTCCTTAAATTACCGATTCGGTAAATTACCAAATTCTTAAATTAGGCCCCTACATCTCAAATGCCTAATACCGGTCGGTAATGGCCGAAATTCGGTAATTTCGGCCATTACCGACCGGTATTGGGCCACCTACATCTGGCCCTTAATGTTTAAAAATTCAGATCTCCAGTTCCCTATATTGGATTTTTGTTGTTTTGGTGTCATTCTAAATATAAAAAATATTTCCTATTTTTATAAATTCGTTTGGGATTTTTACTATGCGTGGTGCCTTATTTAATGTACTCATTTATTTTAAATGCTTTACATAACTTTCTCCTGAGTTAAGCTTGCAGCCTGCTACCGAGGGTTGAGTCACGGGCTAATGTTTTGAGACCTATTCTGGACCTTTTATTGCATTGGTGGCCTTATAGCTAGTGGTAGGTTTGCTTACATCTCAGAGGCCAGTTTATCACACAAGAAGATGCTGTAGAGTCCTTGGCACTAGGCACAGGGCAATACTTACATCTCGGAGGACAGTTTATCACACAAGAAGATGCTGTAGAGTCCTTTGCACTAGGCACAGGGCAGTACTTGTATCTCTGAGGCCAGTTTATCACCCAAGAAGATGCTGCAGAGTCCTTGGCACTAGGGTCAGGGCAGTACTTACATCTCGGAGGGCAGTTTATCACGCAAGAAGATGCTGTAGAGTCCTTGGCACTAGGGTTAGGGCAGTACTTACATCTCGGAGGGCAGTTTATCACGCAAGAAGATGCTGTAGAGTCCTTGGCACTAGGCACAGGGCTATACTTACATCTCGGAGGCCAGTTTATCACGCAAGAAGATGCTGTAGAGTCCTTTGCACTAGGTACAGGGCAGTACTTGTATCTCGGAGGGCAGTTTATCACGCAAGAAGATGCTATAGAGTCCTTGGCACTAGGCACAGGGCAATACTTACATCTCGGAGGCCAGTTTATCACGCAAGAAGATGCTGTAGAGTCCTTGGCACTAGGGTCAGGGCAGTACTAGTATCTCGGAGGGCAGTTTATCACACAAGAAGATGCTATAGAGTCCTTGGCACTAGGCACAGGGCAATACTTACATCTCGGAGGCCAGTTTATCACGCAAGAAGATGCTGTAGTGTCCTTTGCACTAGGCACAGGGCAGTACTTGTTTCTCGGAGGGCAGTTTATCACACAAGAAGATGCTGTAGAGTCCTTTGCACTAGGCACAGGGCAGTACTTGTATCTCGGAGGGCAGTTTATCACACAAGAAGATGCTGTAGAGTCCTTTGCACTAGGCACAGGGCAATACTTGTATCTCGGAGGGCAGTATATCACACAAGAAGATGCTATAGAGTCCTTTGCACTAGGCACAGGGCAGTACTTGTATCTCGGAGGCCAGTTTATCACACAAGAAGATGCTGTAGAGTCCTTGGCACTAGGCACAGGGCAGTACTTGTATCTCGGAGGGCAGTTTATCACGCAAGAAGATGCTGTAGAGTCCTTTGCACTAGGCACAGGGCAATACTTGTATCTCGGAGGGCAGTATATCACACAAGAAGATGCTATAGAGTCCTTTGCACTAGGCACAGGGCAGTACTTGTATCTCGGAGGCCAGTTTATCACCCAAGAAGATGCTGTAGAGTCCTTGGCACTAGGCACAGGGCAGTACTTGTATCTCGGAGGGCAGTTTATCACGCAAGAAGATGCTGTAGAGTCCTTGGCACTAGGGTCAGGGCAATACTTACATCTCTGAGGCCAGTTTATCACACAAGAAGGTGCTGTAGAGTCCTTTGCACTAGGCACAGGGCAGTACTAGTATCTCGGAGGGCAGTTTATCACACAAGAAGATGCTATAGAGTCCTTGGCACTAGGCACAGGGCAATACTTACATCTCGGAGGCCAGTTTATCACGCAAGAAGATGCTGTAGTGTCCTTTGCACTAGGCACAGGGCAGTACTTGTTTCTCGGAGGGCAGTTTATCACACAAGAAGATGCTGTAGAGTCCTTTGCACTAGGCACAGGGCAGTACTTGTATCTCGGAGGGCAGTTTATCACACAAGAAGATGCTGTAGAGTCCTTTGCACTAGGCACAGGGCAATACTTGTATCTCGGAGGGCAGTATATCACACAAGAAGATGCTATAGAGTCCTTTGCACTAGGCACAGGGCAGTATTTGTATCTCGGAGGGCAGTTTATCACACAAGAAGATGCTATAGAGTCCTTGGCAATATGGTCAGGT
The DNA here is from genome assembly GCF_964263255.1 of Lissotriton vulgaris. Lineage (NCBI taxonomy): Eukaryota > Metazoa > Chordata > Amphibia > Caudata > Salamandridae > Lissotriton > Lissotriton vulgaris. Next base: position 18,976,607 of record NC_141693.1, on the reverse strand, counting down.
CAGTACTTGCATCTCGGAGGGCAGTTTATCACACAAGAAGATGCTGTAGAGTCCTTTGCACTAGGCACAGGGCAGTACTTGTATCTCGGAGGGCAGTTTATCACACAAGATGCTGTAGAGTCCTTTGAACTAGGTACAGGGCAGTACTTGTATCTCAGAGGGCAGTATATCACACAAGAAGATGCTGTAGAGTCCTTTGCACTAGGCACAGGGCAGTATTTGTATCTCGGAGGGCAGTTTATCACACAAGAAGATGCTATAGAGTCCTTGGCAATATGGTCAGGTCAGTACTTGTATCTTGGAGGGCAGTTTATCACACAAGAAGATGCTGTAGAGTCCTTTGCACTAGGCACAGGGCAGTACTTGTATCTCGGAAGGCAGTTTATCACACTAGAAGATGCCGTAGACTCCTTTGCACTAGGCACAGGGCAGTACTTGTATCTCGGAGGGCAGTATATCACACAAGAAAATGCCGTAGAGTCCTTTGCCCTAGGCACAGGGCAGAACTTGTATCTCGGAGGGCAGTTTATCACACAAGAAGATGCTGTAGAGTCCTTTGCACTAGGCACAGGGCAGTACTTGTATCTCGGAGGGCAGTTTATCACACAGGAAGATGCTGTAGAGTCCTTTGCACTGGGCACAGGGCAGTACTTGTATCTTGGAGGGCAGTTTATCACACAAGAAGATGCTGTAGAGTCCTTTGCACTAGGCACAGGGCAGTATTTGTATCTCGGAGGGCAGTTTATCACACAAGAAGATGCTATAGAGTCCTTGGCAATATGGTCAGGTCAGTACTTGTATCTCGGAGGGCAGTTTATCACACAAGAAGATGCTGTAGAGTCCTTTGCACTGGGCACAGGGCAGTACTTGTATCTTGGAGGGCAGTTTATCACACAAGAAGATGCTGTAGAGTCATTTGCACTAGGCACAGGGCAGTACTTGTATCTCTGAGGGCAGTATATCACACAAGAAGATGCTATAGAGTCCTTTGCACTAGGCACAGGGCAGTATTTGTATCTCGGAGGGCAGTTTATCACACAAGAAGATGCTGTAGAGTCCTTGGCAATATGGTCAGGTCAGTACTTGTATCTCTGAGGCCAGTTTATCACACAAGAAGATGCTGTAGAGTCCTTTGCACTAGGCACAGGGCAGTACTTGTATCTCTGAGGGCAGTATATCACACAAGAAGATGCTATAGAGTCCTTTGCACTAGGCACAGGGCAGTATTTGTATCTCGGAGGGCAGTTTATCACACAAGAAGATGCTATAGAGTCCTTGGCAATATGGTCAGGTCAGTACTTGTATCTCTGAGGCCAGTTTATCACACAAGAAGATGCTATAGAGTCCTTGGCAATATGGTCAGGTCAGTACTTGTATCTCTGAGGCCAGTTTATCACACAAGAAGATGCTGTAGAGTCCTTTGCACTAGGCACAGGGCAGTACTTGTATCTCTGAGGGCAGTATATCACACAAGAAGATGCTATAGAGTCCTTTGCACTAGGCACAGGGCAGTATTTGTATCTCGGAGGGCAGTTTATCACACAAGAAGATGCTATAGAGTCCTTGGCAATATGGTCAGGTCAGTACTTGTATCTCTGAGGCCAGTTTATCACACAAGAAGATGCTATAGAGTCCTTGGCAATATGGTCAGGTCAGTACTTGTATCTCTGAGGCCAGTTTATCACACAAGAAGATGCTGTAGAGTCCTTTGCACTAGGCACAGGGCAGTACTTGTATCTCGGAGGGCAGTTTATCACACAAGAAGATGCTATAGAGTCCTTGGCAATATGGTCAGGTCAGTACTTGTATCTTGGAGGGCAGTTTATCACACAAGAAGATGCTGTAGAGTCCTTTGCACTAGGCACAGGGCAGTACTTGTATCTCGGAAGGCAGTTTATCACACTAGAAGATGCCGTAGAGTCCTTTGCACTAGGCACAGGGCAGTACTTGTATCTCGGAAGGCAGTTTATCACACTAGAAGATGCCGTAGAGTCCTTTGCACTAGGCACAGGGCAGTACTTGTATCTCGGAGGGCAGTATATCACACAAGAAAATGCCGTAGAGTCCTTTGCACTAGGCACAGGGCAGAACTTGTATCTCGGAGGGCAGTTTATCACACAAGAAGATGCTGTAGAGTCCTTTGCACTAGGCACAGGGCAGTACTTGTATCTCGGAGGGCAGTTGATCACACAAGAAGATGCTGTAGAGTCCTTTGCACTGGGCACAGGGCAGTACTTGTATCTTGGAGGGCAGTTTATCACACAAGAAGATGCTGTAGAGTCCTTTGCACTAGGCACAGGGCAGTACTTGTATCTCCGAGGGCAGTATATCACACAAGAAGATGCTATAGAGTCCTTTGCACTAGGCACAGGGCAGTATTTGTATCTCGGAGGGCAGTTTATCACACAAGAAGATGCTATAGAGTCCTTGGCAATATGGTCAGGTCAGTACTTGTATCTCGGAGGGCAGTTTATCACACAAGAAGATGCTGTAGAGTCCTTTGCACTGGGCACAGGGCAGTACTTGTATCTTGGAGGGCAGTTTATCACACAAGAAGATGCTGTAGAGTCCTTTGCACTGGGCACAGGGCAGTACTTGTATCTCTGAGGGCGGTTTATCACACAAGAAGATGCTATAGAGTCCTTGGCAATATGGTCAGGTCAGTACTTGTATCTCTGAGGCCAGTTTATCACACAAGAAGATGCTATAGAGTCCTTGGCAATATGGTCAGGTCAGTACTTGTATCTCTGAGGCCAGTTTATCACACAAGAAGATGCTATAGAGTCCTTTGCACTAGGCACAGGGCAGTACTTGTATCTCTGAGGGCAGTATATCACACAAGAAGATGCTATAGAGTCCTTTGCACTAGGCACAGGGCAGTATTTGTATCTCGGAGGGCAGTTTATCACACAAGAAGATGCTATAGAGTCCTTGGCAATATGGTCAGGTCAGTACTTGTATCTCTGAGGCCAGTTTATCACACAAGAAGATGCTATAGAGTCCTTGGCAATATGGTCAGGTCAGTACTTGTATCTCTGAGGCCAGTTTATCACACAAGAAGATGCTGTAGAGTCCTTTGCACTAGGCACAGGGCAGTACTTGTATCTCTGAGGGCAGTATATCACACAAGAAGATGCTATAGAGTCCTTTGCACTAGGCACAGGGCAGTATTTGTATCTCGGAGGGCAGTTTATCACACAAGAAGATGCTATAGAGTCCTTGGCAATATGGTCAGGTCAGTACTTGTATCTCGGAGGGCAGCATATCACACAAGAAGATGCTATAGAGTCCTTTGCACTAGGCACAGGGCAGTATTTGTATCTCGGAGGGCAGTTTATCACACAAGAAGATGCTGTAGAGTCCTTTGCACTAGGCACAGGGCAGTACTTGTATCTTGGAGGGCAGTTTATCACACAAGAAGATGCTGTAGAGTCCTTTGCACTGGGCACAGGGCAGTACTTGTATCTCTGAGGGCGGTTTATCACACAAGAAGATGCTATAGAGTCCTTGGCAATATGGTCAGGTCAGTACTTGTATCTCTGAGGCCAGTTTATCACACAAGAAGATGCTATAGAGTCCTTGGCAATATGGTCAGGTCAGTACTTGTATCTCTGAGGCCAGTTTATCACACAAGAAGATGCTATAGAGTCCTTTGCACTAGGCACAGGGCAGTACTTGTATCTCTGAGGGCAGTATATCACACAAGAAGATGCTATAGAGTCCTTTGCACTAGGCACAGGGCAGTATTTGTATCTCGGAGGGCAGTTTATCACACAAGAAGATGCTATAGAGTCCTTGGCAATATGGTCAGGTCAGTACTTGTATCTCTGAGGCCAGTTTATCACACAAGAAGATGCTATAGAGTCCTTGGCAATATGGTCAGGTCAGTACTTGTATCTCTGAGGCCAGTTTATCACACAAGAAGATGCTGTAGAGTCCTTTGCACTAGGCACAGGGCAGTACTTGTATCTCTGAGGGCAGTATATCACACAAGAAGATGCTATAGAGTCCTTTGCACTAGGCACAGGGCAGTATTTGTATCTCGGAGGGCAGTTTATCACACAAGAAGATGCTATAGAGTCCTTGGCAATATGGTCAGGTCAGTACTTGTATCTCGGAGGGCAGCATATCACACAAGAAGATGCTATAGAGTCCTTTGCACTAGGCACAGGGCAGTATTTGTATCTCGGAGGGCAGTTTATCACACAAGAAGATGCTGTAGAGTCCTTTGCACTAGGCACAGGGCAGTACTTGTATCTCTGAGGGCAGCATATCACACAAGAAGATGCTATAGAGTCCTTTGCACTAGGCACAGGGCAGTATTTGTATCTCGGAGGGCAGTTTATCACACAAGAAGATGCTATAGAGTCCTTGGCAATATGGTCAGGTCAGTACTTGTATCTCTGAGGCCAGTTTATCACACAAGAAGATGCTATAGAGTCCTTGGCAATATGGTCAGGTCAGTACTTGTATCTCTGAGGCCAGTTTATCACACAAGAAGATGCTGTAGAGTCCTTTGCACTAGGCACAGGGCAGTACTTGTATCTCTGAGGGCAGTATATCACACAAGAAGATGCTATAGAGTCCTTTGCACTAGGCACAGGGCAGTATTTGTATCTCGGAGGGCAGTTTATCACACAAGAAGATGCTATAGAGTCCTTGGCAATATGGTCAGGTCAGTACTTGTATCTCGGAGGGCAGCATATCACACAAGAAGATGCTATAGAGTCCTTTGCACTAGGCACAGGGCAGTATTTGTATCTCGGAGGGCAGTTTATCACACAAGAAGATGCTGTAGAGTCCTTTGCACTAGGCACAGGGCAGTACTTGTATCTCTGAGGGCAGCATATCACACAAGAAGATGCTATAGAGTCCTTTGCACTAGACACAGGGCAGTACTTGTATCTCTGAGGGCAGCATATCACACAAGAAGATGCTATAGAGTCCTTTGCACTAGGCACAGGGCAGTATTTGTATCTCGGAGGGCAGCATATCACACAAGAAGATGCTATAGAGTCCTTTGCACTAGGCACAGGGCAGTACTTGTATCTCTGAGGCCAGTTTATCACACAAGAAGATGCTGTAGAGTCCTTTGCACTAGGCACAGGGCAGTACTTGTATCTCTGAGGGCAGCATATCACACAAGAAGATGCTATAGAGTCCTTTGCACTAGGCACAGGGCAATACTTGTATCTCTGAGGCCAGTTTATCACACAAGAAGATGCTGTAGAGTCCTTTGCACTAGGCACAGGGCAGTACTTGTATCTCTGAGGGCAGTTTATCACGCAAGAAGATGCTATAGAGTCCTTTGCACTAGGCACAGGGCAGTATTTGTATCTCGGAGGGCAGTTTATCACACAAGAAGATGCTATAGAGTCCTTTGCACTAGGCACAGGGCAGTATTTGTATCTCGGAGGGCAGTTTATCACACAAGAAGATGCTATAGAGTCCTTGGCAATATGGTCAGGTCAGTACTTGTATCTCTGAGGCCAGTTTATCACACAAGAAGATGCTGTAGAGTCCTTGGCAATATGGTCAGGTCAGTACTTGTATCTCTGAGGCCAGTTTATCACACAAGAAGATGCTGTAGAGTCCTTTGCTCTAGGCACAGGGCAGTACTTGTATCTCTGAGGCCAGTTTATCACACAAGAAGATGCTGTAGAGTCCTTTGCACTAGGCACAGGGCAGTACTTGTATCTCTGAGGGCATCATATCACACAAGAAGATGCTGTAGAGTCCTTTGCACTAGGCACAGGGCAGTATTTGTATCTCGGAGGGCAGTTTATCACACAAGAAGATGCTATAGAGTCCTTTGCACTAGGCACAGGGAAGTATTTGTATCTCGGAGGGCAGTTTATCACACAAGAAGATGCTATAGAGTCCTTGGCAATATGGTCAGGTCAGTACTTGTATCTCTAAGGCCAGTTTATCACACAAGAAGATGCTATAGAGTCCTTGGCAATATGGTCAGGTCAGTACTTGTATCTCTGAGGCCAGTTTATCACACAAGAAGATGCTGTAGAGTCCTTTGCACTAGGCACAGGGCAGTACTTGTATCTCTGAGGGCAGTATATCACACAAGAAGATGCTATAGAGTCCTTTGCACTAGGCACAGGGCAGTATTTGTATCTCGGAGGGCAGTTTATCACACAAGAAGATGCTATAGAGTCCTTGGCAATATGGTCAGGTCAGTACTTGTATCTCTGAGGCCAGTTTATCACACAAGAAGATGCTATAGAGTCCTTGGCAATATGGTCAGGTCAGTACTTGTATCTCTGAGGCCAGTTTATCACACAAGAAGATGCTGTAGAGTCCTTTGCACTAGGCACAGGGCAGTACTTGTATCTCTGAGGGCAGTATATCACACAAGAAGATGCTATAGAGTCCTTTGCACTAGGCACAGGGCAGTATTTGTATCTCGGACGGCAGTTTATCACACAAGAAGATGCTATAGAGTCCTTGGCAATATGGTCAGGTCAGTACTTGTATCTCGGAGGGCAGCATATCACACAAGAAGATGCTATAGAGTCCTTTGCACTAGGCACAGGGCAGTATTTGTATCTCGGAGGGCAGTTTATCACACAAGAAGATGCTGTAGAGTCCTTTGCACTAGGCACAGGGCAGTACTTGTATCTCTGAGGGCAGCATATCACACAAGAAGATGCTATAGAGTCCTTTGCACTAGACACAGGGCAGTACTTGTATCTCTGAGGGCAGCATATCACACAAGAAGATGCTATAGAGTCCTTTGCACTAGGCACAGGGCAGTATTTGTATCTCGGAGGGCAGCATATCACACAAGAAGATGCTATAGAGTCCTTTGCACTAGGCACAGGGCAGTACTTGTATCTCTGAGGCCAGTTTATCACACAAGAAGATGCTGTAGAGTCCTTTGCACTAGGCACAGGGCAGTACTTGTATCTCTGAGGGCAGCATATCACACAAGAAGATGCTATAGAGTCCTTTGCACTAGGCACAGGGCAATACTTGTATCTCTGAGGCCAGTTTATCACACAAGAAGATGCTGTAGAGTCCTTTGCACTAGGCACAGGGCAGTACTTGTATCTCTGAGGGCAGTTTATCACGCAAGAAGATGCTATAGAGTCCTTTGCACTAGGCACAGGGCAGTATTTGTATCTCGGAGGGCAGTTTATCACACAAGAAGATGCTATAGAGTCCTTTGCACTAGGCACAGGGCAGTATTTGTATCTCGGAGGGCAGTTTATCACACAAGAAGATGCTATAGAGTCCTTGGCAATATGGTCAGGTCAGTACTTGTATCTCTGAGGCCAGTTTATCACACAAGAAGATGCTGTAGAGTCCTTGGCAATATGGTCAGGTCAGTACTTGTATCTCTGAGGCCAGTTTATCACACAAGAAGATGCTGTAGAGTCCTTTGCTCTAGGCACAGGGCAGTACTTGTATCTCTGAGGCCAGTTTATCACACAAGAAGATGCTGTAGAGTCCTTTGCACTAGGCACAGGGCAGTACTTGTATCTCTGAGGGCATCATATCACACAAGAAGATGCTGTAGAGTCCTTTGCACTAGGCACAGGGCAGTATTTGTATCTCGGAGGGCAGTTTATCACACAAGAAGATGCTATAGAGTCCTTTGCACTAGGCACAGGGAAGTATTTGTATCTCGGAGGGCAGTTTATCACACAAGAAGATGCTATAGAGTCCTTGGCAATATGGTCAGGTCAGTACTTGTATCTCTAAGGCCAGTTTATCACACAAGAAGATGCTATAGAGTCCTTGGCAATATGGTCAGGTCAGTACTTGTATCTCTGAGGCCAGTTTATCACACAAGAAGATGCTGTAGAGTCCTTTGCACTAGGCACAGGGCAGTACTTGTATCTCTGAGGGCAGTATATCACACAAGAAGATGCTATAGAGTCCTTTGCACTAGGCACAGGGCAGTATTTGTATCTCGGAGGGCAGTTTATCACACAAGAAGATGCTATAGAGTCCTTGGCAATATGGTCAGGTCAGTACTTGTATCTCTGAGGCCAGTTTATCACACAAGAAGATGCTATAGAGTCCTTGGCAATATGGTCAGGTCAGTACTTGTATCTCTGAGGCCAGTTTATCACACAAGAAGATGCTGTAGAGTCCTTTGCACTAGGCACAGGGCAGTACTTGTATCTCTGAGGGCAGTATATCACACAAGAAGATGCTATAGAGTCCTTTGCACTAGGCACAGGGCAGTATTTGTATCTCGGACGGCAGTTTATCACACAAGAAGATGCTATAGAGTCCTTGGCAATATGGTCAGGTCAGTACTTGTATCTCTGAGGCCAGTTTATCACACAAGAAGATGCTATAGAGTCCTTGGCAATATGGTCAGGTCAGTACTTGTATCTCTGAGGCCAGTTTATCACACAAGAAGATGCTGTAGAGTCCTTTGCACTAGGCACAGGGCAGAACTTGTATCTCGGAGGGCAGTTTATCACACAAGAAGATGCTGTAGAGTCCTTTGCACTAGGCACAGGGCAGAACTTGTATCTCGGAGGGCAGTTTATCACACAAGAAGATGCTGTAGAGTCCTTTGCACTAGGCACAGGGCAGTACTTGTATCTCTGAGGGCAGTATATCACACAAGAAGATGCTATAGAGTCCTTTGCACTAGGCACAGGGCAGTATTTGTATCTCGGAGGGCAGTTTATCACACAAGAAGATGCTATAGAGTCCTTGGCAATATGGTCAGGTCAGTACTTGTATCTCGGAGGGCAGCATATCACACAAGAAGATGCTATAGAGTCCTTTGCACTAGGCACAGGGCAGTATTTGTATCTCGGAGGGCAGTTTATCACACAAGAAGATGCTGTAGAGTCCTTTGCACTAGGCACAGGGCAGTACTTGTATCTCGGAAGGCAGTTTATCACACTAGAAGATGCCGTAGAGTCCTTTGCACTAGGCACAGGGCAGTACTTGTATCTCGGAGGGCAGTATATCACACAAGAAAATGCCGTAGAGTCCTTTGCACTAGGCACAGGGCAGTACTTGTATCTCGGAAGGCAGTTTATCACACTAGAAGATGCCGTAGAGTCCTTGGCACTAGGCACAGGGCAGTATTTGTATCTCGGAGGGCAGCATATCACACAAGAAGATGCTATAGAGTCCTTTGCACTAGGCACAGGGCAGTACTTGTATCTCTGAGGCCAGTTTATCACACAAGAAGATGCTGTAGAGTCCTTTGCACTAGGCACAGGGCAGTACTTGTATCTCTGAGGGCAGCATATCACACAAGAAGATGCTATAGAGTCCTTTGCACTAGGCACAGGGCAGTACTTGTATCTCTGAGGGCAGCATATCACACAAGAAGATGCTATAGAGTCCTTTGCACTAGGCACAGGGCAGTACTTGTATCTCGGAAGGCAGTTTATCACACTAGAAGATGCCGTAGAGTCCTTTGCACTAGGCACAGGGCAGTACTTGTATCTCTGAGGGCAGCATATCACACAAGAAGATGCTATAGAGTCCTTTGCACTAGGCACAGGGCAGTACTTGTATCTCTGAGGGCAGCATATCACACAAGAAGATGCTATAGAGTCCTTTGCACTAGGCACAGGGCAGTATTTGTATCTCGGAGGGCAGCATATCACACAAGAAGATGCTATAGAGTCCTTTGCACTAGGCACAGGGCAGTACTTGTATCTCTGAGGCCAGTTTATCACACAAGAAGATGCTGTAGAGTCCTTTGCACTAGGCACAGGGCAGTACTTGTATCTCTGAGGGCAGCATATCACACAAGAAGATGCTATAGAGTCCTTTGCACTAGGCACAGGGCAGTATTTGTATCTCGGAGGGCAGTTTATCACACAAGAAGATGCTATAGAGTCCTTGGCAATATGGTCATGTCAGTACTTGTATCTCTGAGGCCAGTTTATCACACAAGAAGATGCTGTAGAGTCCTTGGCAATATGGTCAGGTCAGTACTTGTATCTCTGAGGCCAGTTTATCACACAAGAAGATGCTGTAGAGTCCTTTGCTCTAGGCACAGGGCAGTACTTGTATCTCTGAGGCCAGTTTATCACACAAGAAGATGCTGTAGAGTCCTTTGCACTAGGCACAGGGCAGTACTTGTATCTCTGAGGGCAGCATATCACACAAGAAGATGCTATAGAGTCCTTTGCTCTAGGCACAGGGCAGTATTTGTATCTCGGAGGGCAGTTTATCACACAAGAAGATGCTATAGAGTCCTTTGCACTAGGCACAGGGCAGTATTTGTATCTCGGAGGGCAGTTTATCACACAAGAAGATGCTATAGAGTCCTTGGCAATATGGTCAGGTCAGTACTTGTATCTCTGAGGCCAGTTTATCACACAAGAAGATGCTATAGAGTCCTTGGCAATATGGTCAGGTCAGTACTTGTATCTCTGAGGCCAGTTTATCACACAAGAAGATGCTATAGAGTCCTTGGCAATATGGTCAGGTCAGTACTTGTATCTCTGAGGGCAGTTTATCACACAAGAAGATGCTGTAGAGTCCTTTGCACTAGGCACAGGGCAGTACTTGTATCTCTGTGGGCAGTATATCACACAAGAAGATGCTATAGAGTCCTTTGCACTAGGCACAAGGCAGTACTTGTATCTCTGAGGGCAGTATATCACACAAGAAGATGCTATAGAGTCCTTGGCAATATGGTCAGGTCAGTACTTGTATCTCTGAGGGCAGTTTATCACACAAGAAGATGCTATAGAGTCCTTGGCAATATGGTCAGGTCAGTACTTGTATCTCTGAGGGCAGTTTATCACACAAGAAGATGCTATAGAGTCCTTGGCAATATGGTCAGGTCAGTACTTGTATCTCTGAGGCCAGTTTATCACACAAGAAGATGCTATAGAGTCCTTGGCAATATGGTCAGGTCAGTACTTGTATCTCTGAGGCCAGTTTATCACACAAGAAGATGCTGTAGAGTCCTTTGCACTAGGCACAGGGCAGTACTTGTATCTCTGAGGGCAGTATATCACACAAGAAGATGCTATAGAGTCCTTTGCACTAGGCACAGGGCAGTATTTGTATCTCGGAGGGCAGTTTATCACACAAGAAGATGCTATAGAGTCCTTGGCAATATGGTCAGGTCAGTACTTGTATCTCTGAGGCCAGTTTATCACACAAGAAGATGCTATAGAGTCCTTGGCAATATGGTCAGGTCAGTACTTGTATCTCTGAGGCCAGTTTATCACACAAGAAGATGCTATAGAGTCCTTGGCAATATGGTCAGGTCAGTACTTGTATCTCTGAGGGCAGTTTATCACACAAGAAGATGCTGTAGAGTCCTTTGCACTAGGCACAGGGCAGTACTTGTATCTCTGAGGGCAGTATATCACACAAGAAGATGCTATAGAGTCCTTTGCACTACGCACAGGGCAGTACTTGTATCTCTGAGGGCAGTATATCACACAAGAAGATGCTATAGAGTCCTTGGCAATATGGTCAGGTCAGTACTTGTATCTCTGAGGGCAGTTTATCACACAAGAAGATGCTATAGAGTCCTTGGCAATATGGTCAGGTCAGTACTTGTATCTCTGAGGGCAGTTTATCACACAAGAAGATGCTATAGAGTCCTTGGCAATATGGTCAGGTCAGTACTTGTATCTCTGAGGCCAGTTTATCACACAAGAAGATGCTATAGAGTCCTTGGCAATATGGTCAGGTCAGTACTTGTATCTCTGAGGCCAGTTTATCACACAAGAAGATGCTATAGAGTCCTTGGCAATATGGTCAGGTCAGTACTTGTATCTCTGAGGGCAGTATATCACACAAGAAGATGCTATAGAGTCCTTTGCACTAGGCACAGGGCAGTACTTGTATCTCTGAGGGCAGTATATCACACAAGAAGATGCTATAGAGTCCTTGGCAATATGGTCAGGTCAGTACTTGTATCTCTGAGGGCAGTTTATCACACAAGAAGATGCTATAGAGTCCTTGGCAATATGGTCAGGTCAGTACTTGTATCTCTGAGGGCAGTTTATCACACAAGAAGATGCTATAGAGTCCTTGGCAATATGGTCAGGTCAGTACTTGTATCTCTGAGGCCAGTTTATCACACAAGAAGATGCTATAGAGTCCTTGGCAATATGGTCAGGTCAGTACTTGTATCTCGGAGGGCAGTTTATCACACAAGAAGATGCTATAGAGTCCTTGGCAATATGGTCAGGTCAGTACTTGTATCTCTGAGGGCAGTATATCACACAAGAAGATGCTGTAGAGTCCTTTGCTCTAGGCACAGGGCAGTACTTACAATATGCACTGGTATCTGCAACGGCACGGGAGGTAGGGCAGGCTTCCCAGAGGCACCAGCATCTCACAGACACTGACCACGCTCCTCGCACTGGCAGGAGGGTGTAGATTGATATCACACATATACCGTGTGTTAAGGGAAGATTTGCCAAAGACAACTCTTAGAGCTCATGCAAAATGGGAGAGGACCCTGGAGGCAACCCTGTCCACTCAGGACTGGAAACAAGTGCAAGAAGGAGTGCGGACGGTGAGCTCCACTGCGCGCTTTAAACTGATACAATATAATTATATGCACCAGGCGTATCTCTCCCCAGGACATTACATAATATCGATCTGGTCAGACGAATACACCCGCTGCGGGAGCCGCACAGCAGGCATTGTGCGTGTTGTACGGCAGCACCTATCGTTAATGCAATATTGAAGAGAAGTAATAGAGAACCTAAACAGCCGCTGGCTGGGAAATACCACTCACGCCACAGAGGGTTTGTTGGACCTGATTCTGGCTCCAGCAAAGAAGAAACTTAACTGAAAATGTATTTAACTGGGTCTACGGTTGGGAGTGGCGCTCCCAAGATAAGCAGACTGGCTCCGGGACATGTCAGAGTGGGCAGTGGTGGAAGAAGTAAGAATGAAACATGTGCGGGGGGATGAGACATTAGAGGATGCGGACTGATTTGCGTGAACCTGCCGATACAAGTGTCAGAGCTGGGGAGCAGAGGATGCAGAACTGACTTGTGGAGCGCCATGAGAAAAACAGAGGAGGGAGTGAGCAAACTGGATGCCCCAGTAAGGTCTGAGATATGACCAGCGAAGAGGGGGGATACACATGGGGGAACAGGCTAAGAACACAGCAGGCGGGCTGGGGGGGGGGGGGGGGGGCGTGGAGTCCAGACCATCTACTTCTGTAAAAGATGACTGCACCAACTGAGTACATGTGCAGAAGGACATGAACAGCAAAGGGGGTTGGCGGAGAATGGGTATTTGTTATTGATAAATGCACTACTGTAAAATATGTGTAGGTACTAAGACATTGGAAGTCAAAGGTACTGTGTTAAACCCTGTGAAAACCAATAAAAAGTGTAAAGAAAGTGTGTGATTTCCTCTGGTTGGTGTGCATGCAGTGACTCCAAGTCTGAAGGCAGAGCCCATGCTGTAGTGGAGGTTTAATTTTGAAGAGGTTCAGTGAAGGGTTTAATGATTAATCTTATTTTGTTGTTCTTAATAAAGATGAGCAAGAGTTGTGCATTCCATCTGTGCCCAATGCATACGTTACATTTATTCCTTATTGTATCTTTTCTTCTGATAACCACCAGTATCATCCCAGCGAAAGTAAACTATGATGGATATTGCTGTGCTCTACAAATGAGATAAATAAAGATGAAAAATAATTGTCTGTCTGGATCTATTAGTTGTAAATGTGAATCTGATAGAGACTACTAGCCGCAGATTCCTTAACATAGAATTATCCCCAGGCGTAAGACTGCATCCAGAAAACTTTCTTTGCCACAGCATATCTGCGCGCTGAGGGGTGACTCCGCCCTGACATCGTCCGCGGGCGTGACGTCAGCAAGATTACATAAGCCCCACCCGGCACGGCGACGTCAGTTTTTTCTCTTTCCACATGCAACGTGGATCCGGATCGTGTTCTGGCCTGTTTTCAGGCCTTCTCTTTCACGCTTTTGCGTTGAGGAACAGTATGCGAATGCCTTCGAGCTTCAAGAAGTGTACCTCTTGTGCAACGTCCCATGTCGGCAACGGACCCTCTCCCGATTTGCATGTGGTGTTTGGGCGAGCACCATGACTCAACGGATTGCGATGCCTGTCAGCACCTTAAACCGAAGTCACAGCGGGAGTGCCGGATGAAATTGCTGTCAGCCCACTTGTCCATGTCGGTGTCGTCCCAGCCTCCGTCCCCTACCTCGGAAGCAAGGAGCCGCTGATTCCGTCTGTGACGTCAAACCTCGCCACGGCCCCAAGGGCGTCGCTCGCCAACTGGTAGGTCCTTCAGCTTGTCTCCGAGGCCAGGTCCTCCTTCGGCAGAGTGCGCCGGTTCCCCTCGGGACATGCGCCCCTGCCTGTCGCCACCCTACCTGCCATTTCCTGGCGTTGGGGTGACTAGGGCACAAATGACAGCCTATGCTGCGGCTCTGCAAGCTTCTTTGGCCCCTCCTCCACCTCCTGAGATGTCTGCGGATCCCTTGCCTCGCGCTGGGCCTTCCGCGGAGTCGCCGGCGGCTTCGGCTTCAGGTCGTAGGAGGGTGTCGTCGAGATGTAGTCCTTCGAGGCTCCCCTCTTCGACGCCAGGCGTCCCTGCTTCGCCGCAAATCCCTACGGGTCTCCCTGTGGTGTCGCAGGAGATCGCCAGGACTCCGGGCTTGTCCCCGAGTTCCCCTCGGCCCTCTGAGCAGGCGGCTGCCTCGCCATAGGCCGAGTCGGCGCTGTTTCGGCGCCAAGGGATTTCCTCCCCGGCCCTGACGGAGTCGCGGGTGGAGGCCGGGACCTGGGGTGCTTTCCTGAGTCCCTCTCGGTCCTCTATGTGTGCGGCTGCCCCGTGTGAGGCCGAGCCGCCCGGCACCACTCCTTAGCCGAACCGGCTCCGACTCGCCCCATTCTCCTAGGGAGCACGTGGTGGTAGACGCCGACTCGGCGCTGCCAATGCCCACTCCGCCGCCGATCGCCGATGAGCCGGCACCTTTGCCGGACTCCATGGCGCTGTGCCGGAGTCGGATCTTGATTCGTCTCCTGAGGTTCCTTCCTCTCCGGAGGTTTGCCATCTACTGGTCTCTTCCTTCCCGGAGACAGGGCGCTGCATTGTTGCCTTTTCACCAGCATCTTCTAGGGAGGGCTCCTCGCCGTCCCCGCGGCCTAAATCCTCGGACCCTCTTTTCTGCAGCTCGTGGCTGGTTCTTCCGCTAGCTTCTCCGCCTTCCCCTGGGCCCCCTCAGGGTCCCCACTCATCCGTGGATCTCCCATCATTCCAGGCTGGCCACTTCCCCTTATAGCTGGACTTGGGGATGGACGGCTCAGTTTGCAGTTGTCGCCCACGGAGGAATTGCTTTCTCCTCCGCGGCACCCTACGGAGGCCAGTGTTGCTTTTGTTTGGGCTATTTCCACAGCCGCTGGCATTTTGCAGATGGGTGAACCTGTCACCCTATTTCCTACAGATAACCTCTTGGAAGTCCTCCACCAATGCTCAGGTGGACGGGAGCTGTTCCTTCCTTTTGAAGAGTCGCTCCACAATTCTCTTCCGGGGATCTTGGGGGCGTCCTGCCACGGGTGATCCGGTGCCTCAGCTGCTCCTGCATCGCCACCGTCCTGCTCTGGATGACCCAGTCTGCCTTTCCTTTCACCCTTCTACTCAAGGCTCTCTTCTGCGGGCAGCTATTCCAGCCTTGCCTGTGGTGTTGTTTCCTCCGTCTCGGGAGGCCCGGTGGTTGGATTCATGGGGGCGTAATATCTGCGCTTCATCCAGTGCTGCCTTGCGGCGCTCAACACTCTTTGTCTGTTGGCCAGAGCTACCTCCAGCCTGTGGGATTCTGTGGAGTCCCTTCTTTCTCATGTCTCCCCTGAGGGTGCCGCACAGACCTATGGCACCATGTGTTGGATGGTCGGGAGTTGGCTGCGTTTATTCTCTGTGCGGCCTTGGATGTTGCTGATGCTCTCGGCCATGCTATGGCCACTTCTGTGGCTCTTCTTCGCCATGTTTGGCTGCAGGATGCTGTTTTTCCCGAGAATATTAGGGAGCTTCTGGTTGACCTGCCCTTTGATGGGGTCCTTTTGTTTAACACTCATGCGGACTCTGCCATTCAGCATCTCCTTGCGGGGCTCCGTCCTCCTCCCCCTCCGTAGCCTGGCTTGTTGTTCCTCCGGGGATTGATGGGAGGTGTTATCCCACCTGTTCCTGGAATCTGGTGTTTGGAGTGGCCCGTTTATACGTTCTGTGTGGGGTGACGTGCCTTCGGGGTCCCTTGGTTGGCCCCTCTCTTCTGTTGGCTGCTGGTTCAGCCCTTTTCGCAAGTGTGTATTTTTGGCTGATTGCTAAGCCCTCTGTGGTTCCTACCACAGGTCTTATGTTCTTGTTCTCTGATGCAGGATTTTTTCCCTAAGAGTGGTTCCCATGTTTTCTTTGGGACTTGTAGCTATTGTATAGCTCTGTCCTACACTGGGAGGGTGTGGACTCCCTTTTGCGGGTTCTTCGCCTTTCCTGGCGTTGCTGTATTCCGCTGGTGCGGTTCCTTGATCTTTATTTGGGCGTAGCTTGCTCTGCTCCAGTTTCTGTCATTCTCAGTATCCGCTGCATTGCTAGACCAGCTTGGCATGCCGTCTGCGGCATTGTGCTGTGGTGTTTTTACCCTTTTTGTCATCCGTTTCGGCCTGGTCCTCTGTCTGGTGTTCCAGGGTGGATATTTTCCTGTGTTCTAGTTGACGGCTTGGTCCGTCCTAATTATTTCTCCTCTTCTCTTCGGGCTGGTCCCACTTCCTTTTGTGGGTCAGTTTCTGTCCGGAACGGTCTCCTTCGAGGGGTCGTTGTGGATTTCCCTGGCCTTTGCCTTGTCTTGAGCTCGGCTTGGTCTGGGTGTTCGGCTTCGTGGCACTTGCCAGCTGCGCCCACCTGTTCTTTCTGGTGTGGCGTGGGCCCTTGTTCTCCTACCCCTTGTTCTGCTGGAGCCTTGCAAGACTATGTCTTTCTTCTCACACCTGCCTTTCTTGTCTGTGGTACCGTTTCTGTCTTGTCCGTTGACTCAAGGCTGTGGCCGGTTCAGCTGTCCCTTTCACTGCGTGTGTGTGTTTTCTGGTAGAGGGCTTTGCCTCCATTTCTACCTCTTCTCCTTGGAGTCTTGGGGTGATTCTTTCTTCCTCTGTACTCCTCTGCCATTGTCTGTCCCTCAGGAGCTTTCTGGCGGATATCCCTGGTACCTTGGCTGGGCTTGGGGTGTCCTGGCCTCCCTTCACCTCGTCCTGGCTTCCTTCTGCTTGGTGGGGGCCGGGCTGCCCTTCTTGTCCCCATTATACATCCCCTGCTGCAGCTATGTGTTTCTTCCTACTGGGAGGCTCTCTCGCAGGCCCTCCTCCTCCCTTCTGGGTATGGCTAGGGTATCTATTCTACATTAAGGAATCTGAGGCTAGTAGTCTCTATCAGATGTATGAGCTACTTACCTTCGGTAACGATGTATCTGGTAGAGACGATTCTAGCCACAGATTCCTTCACGACCCGCCCTTCCTCCCCGTTCAGTGAGGACCCTTAGTTTGGTCTTCTGCACTCGCCAGCCTCCGGGCGTTTTTGTCTTCTGCAAGTGCCTTCTCTCACTTCCTTCCTAGCCTAGTGGGATGCTTTGTTTTGTTGGTTTGATCCACTCCTTCCTTTCTGGTGATTGGTTGGTGGTTTCATGGGTACTTCTGCGTCCCTGCACCCTGGTCTTCCAGTGTGGGTCTTGCTCGTGCCCTTCTTCCTTTTCATTGCTTGAACTTTTTGACTCCTCTGCAGTCCTCGGAGTTGGGGTCTCTTGGCTGTGCCTCGGCCCATGGCTCTTTACAGGAGATGCCTCTCCTTGCTTGTGTTGTCTTGGGGTACATTATCATTACTCTTCTGTTCTGGCCTTGGTGTCCTTCACTGTTCTGGACTGTGGTTGTAGACCTCTTCGTCTGCTGTGACATTTTTCACATGCTTTCTGCCCCCAGTGAGGCAGTCGTATTTGCTTGCAGGGTTGCTTCGCAGTAGCTGTGCTCTGCTATTTCCTTCTATGAATTTTGATACCCTATGGCTGGCACTCCTCCGGATGGTGTTGTTCCTCACCATTCATTTCTTCCTTTTCTGTTTAGCTGATTTTTGTGATGGCTCCGCGTTGTGGCGCTGAAAAGTTCTCCGAAGGAAACTGATGTCGGCATGGGAAACATCACTTACAACGCAACCATTACAACGCACTACCATTGCAACGCAACCATTACAACGCAAACCATTACAACGCATTGCGCTGAGGGGCGCTCTAGGATAGGGAATATATTTAATTTACTATCCAACACCTTCCCTACTATCCACGGGGACTGGAGTTGGAATAGTAAATTAAATAATTCACTATCCAGCGCCTAAAAGCACTATGCGTTGTAATGGTATGCGATGTAAAAACCACGTTGTAACGGCAGGCGTTGTAATAGCCTGCGTTGTAACGTCATACATCCGTCGGCGCGCCTGGGTGGGGCTTATGTGACCTTGCTGACGTCACGCCCGCTGACGATGGCAGGGCGGAGTCATGTGGTGCTGCTCCCCGGCGCGCAGAGATGCTGTGGCAAAGAAAGTTTTCCGGATCCAGTCTTACACCTGGGGATAATTCTACGTTAAGGAATCTGCGGCTAGAATCGTCTCTACCAGGTACATCGTTACCGAAGGTAAGTAACTCATACGTTTATTCTCTGTTGTTGGTGAGTTTATTACTCATGGTTTTGTGAGTTTATTATTGGTATTTGTAGGTGAAGGTTTATTATTCATGTGACATTTTTACTCCTAGTGGTAAGTGTGACTTTATCACCATAGATGTGTGCATGTTTATTCCTCATAATTGTAAGTGTGAGATTATTACTTATAGCTGTAAGGGTGTGAGTCTGTTACTCGTTGCTGTAAATATCGCACAGACCAACCTTTCAGCTTGTTCCTGCATAGTGGTGAATTTGATAACTGTTGGGTCGCGTAATTGTATTTGCCAATGCTTGCCGTCTTGGTCTTATTTGGCATGTGCATAGACTGTGGAAAGGGAAGGATTCTAGTATAGTGGTTGCGGCAAGCAGTTCATCGAGCTGTTGGAGTGGTGGCGGAGGCTTACCCGTGTCTTGCTGTCTGATGAATAAATCTTTAACTTTACCTGCGTGTCTGCGACTTCTAGTCTCGGGGCTATAAAAGCGGGCACAGAACTCGGGAGCGCAGCGGATGTGCCCCGCGGGCACGCCACAGGCGTGCCAAAGGCAAGCCCGTCTGCGCCTGAACGCTGCTGGCTGCCAGGCAGCGCTGCCCGTGTTTAATGACAGGATGACTCCAGTTACCTACAGGAGAGATCAACTCTTGGGAATAAGGCAAGGATGTGGGGTAAGGAGTCCACCGAAAGTAGAGGTTTGGGGGGTGGCGGGAGGCTTCAGGATGGGTCGGGAAATTTGGGAAGGCCTGCAACCTACATGCCCCTAGTCTTCCAGCCACTTAGGGCGAGGATCTCCCCCCGCCAGATAATCACTTATGCAGGGGACTGTTTCAGGGGCCATACGTAAACATGGGCGAATTTTGCGGATCTCGCGTTCGCGAATTTTGCGGATTTGCGGATTCGCAATCCGCAAAATCCGCGAATTCCCGCGAATTTGCGGATTTTTTTTTTTTTGTGTTCGCCCGTGTTTCTGCCAGTTCGCGAGGGTTTTTACAATTTCGCAATTTGCAAACTTACCTGTCGGGTCGCAAGTTTTGCGAACTTGTTGTTTCTACATGTCCAGCCTGTTTGGGACACTCTTCTTCATCACTGCCACTCTCTGTCACCACTGCCACTCTCTGACTACTCATGCCACCCTCTGGCCCACCCATGCCACCCTCTGTTTCATCACCACACCCTCTGGTTGTCCAGTGTACATTATTTTCGGCAAAGCAAAGCACACCTTCCCTGCCTCAAGTGACTTGAATTAATTTGGGGCTGATTAATGTGTCACAGAATATTTTTTTAGCTGGCACCTGCTTCCTTAGTGCGCCCTGATTAGTGATCTTTTGCACTTGCTAAGTGCTTTCATTGTTGCAAAATTAGTTACAACACCTGCCCTGCCCCAACTGACAATAATGAATTAGGGGCTAATTAATGTGTCACTGAAAGAATTTAAAGTTCCAGCCTGGCACCTGCTTGTCTGCTCCTTTAGCTGTAAATCAGGACCTTTGTGGCATACAGTTAAGGTCAGAGCAGGGTCACACAATAGTTGCAAGCAGGCAACCGAATTCTGGAGGGCCCCCTCAGGAAGCACTACAAAGAATCGTTACAAATCATGAGGTTGACCTTTTGCACCTGCTCATTGCTTTTGCTTTTGCTGAAATCGTTTTTCGTTTTTTTTCGCGCTATTCGCGGGGCGCGGCGTCGTGCGAAACCGACCGCGGAAGCCGCCAATTCGTGCGAATGAGCATTTTATTTTTTTGCGGCTTGTTGTTTCGCGAGTTTTTTTGCAGTATTCGCGAGCCGCTTGCAGCGCAACACGCGAATTTACCCCAAGGTCGAGTACGGGCGCGGCCATTTTGTTTGCGTGACGTATTTCCGTTTCCGCCCGCTATGTATAATCTCGCGCAGTAAGCGCATTGCGAGTAGAGGGTCGCACGAGATCGCGCGGGAAATCTAGAGGTTCGCACGAGATCGCGAGGAAAATCTCGCGCGAACTTACTTTTGCGCTCGTGAACGGGCGCCGGCCATCTTGTTTTTCATTCATTTCCTGTGTCTGGGCATGGTGTTTAATCCTCTTGGTATCTTTGCCATCCTTTGCTTGTTTTCAGTTTTTTTTTTACGATTTTGCTTCTTATCTATCCCTCTCTTTTCCTAGCTGTATATTTTTGTCTTTTCTGCTATTTTTCTTTACTTTTAAACTACATTTCTAAACTCTTTTCTTTTCTTCTTCCCTATCCTATTCTTTCTTAATTTTCTACTTCTTCCTACCTTACCTGCCCAGACCATGGTCAAGCCAGGCGCCGTGAAGCTGCCCAGGCACTTGAGGGCCGCAGCGGCGGCGGGGAGTAGTGCTGGACCCAGTGGCAGGACAGCATGCGGGAGATTGAGGAGGGAGCAGGTGACGCGACGGGAGATCTTCAGCCCGGAGGAAGTGGGCGCGCTGGTCTACTTCGTCCAGCGCCGCCTGCCCAGGACCATCGCGGGAGGCGGCAGGATCGCGGCCGGCGGGTACAACATGCGGGAGCGCCGGAAGCGGTGGGAGAAGGTGTGCTGGGCCATATCCCACCTCTACGGGGTCCAGCGCACCTACAGCCAGGTCACCCATCGCTGGACGGACCTCCTGGACCGCGAGCGCGACCTGCTGGACCAGCTCGGCTTGGAGATCCCCGGGCTTGGTGAGTAGTAGTAGCCATTTAATCACTCACTACTATGATGTTTTCTCCTGCTCTGTGTTGTTGTATTGCAAATATTTGTTTTTTACATGGAGCAAGCCAATAATGCCGCTGATGACGATTACATTGTAGTTAAATTATATTTCAAAATCTTCTGTGCATTTCAGGTGCACTGCTCTCCTTCTCAGTGGCGTTGCTACTATGCTTATTTGTTTTCTATTTCGTGGTCTCATTGGCCTGAGTAACTATTATGTATGAGTGTACTTTACAGAACTGCGTAATGCTAGACACTAGGGGGCAGATTACATTTACAAGCCCCTTGCGCCACGTTTACGTTGCCTTGCGTGACGCAACAGCGGCGTAAACGTGCCGCATCCCTGCGAGTCATTTACAGCATGACGCATCTAGGAGATGCGTCATGTTATAAAGCCATGGGCCTGCACCACAATGGGTGCGTTCCTAGTACGCAGGGTGGGCGCCGCGGTCCAGCGGCTGTGCGCCTCGCAAAATTGCCTGCGTGAAATGTACAAGATTTAACGCAGGCACTTCTGCGACGCTGCTACGTCAATTCAATTCCTTATGTCTGCTCGAAGCAGGCGAAAGGACTGACACAGCATGTTAAGTATTGGGTGGCCCTGAGCATTACTGGAGTTGCATTGCGTTGGCGACGTGACTCCAGCGATGCGCCGCTCTTACGTGACGAGATGCCTCACGCAAGTGCCTACCCTTGCGCCAGGGCGCGCCGCATTGTAAATGAGGCACATCTGCCGTGTCGCAAGGGTAGTTTTGCGTGACGCATTTGATCTGGCGCATCTCTGGAGATGCGCCAGAACGCGTAAGTAAGTATGCCCCTAAGGGGCAGAATTGCAATTACCGTCGCATCCCTGCAAAGTAGCAGGGATGCGCCATTAATTGTGCGGCCCGCTACCACCACCAAACATGGTGCGCCGTATTTGCAATGCGGCGCACCATGGGCCCAAAACGTCACCGAAGCTTTACTGCTGGAGTTGCGTCGCAACGATGGCGCAGCTCCATCAATGCTCTGGGGTACCCTATCTCCCCAATGCTGGGTCAAGCCGTACGTCTGCTTCAAGCAGGTGCAGGGTTTGTGTGACGCATCATTGTCCTAAAGGTGACTGATTGATATTTTGTAGATTTCCCTCAGCCACTATTAGGATGTGTTCCAGCGCAGGAATGCCCTCCCTTGCGCCGGAACGCCCCCTGATGGCGCAGGGCTTTATAACGGGATGCATCTCCCAAATGCGTCACGTTGTTATAATATTATACGCCGCACCATGGCGCCCTTTTTTGTTTAGCTGCTGCGTCACAAAAGTCACGCAAGAACGGCGCAAAAGAGCCGCAAGGGCTTAAATCTGCCCCTTCCTTTGTAACCCTGACAATAAGAAAAATAGTGGCGGTGGATTGATAGTTTGACTATTTAAATGACTGGTAATGTAGCAGGCAACTGTTAGTGTTGTCACTGATCTGACTGAAATCACAATGGAGTTTGTCTGTCACTTTGCGTCTTGCCTGCGGACTGCTGCCTGCCAGTCCTAGGTGAACGTTTCAGTACTTTGTTTAGTGAGTTACGTGACTTTCGAAGTCACAGGTCCGCATATAAATGAAAAGTAACCATAATCAATATAATTTCGCAGAAATATTTTGTTATTGTTCTTTTGAAATGTTTGATTTGGTTGACATTGACAAGCAACAATCATCCATGTTTTCTGTTCTTTCTTTCATGTTGTACGTCAGCTCCCCCCAGGGGCGAGAGGAGGACACAGGAGCAGCAGGCGGCGGATGCTGTTCATCAACAGGGCCAGGATCGGGCAGGCGAGGGCTCCTCTGCTGGCCCCAGTAAGTTTTCATTTTAGACTAGTACCTATTTTTCCTAGCGTTCCTCATTTGACTTTTTTCAAAATTGTCTTTGCTCTTCTTGTAGACTGTATCTAAATTCTTATCCTGCCTCTACTATGACTCCCTGTGGTATTACTAGATTATTCTTATTAGTCTGTCTGTGTAGCTAACTAAGATTGCACGGTTGGCGAAACTCCCATGATTCTAGTCAGCAATAGCTCTATCAACTTAGTGCAGTCCTCTGGGATTGTCCATAATGTCTTTTGAAGTGTTCTATCTGGACTCATGCTTGCAAAAATTGCAAAACCTTTCGCTCAGTCACTCTAGTCTGGACCAAAAAACACAGATTGTATTTAAGTTTAAAAGCTTTATTAAAAGTAAACACATTTATTAAAATGAAGTCATAATAAAACTAAACGTTTAACTGATAATGGAAAAGTGGTTAGTGCTGACGATTAATTGAAGACATTTCTTGTGGTCGAGCCGAGCTCTCACCTGGTTTCAACTTGATCTTGTTGTTAGAAGTCCATCTTCTGTCTGTGTGGAGAAAAATGGTGCGTGTTAAAAAAACAGCCTTCATCAGTTGTGCCAAAAAGTGCAGCAAGACAACCTTCCCTGGAAAAAGGGACATTTTTTTTAACTTTAACGACAGTCACAAATTACATTGTTTTCACATGTCTTCATTCCTAGACCAAATACTAGTGACTGCTTTATTCTAACATTCTTAAATGTACTTTGTAGGTGGAACATCTGGTGGCGGGGCCAGTGTGGAGGTGGTGGTGCTCGACACCGAGGCGGAGGGCGAATCGGGCGATGCTTCAGGGGAGGAGGCGGCGGCGGCAGCTGTGAGAGTTGAGACGGTGGTGGTGGCGGCCAGAGGTAAGCTCTTATATATTCCTTACTTATTGAGATTGAAGACTAGCTGGGAAGGCAAGAATATGAGATGCATGGCTGGGTGAATGATGAAGCAATGATGGGTGGAAGGACAACAGCCTGGGTGGGTGACACAGAAACTGTATGTGTCCATATACCTGGATCATGCTACTATCTGACTCTTAGATAGCATATGTGTATCTAGAGCAGGGGTACTCCTAGTACGGCCCACGGGCCGGTGGTGGCCCGGCAAGCCTTCGTTGGCGGTGCGCTGACCTTGCAGACAATCACTGCTCCCCCGGCCCCCACAGAGCAGAGGCTTTTTTGTATTTCACCTGTTAGCGCCCCTGCATCTCCACTCTGACAATCACTGCTCCCCCGGCCCCCACAGAGCAGAGTGGAGATGCAAGGCCACAAAGAGGTGAAATAGAACTAAGCCTCTGCTCTGTGGGGCCGGGCAAGCAGTGATTGTCAGGGTGGAGAAGCAGGGGCGCTAAAACAAACAAAGCCTCAATAATATGTTAATGGTCTTTTAAAGACCTGTTAAGTACTTTGGTGTTGTTGTCTGTGTGTGCGCGTTGAGGAAGCGGTCTCAACCCGGGCTGAAGGCTGACACAGATAGACACACACACAGTGAGATGACAGAGGGGGAGGGAGAGGGAGGGCAGGAGGGAGAGAGAGATGGAGGGAGGGCAGGAGGGAGAGCAGGAGGGAGAGAGATGTATGTAAATGCTGGGTCTGGTGGCTCAGTGGATGAGGGCATCTGCTGCAGGGACCTGTGTGCAACCTCATGGTCACAAGTTATCGTTTTGCTTTAGCCCCGCCCCCTCTGACTCCGCCCCCACCAGTGCGGCCCTCGGCCCCAAACTACACTGTAAATGTAGCCCCTGAGAGAAAGTTTGTGAGTACCCATGATCTAGAGAGAGTAGACGGTCAGTGGATGAACTAAGTGTAACTTTGAAGAGCATGTAACACTAACACTGCACCCGCACGTCCGTTCCAGTGTAGGAAAGGCAAGGAAAAGAACTTTTAATTTTGTCCAAATACTACCATAAATAGTAGCAGTAGTTTGTATTGCAAGCACTGCATAGATCCGGTTATTATGGTGGCCACTCCCTACCTCTCTTAATAAGTTTAGTAGTACTCAGTCATTCATGTGTGGATGTATCACTGGTCACTGAATAAAAAGCAAAGCACCTAAAGTCATCCCATATATAAGCAAAAACATCCCATGTGAAGTGATAGATAATCAGATTATTTATCTTCTTCAATTTTCCATTTCTAGTACTCATTTCCACTGTAGGGTGAAAGTTAAATTAATTAAGCAGTAGCCCTTGAGTTGTAACAGAGTATTCTCAGTGCCACCCGTACTAGAAAAGTAAGAGATTCACCACCTGCATGTACTGGACGGGTACAGTAACGCAACGGCAACGCAAGTCTAGGTCACTCCTCATGGCGTGCGTCTCTTTTTCTCGGGTGCAAGTTTACCGCGCTGGCATTATGCCGGCTTGCAGAAAATAACGTACCAATTTTCCAAAACAAGAGATAAGAAGAAGAATAAGACTGGTGTACTTTCATAGTCGACTCCAATGGAAGTCCACAGTGCTCGTAGAATTTGTTCCTTAAACTCCCACTAATGTTAGAGCAAGGATGAAGAAGTGTGAGGTTAGATAGATACTGGCCTCAATAGTTATGTAATGCGCTTGCAAGTTGCTAGTTGTACTGCAACACAAATTTCTGCTGAATGATTGAGTTAATCTAAAAGAGCATTGGTTACAGACTATGTCTTTCTTTCTTCATATAGGTTCTCCTTCCAAACGGACAAGGAGGAAGGAGCTGGCTAGAGCGGCCCGGCAACGGAGGATCGAGGCCACTGTTGCGGAATATCGGCGGCTGGTGGCCCTGGAGGACGTGGAAAGTGTGCAGTCGACAACTACAACAACGTCGTCTGCATCGGCCTCCGTGGCCCCACGGGCTGCCACCCAGCACAGTGGTCCACCCAGACAGAGCCGGGCTGCCAAAGGCAAACGCCACCACCGAGCAGCAAGGCCAACAGCTGCCTCTCACAGGCATTGCACCTGCAAGGCAGTGAAGGCACGCCTGCGCCGCACCACCCTGATGGTGTCCCGCCTTCAGCAGGAGCTCGCCTTGCTCCGCGAGGAGCATGATGCCCTGGCCCAAAAAGTGAACAGCATCCACCCATAGTGTCCCTTGCCCCTTTTTTAGAGACTTTTGGGGGGTGGGAATTGGGAGTTGGGTTTTTGGGGACTTTTGAAGGACAATCGTTGGGGTTAGGGAGGGTCTTGCGGGAGATTATTTTGTTAGGGATATAAATATACTTTTTCAAACTTTATCTGAGCATACCTGTTTTTTACTGCTTGCCTGGTGGGTGGGGGTTTAACGTTGACTGTTTTCCTGAAAGTTTAGTTCCATTTTCTTCCTTTAAGTGTAAATGCCCAAATGTTTTCAACACTAAGTGCCTCTCACAGACTCAGTGAAGTGAATCCAAGAGTCCTAGGACTTTAGTAGTACTACCTTCAGTCTCTCGTCTCTCGTACTAATACTCCATTATACCCCCAAACCACCAAACGCTTATCTTACCTGTAATTTGTGTTTGAAAGTAGGGCTAGACCCAGGGCTGGCTCCACGGGGAAACACCGAATAACGTTGGCAATCTTGGTCGGATAAAATTTCCTCATAGCGGTGGTACTATTGTTGTGACACAGTGGCAGTTGCATGCCTATGAAAAAAAAGAAAATGAAATCTGGTTTGTCCTCCTGAGCAATTCAACGGTACAACTGAGAATATAGCATGTGACAGAAGTACAGTAGAGCAGTGCCACATTGTAGCCTAACAAATGGTAAAGTATAACTACTAATTCGGTTGAAGTTCTTTCACATTAGCAATGGTTCTTTGTCAAGCTGAGTAAGAATATATCATCGACAACTGTGGAAAGAAAGAATGCGACAGTACAGGGCCTGTGTGGAATTATTGATAACGATATTCAACATAAGGTCTCTGTAGCCAGATACCCGAGAGCCTTGCTGGTCACTATAAATCCATTCACAACAACACTCAATGGGGTTGGTCTGGAAGGTGTCCGGTTTACTCCCCGTGATCCAGTCGATGCAAATATGGTTCCACCTCCAAATGTCACCAACACCCAGAAGTGTAAACACAGGGTGTTCGAGGCATTAGGCGGTGGAGAAAAATAACAAACTAAAATAAAAAATGTGGGATGGGTAAAGGTAGGGTCAGCAGGGAAAGGATACCTGTAACAGAAGACAAGACAGGCATCAGTGAAGTGCTGTCCTAACATACAAGAAGAAGGTATAGTAGATAGAAAAGGAGAAATTGCTTTTTTTCTAGGTGTCCCCTCACTCACCAGGGTTGCCCCTTGGTGACATGCTTCATCATTGGGGCCATCCCAGTCCTCTACGGCCTGGGGCGTGCTGCGACTTGCGAATTACGTAGGAGCACTTACAAATGACTATGTGTGGTGCAGATGTGATAGTGGAGTGGACTAAGTGATGTGTTAAGGGATCAATGTAGAAGCAGAGAGAGAGCCAAGAAATGCAGTCACAGTCAGAGAAAAAGGCAAGGGATACTGTATCTATGTGGTTGTAGTGGTCCTGTTGGAAGTGGTAAGTAAGTTGCCCGCAGATAAAAAATCCTCCTATTAGCGGCACTCCTCCATTGCAGCCGACGCTTCGTCCATCGATGTTGGTCACCAGAAGACACCCTGTCCACTGCCTGCCTGATGGCTGCTGAATTGTGGCTCGCTACTGTGAAGCCTGACTCCATCCTTTTTTCCCCATTGCAGAGACTGAAACCCGGCCTGTAATTATTCAACGAAAAACAGGAAGTGATATAATATTACAACACCACTGATAAATAAATATAAGGTATGTAGGCTGTGGAGTGCAAAAAGTCACAATTTGTTTTTCCTAGTAGACAGTACAATGTTTTTGAAAGTGCGTACTCTGAGTCACCTTTTGAAGGATAAATAAGTATGGGCAAATTAATGTAGCGGATCTTGCCCCTCAAGCTAGGTGTACTGTAAACTGTGTTTTAGAACAAAATTAGATCTTCCTAGCAGTGCTCCCACCCAGACCCTTACTAAAGCCAGTCGCAAAAATTTAGAAGACCCCCAATCAAATCTCAAAAAACGAGGCCTAGCAGAAAACTGGTGACAAAACTTACTTTGAAAGTAAAAGTAGGCCGAAGTACCCTAATTACCCATTACCCACCGTGGATTGCATTCAAACCACTTGCAAGCAACCAAGCAAAAGTAGCCATAGCCAGCATCGCTCCAAGACTCGAAATCCCCCCCACTCAAACACATGCAATAGAAATACTGCTAACCCTAACGAACCCTAAGTTAAGAATAGTGGCAAAGGCTTTCTTTAACTATGCCAAATCCCCCCTTTCCCACCATGGATTTTCTTCAAATGACTTGCAACCAAAATTACACATTCTCACGAGTGCTCTAAGACCCCAGAACTCAGTTTGAAAAATCTAGAACACCCCGAAACACATGCAATCCTGCTGCTAGGGCTAACCCTAACGAACCCTAAGTTACAAAAAGTGCCAAAACTAAAGGCTTTTCCGCGCGGATTTTGTCCCAACCACTTCTACCCGGTATTAGACCTTCCCAGGAATGCCCCAAGACCCGGCAACCCACCCGCCAAGAAGCGTAACACCCCCAAACAGGCCAAAAGCAAAATCTCATACTTGCAATATTTCTGGGCCTTCGGTCCAAACGCGCTGCGTAGCTAGGCCATAAGTCGGGGTTGGCACGACGGATTTCCTGAAAAGCAAATGCAATCAAGATTAGAGTGTCCCAGCAGTGCTCCCAGACCACGAAACTCACCCGCAAACAGACGGAACCCCCCCTAAGAGCACCTCAAAGGCAAGCAAGTCATCAAAAACACAAAAAAAATTCCGCCTGGGATTTGGTCCAAAACACTTTTATCCGGTATTAGAGCTTCCCAGCAATGGCCCCAGAGCCGTCAACCCAGGAGAAAACGAGTAGAAGACCCCCAAACAGCCAAAGAGCAAAAGTACAAAAATGGGGACTTAGTCACTTTTTCACAAATTTCCCAAATCACTCCGCGCGCGCTCTGCAGCTAGGCCCTAAGTCCCCTCAGCCACCATGGATTTGCTTCAAACCTCTTGCAAAGTAAAGTATATATAGCCAGCAGTGCTCCCAGACCACGAAACTCACCCACAAACACCAGGAAGCCCCCCAAACAGGCCCCCGAAAACGCTACATAGAGCAAAATGTCAGAAATAGCCCAAAAAAAAATCGGCCTGGATTTTGTCCCAACCACTTCTACCCGGTATTAGACCTTCCCAGGAATGCCCCAAGACCCGGCAACCCACCCGCCAAGAAGCATAACACCCCCAAACAGGCCAAAAGCAAAATCTCATACTTGCAATATTTCTGGGCCTTCGGTCCAAACGCGCTGCGTAGCTAGGCCATAAGTCGGGGTAGGCACGACGGATTTCCTGAAAAGCAAATGCAATCAAGATTAGAGTGTCCCAGCAGTGCTCCCAGACCACGAAACTCACCCACAAACACCAGGAAGCCCCCCAAACAGGCCCCCGAAAACGCTACATAGAGCAAAATGTCAGAAATAGCCCAAAAAAAAATCGGCCTGGATTTTGTCCCAACCACTTCTACCCGGTATTAGACCTTCCCAGGAATGCCCCAAGACCCGGCAACCCACCCGCCAAGAAGCATAACACCCCCAAACAGGCCAAAAGCAAAATCTCATACTTGCAATATTTCTGGGCCTTCGGTCCAAACGCGCTGCGTAGCTAGGCCATAAGTCGGGGTTGGCACGACGGATTTCCTGAAAAGCAAATGCAATCAAGATTAGAGTGTCCCAGCAGTGCTCCCAGACCACGAAACTCACCCACAAACACCAGGAAGCCCCCCAAACAGGCCCCCGAAAACGCTACATAGAGCAAAATGTCAGAAATAGCCCAAAAAAAAATCGGCCTGGATTTTGTCCCAACCACTTCTACCCGGTATTAGACCTTCCCAGGAATGCCCCAAGACCCGGCAACCCACCCGCCAAGAAGCATAACACCCCCAAACAGGCCAAAAGCAAAATCTCATACTTGCAATATTTCTGGGCCTTCGGTCCAAACGCGCTGCGTAGCTAGGCCATAAGTCGGGGTTGGCACGACGGATTTCCTGAAAAGCAAATGCAATCAAGATTAGAGTGTCCCAGCAGTGCTCCCAGACCACGAAACTCACCCACAAACACCAGGAAGCCCCCCAAACAGGCCCCCGAAAACGCTACATAGAGCAAAATGTCAGAAATAGCCCAAAAAAAAATCGGCCTGGATTTTGTCCCAACCACTTCTACCCGGTATTAGACCTTCCCAGGAATGCCCCAAGACCCGGCAACCCACCCGCCAAGAAGCATAACACCCCCAAACAGGCCAAAAGCAAAATCTCATACTTGCAATATTTCTGGGCCTTCGGTCCAAACGCGCTGCGTAGCTAGGCCATAAGTCGGGGTTGGCACGACGGATTTCCTGAAAAGCAAATGCAATCAAGATTAGAGTGTCCCAGCAGTGCTCCCAGACCACGAAACTCACCCACAAACACCAGGAAGCCCCCCAAACAGGCCCCCGAAAACGCTACATAGAGCAAAATGTCAGAAATAGCCCAAAAAAAAATCGGCCTGGATTTTGTCCCAACCACTTCTACCCGGTATTAGACCTTCCCAGGAATGCCCCAAGACCCGGCAACCCACCCGCCAAGAAGCATAACACCCCCAAACAGGCCAAAAGCAAAATCTCATACTTGCAATATTTCTGGGCCTTCGGTCCAAACGCGCTGCGTAGCTAGGCCATAAGTCGGGGTTGGCACGACGGATTTCCTGAAAAGCAAATGCAATCAAGATTAGAGTGTCCCAGCAATGCTCTCAGACCACGAAACTCACCCACAAACAGACGGAACCCCCCCTAAGAGCACCTCAAAGGCAAGCAAGTCATCAAAAACACAAAAAAATTTCCGCCTCGGATTTGGCACAAAGCACTTTTAGTGCTTCCCAGCAATGGCCCCAGACCCGTCAACTCACCTGCAAAGAGGTAGAACAACACCCCCACAAGTGCTGAGTCTTTCTTCATTGGGCGTAAACCAGCCCTCTGCTTTGATGGAAATAGGAGTCTGGAGGAGGAGGATAGAGGAGCATGTTCTTCTGAACTTGTGAACCTGAGGAATGCAGACTGCGGCACCTTCAAATAAATTAGCAAACAAGTGAAGACAGTTCTGCTGATGGGCTTGTTTTTGTGATTATCTGATTAAAGTTTGAATTATATTAACTGTGCACAACAAAGAAAGACAGACACACAGGAATAAAAGTGAATAAGGATGAAAAAGAAAGTTATTGATTCGTTGTCTCATTTTCAGGGCTCGAAGTCGGTATCACGGTCCAGGAATAAGAATAAGGCTTCGTCATCATACTCTGCGAATTCAGCCAGGGTGAGGTCAGTGCCACCTGACAGAGTAGAAATTCCCTCATCTATGGTGCTGGCCACCTCCTCTTCATCCGGCACGCTCTCTCGTACTCTTATATCTGGTGGTATGAGGTGCTGATTCATCTTGATCATTGTTAACCTCTCCACATTTTTGGGCGAGAGGCGGCTCCGTTTGGGAGTTACAATCCCACCAGCCGCACTGAAAACCCGTTCAGAAGACACACTTGCGAGTGGGCAAGACAAGTAGTTTAAAGCCAGGTTGGTGAGCTGTGGCCACAATTCTTTTTTCCCATGCCAATACGCCAATGGGTCAGAATTAACATAGACCTCTGTGGAGTCATTCAGATAGTCCTTCACCATCGACTCAAGGTCCTCCTCCAAGGTTCCTCCACTTTGCGTAGCTCTTGCTGTGCCTCTGACCTTTTGAGAACCAAACCCACGCAGAGCTAGCCAATCCTCTTCAGCCTCCAATGTTTCTGTTGTCTTTCGTGCAGATGATCCGGTTGCCGGTGTCTTTAACGGCTGAGAGGTCACTTGTGCCACAGCCACAGGTGCAGAAGTGGATTGTTTTGACTGGGGATGGCCTGCTGATGTACTGCCATTTCCTTCAATTTCCAGCCGTTCTGTTTCAAACTTCTTGGCTGACAAGGCTAGCCAACGTTTGTACTTTGTAACATCTTCATCAGCAAAAGGAAAGAATGCTCTGCCTGCCAGCGCCTTTTTGTAGCGTGGATCCAGAATAGTAGCACAAATGTAATGCTGTTCTGAGTGGATCTTTTGAAGACGTTCATCACCTTGTAGGAGGTCTAATAATTGCTCAGCCAGAAGCAAAGAGTCTTTCTTTTTGTCATCTTTTCGAAACACAGAACACACCTCCTTCAGTTGGTCCTCCAGCATGTACAACAATGGGATAGCTTTTCCCAAATTAGAGTCCTCCTTGCTGACTGCACGTGTGAAGACCTCAAAAGGACGAAGCATGCGTGTTAGGCTTTCAACTATGTTCCATTGCGGCCCACCCATCCTCAGCTCCTCTATACCCTCTTTCAAGAAATATTGATCGAGTTGCGTATACTGCTCATACAGACGCTCAAGCATGTAGAAGGTTGAGTTCCAACGTGTTACCACCTCCTGGATGAGTGCTTTCACTGGCATTTGACATTGATATAGCATGCTCCTCAGCTGCTTGCGGGCCTTAAAAGAATGCCTGAAATGCTTGCAAATTTTTCGGCAGTTCTCCAATACACTGTACGCTGCACTGCGTTTATTACCCAAGAATTTTTGGACAACCAGGTTTATACAGTGCGCCAAACACGGCACTCTGAAATAGTAACCGTCCCTCATGGCCTTAACTATATTGGAGCCATTGTCCGTGGAAACATAACCAACCTTGCGTTTTAGTGGGGACAGACAGTTAAGGACCTTTGTGTTAAAGACATCCAAAATGTTTTCTGCTGTGTGACGTTTCTCCAAACCAAACATGGCTAGTGTTGCATGTTTCCGAGCACCTTTAAAAACAATGTTAGTGTCAACACCTGAGTTTAGCTTTGCTTTAGCCCCTGAAAAAGAGACCCAGTGTGCAGTGATGCACATGTAATCAGCGCCTGCGCCACTGGTCCACATGTCTGTTGTCAGATGTATAGTGTGAACAGCACTCTTCTGCAAAGCTGCCCCAATCACCTTCAGAACATCTTCATGTAGTGCTGGAACCGCAACTCGGGCAAAATAGAACCGGCTAGGAACCTTCCATTTAGGGCAGAGCGCTGTCACTAATTCTAGAAAACCAACCCCTTCTACAAAAGAAAAAGGGAGAAGGTCCAGAGCTAGCATTTTAGCCAGCTTAGTGTTATACAGACGGGTCATTGGGTGGTTGCGTTCATATTGCGCTTCTGTAAACAACATCTTTTTAATGTTGCCCTGGACCAATGATTTACGGGATGATGATGATCTCTTCGACCCAGTTACGCTCGCTGATGAACTTTTCCGCATTGATGTCTCACTCTCTCCCACACTCTTAGTGTGGCTCCCATGGGGTGTGCTGCTGACATGGGAACTGGGTGTAAGTGAAGTGTTTGAATCGTCTTCTTCTACCTCCTCGTCATCAGCAGATGACAAATCAACGTTTTCATTACGTGCAATTCCGGCTTTCTTGATCGCCTCTAGGTGCGGAAACCATTGGACAGGGTGCCTTCTCTCAAGATGACCTCTCTGGCCTCCGGTACCATAGTTAGAACCAAGCTTACCACGACTAAATCGAAGCTTACAAAGGCTACAAATGGCTACGTTTTCCTTTTTTGGGCAAACACTAAAGAAGTCCCAAACTGGAGACTTGAAATGTCTTTGGGGGCCGGAGGAGGCGGCGATACTGGTGGTGGTGGTCCTGCTGCTAATGACAGATGAAGTGGAGGATGTGGATTGCCGAACTTCAGTACGTTTTGCACTTTCACCACCACGAATTGAGGTCGAGGACGAGGTGGGTACCTTCTTGCGAAGAAATATGGAAGCGGTAGGTTTTGGTGTACTACTTAACTCCAAATCTAATGATTCCATTTCCATTGCCTCCTCGCCGACATCATCATCACGCTCAGCAGCTTCTCGGGATAGGGTCAAAATGTCTCTTTGCTGCATGCCCGGTGGGGCTGCAGTGACCTTTGTGATGACTGGCTCGTCGTCATCGTGAGAGGCTTCATCACCAGCAGTATCTGTCACTTCTTGTTGAGCCTCATCACACTCCATAGGTTTGAGTTTTTGGACGACCTTCCTTTTACGCTTAGGAGGTACCGGTGTCAGATCATGGTGTGCCTCACTCTCAGGCTGCCGTGGTAGTACCCATTCGTCATCCAGATCATCAGAAGGCGGTGGGCTTGAAGAAGATGTAGACACCCCCCTTGATCTTTTCCTTGCTAGGGATGTGGAAGACAATGAATGATCATCAAGAGGAGTGGCTTCCAATGATACCTCAGCTTCATTGTCGATTTCCAAATGTGCCCCTACTTCGGGAGGAACAACTATTGTGGGCACTTGTGAACGTCCATGCACCTTTGCTTGCGCATCTCCTTTTGCTGCCTCTCCTTCCACATGTACTTGGGCGTGTACTTGCACATGGTGTTGTTGTTGCGGCTGTGGTTGTTCAACACTTGTCAGATGAGTTACAACAACCTGTGTTGATTCAGGGACATTGCTGCTACTTTCTTGCGATGAGCCAACATCACTGGTCGATGGTGATTGGAGAAGTACACTGACTGCCTCTGAAGCACTCAAGGGCTTTGACTTAAGTTGGCGTGGTGGTGGAGGCACTGAACCCAATGGAGCAGGGGTGCTGCTCTCAGGTTGGTCCCCAGCAGATCCTGCTGCTGCAGGCGTACTTTTTTTTTTGCTCCCAAAAAAAGTGGCGGGTGGCACACCAGCCTCCTTGGTAACTTGCTTCTTCTGCTCCTTACTAGCAACTTTCTTGCTAGAGGAGCTACGGAGAACTTTCTTTGGGGGCGGGGCCATCTTCTTCAGAGCAGGTCAGACAGCAGGCCGCAGTTGCACGAATTGTAGAGTTGTCTGAGGCCAGACGTGACGTCGCGTGACGTTATGCTGCACACACACACCGCTGCAGGACTTCTTCCTGGCACTGGTGGTTCTCTTGAGTCTTGTGCACCTAAAAAAAATGGAAGACAGAGGAACATCAGTTCAGTTATAGAGCACAAAAAAAATCGAAAAACACTGCAAAATCAGCACAATCCCAATCCATCCATGCCCTCCATAATGTTTAAATTCAAGACAACCCACAGAAAGACTAGGCCCATGCAAGACTCACTACCCCTGGGCATAAATAAAGGTTGAAAAGTAGGCAAAATGGTTGGAGGCCTAACAACAAAGCCTGCATTCAAAATGGCCACTTGCCTGCCAGCACATGGCCAGTGCCTGTAGCTGCACTCAAAATGGCCACCAGCCACATGGCATGTCCCTCCCCATGAACACACCCAAAAATCGAAAAACACTGCAAAATCAGCACAATCCCATTCAATCCATGGCCTCCATGATGTTTAAATTCAAGACAACCCACAGAAATACTAGGCCCATGCAAGACTCACTACCCCTGGGCATAAATAAAGGTTGAAAAGTAGGCAAAATGGTTGGAGGCCTAACAACAAAGCCTGCATTCAAAATGGCCACTTGCCTGCCAGCACATGGCCAGTGCCTGTAGCTGCACTCAAAATGGCCACCAGCCACATGGCATGTCCCTCCCCATGAACACCCCCAAAAATCGAAAAACACTGCAAAATCAGCACAATCCCATTCAATCCATGGCCTCCATGATGTTTAAATTCAAGACAACCCACAGAAAGACTAGGCCCATGCTAGACTCAAATACCCCTGGTGAAAAGGCCACAAGTACAGGCCCAAAAATCGAAAAACACTGCAAAATCAGCACAATCCTATTCCATCCATGGCCTCCATGATGTTTAAATTCAAGACAGCCCACAGAAAGACTAGGCCCATGCTAGACTCAAATACCCCTGGTGAAAAGGCCACAAGTACAGGCCCAAAAATCGAAAAACACTGCAAAATCAGCACAATCCCATTCAATCCATGGCCTCCATGATGTTTAAATTCAAGACAACCCACAGAAAGACTAGGCCCATGCTAGACTCAAATACCCCTGGTGAAAAGGCCACAAGTACAGGCCCAAAAATCGAAAAACACTGCAAAATCAGCACAATCCTATTCCATCCATGGCCTCCATGATGTTTAAATTCAAGACAGCCCACAGAAAGACTAGGCCCATGCTAGACTCAAATACCCCTGGTGAAAAGGCCACAAGTACAGGCCCAAAAATCGAAAAACACTGCAAAATCAGCACAATCCCATTCCATCCATGGCCTCCATGATGTTTAAATTCAAGACAACCCACAGAAATACTAGGCCCATGCTAGACTCAAATACCCCTGGTGAAAAGGCCACAAGTACAGGCCCAAAAATCGAAAAACACTGCAAAATCAGCACAATCCCATTCAATCCATGGCCTCCATGATGTTTAAATTCAAGACAACCCACAGAAATACTAGGCCCATGCAAGACTCACTACCCCTGGGCATAAATAAAGGTTGAAAAGTAGGCAAAATGGTTGGAGGCCTAACAACAAAGCCTGCATTCAAAATGGCCACTTGCCTGCCAGCACATGGCCAGTGCCTGCAGCTGCACTCAAAATGGCCACCAGCCACATGGCATGCCCCTCCCCATGAACACCCCCAAAAATCGAAAAACACTGCAAAATCAGCACAATCCCATTCAATCCATGGCCTCCATGATGTTTAAATTCAAGACAACCCACAGAAAGACTAGGCCCATGCTAGACTCAAATACCCCTGTTGAAAAGGCCACAAGTACAGGCCCAAAAATCGAAAAACACTGCAAAATCAGCACAATCCTATTCCATCCATGGCCTCCATGATGTTTAAATTCAAGACAGCCCACAGAAAGACTAGGCCCATGCTAGACTCAAATACCCCTGGTGAAAAGGCCACAAGTACAGGCCCAAAAATCGAAAAACACTGCAAAATCAGCACAATCCTATTCCATCCATGGCCTCCATGATGTTTAAATTCAAGACAGCCCACAGAAAGACTAGGCCCATGCTAGACTCAAATACCCCTGGTGAAAAGGCCACAAGTACAGGCCCAAAAATCGAAAAACACTGCAAAATCAGCACAATCCCATTCAATCCATGGCCTCCATGATGTTTAAATTCAAGACAACCCACAGAAAGACTAGGCCCATGCTAGACTCAAATACCCCTGGTGAAAAGGCCACAAGTACAGGCCCAAAAATCGAAAAACACTGCAAAATCAGCACAATCCTATTCCATCCATGGCCTCCATGATGTTTAAATTCAAGACAGCCCACAGAAAGACTAGGCCCATGCTAGACTCAAATACCCCTGGTGAAAAGGCCACAAGTACAGGCCCAAAAATCGAAAAACACTGCAAAATCAGCACAATCCTATTCCATCCATGGCCTCCATGATGTTTAAATTCAAGACAGCCCACAGAAAGACTAGGCCCATGCTAGACTCAAATACCCCTGGTGAAAAGGCCACAAGTACAGGCCCAAAAATCGAAAAACACTGCAAAATCAGCACAATCCCATTCAATCCATGGCCTCCATGATGTTTAAATTCAAGACAACCCACAGAAATACTAGGCCCATGCAAGACTCACTACCCCTGGGCATAAATAAAGGTTGAAAAGTAGGCAAAATGGTTGGAGGCCTAACAACAAAGCCTGCATTCAAAATGGCCACTTGCCTGCCAGCACATGGCCAGTGCCTGTAGCTGCACTCAAAATGGCCACCAGCCACATGGCATGTCCCTCCCCATGAACACCCCCAAAAATCGAAAAACAC
This sequence comes from Lissotriton vulgaris, assembly GCF_964263255.1. NCBI lineage: Eukaryota > Metazoa > Chordata > Amphibia > Caudata > Salamandridae > Lissotriton > Lissotriton vulgaris. The sequence goes on along the minus strand of NC_141693.1, from coordinate 18,938,680 downwards.
TGCAAAATCAGCACAATCCCATTCAATCCATGGCCTCCATGATGTTTAAATTCAAGACAACCCACAGAAAGACTAGGCCCATGCTAGACTCAAATACCCCTGGTGAAAAGGCCACAAGTACAGGCCCAAAAATGGAAAAACACTGCAAAATCAGCACAATCCTATTCCATCCATGGCCTCCATGATGTTTAAATTCAAGACAGCCCACAGAAAGACTAGGCCCATGCTAGACTCAAATACCCCTGGTGAAAAGGCCACAAGTACAGGCCCAAAAATCGAAAAACACTGCAAAATCAGCACAATCCCATTCAATCCATGGCCTCCATGATGTTTAAATTCAAGACAACCCACAGAAATACTAGGCCCATGCAAGACTCACTACCCCTGGGCATAAATAAAGGTTGAAAAGTAGGCAAAATGGTTGGAGGCCTAACAACAAAGCCTGCATTCAAAATGGCCACTTGCCTGCCAGCACATGGCCAGTGCCTGTAGCTGCACTCAAAATGGCCACCAGCCACATGGCATGTCCCTCCCCATGAACACCCCCAAAAATCGAAAAACACTGCAAAATCAGCACAATCCCATTCCATCCATGGCCTCCATGATGTTTAAATTCAAGACAGCCCACAGAAAGACTAGGCCCATGCACCACTCACTACCCCTGGTCAAGGCCCCAACAACAGGTCAAAAATCGAAAAACACAAAATTTTACAAAAAAAAAAAATCGAAAAACACAGAAAAATCAGCACAATCCCAATTCATCTATGGCCTCCATGATGTTTAAGTTCAAGACAACCCACAGAAAGAATCAGTCCACCCACCACTGAGTACCCCTGGGCAAAAGGCCCCAAAACAGCCCAAAAATCGAAAATCCCAAAATTTTAGTTGCAGCAACTGTAATGCCCCAAACAAACTTACTTGTAAAATTTCTAATCCAACAGTGATCCAAAGAAAGTCAAAAAGGCCTCAAATCCAAAGATCCAGCAGCATCCACAAACAGTAATCCTTCCAGGTCCACATCCAAATGAAAAGTGACCAGGAGATGGACAAAGCACTGGGAGGAGCCTGCTGAACAGGAACAGGAAGTTGAAGACTATGGGGCACTTCCTTCCTCCCACCCCCCCTGCCCCCTCCCCAAAATGGACTCCTCGCTAAAAAAGTGCAGGCAAATGTCAAACTAAGGAGTTATTCACATAAAAATCATCATTTCTAGAAGGTTTATGCTGCTTGCTGGTGGATTTCTTGTGCAGAATTGCAAATTTATATTTTCGCTCGCCGCATCTCAAATCTCGCAAATTGCGAAGTACCGCGAGACGTGATCTCGCCGTACTCGCGTTGACAAACTATCGCTGGCAAGCCGCGATGACGTAATCGCGCTCGCCAATTCCCGCGGGATCACACAGCAAGATCCAAAATGGCGCAGCACTCGCAAACTATCGAAAAAAACAACTCGGCAAACGATGATAAACGCCGCGCGCCGCAAAAATTGTATCACCAACGCCGCGCGCCGCCAAAAAAATCCACTGCGTGCGAATTTGCGGATTTTGCGGGAAATCCGCAAATCTCGCGGATTGCGGATTTCCCGAAAATCCGCAAAATCCGCGAGCGGAGCGGATTTTCCGCCCACGCTTAGCCATACGTGAATGCTAGGTCAGTTTCCAAACATGCGGGAGAACTATGGGACCTTCTGGAAGAGGGACAGCCCGACTTATGTCTTCTGACCGAAACCTGGCTTCAAGACCACTCAACTTCAATGTTAGCAGTGGCAGTCCCTGAAGAATAGAAGGTGACTAGACTTGACAGAGAGGGTAAAAGGGGAGGGGGGGTAGCAATAGCAACGAGGACGCCCCACCAGATCAAGGTGATAGACTCAGTGCTTACATCTTTCATGAAGCTACTAGTGTTTCAGCTAGACTCACTGAACGATACCAGATGGATGGGTGCGGTAGTATACCATCCCCCGGGGGAAAGCAAGCAATTGTTTTGCGCCTCCCTCCTTGAAACACTTGCCCCCTACATCTTACAGTCAGAGTGTTTTGTGTTAGTGGGGGACTTCAATCATCATCTGGAAGACCCCTCAAACATAGAAGCAAGGCCCCTCCTCTCAGCGATGGACTCACTGGGGCTTCTATCTAGAGTACAGGACCCGACGCACCGGGCAGGGCACACCCTGGACTCTATCTTTACCAATGTCCCCGGCCTGTCTGTAGAAACTCCTCAGGAGTTAATATGGACCAACCATCGGGCCTTAAGGTTCTCCTTCACTCAACCAGAAAGGGCAATAAAGACCCTTGGAAGGAAAAGCATGCGTAGGGCCTGGAGGAAAGTCACACCTGAGGCATTTAGGGGGGCCTTCTTAGCCCCACCATCAGAGGGGATGGACAGTAATGAAGCATTGGAGAGGTGAGAAGTGGCGGTGGAGAAGACCCTGCACCGTATCGCCCCACTAAAAACAGTGAAATTAAAGGAGGGGCGAGCACCTGCTCCATGGTATTCGGTAGAATTGAAGGAGGAGAAAGGTCGGTGTAGAGGTCGGGAAAGAAAATAGAGAAGAACTAAATGTGATGAGGACAAGCAGGCTTATAACGAGGCACACAGAGCCTATTTAGGACATTGTAAAACCGCCAGAAGAGAACATCTGAGCAGGAGGATCAGGGAAGCAAACAATTCCTCTAAGGAATTGTTTGCAATATTAAAATAATTTACGAATCCCTCTGTAAGCAGCTCAACGGTCCCGCATACGTAAGATCTATGTGATAAGGTGGCCACCTACTTCAGAGAAAAGATAGATATAATCTATAATTCTCTGGGGGGGAGAGAGTTTAAAGCTACCCAACTCGAGGGCAGGGGTGCCCTCTCTACCCAAGTTCGACTCCTTTTCCACCGTCACAACGGAGAAAATAAGAGTGGCTCTGGCAGCAACCAAGTCAGGAGCAGAATCGGATTGTGCCCCTCCTTTTGTTATGGCAGCTTTGGCCACTACCTTAGCTCCTTCACTGAGGGACGTATGTAACATCTCCCTAGACACGGCCACTTTCCCAGATAAGTGGAAGAACGCACTGATCAGACCCCTCCTAAAGAAAACATCAGTCGACCCTTTAGAAATGGAGAAGTATAGGCAAATATCCCTGTTGCCTTGTTGCACAAAGGTGATGGAGATGCTGATTAACCAACAATTGACAAGCTATCTGGAGCAGAATCAATTATTAAATCCCGCTCAATCGGGCTTCCGAGCTGGACACGGCACGGAGGCAGCCCTGATGGAAGTGACTGACATAATCAGAATGTCCCTAGATGAAGGGACTCCTACTATGCTGGTATTGTTAGATCTATCAGCGGCCTTCGACACCATCTCCCATTCCATCCTGCTTTGCAGATTACAGGAGATTGGTGTCGAGGGGCAAGCTCTGGCATGGCTGGAAAGCTTTCTGTTAAGGAGATCTCAGCAGGTCGAACTAGAGCCATTTCTGGCAGCAACCACCCGAGAGGACGAGGGGGTTCCTCAGGGCTCCATCCTTAGCCCAACTTTGTTCAACATATACGTGGCCTCGTTGTCTGCTATTATAAGGGCGTCTAGATTCGAGACAATCTCATATGCAGACGACACACAGGTGCAGTGGCGTCACTAGGGGGGTGCAGGGGGTGCGGACCACACCGGATGACACCATCACATGGGGTGACATTGTGGTCCGTGTCGACAATAATCTTGGCCGGCGGCCGGGTATGGTTCGACAGACAGTAATATTATTTTGCATTTTGTCCGTGATACCAAAATTCCAAAAAATATTACTGTCTGTCGAACCTTACCCGGCCGCCGGGCAAGATTATTTTCCACTTAGGCTACGACGTCGGCGTCCGGACGTCGACAACGTTCGAAATGTCACTCACGTGACGTGGCTCGGCTCCCGGACCCGCCATTTTCTTCACTGCCCATGGGATTTTGAAGCGCCAGGTGCACGCTTGTCTTCCTCTGCAGCTGGTAAGTGGCACCCCTATTCTTCCCTTCGCTGTGTTTGAAAGTGTGCCCTTTTAACAGGGAGCCGGAAAACAGGTACACTGTGTCACAAACAGCATCTTTTAATATGCAGCTTTATTAAAGTTACAGCATGTGCCTCTGCCTTCCCCAAATTTCACAGAGCACATCTCCATGACCACTCGAGTACGCTGAAATGTGATCTTTCGCAGCCGCCTCCCTTGGCATCTGTCTGGCAGAGGAGCATGGAGCGGAGGAAGGAGGCTGCCCTGGGCGCTGCCGGTGACGGACACCACCTGGGCAGAGCCTGTCCCAGCAGAGGGGGCACTGCCAGGGTGCCGGGCCCTGGTGGCGGGGAGGGTGGCAGGGGTCCCTCGAGCTCATCCAGAGGGCTCTGGAGTTCATAAGGGCAGCTACATGCTTGTGAGAACACAGTCTCAGCAGTCTGTTAAACACACAAGACACCAAAACGCTTCCACATATACTGAAATGTATTTATACACTTTAAACACTCACATACAGTAGCTTACGTGCCCTGTCTCTCACCCTGTTTCGCTTCAGCTTCACACATAGGTGCAGTGCTAAAAGCATTATAAGCATAAATTCAGGCCTCACACACAATATCATATGCTACTTATACAGCCAACAAGATAAACACACACACTCCCGTCCGTAGCACTCCCACAGAATGCTATTTGCCTGCAAATTTGCCTAGGTGCCTCGTTTTGGGTATAAGGTATTGTACAACTACCATGCTCAGTGGCGCTGTACATCAACTGGGTTGTGCCGTTAGGACACTGTACAAGAAAATTTTACACATTCAAATTATTTTCACCTATTAACATTTATAGGCACAGAGAGATTGAGAGATTGAGTGATTGGCGGAGAACCACATGATTCGTGATGTCATACCAGTGCTGGTAGCCACTGGCCAGGCCTCCTCCAAAATACACACCTTGTTTAGTACTTCCAACATAAACGAGCAGTGATCTTAAATGTTCACTAGCTATTCTTCTTTTAATTGAGCAGTGTCCATCTAGTTTATACCTAGTTACATTTGAAGGCCAAGACACATGACGTCATGCTGCAACTTCAAAATAGGCCTACGTAGACCTCTCAGGAGCCAGGGGGCCGAATGCTACAAGCCAGGAGAAGAAGTTCCGGGAGGCCGTTGGCAAGTACCATCGGACCCTGCTGGAGCTGAAGGGGCTGGGGATGATGCTGCCCCAGCCCGAGGGGACCCCTCTAGGGACCTGACCGCCGAGCAGAGGCACACGGTGGAGTGCATCGAGGTGGACTGTTACAACAGCCTGGCTGGTTAGCAGCCCTCGCTACTGTTTGTGCTGCCCGAAAGACGCGGTCGGTTCAAGGGAGTGGGGGTGCACTTTTGCTAAGCTCGTGCATTGGAAAGGTCGGTCCAGCTGGGGCAGAGCCAGTGGTCTCGCATGTGGCCGCTGGTGCCATTAGCGTTAGAAAGCGCCTCGAGCACAGTCGCTGCGCTTTATATGCTTCTTAATGGGATTAACTGACTCTGCCCCATCCCTCCCTCCTCATGCAACTCACTTCGCCCTGTTTTTAGAGTGACTCCGTCCTAACCTCTCTGGCCTGTCAGGGGCAGCTGTATGTTAAATAGGTTCCCCATTTTCCCACTGGGCATTCTGGCTCTGTTTTTGTTTACGTTCTTTCTTTGCTTCCGGTTGTACTTTTGAGTTCTCTAGATCCACCAGCCGTGGCTGCCAGTTCGATCCTGCTGCCCCCAAGTGCTGAATGCATGTCCGCCTGGCATGAATGTGGAGCCCAGCTTGTGTTAAGGCACCATATGTAATAGAGGGCTAGAGAGTATTTCACTGTAGAAACACAAACATGAGTTTAAAATTGAGCTCCCTGCAGCAAATGCAACGCCGCACAGATACTTTGATATTGCAAATGAGTTTAGCGGTAGGTACATGTGGGAATAAAGTGGTATTGAAGATTTGTTTCTGGATTATCGTGGATTTCGAATATATGATTTTATTGGCACTACAGCACAAAGTGAGGCATACGTACCGGTGCTGAGCGCTGCCCATTCTGAAAAAGTATATTATGTGTGTTCTACTCCTTCGGTGTGAGATGTAGGAACACTGTCCTACGATAACCTGTGCACTGTAGTGAGCGCGCTTTAATTTAAAAACAGTTCACGCTCAGACCTGTTGATTGGCAGGCCTATATATTATTGTATGAGTGACTTCTCTGTATTGTATCTCTGGGCTGAGATTGGCGTCAGAGTTCCTCCTTTCTTACTCGGTGCACGCAGCTGTGACTGTGATTCAAAGCGGTATCCTGTCTGCCACTGCCTTCTGCAGTTTGTGTGGATCAATTAAAGTGCTGCAACTTTCAGCAATCTACCTTAATTAAAGTGCTTCGGTGCTTGAGCTCTGCTGCACTTCGATGGTTTGTGCAAATGTAGCATGCGGATTGCTGGGGTTTGGATAGAGCTCAGAGTGTTGCTTGAAGGCATTGCTACATTTTGGAGAGGCTCAACTGAAAACCCACCAGACACGTTGATTTATGTGAACTGCACAGAGCTGTCTTCTAAATGACAGGCGCTAGGGCAGTCGGGTGTAAGGCGCTAGAGTTTCCTCAAATGCATTCCCTTTCTTACACTAGTTTACCATATTGGGACAGAGTGCAATTAACTTTCACTCATGCAAACCTCACATACACATGCACCCCTGTGTCAAGACAAGTGGCACTGGCTCTGCACTTCTGAATATAAATAAAAAAAGTAGCATTCGTTTTTATCATGTAACTTTCTTTGGTGATGGAAACCAATTGGTTAATAGAGTTACAGGCTCTCAAACAATTTACTTGAGCCCTGTATTATTTATTTGGCAACATTTTTGCCCTCTCGCCATCCTTGTTAAAGAAAGTGGCTGAGTTATGTCTTGAGCAGAATGAATAGCAATGACACTGTGCCTGGTAAGACAATTGGCGCTGTAGTAACCGTTGACAGGTGCAGAGCTACTGTTATTTAAGTAAACTCAAGTCAGGTCCGGTGAGCATGATGCAATTGCGAAGCACCACACATTGGAATTCGTCCTCGAAGGGATGCGTCAAAGCCACAGTCCACATTTTCCCGAGCGTGGTTAAGACTTTTCTATGTTGGCCAGGAACAAGGGGAGGAGTTATGAAAGGATGGGTAACACCTCTGCAGTGCTTTAGACTCGAGTGTAGAGGAATGGGCTTGGAAAGGCCCCAGAAAAAGAAGGACCCCCTCCGTGGGTGCTGCCCAGATGAATACATCTCCTCGAGGAGGTCCATCATGGATTCAAGAGGTAAGTCATGAGGGGGTGACACCATGAGTTACCCACACTGGGTGACACCAACCCTAGTTACACCACTGCACAGGTGATTATTCCATTCGATTCGGATCCTGCGGTCACTAGAACAAAGTTTAAGACCTGTATGTTGAACATTGCAGCTTGGATGAGGGACAATTTCCTCCAGCTGAAGACGGAGATTCTCCTCTTTGGAAAGACGGAGGTACTATGGACACCAGAGTGGTGGCCTTTGAAACTGGGGAATTCCCCCTCCCCCACAAAGCAGGCCAGGAATCTGGAAGTCCTTTTGGACAGCAAGCTTTCCTCTGAAGATCAGGTAAAGTCACTGTCTAGCTCCTGTTTTGGGATCCTGAAAATGCTAAGGAAAGTCTTTCCTTGGATCCCTCTGGATGCAAGAAAGACTCTCATTCAGGCGTTGATTGTGAGTCGGTTGGACTATGGGAATTCCCTATTGGTCGGGCCAGAGAAGAACTGTTCTCTAGGCTCCAGGTACTGCAGATCACCGCAGCTAGAATGGTTTTGAACAAACCTAGACGCACTCCGTCCCGCCCCCTGCTGCAGTCCCTACATTGGCTGCCTGTGAAGAAGAGAGCAGTCTTTAAACTTCTGATCCTAGTGTTCAAAGCAAGGCAAGGCCTGGGCCCGGCATACCTAAAAATTAAGTTAAAAGCATATGTGCCGGGGCGTCAATTAAGATCCAGTAACCTAAATCTCTTACGCCCGTGCAAAATCAACAAAGTGAGAATGGGAGGACGGGCTTTTTCACACCTGGCCCCCTTCCACTGGAACAGGCTACCGGAAGCATTACGGGGCTGTACATCTCTTGCTTACTTCTAAAAGAGCCTAAAGACCTGGCTGTTTTAGGAGCCTAGGACGGCCAATGGGCCTGTTTTCTCTGCATTGCCGGTCGCCGAGAGATCCCCCTGGGGATGATTTGTTGCGCCCTACAAATGTTCAATAAATAAATATTGGCAATGAGTTGCCAGCAGCAGAAGGACAGCCCACACGGGTGCCAGCGCCTGTTCTGTGTTCCTTGGTCAAGTTCAGTCTCCTTCCGATGTTCGCTGTGTCTTCTGTGGTCCAGAACTGTTAGCAACTGCAACTGGGGTGTCAGTGTTAGGGGTGGCCAATTGTTGGCACTCCTCAGAGGTACTGTTTCATTTTTAAATGTATTCAGTGCTGTTTTAATTGAAGCCCCGACTCCACTGCGTGAGATCTGCAATGTGAGCCTACTGCCTCTCAGTTATCCAGCGTCACTGGCAGCCATTTTGGATTAGGTTGCTATGCGGCCAATAATAGAATAGTAACGGTGATGTTTAACTCAACATTGGCGTACAGTTTGGATCGGGCGTGACAATGACTGGTTTCCATTATGCTAATATGATCTGTCGTCACTTTATAATGTTTTTGTGTTTTTTTATGTTTTTATTGGCATTTGAAATTATAGCAGGCATTACAATACATATGATGAAACAGTTGGGCAATGCTTATATTATTATTAAATTAAATGTGTAGGGCGCAGAGCTACCCCCAAAGGGATCTCCCGGCGCCGTCCTTGTAGGAAAGAGAAGTTACTGAGCGAAAGAAGGAATTAGAGATTGAAAAAACAAGTCTTGAACATTTTTGCGGAGTATGCCATATACGATTTCCTCGCGTAGTAGGACTGGTAGAGAGTTCCGCAGGGTTGGTCCTAAATAAGAAAAGGACCGACCAAGCATGCGAGAGAGTTTAATTTTAGGAACAATAAACCTAGTCTGCTGGGCAGAGCGCAGAAGGCGCTGGGGTTGATAGCGCTTAACTAGATCTCGCAAACATTTTGGGGCCACTCCAGTTTTAATTTTAAACATGTAGCACATGGCTTTAAATTTGACTCCGTTTTCCACTGTCAACCAGTGTAGATCGGGAAGGAAGCCTGAGACCGAAGAAGACTTAGGCACAATACACAGCAGTCTTGCAGCTGCATTCTGCACCGCTGGAAGTCTCTGGATCATTGTTGTATTAGAGCCCAGATAAAGAACGTTGCTGTAGTGCAGCCTAGATGTAACTAGGGCATGGAAACTGTTTTCTGAGCAGAGAGGGGAATCTTCCATAAGATTTCCTTTAACCATTTTAAAATAGTAAAACAATTAGAGGACACCTTAGTGACTTGTTCTTTCATCGATAGATGTTCGTCCATGATGAAGCCCACTCCTGACGTGTCGAGGTGTGTTAGTCATGCTCTGTTCTCTATTGGGTGTTCCTAGAACCATTGTTTGGGGGGATGGAGCCTCAGGTGGTTGTTCTTCCCTTAGGTCTCTGATCATTGCCTCCCAGGCCTGTATATCCTCCTCAAGTTTCTCATCATGCCGTACTTGCTTCATTCAAACTGCCTCTGCTGTTGCCCATTCGTAACCATCCTTCACACACATTACTATTCCTGGTGGGGCGTGGCCCAGCCAGGATATTGCTATGTGGCGCTTTGCAAAGTTAACCCCAGCATTATGAATTTCCTACTCAGTCTTTTGCCCTTCGGAGTAGGGAGTAATCCCAATGGGACAGTGGAGACCTCCCCGGGAACCACCCACCGAGTGGCTTCTTTTAGTTTGGGTAAAATTTCTGTCCAGTAAGAGGCCAAAGTTGAGCAGGCCCAAGTCATATGTATATAATCTGCTTCTCTTTCATCACAGCGGGGACATATATGGGTATGTTTTGTTTAGCGTTTTTGGAGTGAGGTAGGTTTGATGCACAAAGTTATACTGTATTACTTTAAACCGTGTATTCGAGCTAACTCGTTTGACCCCCTCATGTTTTTTGATCCAATCATTTTTAGTAAGGGAAGCGTCCACCACTGTTTCCCATTTGGATTGAAAGGATGTACCCGGGTCCCCCTATCCTCCCTAATCGGCCGATACAAGGGCTAGATCAGACGGCGTCCCTAGGCCATACTTAAGATTACTTGTAGTATGTAACAGGGGATCCTCTGGAAATGTGGGCCATACCTCCTGGGTTATCTGACATAGTTTTCTGTATTGTAAGAATTGTCCCCTCCCTAAGTCAAAAGCCGCCTCTCCCTGCTCTAGCGTAATGAATTGTTTATTTTCAAATAACTCCCCCATTGTTAGGCATCCACCCTCCTTCCATCTGCGGACGGACATGGAGGTCATGATTTTAGAGAATGGCTGAATCCCCCAAAGGTACATCTCAGGGGCATATGGTGCATGTCCCACGATCTCCTAACTGTATGTTCCCAGAGCTCTGCAACGTGTCGTATTATGTGGGGGCTGTCCGGAGGGACCCCCCTCCCCAGCATCAAGAGGTTGGTAAGTGAGTCTCCCGAGAAGGTACCCGTCAACAATCTTTTCTCCCATTTCTCAGTATCATCCAGCCAATGAACCGCGTGTTGCAGCCGAGAGGCCAGATAATGAAATTCGAAACATGGTACTTCCAGTCCCCAGGTCTGTGACGTTCTCTGTAGAGTGGTCAGGCTCACCCTCTTACGTTTGTTGCGGGAAACATCCTTTACAACGCAACTTTTACCACGCAGTGCCTTTACGACGCAAGTATTACAAAGCATGTCATTACAACGCTTTGCGCTGGGGGGCGCTCTAGGATAGGGAATGGATTTAATTTACTATCCAACACCTTCCCTACTATCCACGGGGACTGGAGTTGGAATAGTAAATTAAACTATTCACTATCCAGCACCCCTCAACGCTAAGCGTTGTAACAGCATGCGTTGTAAAACCTGCGATGTAAAGGCATGCGTAGTAAAAGCATGCGTTGTAATGTCATACATCCCAAGCCCTATAAGAGATCTATTAACAGGCTATCCAGTGTTTTAAAAAAGCATTGCGGGATTCTATACAGGAAGTGCTGTATTGCGTATAAGCATTGTGGTAAAATTATCATTTTTGTAATGGAAATCCTTCCCGTGAGGGACAAAGGCAATTCTCACCAGAACCGCACCAAACCTCATATTCCTTCTATTACCTACCCTATGTTGTGGTTCAGAAACCACTCCTGCGTGGCTGCCAGCCTAATTCAGAGATATTTAGGCTTGGTCTCCACCCATGGGAGTCCCACCTCCGGCAGTGTCTCTCGTGGCTCCAAGGTCAGCCGTCCGATTTAGAGCAGTTAAGAATTGCCCTGATTTACCTTTAACCCGCATATATAGCCAAATCCACGCAGCGTATCTAGAAGTATCGGGATCGACTCTGTCGGTTGTCGAATGTACACCAACATATCGTCCGCATACATTGAGAAAACATGATTAGTGTTTCCTAGGGGAATCCCCATACGCTCAGTTTCTTCCTCAGGGCCATCGCCAGCAGCTTCATTGCTGTTGCGAATAAAATTGGCAACATCAGGTATCCTTCTCTGGTGATTCGATGTAGCATGAAGGCCCTCGTGATCAGTCGTCCCATTCGCAATCTAGCGTGGAGAACCTTGTAGAGCAATTGTATCCATTCGAGGAATTGCTCTCCCATTCCCATTATTCGTAGAACCTCTGAGATATAGGACCTGTTTACTGAATCAAAAGTTTGCTCTATATCTAATAGCGCCAAAGCATGATCGTCCTGATTTATCCTGTGGGAATGCCATATATGAGCCAATCTGCGTAGATTATGCATTGTGTGACAAGAATGTGACATTAGAAACACATACATTCTTCAAAAGGGAACAAATGCCAGGTGAGTCTGCTTCAAGGTATGTAGGGGAATCACACATACTAGGCGTTTCTTGCGAGTATTTATTTATTTATTTATTTATTTATTTATACGATTTGTAGAGCGTATACGTTTGCCCTTGAGTATAACTCATTTGAAGAGGAAATGATAAGAGATCAATTGGTAGAGAAAACAAGTAGTAAAAAAATACACGAAGCCTTATTATCTAAACCAAACGTGACCTTACAAAAGTCTCTGGAGATTGCAACCAGGATCGAAAGCACAACTTTATATATGGAATAAATGTCTATATCTGGTTCAAAAGCACAGTCTCATGGAGTGTCAGCTGTCAGGAGCAAATATAAAAAGACCAAAGAGAAAAATAAGCAAGACAAAGTTAATAGAAGTGATAAGCCTGTCAAGAATCCTTCACACAGACGTTTGGAGTGTTACTGGTGTCGTAGCACTGCATATCTGGGTAATGCTAAGGTGTGTCCAGCTATGGATAACATTTGTGCTAAGTGTTTGCAAGAGTTTGTACATCCTCTGGTAAAGTTTCTTCTGAGAAAGTACATAAAGTGGAACAGATCAAATTTGAAGAGAGAGACACATCTTCTACTGAAGTAGTTGAGATCTTCACTATCGCTAACACTAATAGACTGGCAGACATGGAGGATAAGTGGGGTGTGGCTTCACAAGGTTCAAGAAGACCTTTTTGTTTGTTGGACATTAATGGGGTGGTAGTGAGAGTGTTAGCAAACTCTGGATCCCCATTTACTCTTGTGAGTGAAAAAATATGGTAAGAATTATTCCAAGATCAAGGCCTAGTCTTGAGATGTTCTTCCTTTTGTTCTGTGGGATATGTGGCAAGGTTGTCAAGATTCAGAGGGAATTTGATGCTGATTTTAGTTTCAGGGGTAATAAGTCTCAAGGGATTGCATTTGTGGCAAGAGATGAAGCAAGTTTATTGGGTTATTATGACGAAGGAAATTTAGGTATCCTTCTGGACCTCAACCATCCTCATTCGGTCATACTAAAGAAAGGTTATGCCCAGGTTTTGGCAGTTCAGGAGAAAGCATGAGAGTTGACATTTCCTGAAGTATTAAAAAAGGATTTCAGTATATTCAAGGGGTAAAGCATAAAATAAAATTAAAGAAAGGGGCTCAGGCAATAGTGCATAATGTTCGCAGAGTTCTCTTGGTCTTATGGGCTGAATTAAAAAAAGAGCTCGACAAGTTATGTGCTTGTGATGTCATTGAGCCATTCGAGTCATCTGATTGGGTAGCACTGTAGTATCAGCCAGGAAGGCCAATGGTTCCCTGTGCATGTGCGTTGACTTATGCAACTTAAATGAAAAGATCTGGGTCGACCAGTACCCTTTACCTAATATCACAGAGGTGATTTCTACCCTCAAGGGAGAAAGGTGGCTTAGTGTGTTGGATATGACATCAGCATATCATCACATCAACTTGCACCCGGATTCTAGACACTATGCAGCATTCATCACTCCAGAAAGGTTGTTTCAATTCAAACACATGCCCTTTGAACTTGCTTCCGTGGTTGTCCAGAGGATTGTGAAAAGCATGTTCAAAGGGATGGCCGGAGTTATGGCCTTCCAACATGATGTTTTGGTGTATGGTGCCAGTCATGAGGAATATGATGAAACGTTACATTAGGTGTTGTTCATTTTAAAAGGTAGAGGTGTTACCCCTAGTCTTGAGAAATGAAAATTGAATATACCCATGATCGAGTACCTGTGTTATAAGTTATCCTCGGAAGGTGTTGAATCTAAGGATACTTTTGTCAAAGCCATAGAAGATTTTTGCATTCCTCTTGATAAGGATCAGTTAAGGTCTTTTATGGGACTTATCGAATTTTATGCTAGGTTCGTCCCCAGTTGTACTGAACAAACCTATAGTATGAGGAGTCTTCTTGAGAAGAATGTTAGATTCATTTGGAATGCTGAATGTACTGAGGAATTTAAAATGTATCTGAGAAGTTAGCCTGGCATGTGATGTCACTAGTTCTAGTGGCACCCTGCACCAGTCCAATTTGACTCTTATTGATGATGGTTTTAAAGTCAACCTTATAGACAAGCTATCCTAGTGGTAGCATGGACCAGCAGTCTTAGGCTAAGACTTCAGAGAGCATGTGAAGCAAGCTGTTTTACCAATGATAATCCCTTGAATACCAAATGAAAGGACACCACACAAGGTATATATAAAATATATATGTATTTATTACTAACACAACCCCTCTGCACTCTTTATGAGGTCAGAGATCGAAGTACATTACAAGTTACTCATTAAGCATACTAAAAGTTGCACAAATACAATTCTGCCCTAGGGGCCTCACGAACCATATACTAAGTAAGTGGTATAAGGACCACTTCAGGAATAGTGAATAGGCCTAGAGCCTAGGGAATCGCTGGGGCTACACTACAGAACCAAAGGTTAAGAGGTAGGAGACCCACGGGGGACGCGTGCAGTGACTAAACACAGTCGCGAGTTCTCATTGACTTACAATGGAGAACGAAGAAGTTACAAAATTACTGATTATTGACACTTCCGGATGGACTACGATAAAACCCCTTTTAACTAGGACACTTGGAGAGTCAACACCCACGGGAGCACCGGAGTACTCAAGTTACCTCACCCAGGGAAGCCGGGTGCATAGGTGTCTTTTCGTGTCGGGTTTCATCGATGCTTTCAATGGAGTTCTGCAAAAGAAGTGCTGCAGGCGACCAGTAGAATAGTGTCCGGGAGAATCCAAGGGTGGATCGAGGAAGAGAAGAACCTGAAAGCAGAGGGGACAGAGTCTGGGTCACTAGCCCGTGACCAGGAAGGAACCAGGCGATGTCGAGTGATTTCAGGTGAAGATGCGAAGCTTGTCTCTGCAGCCACGAGGACCAGGAGCTGGATTCGAGCTGTCCCACAAAGTATCTAGGTGACTGCAGTGTCAGTATCCAGATTGGACCCAAAAAGCCTTGGTAACCGCAACCCACGCAGGAAGTGAAGAATGGCTTCAGTTCAGACCAGCAAGGTCTGGAGCGTTTCTCCTTCACAGGGAAGCCGGAGCAAGCCTGAAGCAACCAGGCAAGTGGTGTAGTTTCAAGAAAAAGTCTTTGTAGGGCTAACTAGCCAGTGGGCTAGCAACCGGGAAGATGCGTCGAGCTGAAATGCAGGAGCAGGCCCCACGCGGCACTCGTGGAGTGTGGAGGGCTGAGCTTCGGTGTAAATGGTGCTCGGGTCTGGGGCTTCTCATACCCCAATGCACAACTGCGAGGTTACCTCGGGAGTCGAGCAGTTAGCAAAATGCAGGATGTCCAGGGTGTCCGGTCCCACGTCTCTCGTGTCTGCCACGGGTCTCAGCCTTGCTGTGGATGTGGATCAGGGTCGGAGAAGTCCGGAAGTCCAATTTCTGAGTAGCTAAGTCTTCGGGTTCCGGCGGGAGCGTCAACAAAGCAAACCAGCAAGTTACTGGTGGTGCCTGTTTGCACAGGGTGGTTACTCCTTGACCACAAGGGAGATGTCTTCAGTCTTCTAGTCGATATAGAACATCGAAGGTCCAAGAGTTTGGTTTCAGAGTTTCAGTCCAGGATAATCTAATGTCTCTAGACACAACTCCTATCTTTATACTAAACTAAGGGGCTGGGTTACCTGCTAGGTACCTCCTATGGGTGGACCTGGAAAGGGAGTGGTTACACGCCTTTCCCTTTGTCCAGTTTCGCACCAGAGTTGGGCTGGAGTGCCCCAGCAACTGGTATGAATCGGGCTATGCACGGAGCACCTTGTGTGCCCCAGGCAGTGTCTGGAAAAGCATCTTTCCATTCAACCCACCCTGCCCCAATACACTACAGCCTCGTCAGGAAACCTATTGTCCAGGCCTCCCTTGCTGAAGTTTCCCCCAGCTGCAGGAGATCAGACTTGTGTCTGTGGCAGCAGCATCCATTTTGTGATGCTGAGGCTCTGGTTAACTTTAACCGGGTAAAGCAGTAACCTACATATCTTTGCCCTCTAGGAGGGTGGAATGCTACCCCTGCCACCAGAATTGGCGGGGGTAGTATTCCAAAGTGTTTGACACCTTACACAACATGTTTTGATGAAGCCAAACCAAAGTTAGCATTTACCGCAAGAGTTCTAATGCACTTAAGAGTATATGGTATGGCTATATCATAGAACAGCTATAAGGAGATGGTTCTGAAAGCTGCAGAGGGGCTCAGCTCATGCTAGAGCACCCTCTCACATAAAACCAAGCACTCTACCTTCAGGATTGTCAAGGCCTGCCATAGGAGTGACGTACAGGTTACTATGTGTCTATATATAAAGGCAGATATAGGTATACTATATCTAAGTAAGGGGTGATTACACCACCTTACCCAGGCTGAGTGATTAGTCTGTGGTGTCAGTTTAGATGGCCAGCCAGGGGTGGCATAATACATGCTTCAACCCCTGGTAGGCCTTGGATGCACCTATGCCCTGGGTACCTATGGTACACTATACAGGGGCTCACAAAAGTGACCCAGTATCCAATCTGGTAGGTACCTAAAGTACATGGAGTCCATTTTATAGGGAGAGCAGATAGCCTGGGGCCCTGAATATCAGGATCCCAGGCAACTAAGTCGAAAACCAGCTAAACACCAGGCAAAAAGTTGGGGTAACCATATAGTCAGGTATCCACCTTCCTACAATGGATTAAGAGGTAAACTGCACAGGCTATTCCTCTCAAACCCTCTGACACCAGTGGCCAAACCATAATCTTGACTGATGCTAGTCAAAAAGGTCCAGGTGCTGTACTTATGCAGCACAGAGGGGGCAGGGATCAAGTTATGGTATGGTCTGAGGGAGCGTATGCTGTTTTTGAACAAGATGCTCCTGCCTGTTTGGTGGGGCATTGTTCATTTTAAGCTTTACATATGGGGCTCTGGGTTTCACAGTGCGGGTGGATCATAAGCCTTTGATCCAACTGCTTACCACCAAGGGAGGAGAACGTATAACACCTAAGATTGCTAAATGAATCTAATTTGATGTCCTTCCGGAAGAAGCTGAAAACGGTTCTTTTCCAGAAGGCCTGGGTTGGGCGATAATTCCTGGTTGGGCTTTTTTAGGAATTTCTGCTGTGCTTACCTGACAAGCGCTTAGAGACCCCGGGGTTATAATGCGCTATATAAATCGAATAAAATAAATAAATAAATAAATGGCAATATAAGCCTCCAGAACGTAATGGAAAATGGAAGTTGTTAGTGAACTGTCTGTCCAGATTACCTACCGGTGAGGATTGTGAGTGTGATGAGGAAGAAAGAGGATGACAGAGTTCGTTTGCAGTGTCGAGTGTCACTCAGAAGGTGGCATATCTGAGCAAGAGTTACCTGTGATGAGGATCAGGAAATCAAAGAACTCATGGCAAATATAAATCAGGGTTGGTTGAAATCGAGTTCTGAGTCTAATTCTAATATGAGATAAAAACATGTTTTTGAGGAACTGTCGGTTGGGAATGGGTTGTTGTATCATTCCACTCTACTTGTTGTTCCATAGGCCATGAGCAACAGAGCACATGTTTTGGCCCATGATGGCCATATTGGCATGCATGCTATGTAAAGGAGGATTCAGAAGAACTTCTGGTGGCCTGGGATGGGCAAGCAGGTGGAACATTTTCTAAGGGACTGTATGAGTTGCTCTATTAGCGATAAATCCAAGGTGTCAGTTACCAGCCCAGCGGTGACTAGTGAGGTTCCCAGTAAGGCGTGATCCACTAGTGGCCATGGACAATTGGTCCTATGACCTTGTCTGGTGGGGTTTCTGAGCATGGTGTTGTTGTCATGGCTTATTATAGGTACTGGCCAGAGGTCAAAGTGACAAATTGAACTTGTGCGATAGAATTTTCAGAATCCTTGTTTGCCAGAGAAGGTATTCCGGTTGATGTACTCACTGACAATGGGTGTTAATGTGCATCAGCACAATTTTAGAAGTTTTAAAGATTTATAGGAATAAAATACTTAAAAAGCCCCTTTATCATCCCAGGAGCAATGGTCTTGGTGAGAGATTTAATAGGGTCATCAAAGAGAATGTGCAGTTGTCATTGGCTAATGGACTGAAATGTAAGCTGGAACTCAGGAAACTCTTATGGGCTATACGCACCACAGTCAATGCAGATACTGAAGTGTCGCCATTTATATTATTAAGGGGGCATTGTGCGTGCTTCTAAAATGTTGAGGAAATGGATGGTTGGGTTTGATTCCTGAAAATAAAATAAAGGATGTGTGTTAGAAGTGGGTTAAGGCGGAGAAGAAATATGACCAAACTCATCACATGCAAGTTGCCAAGGAGTTGAAAGTGGGTCTGGGTGATGTTGTGAGGAGGAAATCAAGGTTTTCTGATCCAAGGAAAGAAGTAAAAGTAAACAAAAGTGGGGTGAAATTGGATAATGGTAAGTGGTAGGACCAGAAAGAAATTGGGTATCCAGCTGGCACTGAGGTAAACTTTTCAAAGAATACAATTTGCAATAAGAAAGGAAAAATTAATGTGCGGATAATGTGCATTTCTTGTCTCCCAGGGTACCTAGTCCTAGGGTCACTAAATTGCCTTCCTGGCTCCCTGATTATGTTTTGCAACAATGTTAGATCTACTATCATTTTGTGAGGGTGGTAGTGTCTACAAGTTGGTGTGGGCATGAAGACACGGGTTTTATGTATCTTGTGGTTTTCACACTCATTACAATGGGTTTTTATTGTCTTTTTATTTTGTCTAGTGTGAAGGGGAAGATATGTTGGGTCGTGTAATTGTATTTGCCAATGCTTGCCGTCTTGGTCTTATGCGGCTTTTGCATAGAATGTGGAAAGGGAAGGATTCTGGAATGGTGGTTGGGGAGGCAGTTCATCGAGCGGTTGGAGTGGTGTTGGAGGCTTCCCCGTGTCCTGCTCTCTGATGAATAAAACTTCAACTTAACCTGCCTTCCTGCGACTTAATAATGACCTGCTCCGATGTCACACTTTGCCCTTCTGTTGATATGTCTGATCCAATTCTTAGCGTCACCTGGAGCTCATAACATCTTATCAACGAGTTTTGTCCGAGCCTTAAAATTACCCTGTCCCATTTGTCGCAGCCAAGGTACGGTGGCAGGAAACATGCAGTCAATGAGCGCGTTGGATCAGATTTTTCAACCAATATTTGTCTGTCTTACTATGAAAATAATTGCATGAGCTCAGTTCATACAAGCAATTTGGATTGCTGATTCTTACTAAACACAGCCCTCCGGTAAAGATGCAGCGCCTGGAGACCCTGTTGGGTAGCTGTGCGCTTTATAAATGTAAATACAAATACATGATAAATTCATTATAAGGACTGATGTGAGGTTCTCTGTATTCATCATCTTGTTTTGCCTCCATCGAGCCTCTGCAGGTGAGCCTCAACATCTGTCACCTTCTTTGGTCCTTTCCTTGAGCTCCTAGTAGCATCCTCAGTTCTTTGTAGGATGGAGCTACCAATGTAGATGAGTCTGTGATCTGAGATGGCTGTGGTGAGGCTTCTCCTGGAAGCCTTTCTTCCCAGATTCACCCTATGTGCAGGTGCTCATGGCGTCCAGGAAGTGTGTGAAGGAGGGTAACACAACAGGGATGCTAAGGGTCTAAAGAGAAAACTACAATGAACCATTACACTCATAAGTAGTAAGTAAAAACGTTTGTATAAGGAGAGAGAAAAACGGATTTGAAATAATACCCATCAGCCCACCCATTGGCGGAATCTCATCATCTGGGTTTTGTTGAGAACTGGTATCTGCTAAGTACCTCCTCGATTGTATGTAGAGGAATACTAGCGACAGATCCACCAGTGATGGAGAGCCAACAAGTATAGGTGGGTGGAAAATTGAGTATTGTTGCAGTGCTCAAAAGAAATTTTGTGAAGTGGTGAAAAAGTGAGTGTGTATTAAGATTGCCTAATGTGATGCCAAGAAAACGACTTTATTAGGGGGAGGTCATCATACTGGCAAGATTAAAAGCAGAGTGAAGATAGTGTGTTAAACAAATATCATTATCAGTTGTGAAGATAGAATGGTCAACATGTTTCAGCCTTTACAAGGCTTTCGTCAGGACCTATTGGAATTACACTACTGCAACTATAAAAAGTGAAAAAGAATAAATGACCTACCAAAGATAATAATTTATACACACTCACTTTTTCACCACGTCTTTACTTACTACTTATGAGTGTAATGGTTCATTGTAGTTTTCTCTTTAGACCCTTAGCATCCCTGTTGTGTTTGTTGATAGCTAGATTGGGGGATAGGATGCAAGTTGGTCTTTAAAAACTCCCCTTAGACCCCTCTCACGTTGTGTTTTTTTGATGTGAAGGAGGGTAGTCAAACCGTGTGCTGAAGAAAAGTGTCACTGGTATGTAACTCCAAATACCGTACTGGGTACATCCTAATGTGATTGTTGTGTAAATGTACTTATTGTGTTTCCTTCCAGTTGCCCCTCAAACAATGGTTACACGAAGAAAGAACAGCGATGGCACCTTTCTGACCGGCTATGCTTATGGATTTTATCCCAGAGACATTGAGGTGAAATGGGTCAGGAATGGTGTAGAGATGCCCTGGAAATCCAGCGAAATCTTGCCAAACCCTGACGGAACCTACCAGGCCAAGAAAACTGTGGAAGTTCATGAAGGAGATGATGAGAGAATGTACAAATATGAGGTGTATCACAGCAGCCTGCCGGACACTGTGACCGTGATGTATGGTAAGTGCATGCACTTTGGTCTGTAGCGGTTGATTGTGACGGTGGTGCACATATTGACTTCATATGGTCCTTGGTTTGATCTATTACTGTCACAGGCGCCAGGCCCAGCCACACAAGTGTGTACTGTTTTAATGGGGGGGATTTGTGGGAATGCTGGTGGTAGAAATTTTGTAGATCCCTGCAGATTTCAGAAGTTTTCCTCATGAAAGTATGAGGAAAATGAGAGAGTTTAGCCAAAGACTGAGGTTTGAAGGGCATTCTGAGAAAACCTAGTGTGATCCATGCAGGTCAGCCCACCCTAAACTCCCCTACAAACAAATGCCTTTGTTGCAGAGCGCGCAAGCCACTCTGTAAGTATAGTTAGAATTCCCAGAAACAGGATTTCCTTTTTCACAGTTAATAACTTTGCACCCATCTGACAAATCTGTGCAAAACCATGAAGACTTATTCCTTTTTAGGTTTCGCCTGGCGTCCACTGTGCAGCAGTGTTCGCGCAGGCAAAATCTTATGTTAGAACAGTACGGGGCTTTGTCCAGCCTCTCTCTTCCATTGGCTAGCTCCATAAATGGAGGCTAGCCATTGGAAGAGAGATGTGTCAATCTTCGCGGGAGCAGATTCGTGGGTGTTCCGCTGTTTTTTTCGCTCTCCGCCCCTTTGCGATCGTCATTGCAGCGGTGGGCGGTGGTTTATTTATTTATTTTTTAAAGGTTTGTTTTGGCCATTTTGAAAGTGTCGTTTGCAGGGGTGGGTTGCGCGATTTCAGTTTCCTGGTTTATCCATGCGAAGCTCTGAGGCAGAGGAAACAGATAACAGCTGAAATGGGGTGGGCTACTGAAGCAACCTTCACTCACGCCAAATATTTTGCGGGTCAGGGAAAGGAGAGGCTGAGTCTCCAATAAACTCCAAGTTTATTCAATCCAAATTCAGGAGCCCAGGTTTTGCATGTCCTGAATCCAAGCGGAGTCTAGTTAAACCGCAGCTGTAAACGATGGCGAATGAATGCAGAGCATAAGGCTATACAGAAGAAATACATATGAAAATAAACAAGGGAGCGCCTGCACGCTGAAACGAAGCATCATAACTGTAAGTGTAATAGTCACAAACAAAGGACAAAGTGAAACGCTGCGGCAGAGAACAATGCACTAAAACATAATTCAGTAACAGTCCACGAAACAACAACCTCCCCAGTTACTCATGGACGTTAAGCTTGGTTGCCCCAGTACGACCTTGCACCGCCCTTTGATAATATTCGCACTATAAAAATCGTAATTCAGTACTCCTAATCTTGTAACCAAGACCGTATAGTTAAACCCGTACGGACTCCATTACCAATGAGCACTTCTGCGTTTTATGTAAACAGAGCTACTATTGGCACAGGATACCAACGATTCTCCAATCCCAGGCCACTTTACATATTACGACCTCCCCCGACCACTCTCAGCGTACTTTCTGCCGTGTGATTGGCAGTCGTATGACCCGGAAGTACTGAAATTACGGAAAGACGTGGAAGTGCTGAAATTACTTACCAACGCCGCCCTTAAAAAAGATCAATTTCCTACAACGGACTTTGGGCTGAATTTACGGACAGACCTTGTAAGTGGGGCAAGCTATAGGGGCTTTGTTGGGAGAGAAGCCTATATAGGGATATCAATCTGGTGTTCTTTAGGTGCTTGTTAACAGCAATAACACTTTCAAAGGACATGGCAGTGGGTTGTCAGATGGGTACTTGCTCAAGAGACTACTTTATTCCAAAGGAACAGTCCTATTTCATAAAATCCTGCAAGAGATCCAAAGTGTGGCAGAAAACCTCTAAGTGTTTGCGTGAATACCAGGGGTCTCATAGGTTCAAAAGATGTCAGTCACAGACGGTCCTTCTCAGCGATTACACCGACCCCTTGAAGCATATGAAGGCCACGGCCGAATATTACATTAGGCCTGCCAAATTGCTGCCCGTGCATTCAAAGGAAGCCAGAGGGAGGGGAGGAGCAATCCAAGGAATACAGAACAATGTAAGTGCACGATTGCAGAGATTAAGTGGAATTGTATGGCTATGTCAGAGGTAGGTAAATAGGTAGACCAGAACAGCTCTGTAGTGGTCTCGAGAAACTAGTAGTATAGCCTTTTGCAGATAACAAGTTGGTATTAAAAACCTTAGAGAGCGTGGAATCATGAAGGGAACAGGGGGATTTGTCAGGTCCCTTTCCGGTGAACCAAGGGGTACGCCAGGGTTGTGTACTGGCTCCCAACCTTTTCTGCCTCTACCTGTCTGTGCTTGCTCTCCTGAGTGTGTGTGTGGCTCTGGGTGGGTGTGTGTGGCTCTGGGTGGGTGTGGCTGGCTCTGGGTGGGTGTGGGTGGCTCTGGGTGGGTGTGGGTGGCTCTGGGTGGGTGTTTGTGGCTCTGTGTGGGTGTGTGTGGCTCTGGGTGTGTGTGGCTCTGGGTGTGTGTGTGTGGCTCTGGGTGTGTGTGTGTGGCTGGCTCTGTGTGTGTGTGGCTGGCTCTGGGTGTGTGTGTGTGGCTCTGGGTGTGTGTGTGTGTGTGGCTCTGGGTGTGTGTGTGTGGTAGTAATTTCTGTCTGTTGAGCTCGTCCGTAGCTATTGGCAATGTAAATGACAATGCCATTTATTTATCTGTTTTCAAAACCAACACATATATACACATTTTTGTCATTTACAATGCCAATAGCTCTAACTTTTCCAAAGGTGAAACCGTTGCATTGTAAATGCTTGTTCTACATTGACAGATGAAGCAAAACTTGGCGGAGATTCGTCAAGGGGGTGCAAAGAAAAAAGGGGGGCTCCCAAAGTGTATTTTTGCACTAATGCATTTCCCATAGACTTTGTACTCGCATGTGGTGTACAGATGATCCTTTTTTTTATGGCGGTCTTTTTCCTTTTATAGTAGTTACATTGCCTATGGTGTATACAGATTCCGCGTACATCGTAGGACGCCATCTCCGAAGAACGCCCCGACATCCTCCACTCCACTATCTGTCCAGTCCTGTATCCTGGCCCTCATAAGTCTACCTTGTGGTGTGGGGAGCCCCAGGATGGGGATGTTAGGGGCGTAAGGGGTCGCCGCAGAAGTGTATGACAGTGCCTTCCTCCAGCAGTGTAAGGCTGTTTTCAAAAGGGGAGGGCTATCTATGGGAATCTTGGCTTTTGGTAATAGTAAAGAGTGTAGTTCGCCCCGATCTAACTTATGGGGCATAAACCCAATCTCCTGCAAATTTCTCCCTGCCGTCCAGAAGGAGAGCCATTGGAGTTGACTGGCATAGTAATAGCTTCTGAAGTCAGGGACACCCAGGCCGCCACTCTGGGTCCCCAGTTGCAACTTCCGCAGGCCTATTCGTCAACGGCCAGTGCCCCAGATAAGATTCACCAGTATAGTATTCAGTGAAGTAAAAATGGACTGTAGAAGGATCACAGGCAGGTTTACGAAATAATATAAAAGACGAGGCAACATCACCATTTTCGTTATGGCGATTCTCCCCATCACAGACAACGGCAGAGAGGTCCAGAAGGCCACACTGGCCCGAACGGCCGTTATAGCTTGCACTATGTTGCCTTCAATCTGATCTGCCTGCCTTCTGTAGATATGAATACCTACGTATTTAAAGGTGTCAGGGGCCACTGGCAAGGTATAATCGCCACACTGTAAGTTAAGGGGGGGTACGGTATTTCGACTTCCCGGGGTTTATAGTCAAACCTGACAGGCGTGCAAAAGTGGCAAATATATCGGGTAGCGGGGCATTATCTGCTTTCAGATCTCGTAGAAAGAGAAAGATATCATCAGCGTAGATGGAGAGCAATTGATCCCCACCATCAATGGGGATGCCAAGCTGGTTCGCTGAGCCTCGCAAAGCTATGGCCAGGGGTTCTAGCGCCAGCACAAACAGCAGGGGAGACAGTGGGCACCCTTGCCGCGTGCCCCTGTGAATAGTGTATTGTTTTGATATGTACTGGCCAGTGCGTGCCCTGGCCGTGGGGCAATGTATACAATAATTGCACCCATTTCAGGTACTTATCCGGGAACCCAAACCATTGCAGCGTGGCGAACATGAATTCCCAGGAGAGAGAATCAAAGGCCTGTCTAAGATCCGGTTGATATGCATCCCGCCGACGGGTACGCAGAGGTGGTGACCGTCATTACATGGTGTAACTGTTGAGTATTTAGGGAAGTGCTTCGGTTCGGTAGGAACCCACATTGGTCCCGGTGTATGAGTTTATTGAGAAATGGCTGTATACGATTGGCCAGGGCCTTA
Source organism: Lissotriton vulgaris (assembly GCF_964263255.1). Classification (NCBI taxonomy): domain Eukaryota; kingdom Metazoa; phylum Chordata; class Amphibia; order Caudata; family Salamandridae; genus Lissotriton; species Lissotriton vulgaris. The sequence continues at coordinate 18,913,745 of NC_141693.1, read as the reverse complement.
CTTAAGATTTTGTATTCCGTTGCTAGCAGGGAGAGGGGTCTATAGTTAGCCAACTCAGTGTTATCCCTCCCCGGTTTAGGTATCGATGTAACCAGCGCTTGCTTGGTTGAAGTCGGTAAGTAACCTCTCTCAAAGGCAACCTTGTACACCGATTTCAGTGTTGGGACCACGGTCTCTGAAAAGGTGTGGTAAAACTGAACCGGGAGTCTGTCAAGGCCAGGTGCTTTGTTGCGATTCAGACCTTTAATCGCAGCTCGGATTTCCTGTTGAGTTATTGGGCCATCTATGACTTTTTGCATATCTTCTGAGACTACCGGAAAGGGGAGATCTTGCAAAAACTCCTAGTTAGAGTGGTCATCTATAGGAGCAGGCGGTGCATAAAGCTCTTCAAGATGATCATAAAAGGCATTGTTTATTTCACTTTGTGTGTGAACCATGTGTCCCTCAGGTGTACGGATACTAGTTATAGTCGGCGGATCTGGTCTATCCCTCACTATAGGAGCCAGTAGTGCACCGATCTGCTTCTGTGTGTTTTATTTGAAGGAATACACAGTGGCCCACAGTCCGTAGTGTCTCTAACACGTCTGCATGGTCTATGTGGGCGGCTTGCAGCCCCTCTCGTTTGCTCGGATCAGACACAGCCTCCTGTTCAAGTATATACAAGCGTTGTTCTATGTCCTTTAAGCGTTCGTGTATTTCCTGTCTGGCCCCCACTATCTGCCCGATCGATGCCCCCCTAACCACCACCTTCAGAGCGTCCAATTCAATTAGATTAGAGGAGGCTGTGTCCCAATTTTTGGCTAAGTAGTTAGTGATAGTGTTGGAAAGAGTTGTGCGAAAGGGGGCGTCTTCTAGTAATTGTGGATGGAGCATCCAGGTGGGCACAGGGGTAGGCACCCTACCCTAACCGAGTGTGAGCTGTAAAGGGCTGTGGTCGGAGAAGATTTTTGCTAAGTATGTGGAGTGCTGAGTCTGGGTGGTGGTGGACCTGGAGCAGAGGAATCTATCGATGCTGGTATGGAGACTGTGCACTGAAGAGTAATAGGAATATTCCTTGTGGGTAGGGTAGAGGCATCGCCCTGTGTCAGTAAGTGACCAACCCGTAGCCCAAGTTAGGAAGTGTTCAGCCAGTTTGCCAATGCTCGTGCCCTGAAGGGGCTGGTGTGACCTATCTAGGGTAGTATCTAATATACCATTCCAGTCCCCTCCCAGCACCCAAGGGATACCGTCCCAGTCCACCAGTGCTGTTCCCAATCGGTGTAAAAAACGCTCTTTTTCAAAATTGGGCGCGTAAACGCTGCCGAGGACCACCAAGGAGCCGTCCAGTGTACCTCTCACCAGAATATACCCTCCTTGGTCATCAACCCTGCGTTCTAGCTCCAGGAAGGGGACCCCGTGGCGTACCCAAATTGTTGCACCCCTAGCAAAAGCAGAGTAATTAGTAGAGTAAATCTGCCCCCTCCATTTCTTGTGCATTTTTTGAGTCTCAGACTCGGTCAAGTGGGATTCCTGGAGGAACGCGATCTGCGTCTTATGTCTAAGGAGGTAAGCATGAATGCGATGTCGTTTCTAGATTGCCCCCAACCCTCGTACACTCCAAGTAAGTAAATTATAAGACCCTACCGTGCTAACAGTTCTCTGCATGTTCCTGTGTGTAGTGTGTGGTTCCCCCACACGTGGGGTAAAATATCACAGCTAGCCAGAAACGTCAACAGGACTTGGCGCAGCGCCCAAAATGTGCTGTGCCCAACAACATTGTACAAACAATGCATAACAAATAAGGGTGCATACGCCAATAGGGGGTAGCTGTCCATAGACGTGGTCCTACTCATACAAAGGTCCGTGATCCGACGGCTCTACGGGACCTTTCCCCGGGTGGGGGGTGTCGTAGCCAGATGCGTCAGAGACCGTCTTCCTGTCTCTGCCGGGTGTGGGTAGAATAATTCCGGAGCCCCACAAGTGTTCAACCCAATTTGTACTATATAAGGTTTCATAATCTATATTTTTTTACCAAATCTTTTAGGCATTTACATTAGAAAACAGTACAAGTCAGAGTAATAACATGCACAGGACCCATAATGATGAAGTAGAAAAAAGGATATGCCAGGCTCCAGGGCGTGGAGTCCGTATGTCATCAGTGCACAGCAGTTCTCAGAGTCTAATTAGCTCCTCATCCCCGATCAGTCATCAATTATATCATCAGCTGCCCATGGCGTGATCGTGGGGAAAAGAGTTATGCTATGTTCAGAGTCTGAGTGTAGCGTGCTATCCTCCGAATCCGTGTGGAGTTTGTTGGGGTCTTCACGGAAGGCGACAGCAATGGCTCCTTCTTGATCACGCCGTTGTTGTTCCCGTGAGGGGCCAGCACCTCTGCTGTTCTTGTTGGAGGTCTGAGAAAGATGAGAGGTCCGTTTCGGAAGGGCACCTGAGTCCTGTGAAGAAAGGTCCGAGTGGCTGAGTTGGCTAGGACCAATACACATGACTTCCATTCACTCTTCAACATCCACCGGGCTTTCGAAGAAGTAAGTCTTTTTGTCGTGAATAATTTTCAGCCGAGCAGGATACAGCAAAACATATTTGAGTTGTGCTTTCTGGAGTTTTTCCTTTACGGCTTGATAGGACAATCTCTGCCTCTGCACTAAAACGGTATAGTCAGGGTACAATGAGATACAATGATTTTCAAATTGGATGAGCGACTTTTCCCTCGCTTTCTGGAGTAGTGTGCCGCAGTCCCTGTAATTTAGGATTTTAACTATCAGGGGGCGGGGTGGTGCGCCGGGTCCGGGCTGGCCAATCGGACACCTGTGGGCTCTTTCAATGTAGAAGTATGGGGAGAGGCCCTCAGGGGCTATGTTGTCTCTGAACCATTGTTCCATAAATTCTGCTGCCCTACCCCCTTCGCTGCGTTCCGGCAGACCAATAACGCGTATATTATTGCATCTATTCCTGCTCTCTGCATCCTCCACCCGATCCATAAGCGTCATCATCTGCTGTTGTAGCTCTTTTATAGTAGATGAGTGGTCTGCGACCTTGGGGGTGAGGTCAGCGATAGATTGTCCGTGTTCTTTAACTGTGTCAGCTAGCTTGCCATGGTCCGCCCTGAGTGGCGTCAGCCCAGTGGTAAGAGTCCCTATCTGCAGCTCGAGCGATGACCAAGAGTCACGGATCTCTTTAAGTATGAGGTCTAGTTTATCAGGTGTTCCGTCAGTGTGATCCATGGAAGCTGTTCCCGGCGAGTGGGGTCGGCTAGTGAGTTCAGTCCCATGGGGTGGGGGGTCAGTCCCTTGTTGGCCCTCCAGCGTCTTTGTCTGATTCCTGCCCATGTTGTGGACCCTAGGCCAAGTTCAGCCCCAGCTCGTTTCCGTGGGTATCAGGAGAAGTGTTTGCAATGCCCTGGGCAGTGGTATACCCACAACTTCATTTCTTAACTAGTGGAGGACAGGGCGAGCGCCGCAGTGGAGACCCAGCGATCCCAGGAGAAGGCAAACCTCAAAGGGGGTGAAGCTGCGCCAAATCCCTCCTCCCTCCGGAAGCCTGCAAGGTCGTCTCACCCACACGACAACCAATCAGTTCGACCGCCCACAGGGGTGAGTGAGTCGGTTCCACACTGCGCTTAGCCAGGCGGGCCCAAATGTTCCAACAGGGATAACTATTGGTGTACCACAGTAATCCAAGGCCAGCCAGTGTGCATGGCTCTATAGGTGAGCTATGGTACGTATCGTAGGAGGACTACACTTGGTTCCCTCCGGTAGATGCAGACAGTCCGCACCGGAAAGGCAGGTCCAGTAGGTGGGGGGGGTGCAAATAGGAAAGGCAGCTTGTACAGAGTCACTCTATACCGTGGGGCGGGGGAGAGAGAACCGTCCCAGACTGGTACCCCACAGTAAGGCACCGTCACTCCCTCAAGGCCTGCTGCAGATGTCTGTATCAGCCTGGCCTGTCTTTCCACCGTGGATGAAGGGCCCACCTAGGCGTCTCAGTCTCTCCAGCAATCTCAGGGCTAAGGCGCCAGGGCCAGTGCGGGAGCGCACCCTGTCTTTATTCCCCACATTATTCCAGGAATGGATTTACCGCCTCGTTGCCACTCCACCGCTGTTATGCCGCAACTTCACCCAGTCTCTGACTCCAGGGCGGCTCCGCCTCCGAGCCGCTTGGTCAGCCACGGCCCCACACCAGGGGCTCCGGCGGCGTGGTGGCGCCTCGCGATGAAGCGGAGCCTCGGTGGGTCCGCAGTGGGCTGAGGCCGAGAGCGCCGGTGGATCCGCAGTGGGCAGAGGCCGGGGGCCGCAGCGGTGTTCAGTCGCGGGGACGAGCCCGTGCCACGGCGCCCGCCGGCTTCTGTATCAATCGCGTGCTCGGTTGTAACATAGGCCCCGGTCTCCGTCCACACCCTGCAGCAGGTAGGCCACAGTCAGGACCCTCCCCGCGGCGCAGCCCCCAGGTATAATCGTGGTGCCCTCATACCATCCCACATGCAGTGTTTGTAATTCGCAGCTCAGTGCGCCACTCCAGGGCAACGATCCCCGCACGTCCGTGTACGGTTGCACTTCACCTCACGCCGGGGTCCCCCACGCGGTGTAGCCGCTCCCCGGCGGCGGTCGATGGGCAGGCAGGACAGCGCTAACCAGAGCCAGGGAGTTCTTGTTTTACCTGGCCAGTGTCCACTTTCAGGCCGGGGCAGCCACAGCCGCGCACGGGATCGCTTCGCAGCGGGGCCCAGATTCCGCCCGTGTCTCGTGTCAGGGTGGCCTCAGGCTGTAGCTCCAGCAGCTCACCATCTTCCAGGTTGATCGGGGAATTTTTCAGTACAGGGGGCTCCAGCGACCCGGGACCCACGTTCCGGTCCAGCATTAGGCAATGTGACGGCACAGGATAAGTTATTCCCCCCCAGGAGGTCCAGAGCTCTATTGGAGCACGACCGCCATCTTAGGGAGCCAGCCACGCCTCCTTGTGTACAGACGATCCTTGATGGCAGATTAGGTAGGTAGGGCAAGTATTTTTTAAGTTATAACATTTTTTTACTTGGAGATTTCTGTTGTTGCAGTAGTTTTGCAAACTTTTGCGAAAGTACTATGGTACGTGCTGATGACAAGATATTATGGAGTTGGCTAATGATTGCCTTTACAAAAGAGAAAAGGCAGCCTTGTTGTTTTCAGTGCCCTTTGGCTTAGTTCTGGGTGAAGACCTTAGATATAGGTAAGTATTAGGTCTTAGATTTTTCCTAACACTTTATTAAAGTAGTAACAGGTAGGGAAAAGTATAAGTTTCTATATATTTGAAAAAAGTATAAAGGACTATTGCTGTGGTACCTAGGAAGTACCACAGTACTTACAATTTCGAAAAAAACATTTGTCTAAAAGTGTAAAATACACTGTATAGTGTACTACAGTGTTTTTCCAATTTTTTGTATATTTTATTCTTTATTAAAAAAAAGTCTACAGAGTACCACTGCAATACCAACACATTATTGGGCTATTTAAAAAAACAAAAAAAGTATATCATTTTTTAACAAACACTTGACTTGCTAGGTACTAATGTGGTACACCATAAACTTAAAAAATATATATAAATACATTTCTTCACATAATAGCACTTTAATAAAGTGCTAATAGGTAGAGAACAACGATAAAACGTACTACTTACCTATATCTAAGGCCTTAACCTAGAACACTAGCAAAGTGTAGTAAAAATAATATGACTGCCTTTTAAATTTTGTAAAGACAGCAATTAGCCAATCATATACTGCCATGTCATCGCCATGTACCACTGTATACAGCGAAGTTACAGCAGTGTACCATGTCCCAATGTATAACTGAGGCCCAAATGTATTACTGTATCGCGTTCCCTTGCATCACGCTTGGCCTCGCATGGGCATCGCAATACTTCAGTTACATCTACAAAGCGACACATCATGCTTGGCCCCGATAGATTGGTAAATCTGGTGAGGCAGCTGAAAGCGCTGGCTTGGGTTAAACTGCATAACATATTGTACATTCCTGCCAAATTTCAGGTACATTGAAATGAAATGAAATGAAATGAAAAATTCCACTTATATAGCGCATGGCTACCCAGAGGCCTCGCAGCGCTGTTGACTGATTACTGTGTCGGCCACCGGGTAAATCAGTACGCCTTTGAAAACAGGTAGGTTTTTAAGTCTCTCCTGAATGACATCAGGTTGTCGTTTTGTCTGAGAGGTAAAGGCAAGGAGTTCCATGCCTTTGCCGCTGAGTGAGTGAACGAACGGCCACCCCAACGGGCTTTCTTAATTTTTGCCTTAGTAGCCAAATGCAATGACGCCGACCGAAGGGTTCTGGGTGGCGCGTAAGGCAACACTAAGGGGTACAGCACTGCCGGGCCAGTTCGATGAAAAGATTTGTGCAAAATGCACATGGCCTTAAACAGTGTTCTTGCAGCCACTGGGAGCCAATGAAGCTCCTTTAGGCCTGTTCTCGCTGACTGCCAGCGAGGAATGTTAAACAATAGGCGTGCGGCACAGTTTTGAGTGACTTGAAGTTTTTTTGTCACTGTTAACGGGGCCCCTAGGTATAAAACATTTCCATAATCCAGACGAGAGAGTATCAGGGCCTGAACCATGACCCTTCTCGCCTGGAATGGAAGTAAGGGGAGCACTTTCCTGATCATTTTCATTAGCCCCACACATACAGAGGCAGTTTTAGTGGCTTGGACGGAGAAATCCAGCACTCTATCCAGCCAGATTCCCAAGCTCTTTATCTGGTCTTTAGAGGGGGGGGGAGCACCGAGGCACGAAGGCCAGATTGACATCAGGGAGGTGGGAGAAGAGTTGCCTAGTAACATAATCTCGGTCTTCTCCCCGTTGAGTTTGAGATGGGAGAGTTGCATCCACCCAGCTACAGCCTCTAAACACGGGCCCAAGGTGTTAGACGAGCCCTCCTTGTGGGCCAAAGAGACCACAAGTTGGGTGTCGTCTGCGTAGGTGACAATCCGCACACCAAAAGGGAGAACTATCTTCTCTAGAGGCTGCATATAAACATTGAATAATGTGGGGCTCAGGGAGGAGCCCTGTGGAACCCCACAACTGAGCGGATGCTTTGATGATACCACCTCGCCTTCAAATACCTGGAAAAAGCGTTCCTCTAAAAAAGAGGTCAGCCACTTCAGGGCCGCGCCCGACACCCCCATGCCCTTCAAACGATGTAGTAGTGTGGCATGGTTAACAGTGTCGAACGCGGCACTGAGGTCCAGAAGTATAATAGCAGTTTTTCCACCTTGGTCCATTATAGCTCTGGCTGCCTCTGTGACTGCCAGGAGGGCGGTCTCAGTACCATGCTGAGGACGAAACCCTGTTTGGGAGACCTGTAGAAGTTTATTGGACTCCAAATAGTCTCCTAATGTTTTGTTGATATGTCTCTCCAACAACTTACTCATCCACGTAAGCAGCGAGATCGCGCGGAAATTGGATAGATTGTTAGAATCCAAGTTCGGCTTTTTCAGTAAAGCCCTAACCAACGCGCATTTCCATGTAGATGGGACAGAGTTGGAGGTAATGGAGGTATTAAGAACCTCCAGCATAGACGGGCGAATGGCGTCTATTGCTTTTACTAAAGTCTGGGGCGGAGCTGGGTCATTTGGTGATCCTGAGGTGACCTTCTGGACCAAAGTATCTAAGGTATTGGAGTACAGATGAGGAAAGGTAACCAAAGAGCATGAGACATGCGGATCTGAGTCTAAAGCAGAGGGGGAGAATATGCCATCGCCATTTATCGCTAGTTGAGAGTAGATGGCCTGAATCTTCTGAGAGAAGAAAGTGGCAAGATCCTCGCAGCGTGCCTGTGCACCCTCTGATGGTGGTCTTTCAGACGGAAGGGATATCAGAGATTTTGCAATTATAAAAATTTCCCTAGGGGAATTGGCTGCCATATTGATTTTAGTTTCATAAAATTCGGCTTGGGCAAGTTTTATTTGGCTCTTATAATGTCTTATCGCTGCTCTATACATTCATACGCCACTCCAATTTACGCTATTCCACTACAGTCTATGCCACTCCAGTATATACTGTTCTACTGTATGCCACTGCACTCCACGCTAATCCACTCAACGCTGTTCCATTCTACGCCACTCCACTCTATGCCACTCCATTCTATACCTCTCCACTATACACTACTCCACTGTACGCTACTCTACTCTATAGTGTTCCAATGTATGCCACTCAATTTTACACCACTCCACTGTATGCCATTCCACTCTATGCTACTCCACTCTACACTATTCCACTCTACGCCACTCCACTGTACTCCACTCTACTCTATATTGTTCAAATGTATGCCACTCCATTCTACACCACTCTACGCTACTCCACTCTCCAATCTACACCAATCCACTGTACGCCGCTCCACTCTACGCTATTCCACTCTATACCACCCCACTCTATGCCACTCCGCTCTACTCTTCCACTCTGCACCATTCCACTCTACACCACACTATTCCACAATATGCCACGCCACTGCATACTATTCCACTCTATGCCACACTACTCCACTCTATGCTAGTCCACCCTCCACTGTACGCCACTCCAATCTACGCTATTCCACTCTATGCCACTCCACTTTGTGCTATTCTACTGTATGCCACTCCACGTTATTCCACTGGATGCTACTGCACTCTGCCACTCAACTGTATTCTATTTCACTCTACTTCACTCTGCTGAACCCCACTCCAGTCTAGACCAATCCACTCTATGCCCCTCCACGTTACTCCACTCTGTGCTATTCCACTGTATGTAAATTCACTCTACTCCACTCCACAACACTCTTCGCCCCTCCATTCTACAGACAATACTCCATTCTATAGCACTCCGCTGTGTACTCCAATCTATCGAAGTGTGCACCACGCTAGTTTACTCTATACCATTGTATGATAAACAACTCCCTCTATACCACTCCACACCACTTTACTGCATTCTACTTTGACACACTACTACACTCAACTCTACTCTAGTCTACACCACTCTACACTACTCTATTCCACTCAACTTTACAAGACTTTATGCTACTTCACTCTACCTCACTGTACCACACTCTACTGTACTTCACACCACTCCACTGTAAAATACTCTAATCCAATCTGTGGCACTCCAAAATATGACACTTTCCAAGACTTTAGGATACGCCAATCCACTCAACTTTATGACACAGCTCTCAACTCTATGACACTTTACTCCACTGTATGATTCTCCACACCACACTACTGCAGAAAAGGACAGTCCAGTCTATTACACTTTACTCCACTTTAACCTAAGCAACACTCAACTCCATTGTACATTACTTTACCCCACTCTACGCCACTGTCCAACACTCCACTCCACGCTTCTCCACTCTACGACACTCTCCGCCATTCTATATAACTCCACTCTACAAAGCTCTACCACACTCCATGCCACTCTACCACATTCTACTCCACTCTCTGCCCTTACACTCCACTGCACAACACACTATTCCACTCTACGACATCCCACAACACACTCCACTGTACTACACTTTACCCCACTGTAAGCTACGCTACTCCTCTCTACTCCACAAAACTCGATCCTTCTTTGGTCATTTACCAGTGTTGGACTTGTCAGGACGATTGGCTCAAATGCAGCCCCCATTGATTCTGCTTTCACAGGCAACTCAAGTTTCCATGCACCGACCAACATGAGGTGTGTAACTTGTGCCTCTTTCCATTTGGAACCCACCTGTGAGGCCTGTAAATCCTTCCGATCTAAGATAACGCTGCGTGATTGACGCCTCAAGATGTCCTGACGCAGGGCCGAGGAGACATCCAACATCTTCAGCCCAGAGGACCTTCAGGAGTAAGGTTATGCCCGGGGTCGGCAGCAGATGAGGGCAGCTTTGAGTCTGAGCTTGAGATGTAGACCTCACACTGGGACAAGCTGTAAGTACAGAATCACCTTCATCCCGGCCCCAGCACCAACCGGTCATCCACCATGAGCCACATACCTGCCATGGGCCAAACAAAGTCTTCCGTCAGGCTGCCACTGTCGTTGGGTCATTTTCTGCAGTAAACAGCTATGTCAGAAACGTCCTGCCCTGCCTCGGTGCCAAAAATGCAGCAGAAGATGCATGGTCCCAAGCCGACTCCCACACCATCGGAGTCAAGCTGACCATCGGAGCCGAAAGCGCCAGCACCGAAACATCGGTCCAGCTCGGCACCAAAGCTGGCACCTTTGGACCTGGGACAATCGGCATTGAAGCCCTTGGTGCTGAAAGCTGCATCAGAGTTGAAATCTTACTCCTTCCCGAAACAAACAGCCGGATCCAAACCTATGGAGCCAGTCCTTCAATGGCTCCAATAGGAGATAGACTGCAGACAACAGAACCTCGTCATCCCGCCAGACACTGGCTGTATTTTATCAAGACCTCCATCCACTGCTGCCCAGCCAACCAAAAGACAAATAACTTTTGAGGTGGCTTTGGACATTCCTATACCGATAAAGTATAGGAAAAAGAGTGACAAGGCTACTAGCACTGTGCACCCCACTCCACCACCACCACCTGTTGCCCCTCCTTCACCACTTGCACCAGAACAATATTCCCCGGAGCCTGAGGGGTCTAAACATTCTTTTGGGGGGTAAGTAGATGAGGGAGACCGGTACTCCATACCACCTCCTGATGATCAGTGGGACACATTCGATACCGAACCACCCACAGATACAGACCCCGGTTTATACTAAGTGAAGCCCTCTCCTGCAGACGACACCACTATATACCATGATGTCATAGGTAGTGCAGCCACATACCATAAGGTTAAGCTCCACACCGACCCTTTAGCAGAAGATGTTTTTATCTGAAACCACCTCCTTTTGCCAGAAATCAGCACAGTATCTACTGATGCTTAAGGGTATGCTCAGGCACACCAGACATATTCAAAGAACCAGTCGAGCCCTGTGTCATGACTCCAAAGGTCGATAAAAAGTACAAGGCATCTCCATCTGATCCAACATACTTTAAAGGCCAGCTGCCTTGTGATTCACTGGTGGTCGCTACAGCGAGAAAAAGGGCAAACTCACAAACATCTGGTGGGGAATTAACAACAGACGATAGTAGGAAGATAATGCAGCAGGGAAGAGGGGGGCTGCCCAGTCTGCCAGTCACTGGGGAACTTCCAACTCCTTTGGCCTCCTCTCCTGCTACGATAGAGCTTACTGGGATGAGATGAAGGGGCTCCCCCAACATATCCCAGATGAATACAAAAAGAGGGTATTAGAAATGGGGGTCTCTAGTTGGCAATGGTTTGCACCTTTGTCCAAATAGGGACCCTTGTTTCTAGTCAGAGAAAGGGGGATACCCTATTGGTAGCTTGGCACGAGCAGACAGGCTTATCTCAAAGGCAGTGTGTAAAGCATTTGTGAACACATGCAGTAATACAATGAAAACACTACAAATGGACACCACACCAGTTTAGAAAAATAAGTAATCTTTATCTAGATTTAACACAAGACCAAACGACAAAAATTCACAATCAGTATTAAAAAATATGACTTTCAAATGGTAGATATAGCTTAGTTCAGTGTAGATGGTAAATGCGACACTTTACTCTTGTTGGAATTAGGGTAGCCTGGCCTAGGGCAAGACTAGCATTTCAGAGGCACAGTGTTAAGGTTGCAGACCACCCAAAAGTAATTCCACGCAATAGCACTCAAAAAGAAAACACTACACCAAAATTATATGAAAATACGTGCTGCTTTATAAAAATAATATACTCTTCAGTTTCAAATTATACAGTGCAAGTCATTATAGGTTATCTTAGTATCGGCAACCACATTTCTAAGACTATTAAGTAAATTACTAAATTATCCTCTTCAGCACTCTTAATCTTATTACACAGACACCTTTAGTAAGTAACTCCTTTCTTCTGGCAAACAATTGATAAGGTGCAACAATTCAGCTTCAATTGGAATCACAATTCAATACCTATCAGTTTCAAAAGGAATCACAATTCAGTACATTACAGTTGAACTAAGAGGCTCAACTACTGAGCAATTGATTAAAGGGGAACAGGTTTATGATCTCAATTAGCCTAGATCACCCTGGCCAGTTTGTATACAGAGAAGGCCTCCTCCCAGTAGTCAGTTCCAAGGTTATCACCAAGAAGAATAGCTAGATTCACTCCTCCAACGCCTTAATGTAAAGTTCCTCAGATTTCTGTCAACCAAGAACCCTGGTCATTAACTGTGAGGGTGTTGGGAATCACCCCTGATATTAGCAAATCTCTCTGCCTGAAAAAGGGCTCCCTGGCATCCGTTTTCCCACACCCCCACTCTCCTTACTTTGGATTCACAGAATGGGGGTCGTCCTGCTCCAGGCTGATAGAGGAACAGCAATGAAGGGGGGTCGAGGAACTGAGGCTGGGGAGGCCCTCACGCCTCAAAACTCTCCGTAATGCTCACTCTCCCCACTCGAGCCAGCTCCTCTGCGTGGCACTCGAGGGGAAGGTTATGCCAATTTCAACTGCCCCCAGGCCGCTTTCAGGCCTTTCAGATTCCCCCTCCCGGCTCGGCCAGCTCCTCTGCGTGGCGCGCGAGCCGAGGGAGAAGGCGGGACTCTCTCTGGGTTCCCTGAGGCGGCCGGCGCTCCTTCCGATGCTCGGCGGGGCCGCTTCCTTCTCTGACCTGCGCAGTAGCGCTCGCCCTGATGCTGCTAATCTCCGCCTACGCTCCCAGGAAGGAGGCGTCCACCCGGGCCTGCTCGATCATAGGCCCCTCCTGACAGGGACACTACCACGCTGGGGCATGCGCGAGGGAGCAGCGTCTCCTTCTTGGAGATCGCGCACTCGCGACAGCGCCTTCCCACACTCTCCTCAACTCCGGGGCAACCACCACAAGCCGGCTCCTCACCTCCTGATCAGCACAATGCTCCGCACGGCGCCGCTTGTCTCGCGCCGGATAGGGCAATACAGCTGGTCACTTCACTGTCTCCTCCACCACAGGTAGGAAGAGGGACACGATGGCGATGTGGCGCTAGGGGAATGGGGGCTGCCAGCAGTCGGGCTGTGACCACTGGATGAACTGGATGAGGGGAAGGGCACTAGGATTACCCTCACTTCGTTGGGAACCCTGGCTGCAATAACCTCACTGGGGTCCTTAACTGGAACAGTCACTTTGTAGTCCTATGCTGGGCAGAGGACTTTACTCCTCAGTAGAAGAAGGTGATTGGGAGGGATTGGTCAGGGGTTGAAGGGGGAACGTCCTCCTGTAGTGGCTGTCTGTCACAAGGACAAACTAACTGCTCCCAGTGCGTCCTCCTCCTCTCACCACTGCCTCACTCCTCCTCTCTCTGGTCAGCACAAAATGGCTTCCCTGCATTCCGCCTTATATAGGCTGCCCTTCAGTGGTCCAGAATGGACCAGAAGGTTCTGGAATGCCCTATGTTAGGCTATGGCCAAGTTCTGGATGTGACAGTTGGGGCAGTTGGCGGCCACCATTTTAGGTGGTGCCAACTTTCCTGTCAGAACAGGCCTCTGGGCCTGAGGTAAAAGTCTATGAGGGGGAGAGAGAACACCTATCCCCCTGGCCAACACCTACAAAAAGTCAGTAGACACAAAAATGAATAAGGGTATGAGGGGCAACGAGGGGACAAAATAAATAATAATTAGGAGGGACTTCGCCAAAAAGCCAGACAGGTCTAACACGCGTCCCCCCCAGCTGAAAGTGGGGAGAACTACCCAACCCCTTGGGAGTCCTCATCACTAAGGCGGAAATACCTGGAGAGACCGTCTGCATTGGCGTGGTCCACTCCAGGCCGATGTTCCACCCGGAAGTCCATTCCCTGTAGGGAGATGGACCACCTCAACAACTTGGGATTTTCCCCCTTCATCTGCATCAGCCAACGAAGGGGTCGGTGGTCAGTCTGAACCAGGAAGTGCGAGCCAAAGAGGTATGGCCGCAGCTTCTTCAGAGCCCACACCACCGCAAAAGCTTCCCTCTCAATGGCACTCCACTTCTGTTCCCGGGGAAGCAGCCTCCTGGATAAGAAGACTACAGGTTGATCCAGGCCCTCTTCATTGAGTTGCGATAACACTGCCCCAATGCCATGTTCTGATGCATCCGTTTGGACAATGAACTCCTTGGAGAAGTCTGGGGCCCTCAGGACCGGTGCCGCACACATTGCCTGTTTCAACTTTTCAAAGGCTTGCTGACAAGCCTTTGTCCAAACTACCCGTCGAGGTTGTTTCTTGGAGGTGAGCTCTGTGAGGGGCGCTACAATAGTGCCATACCCCTTCACAAAGCGACGGTAGTATCCTGTGAGGCCCAGGAAAGCTCGGACCTCAGTCTGTGTCTTGGGGGGTTCCCAGGCCATGATTGCCTCAATCTTCGCCTGCAGGGGCTGCACAGTCCCCCTACCCACCAAGTGTCCAAGGTACACAACCGACCCCTGCCCAATCTGGCATTTGCTGGCTTTGATGGTCAATCCAGCTTGTCTCAGGGCCTGGAGAACGGCCTGCAAATGCTGCAGATGGTCCTCCCAGCTGCTACTGAAGACAGCAATGTCATCCAGGTAGGCAGCAGAGAAACTCTCCAATCCAGAGAGGACCTGGTTCACCAGCCGCTGAAATGTGGCAGGGGCGTTCTTGAGCCCAAAGGGCATCACACAGAACTGGTAGTGTCCCTCAGGCGTGGAGAAGGCTGACCTTTCCCTTGCTCCATCTGTCAAGGAGATCTGCCAGTACCCTGAAGTGAGGTCAAAGGTACTCAGATATTGGGCAGCTCCTAGCCGGTCAATCAATTCATCCGCCCTAGGGATCGGATGAGCATCAGTCCTTGTCACTGAATTCAGTCCCCGGTAATCCACACAGAACCTCAGTTCAGGTGTGGTGCCTGGTGGTGCGGCTTTTGGCACGAGCACCACCGGACTGGACCAAGGGCTGTTGGAAGGTTCAATTACTCCCAGCTCTAGCATCTTGGCAACTTCTCCATGTATGCTAGCCTTCACCTTGTCAGACAGCCGGTAGGTCTTGGACTTCACTGGTGGGCTGTCTCCTGTGTCCACATCATGGGTACACAGGTGGGTCCTTCCCGGGACAAGGGAGAACAACGAAGAGTACTGCTCCAGTATCTGGCGGCAGTCCTCCCGTTGCTCAGGAGTGAGAGTGGGAGAGAGATTCACTCCCTCCACTGACCCATCCTTCTCTTGGGATGAAAAGAGATCTGGGAGAGGTTCGCTTTCCGCTTCCTCTCCCCCGTCAGTCACCATCATCAGCATGACTTCGGGCCTCTCATGGTGGGGCTTGAGTCTGTTGGCGTGTAGCACCCGTAGGGGCTGTCGAGGGGTCTTAAGGTCCACCAGGTATGTGGCCTTACCCTTCTTTTCCAACACCTCAAAGGGGCCTGTCCAGCGATCCTGGAGGGCGCTAAGCTCTCCAGGCTCCATCACCCACACTTTCTGTCCAGGCTCCAGTTCCACCGGGTGAGCGTTGTGGTCGTACCACTCCTTCATGACTGCCTGGCTGGCCTCCAAGTTGTCAGAAGCTTGCTTCCACAACTTCGCCATTTGGCTCCTGAAGGCCAGCATATAGCTCACCACATCCTGGGGGGGTTTCCTGGGAGATTTCTCCCAACCATCCTTCACCAGGCTGAGAGGACCGCGTACAGGGTGCCCATACAGAAGTTCAAAGGGGCTGAAGCCCACTCCCTTCTGGGGCACTTCCCTGTAGGAAAAGAGTAAACAGGGTAGGAGGACATCCCATTTCCTCCGCAGGCTCTCGGGCAGACTTCTGATCATGCCCTTCAAGGTCTTATTGAACCTCTCAACCAGTCCATTTGACTGGGGGTGATAGGGAGTGGTGAACCGGTAGGTCACTCCACACTCCTTCCACATTGCCCGCATGTAAGCTGACAGGAAGTTGGTCCCCCTGTCGGACACAACTTCCTTGGGAAATCCCACTCGGGTAAAGATTCCCATTAGGGCTCTTGCCACTACAGGTGCAGTGACTGTCCTCAGAGGTATTGCCTCTGGGTACCGTGTGGCATGATCCACCAGTACCAGGATAAACCTGTGACCAGCTGCTGTTGGTGGATCCAAAGGCCCTACAATGTCGATGCCCACCCTCTCAAAGGGGGTGCTAACGACTGGAAGTGGTTCCAGGGGAGCTTTTAGCTTCACCCCTGTTTTCCCACTGGCCTGGCAGGTTACACATGTCCTACAGTATGTGTCGGACGCCACTTTCATTCGAGGCCAGTAAAAGTGGAGGACAAGCCGGGCAAAGGTCTTGTCCTGACCTAAGTGTCCTGCCAGGGGTATGGCATGAGCCAGTTCCAAAAGAAAGGCTCGGTACTGTTGCGGGACTACCAAGGCCCTTGATGAACCAGGCAAGGGTACCTTGGGTTCACTGTAGAGAAGTCCATCCTCCCAGTAAATATGGTAATGTCCCGTAACATCACCTGCTGCTTGGGCTTCAGCCTGTCGCCTCAGTCCCTCAAGGGTGGGGCACTCCCTCTGCCCCATACAGAATTCCTCTCTGGTAGGACCTCCCTCCACGTGCCACTCCGCAGGGATGGGCAAATCCTCCAGAGAGTCTACTTCCCCCTCCATGGACTCCTGGTCCACCACCGCAGGTGGCCGATCTGTCTCATGGGGTGTGGAAGCCGGAGCAGGCTTTCTCTGTCTCCGGGTCTGTCCCTTCTTAGCAGCGGGTTGGGCCATTGTTCCAGGCTCCAACCCAGGCGAACTCCCTCTCCGGGCAGTCGCAGACCGTGTGCTGACACAGGCCCAGTCAGGTGTACCCAGCATCGCAGAATGCGTCCGGTATTCCACCTCTCTCCAAGTATTGTGTTCCATGTCATTACCCAACAGACAATCGACTGGCACGGCAGGGCTTACGGCAACTCGAAGTGAACCTGCAACCCCCTCCCACTCAAAGGGAACCTCAGCCACTGGATAGTGGCCCATTCTGCCGTCAGCCATCGCGGCAGGGTGGAGTACATTAGGAACAACCTGCTCTGGGGACACCAGCTGACTTCTCACCATAGTCATACTGGCTCCTGTATCCCTCAGAGCCTCCCCTCTCTGGCCATTGATGGTAACCCATTGCCCATACTTTGTAGTATTTGGGGGCACCTGGATCTTTGGCACCATCTCCCGCTCTCCCAGGGACACTAAGGTGACACCCGCCCACTCACCCCCCTTATCTAAGGGCAACTCCTCCCCGAGCGCTACACTAGCTACTCCCGGTGACTTTCCTCCGGTGGGAGGGGGTGGTCTCTTTGGGCATCTGACATCTCCCTTATAATGTCCAACGCCACCGCATTCAAAACAGTGGAGAACCCTGGGCTGCTGGCTCTGGCCAGGATGAGGGTTCCGGGGCGGGTTTGCCCTAGGGGTGAAACCTGCTCCCTTCCCTTGGAAGTTATTTTGGGGACCTTTAGAGAACTCTTTCTTTTTCTCCCCCCCCTCCTTCTTCTGGGGGGCGCCCTGTCCGGCTTTTTGAGATTCCCCTCCAGTCCCCTTGGTGGACACCCGGGTACTTGTCCAGATGTCCGCCTCCTCTGCAAGCTTCCGGGGATTGGTCAGCTTGCTGTCTACCAGGTGTTGGCGCAGCTCGGGAAAACATTTCTCGAGGAGGTGTTCTCTCAAAAACAGATCATACAGCCCCTCATAATCTTTTACCTCACTGCCCTTGACCCAACCCTCTAAAGCCTTTCTGGCGTAATCAAGGAAGTCCACCCAGTTCTGAGTTCCCATCTTGTGGCTCCCCCTGAACTTCTGCCGGTACCTTTCTGGGGTGAGCCCGAACTTCCTCAATAACGCCAGCTTCATGGTGGGGTAGTTTGTCTGTTCCTCTGGATCCAGGGCCAACAAGGTGTCCCGACCAGCAGGAGGCATGTACTTGTACAAACTACCCCCCCAGTGCTTCTCCTGCACTCCATGAACCTTCAAAGAAACCTCATAAGCGGCCAGCCACTTAGCAACATCATCCCCCTGACTGAAGCTCGCTATCAGGTCCTTTGGGATATAGGGTTTGGTCTCCCTGGCTGACTCTTTCGGTTCGCTGCCACCATTCCTAACAGGAGAGGACCCCCGCTGTAGACTTTGGAGCTCCAGTTCCTTTAGCCTGAACTCATGGACCATCCTCCTCTCCTCTTTCTCCTGCTCCAATTTAGCCAACTCCCACTTTAGCTGTCTCTTCTCCCTCCTATCGGTGAGCTCGGCTTCTGTTAGGCTTTTCCCAGAAATGCTACTGCCCTTTCTGGAATAGGACACTGGTCCGGTGAGCAAGTTTTCCCCCTCATGGCGGAATAACTCCTCCACCCCCCCTTCTGTGCCCTGGTCAACCTCTTCATCCTCCTCCTTTGTCTCTTGGTGTGCCTCCACCCAGGCCCTAAGGCTAGTCTGGAGCTCCCCCTTCCTAGCCCCATGCTTGAAAAAGACCCCCATCTGCTGGCAGAACATTCTCAATTGGGGCACAGAATAGACTTCCAGGTTTTCCACCGCAAACTCCATGGTGAATCTGGCAAACCTGGATACACACCAGAAATTTCAGAGGGGTGAGGGTAACCTAAAACCAACTCCACCCACCACCAGGAATAAATTTAGAAAAAAACAAAAAGACTAATTGGGAGGGCCGCAAGGAGAAAACTCCTGATGTAGGTTAGGTGTATTACGCCAAATTACTAGTAAGTAGCTGCAACCAAGTTCGCAATCCCACCGCTAGGCACCAAATGTTGGAATTAGGGTAGCCTGGCCTAGGGCAAGACTAGCATTTCAGAGGCACAGTGTTAAGGTTGCAGACCACCCAAAAGTAATTCCACGCAATAGCACTCAAAAAGAAAACACTACACCAAAATTATATGAAAATACGTGCTGCTTTATAAAAATAATATACTCTTCAGTTTCAAATTATACAGTGCAAGTCATTATAGGTTATCTTAGTATCGGCAACCACATTTCTAAGACTATTAAGTAAATTACTAAATTATCCTCTTCAGCACTCTTAATCTTATTACACAGACACCTTTAGTAAGTAACTCCTTTCTTCTGGCAAACAATTGATAAGGTGCAACAATTCAGCTTCAATTGGAATCACAATTCAATACCTATCAGTTTCAAAAGGAATCACAATTCAGTACATTACAGTTGAACTAAGAGGCTCAACTACTGAGCAATTGATTAAAGGGGAACAGGTTTATGATCTCAATTAGCCTAGATCACCCTGGCCAGTTTGTATACAGAGAAGGCCTCCTCCCAGTAGTCAGTTCCAAGGTTATCACCAAGAAGAATAGCTAGATTCACTCCTCCAACGCCTTAATGTAAAGTTCCTCAGATTTCTGTCAACCAAGAACCCTGGTCATTAACTGTGAGGGTGTTGGGAATCACCCCTGATATTAGCAAATCTCTCTGCCTGAAAAAGGGCTCCCTGGCATCCGTTTTCCCACACCCCCACTCTCCTTACTTTGGATTCACAGAATGGGGGTCGTCCTGCTCCAGGCTGATAGAGGAACAGCAATGAAGGGGGGTCGAGGAACTGAGGCTGGGGAGGCCCTCACGCCTCAAAACTCTCCGTAATGCTCACTCTCCCCACTCGAGCCAGCTCCTCTGCGTGGCACTCGAGGGGAAGGTTATGCCAATTTCAACTGCCCCCAGGCCGCTTTCAGGCCTTTCAGATTCCCCCTCCCGGCTCGGCCAGCTCCTCTGCGTGGCGCGCGAGCCGAGGGAGAAGGCGGGACTCTCTCTGGGTTCCCTGAGGCGGCCGGCGCTCCTTCCGATGCTCGGCGGGGCCGCTTCCTTCTCTGACCTGCGCAGTAGCGCTCGCCCTGATGCTGCTAATCTCCGCCTACGCTCCCAGGAAGGAGGCGTCCACCCGGGCCTGCTCGATCATAGGCCCCTCCTGACAGGGACACTACCACGCTGGGGCATGCGCGAGGGAGCAGCGTCTCCTTCTTGGAGATCGCGCACTCGCGACAGCGCCTTCCCACACTCTCCTCAACTCCGGGGCAACCACCACAAGCCGGCTCCTCACCTCCTGATCAGCACAATGCTCCGCACGGCGCCGCTTGTCTCGCGCCGGATAGGGCAATACAGCTGGTCACTTCACTGTCTCCTCCACCACAGGTAGGAAGAGGGACACGATGGCGATGTGGCGCTAGGGGAATGGGGGCTGCCAGCAGTCGGGCTGTGACCACTGGATGAACTGGATGAGGGGAAGGGCACTAGGATTACCCTCACTTCGTTGGGAACCCTGGCTGCAATAACCTCACTGGGGTCCTTAACTGGAACAGTCACTTTGTAGTCCTATGCTGGGCAGAGGACTTTACTCCTCAGTAGAAGAAGGTGATTGGGAGGGATTGGTCAGGGGTTGAAGGGGGAACGTCCTCCTGTAGTGGCTGTCTGTCACAAGGACAAACTAACTGCTCCCAGTGCGTCCTCCTCCTCTCACCACTGCCTCACTCCTCCTCTCTCTGGTCAGCACAAAATGGCTTCCCTGCATTCCGCCTTATATAGGCTGCCCTTCAGTGGTCCAGAATGGACCAGAAGGTTCTGGAATGCCCTATGTTAGGCTATGGCCAAGTTCTGGATGTGACAGTTGGGGCAGTTGGCGGCCACCATTTTAGGTGGTGCCAACTTTCCTGTCAGAACAGGCCTCTGGGCCTGAGGTAAAAGTCTATGAGGGGGAGAGAGAACACCTATCCCCCTGGCCAACACCTACAAAAAGTCAGTAGACACAAAAATGAATAAGGGTATGAGGGGCAACGAGGGGACAAAATAAATAATAATTAGGAGGGACTTCGCCAAAAAGCCAGACAGGTCTAACAACTCTCAAAGTACTTTGGATGCGTAACACAATATAACCAAAAAGGGGCGCAGGGAAGGCAATGCGTCAGTTCCTTGCTATGGGGGGGGTGGGGGGGGGGAGGGGTGATGCGTCTGTTCCTTATAAGAGGGGAGGGGAAGTGTCTGTTTCTTACTGTGTCCCGGTTATGATGCAACAAGATGACGCCTGAATGTGATGCGACAATCCGGTGCGATGCGACAAGATGGCGTCTTTGATGCGATGCAACAACTTGGATACGATGCGTGCACGCCTGACAGCCAGGCAGCAAAATCGGTGGTTTCTTAAGCCACAACAGGCCCTGTGACACGCTTCTCCGGTGATGCGACTGCAACCTCTGCGGCGGCAGCACGCTTCTTCGGCCATGCGACAGCAACAGCTGCGGTGGCGACACGCTTCTTCCCCATTGTATCGCGCTTCCAGCTCCCAGCAACACACAGTCTCTAGAGGTCCTAAAACAACAGCAGGCACCTCTCTGCAGGTAGAATTCTCAGCAAGGAAATTCAGGGGAATTGGTGGTAAAGTCTTTGTGTCCCTGAGACTTCAAAACAGGAGGCAAGGTCACTTTAAACCCTTGGAGATCTTCCTCAAGATGATAAAAGTACACACAAAGTTCCTTTTCTCCTTTCCTTGGCAATAAGTAACCACTGCATGCCAACCCCAAACAGTAATCAGTGCAGGGGCAGTTTCCTCTTTCAGCTTCCTTGGTTTCTCTCCTTTGCAAAGGTTCATCTTGATTTACAGAAGGGATCTAAAGTTCTGGGGTCTGGGCCCCTCTTTTATACACACAATTTCTTTGTTCTCTGAAGGCAGAGAGTGTCTGTACCCAGCCCAAACCAGTTCTGTCCTCCTTGGTACAGCTTCCTGGCAGTAGGTGGAGACAGCATTGTTGAAAGCAGACCTGGGCCAGGTAGCTGAAAAGAAATCTCTTCCCCCTACTCTCTATTCAATGTAGGCTCAGGCAAGTGAAAGGAAATCTCCTCCCCCTACTCTCTATTCAACCCCGGTACTATTCAGCCCAGCCCTGACCCATCAGACTGCTGGAGCCAAAGCCCTCTCCAGCCCCCTGTCACTCACAAACCAGACATGGAATACACAAACCTAGCAGAGTCATACTAGATGGTTAGGCAAGGAAATACCTACCTTCTAAAAGTGGTCTTTTCAAACACAGAAGGAAAAAAATTAACTCACACTAAAAGATGTATGTTGGAGGCTTATGAGCTGCAGATAGTACACTTTGTATTAGATCGCTATCTGATGTTGGACTCGGATGCTTGCACCTTGTTGTTGTCTTGGAAAAGGTCTTTTGTAGTGACGAGATAGGTGACTCCTCCCTTGGACGATAGTGCGCATGGGCATCCACTCCATCCTTAGATTGTTTTTTCCGCCATTGGGGTTTGGATGTAACTTTTGCGCTCCGGTTCGAAACCTTGTTTTTCAAACTTTTTCGACGCGTAACCTATCTATAACTCTAAGGTATTGGTTTCGATCGCCTGATCTTCGACGCGCATCTCATCTGCTCGATTCCGGTCGTCGATGCGGGCCACTGGGCCGATCGACGCCGTTAAGGTCTACAGCTCATGGAAAGGACTCCGTTCAAAAAATGCCCCCAGTGTGGAGCCAAATTCCCCCACAGTGACCATCACAAGGTCTGCAACCTGTGCCTCTCACCAGAACACAACGAGAACAATTGCCAGGCCTGCACCTCTTTTCGATCGAAAAAGACCTTACGTGATCGTCGGGATCGACGACACATCATGGTGCAGAGAGCAGCTCTGGAACCAGTGGACATCTTCGACGAAGGCCTAGATGTCCCAGATGAAGATTATGAAGACCTAGAAATCGTGTCTGAAGCAGAAGACTCAGACAACCACATTACTTCTGGTCAACAAGTCAGTACAACTGCCCCTACCCCAACCCTACCAGCAAAAAAAAGGCCCTGGTCAAGACTTCGCCTGTTGGCCCCAATCGCGACCAGAAACATGCTTCAGAAGCCCTGAAGAAAAAAGACAAGTCTTCCGGTAGCTCGGACCGAGCAAACCTCATGTCATAGTCCCACAGGTGCCTTCGGCACCGAAGCCAAAAGAACACCCAGCTCCCAAAACTAAATCAGCTCCGACAACTTCAACGCCGAAAGACAAACCTTCGGATCCTAAGCCAAAATCTATGGAACCATAAAAGTCTCTAAAAAACCCTTTAAAGATTCAGAGCAAAAATCGCAACCCCGCTCGGACCCAAAGAAGTCAGTGCCGAAACCGATTATCGAGGAAAAGGAACTTTTTCGACCTGATCCCGTTGATCCTAAACAGAAAAAAATGTATATTAACCCCAAAACAGGACATGTGACTACTGTGCCACACAAGAAGAGGAAGCTGGAAACACCAGACACTCCTGCGGTGCCTGTAAAGAAAAGGGACTGTGCCACTTCACCTCTAAGACCTTCTTCTCCTGTTCTTCCTTCTTATCCTGTTGTTCCCCCTAAACCTGTTACACCTCCACAGCCTATGCCATTTCCACCACATTCACCACCACCACATAATGATGATGATGAAGATTTAGGGGGAGGGGGTGGCAATAATGACCCTTTTACTGACCCTGATAATGATACTGACACACCACAGGATGATTGGGACGATTATGAAGACCCAATAGATCCTCCAGTCCTCCCAGATCCCCAGCCATATCCAACAAAACCATCTCCCACAGATGATAATATTGGTTTTGGCAGCTTGTTAATAGGGCTGCTGTTTACCATGGCATTCACATGCATTCAGACACTGCAGAGGAGGATTTCCTTCTGGACACCTTTGAACAGTCACAGAAAACTGTACAGATACTGCCAATGATTAAAGGGGTCATTAAACATGCCCCTGAAATATTTAAAGACCCTGTAAGGGCTAGGATTCTCAATCCTTGATAATATAAACCTGCCCCCGATGACCCTGTCTACATCAGAGGACAACTACCCCTAGACTCACTAGTATCCAATGCTAGAAAACGCTCCAACTCACAAACCTCCGGTGATGCACCACCTCAGGACAAAGAATCCAAATTGCTAGATGCCTCTGGTAAAAGAGTTGCTGCCGCATAGCCAACACCCACGCACTACTTGTTAGGTATGATAGGGCTCACTACAACCAATTAGAAACCCTATTACAACATTTACCTGATCAATACAAATCTCAGGCAAATGACTTAATTCAGGAAGGCAATTAATTAATAACTAATGCCTCAATCAAATGTGCCCTTGATGCAGCTGACACAGCCTCTAGGTCCATTAACACTAGTGTGCTACTCAGACGTCATGCCTGTTTACGCATTTCAGGTTTTAAACAGGAGGTCCAAACAACTATCCTCAACCAGCCGTTCAATCAAGAACAACTTTTTGGACCGGCTGTAGATGCCACTCTGGAAAAAATGAAAAAGGACAAAAAAAGAAAAAGGACACAGAGACTGCTAAATGAATGGGAGCATTACAGTCTCCATCCACACGTGGTTCCTTTCATCGCTCCTTTTATAGAGGAGCATCCAAACAACATGGGAACAGATACCTCCTCTTCTTTCAAAAACACAAGTCAAACATCCCCCAATAGAGGATAATTTAGAGGAGGATATAGGGAAAATAACAGCAAGGGCAGAGGTCGAGGCACCAATAGCACTCGCACCTCCCCCACTAATAAACAATTACTTCCCTACACTCCCCCCAGATCATTCCACTCCGGTCGGGAGAAGATTATCACAGTTTCTACCTGTCTGGAACTCCATTACAACAGACAAGTGGGTAAGACAAATTATCCAATATGGTTACTGCCTGGAGCTTACAGCCAACCCCCCCACCATACCACCCAAACAGCGTCCAATGTCCACAGAACATCTCGCGCTCTTAAAACAGGAAGTTCTCTCACTGCTTCAAAAACAAGCAATAGAACCAGTTCCCTTAATACACCAAGGAACAGGGGTTTACTCGCTGTATTTCCTAATCCCCAGAAAGGATGGGGCTCTAAGACCAATATTCGACCTCAAACCCCTCAATCTGTATTTACACTCAGATCATTTTCATATGATCACTCTCCAACAAGTGCTCCCACTGCTGCTACAAGGCGACTTCCTTGGTACACTAGATCTCAATGATGCCTACTTCCACATTCCCATACATCCTGCTCACAGGAAGTATCTAAGGTTCGTAGTGGATGGACAACACTACCAGTTCGAAGTCCTCCCATTCGGGGTGATCACCGCACCCAGAGTGTTCACAAAATGTCTTGCGGTGGGAGCAGCACACTTAAGAAGGCAACAAATCTATGTCTTTCCGTATCTCAACGACTGGCTAATAAAAGCCAAGTCATTCAACCAGTGTGTTCATCACTCTTATCAAACCATCCAGTTGCCACACGACTTGGGATTCACAGTAAACTACACCAAGTCACATTTTCAACCCTCTCATATACATCAGTATCTATGAGCCACAATAGATACCTCCAGTGCTATCCCAATTCAGCCAGAGTAGCCAGTATACAAGCCTTAGTCGTCAAATTTCAGCCACAGAACTCCCTTCCAGCAAGGGTATTCATGCAACTCATAGGAATGATGGCCTCTTGCATCTTTATCGTACCTCATGCAAGACTTCAGATGCGTCCCTTACAGGAATGTCTAGCACATCAGTGGAACCAGGCTCACGGACAACTTACAGATCTGGTGTTGGTGGACAGCCGCACACATCGCTCTCTGCAGTGGTGGAACACACAAAACCTGTCCAAAGGCGGCCGTCCCTCGAACCAGTTCCACAGATAGTGCTGCCAACAGATGCATCACTCACCGGTTGGGGAGCCCATCTCCTAAAACATACAGTTCAAGGCAAATGGACCACTCAACGAAAAGTGCTCCATATCAATCACCTAGAATTACTAGCAATATTTCTAGCGTTAAAATCATTCCAGTTACATCTACATAACAAGACTGTCCTAGTCCGGATAGACAACATGACAGCCATGTATTACATACAGAAACAAGGAGGCTCACATTCTCTGCAGCTCTCCCAACTCGCACAGAACATTTGGAGATGGGCCATTCCACAAAATGATATACCTGCTTGCAGAACATCTTCCAGGAGTCCACAATTAGATGGTGGATCTGCTAAGTCGGCAGACACAGCAGATACACAAATGGGAACTTTATCCTCAAGTTCTTCTACCATTTTTCCAAATGTGGGGGCAACCAGACATCGATCTGTTCGCTACACACACAAACTCAAAATGCCCAACCTCCGCCGCCAGGTTCCCACATCCATTGTCCAAGGGCAATGCAATATGGATGAACTGGTCAGGCAGATTTGCGTACCCTGTTCCGCCACTCCCAATGTTTGCACTAGTAGTACGCAAGCTCAGGCAACAGTCTCTCAAGATGATCCTGGTGGCTCCCACATGGGCACGCCAACCATGGTACACAAAACTACTGGAACTCTCGGTAGTTCCACATCAAAAACTATGTCTCTCCCCAACACTACTAACGCAGAACCATGGAGAAATAAAACACCCCGATCCAGGTCAACTGAACCTAGCGATCTGGCTCCTGAAGTCCTAGAGTTCAGTTACCATAACCTTTTTTCCCGCCAGACTGCATAAACATCATTAAGGAAGCCAGACACCCTACTACTAGAGCCTGTTATGCTGCAAAATGGAAAAGATTTGTTATCTACTGCAGTAACAATCAAATTGATCCGTTGGATGCTTCTATCCAAAACATAATTTGCGATCTGCTACACTTGCATAGATGTAATCTAGCATATTCATCCATACGATTACACCTAGCAGCATTCGCTGCTTATTTACAAAACAGACAACACTTGTCACTTTTTAGGGTACCTGCGATTAAAGCCTTTATGAAGGGACTCAAAAGAATAATTCCTCCCAGATTACCACCCTCTCCAGTGTGGAATTTAAATATTCTTCTTACCAGGCTCATGGGTCCCCCATTTGAGCCCCTACATAAATGTGAACTGCAGTTCCTCACATGGAAAGTAGGTTTCCTTGTCGCCATTACCTCTCTCAGAAGAGTAAGTGAGATCCAGGCTTTAACCATACAAGAACCATCCTTACAAATACATCGTAACAAAATGGTTCTCAGAACAAATCCAAAATTCCTTCCCAAAGTCATCTCTGCATTTTATCTTAACCAAACAGTGGACTTACTGGTGTTTCTTCAAAACCCAAACTCCGTAGCAGAAAGAGCTCTTCACACACTAGACATCAAAAGAGCACTACTTTATTACATTGACAGAACAAAACCTTTTCGTAAAACAAAACAACTGTTTATAGCCTTCTCCCCACCTCATAAAGAAAACCCCATCTCCAAAGATGGGATTGCAAGGTGGGTAGTAAAATGTATTCAAATATGCTACCAAAAGGCTAAACGCACATTAAACGCACTCAACGCGCAAACTAGGGGCGTCAATGGCATTCTTGGATCACATCCCTTTAGATGACATATGTAAAGCAGCAACATGGTCTACACCACACACCTTCACCAAACACTATTGTGTTGACGTGCAGGCTAAGCAACAAGCTTCTGTAGGCCAGACTGTTCTTAAAACACTTTTTCAAACTACTGGAACAGATACAGGTGACCACCGCTAGGGGAGACACTGCTGTACAGTCTGTGCAAAGTGCACTATCTGTAGCTCATATGCCTCGAACGGAAAATGCTGCTTACCAGTATGCATCTGTTCTTGGCATGTAGAGCTGCAGAGTAGTACATGCCCACCCGCCTCCCCAGGACCTGTATCTGTTCCAGTACTCATCTTACTTAGATATATTCTCATGGACATCTCTTATATTTCATACCAACTCCATCATTTCCCATCATGGTGAAAAACAATCTAAGGATGGAGTGGATGCCCATTGCCACTATCATCCAAGGGAGGAGTCACCTATCTCTTGACTACAAAAGACTTCTTCCAAGACAACAACGAGGTGCAAGCAACCAAGCCCAACACCAGATGGCGATCTAATGCAAAGTGTACTACTCTGCAGCTCCATATGCCAAGAACAGATGCCTACTGGTAAGTAGCATTTTCCTTTAACATTCTGAGTTCAGGCATACTAAACTCATTTTTCTACCTTGTTCCTTGGGTCAGTTAGGATTATAAGATGTTATAATCAAACTGCCCATTCTGGCCTATGGGACAGGTGCCTTGCAAAAGTGAAAAACAAAATTGGCTGCAATTCACTATCAGGACATGCCACACACACCAGGGCATGTCCTACCTTTCACATACAATGCACCCTCCCAATGGGTGTACCCTGGGCCTACCTTAGCGGTGACTGACATGTAGAAAAGGTAAGGTTTAGGGACTGGCAAGTGGATGCACTTGCGAAGTCGACATGGCAGCCCCAGACTACATATAGGCTCTGCAATGGCAGGCCTGAGCCATATTTTACAAGCTGCTTCTGTTGGTGGCACAATCAGTGCTCCAAACCCACCAGCAGTATTTGAGATACAGGCCCTGGGCACTCGTGGTGCACTGTACTATGGTCTGACAAGTAAATCAAATAAGCCAATCATGGAGTTACTAATTCATTACAGCAATTTACAACAGGGAGCACTTGCACTTTGGCACTGAACAGCAGTGGCAAAGTGCCCAAAGCATCTAGACCAGCAAAACATAGCAAAAACATAGGAGGCAACAGCGGAAAAATGGAAGGGAGACCCACGCAAATGGTGCCAGGTCTAACAGAGGGCTGACAAGATTGCCTCCTAGGGCAAACTAATTGCCAACACCTCCATCCGCTGCACACTTGACGCAGCCGACACAGCATAAAGGACCATTAACTCCACCATGCTCCTCAGACACCATGCCTGGCTCAGGCTACAAACCGGAAGTGCAAAAGAACATATTGGCACTTCCCTTTGATGGAGAACACTTGTTAGGCCTTCAAGTGGGAACTCTACTTGAGAAAATAAACAAGCATTTACAATGCAATGGTCTCGGCAATATTATAGGTAGAGCTATTGGTATTGCTCATTATTTTTTTTAATCTTTTTTATGTCCCTAAATAAATGGCATTGTCATTTCTATTGGCATTAGCTTTTTTTTGCGTATGTGATACCAATTGCATTAGCAGAGAGAGAGTGAGGTAGTGAGATAGAGAGAGAGAGTGAGGTATTGAAATAGAGAGAGAGTGAGGTACTGAGAGAGTGAGGTAGATAGAGAGTGAGGTAGTGAAAGAGTGAGGTAGTGAGGGAGAGGGATGTTGTGCGGTAGTGAGATATAAGCATAGAGTGATGTAGTGAGATAGAGAGAGAGGTAGTGAAAGAGAGTAAAGTGAGTTAGTGAGATAGAAAGAGTGAGGTAGTGAGATACAGAGTGATTGAGGTAGTGAGTTAGAGAGAGAGTGAAGTTGTGAGCTAGAGAGTGAGGTAGTGAGAGAGTGAGGTAGTGATGTTTTGAGAGAGAGAAGTTGTGAGATAGTGAGGTAGTGAGATAGATAGAGTGGAGTAGTGAGGTAGAGAGAGTTATGTAGTGAGAGAGGTAGATAGAGAGTGAGGTAGTGAGAGACAGAGAGTGAGGTAGTGAAAGAGTGAGGTAGTGAGGGAGAGGGATGTTCTGAGGTAGTGAGATAGAAACAGTGAGTGAGTTTGTGAGGTAGTGAGATAGAGAGAGAGTGAGCTAGTGAAAGAGAGAGTGAAAGTGACCTAGTGAGATAGACAGAGAGAGAGTGATGTAGTGAGATAGAGAGAGAGTGAAGTTGTGAGGTAGTGAGATAGAGAGTGAGTTAGTGAGAGAGTGATGATGTGAATTTTTGAGGGAGTGAGTCGTGATATAGTGAGGTAGTGAGAGTGAGAGTGAGAGTGAGAGCCTATAGGCCAGTCGAACCTTGCTAACATTAGTGCCAGATTTTGGCGTTTGTTTGTAGGAGTAGAAATGAAGGAGTTGACCCAGTTGCAGGTTCAGAAGTGCATATGACACAACCAGGTCCTTTGGCACATGACTCCAGCTATACCATACGGGGCCAAGTACCCCAAAACGTGGCTGGGGCCGCCTGTGTTCCCATTCGGAGGGGGCCTGGCTTGGCAGATTGGACTGGGCTGGACTTCTCTACTGGCGCCAAACCAAGTTTCTGTTGTGCCGCAGGGTGGGTGGGGTTCGGGGGGGGGGGGGGGAGTAAACGGATGGCCTCAAATACGACCCAAGTGACTGGCAGCGTTTGAGACTGTTTGCAATCATCCACCCATCACCAATGCGTTTCCTCGTAGCCAGGAGAGGGCCAGGTCAGAGCAGGAGACAGAAAGAGGAGTGCGTTACATGCAGCAGGTGTAGGTTACAGGAGCGAAGAAATCAGCCAGGTATAGGTTACATTCGTGGGGAACGTAGAGCCAAATGTAAGTTACATTAATGTGGGCCCAGGTTACATTTGTGCAGGGGATACCAGCGTAAATCACACGTTGCCAGGTGCAGAGACAGACAGGTGTGGTTTACTTTCTTGCAGGAGATGGCGCCAGTTGCAGCTTAAATACATGCAAAAAGACATTACAGGTGTGGATTACATGAAATAATTGTATGATTTATAGAGTGATCACCACTCTGCTCAAGTGTGCATAGTGCCTGGGGCAAGTTGCATTTGCACAGGAGGGGGGGGGATCTTGAACTACGTTATTTCAGTGCAGGAGAAGTGACCAGAAGTAAAGGGGACTGGGAGTAATGTGACTTCAGTGCAGGAGTAATATGACTTCAGTGCAGGAGTAATGTGACTTTAGGGCAGGGGTAATGTGACTTCAGGGCAGGAGACCAGGAGTAATGTTAATGTGTAATTTTCGTTAGTGCTGGGTTTGGAGCAGGTCACATTCGTGTAGGAAAGGGAAAGTTACATTATGCTTCACACAATTTCTCCTCAGCGTACGACCTCTTCTAAACCCTCTCCCAACACACGTTGTCCCCTCTTCCCAAAAGATACTCCTTGCACCCGTCGTACACATGTCACTCATGAGCACAAAAACAACCCTTCCTGGCCCACCTCTTATCACACACCGCCCCCTAACAGAACAGTCACAAACACACCATCACATTCCTGATGCCCTGCCTGCTGCCAACACCAGGCATGGAAAAAAATTGAAACAAGTCGGGAGGGGGCGAGAGCTTACGGGAAGCCTTTATAGGACGGCGGGGAGGCTACATGAACACACACACACAAGAAAAGTTGATACCCTGGCGCGCACCCCTTTTTCTCCCCGCAAAGACAAATCGACCCGCCGTGCACCTGAAGAACCCCAAAGAGAACACAACTCATCCTGGGGTCGCTGAAGGCTTTTCCCCCTAACCCCCTCTCATCAATCCCGCCGCTAATTGTTCGTTCCTGGGCCCCAGGACAGCCCACGCCCCGTGGCACATCAAGGCTCGCTGGCACCGCCTCCTCTCCCCCACCTATGGCAGGGGTAATGACTGTTCCCCCGTTCATGGTCCAGAAGGGCCGCCCTCTCCCTCCTTGATTTACAAAAGGGGGTGGTGATGAACAGAGTGTCTGAATTGAGCAGACCACTCTTACCCAGTCCAAAGATCAGGGCTTGATCCATCACCGTTATTTATCTCACTGCCCCATCCCAGCTCAGAACCTGGCTATATGCAAATCAGTCTGTCCCTGGCCCAGTGCATCATGGGAACAGGGCAGACTAAACTACCAAGCCAATTCTTTACCAGAAAGGAGACAAGCTACCGGGGACCGGTTTCTGGCATTTCAGCCGTCTTCGGCCCGGCTTGCTTGAATCCTGATGGAGCAGTGAGAAAGGGACTCATGTCTGAGTATACCCTGACACACCTATAGTGGCCAAAATCGATTTACAAAAGGGGGTGGTGATGAACAGAGTGTCTGAATTGAGCAGACCACTCTTACCCAGTCCAAAGATCAGGGCTTGATCCATCACCGTTATTTATCTCACTGCCCCATCCCAGCTCAGAACCTGGCTATATGCAAATCAGTCTGTCCCTGGCCCAGTGCATCATGGGAACAGGGCAGACTAAACTACCAAGCCAATTCTTTACCAGAAAGGAGACAAGCTACCGGGGACCGGTTTCTGGCATTTCAGCCGTCTTCGGCCCGGCTTGCTTGAATCCTGATGGAGCAGTGAGAAAGGGACTCATGTCTGAGTATACCCTGCCACACCTATAGTGGCCAAAATCGATTTACAAAAGGGGGTGGTGATGAACAGAGTGTCTGAATTGAGCAGACCACTCTTACCCAGTCCAAAGATCAGGGCTTGATCCATCACCGTTATTTATCTCACTGCCCCATCCCAGCTCAGAACCTGGCTATATGCAAATCAGTCTGTCCCTGGCCCAGTGCATCATGGGAACAGGGCAGACTAAACTACCAAGCCAATTCTTTACCAGAAAGGAGCTTGTTTCCTTCCCAGTGTAAGAATTGGCTTTTGTAGTTTGGTTTGCCCTGTTCCCATCATGCACTGGGACAGGAACAGACTAATTTGCATACAGTCAGGTTCTGAAACTGGGATGGTGCAGTGAGCTAAAATACGGTGTTGGATCCAGCCCTGATCTCTTGACTGGGTGAGAGATTTCTGCTTAATTCAGAGACTCTGTCCCTCACCACCCCTTGTTGTAAATATCTCTCCCTCCTTGGCCACCGAGCCGTCCGAAGCCTTCTCCAGACCCCGGGCCCCTCCCCCAGAGCTGATTATTTTATTTGGCCCGAGGCTTGGCTTTTCCCCTCTGCCTGCTCCGGGCAAGCTATTGTTTTCTTTAGCGCTAGTGAACCTGGAGCGGGCTTCGCGGCACCAGAAAGGGGTAGAGAACACCAGGTGGTGGCGAACCACCACTCACCAGAGTTAGTTTCGCACCGATCAAACTAGCCTAGTTCCTCGCCCGTCCCAGTGGCCACCGTGCAATGTCATACCCCCTCCCACCTCAACATGCATTTCTATCGCATGCACGGGCATCAGGTCCCAAAAATCCTACTATATATGTTTAAAAAAACACACGCACAAAAAACACAGTTATGGGGACCCGCTCACTTCCACGGGCGTCAGTTACACTACACCTGAGGTACTTTTGAAAGCTAAGCCCCGACTCCGTGATCAACATACTGTTAGGCTGCAGTGCCACGAGGCGTTACGTCAGGGAGCATTAGAGTCACTAGCAGACCGAACAAGACCATTCCGCTGGGTTTCCCTGGGCTAAGGCTTCGCAATAGGCACCTCCAGCAGCCGCGACAGTTCCTATGAGAGGGGGGCTCTTGAAACAACCTTAAGCCCGCGATAAACGGAGAGAAACGGGCGAGGGGGGTGGGGGTGGTAAAGGCAAAAGGGGGAGGAGGACACAAAAAAGGAGCTTTCCGCACGTATTCTTCCTTGGCTTAATTTATGCCATGCGATTCTGTGCCGGTGAAATCAAGCGGGACAAAGGAGAGCTGCGAAGGGAAGGGGTGCACAAACAAGGAGTCAGAGGCCAGAAACAACGGCACAAACAGGGGGGGCAGGAAAAACGGCACAAACGGGGGAGCAGAGGCTTACCTCATGTCCTGATAGACGATGCTCGACAAACAATATGGCGACCTCAAGCTTCTGAATTTTTCTGAATCGGGGGCGTGGATTTGTGGTTCTGAGTGACAGACAACGTCACTGTCTAAAGAACGCAAAAAATCACGCCCCCAAATCCGAAAAAGACGGAGCTTCTTTGGAGGGACGGCTCTCTCCTCCAATGGCTGGCCTTAGTTTAGGAAGCCAGCCAATGGTGGAGAGACAGGGCAGGGAGGCGGGTTCTGAAGCCCTACTAAGTAACATGAAATCTCCGGACCGGAAGCTGCGCTTTGCGCAGCTTATAGGTCCCGAGACTTAAAAAGGGCAATGAACCAGCTAAAGCCATGGGAGCGCTGCAAACATTATCCCAAAGAGGTATATTTCACCGCTCCCCCAAACTGAGAGACTGTTAGACTCACCTCCATAGATTTGCCAACATCCTACCAATGTCCACAGGCACAAACAACGTCAGCCAGGGGTTACTATATTTATTTTGTGCAATTTGTTAAGAGCGCAAATACCCGTAGGTGTCTTGGCGCTACAAACGGTTGATGAAGAGGCAAAGTTAGCGCTGGTGTGTTATTGGTTAAACAACCATGTTTTGAGTTGTTTGCGGATTGCAAGGAGAGAAGGGGCCGTCTTAATGTGGAGGGGAAGTGTGTTCCAAAGTCGAGCTGTGGCGACGGTGAATCAGTTGTCGCCCCAGGATGATTTTTTTGTTCTGGGAACGTTTATTAGGTTGGCTGCTGAAGAGCGTATGGGTCTGATTGGCTTGTAAAGGCATAGTGGTTTTTTTAGAATTCAGGTCCTGTGTTTTTTACTGCTTTATTGGCGATACACAGGGCTTTGAACTTGGTACGGCTTCTGATTGGCAGCCAGTGGAGTTTACGTATTAGATTGGATGTGGGTTTAAACTTGGGGGGGGTGGGGGATCGTCAGAATCCTTGCTGCCACATTTTGTACCATTTGCAGTTTGTTTAGAACTTTTTCCTGGGTGTTGAGGAATAGGCTGTTACAATAGTCCACCTTGGACATAACTAGTGTGCTCATGAGAGTTCTACCGGCACTTGCTGGGAGATAGGGTAGGGGTTTCTTTATTATTTTGATGGTTTCGAAGGCGGAGGAGACAACGTTGTTGGCGTGTTGTTGAAATGATAGTTTCTCATCTAAAATGATGCCCAGGTTTCTGACTTTTGTGACGCGGGATGGGGGTGGGCCCAAGTCTGATGGCCACCATAGTGGGGACCAGCTAGGAGAGAAGTTACCAAAGATCATTACCTCAGTTTTCTCGGAGTTAAGTTTAAGGCAATTATTTGCCATCCATGTGTTTATTGCGAGCATTACAGTTTGAGAGTTTGCTGAAACTTTTAGTCGGTCATTGTGGGTTTCTAGCACTAGCTGGGAGCTGGGTATCATCGGCGTAAGTGGTGAGTAGCATACCATGAGATTTGATGATTCTCGCCAAGTCAGAAACATATATGTTGAATAAGGTCAGACTCAGCAAGGAACCTTGAGGAACGTCGCAAGGGAGGGTGAAGGGTAGGTATTTGAAGTTGCCTAGGGCTACTGATTGGGAGCGGTTAGAAAGGAAAGAGGTGAGAAGGATTTTGGCTTTATTTTTGATACCTAGTGCAGAGACACGATCGATGAGAGTGTTATGATCGACCGTGTTGAATGCCGCTGACCAACTGGACCAGAGCTGCGGCTCCTCCCCGGTTGAGTATCATTCTGTTCTCGTCTGAGGCCTTAATGAGGGCTGTCTCGGTGCCGTGGCCCTTCCTGAAGTCAAATTGTGTGTCGTCTAAGAGGTTGCTTTCATCAGAGACTTTGGCAGGGAAAGGGAGACAGGCGATAGGTCTGTAGTTTTTTGTTTCTGTGGGGTCGAGGTTATGTTTCTTTAAAAGAGGTTTAATGACGTTTCTTTTCCAGATGGAAGAGTATGTTCCTGTGGTAAACATTAAGTTACAGATGTTGTCTAGTGCGGGGGCTATAATCTAGGGTATCAGTTTTAAGACAGTGGGGGTGGGGCAGGGGTCTTTGGGAGATCCCGATTTGATGGAGGAAATGTGATCTATGATTTGATCTGGCGTGACTTGGGTGAATTCCAAAAGAGTGGGAAAGGTGGTGTCCTTTGTGGTGCAGGGTGGGGTGGGGATAGATGTGTTGGTGATATCGAAGGGAGCAGCGGTAAGGTTGTTGGTAGTGAGATTGGCTGCAAAGTTGGTATATATGTGGCTGACTTTATTTTGAAAGAATGTGGCTAAGGAATTACAGAGTGTGTGAGTGGGGGTTAAGGGGGAGGGGTGGGTTTGGGACCTGACAGTCTGTTTACGACCTGGAAAAGCTGTTTGCTGGAGTTTTGTGATATTTCAATTTGATTAAGATAGTATTTGCTTTTTTTCTGAGATTATGAGTTGTTTATATTTGGTTAGTGCTAGTTTATATTGAGGATTTTGTGTTTGATCGTAGTTCCGGCGCCATTTTCTTTCTATGTTTCTCCAGGATTGTTTTTCAAGTCTGAGAGCCTCTGAGAACCATGGGGCTGATGGAGTTTTCCTGTTTGTGGAAGTGCTTTTTAGTGGCACTAAGGTGTTGAAGGCTGAAATGAGCCATTGAGTGTATTGCGTGGCTGCTGGTTCAGGTTCAAGTGGAGAGTCTTGTTGGGAGGACAGAAGGTGGGCTTTGAGGGCAGAAGGGGAGATACTTTTCCATGCCTTGAATTGTTTGGGGGTAGTGGGTGTCACTTGGTTGGAGGTGTTTTCTGTATGGATGTTGAAAAAGATCGCACAGTGATCTGTCCAGGGAAAAGGGAGGATGTTTCCTAGGGTGATTTGCTGATTGTTGGTGAATAGCATGTCCAGAGTGTGGCCTGCCTATAGAGGCACGAAAAGGGGTAACAATTCGAAGGGCAGAGGTAAGACAGGCTTAACAAAGCCCTCTGCCACTACAATAAAAACATGACTTTCCCACCATTCCTTCTGATCGCACAACACCTGTCTGTGAGCGAATACAAGGGTTTCTCCCCACCTGCTGGAACATCACCTCCGCCCAGTGGGTGTTGGATATTACCCAACATGGTTATTGTCTGGAGCTCACTTCCACACCTCAAAACATTCCACCTCACAAACACAAAGTCTTGTTAGAACATCAACAGTTTCTCTAGGAGGAAGTTCAGGAACTTTTAAAAAAGGGTCCATAACACCAGTGCCAGCACACCAGCACAGCAGTCTATTCACTCAACTTCCTTATCCCCAAAAACGACGAGTCCTTAAGACAAATTTTGAACCCAAGACCCCCTAAACCAATATGTTTGAGGCATGTGTGCTGTAGATACACATGCTTTGCATACTTCTGCCATCTGTTGTTGGGTCTGGATGTTTGCAATTAGTTTTTCTTCGAGAAGTCTTTTCCAGTCATGAGGTAAAGTAACTCCTCCTTTCGGTGATAGTGCGCATGGGCATCGACTCCATTCTTAGTTTGTTTTCTTTCCGCCAGCAGGTTCCGACATGTATTGCAGTACTCCGATTCAAAACCGTTAATCGTGATCCCTTTGGTGCACAATTCACTCTACCATCATTGGCATTGTTTTGATCGTGTCTTGTACCATCCACGTGTTGAAGTTCTGAAATTATCCAGTTGAGAATCTCTAACAGCGGCCTTCAGGCCTGGATAGTTCCATCTATCTGCTTCCACTCGAAAATCCATCTTTGAGTCTTCTGCCAATGGAATGGACTCCATTTCAATTCTGTCCATGGTGCCATTCCAATTACCCGCACACCGACCTTCATAAGGTTTGTAACCTGTGTCTCCCCGGGGCATAGAGAAGAAAACTGTGACGCATGTTATTTATTCCAATCCAAAAAGACTCCCCGGGACCATCGGGCTCGACGAAGAGACATGCAGCGGCAAAGTATCGAGGACACCCCTGATATCTTCAAAAAGGAAGAGGAAGAGGAAGAGGAAGAAGCCTTCTTCG
This sequence comes from Lissotriton vulgaris, assembly GCF_964263255.1. Lineage (NCBI taxonomy): Eukaryota > Metazoa > Chordata > Amphibia > Caudata > Salamandridae > Lissotriton > Lissotriton vulgaris. Next base: position 18,876,442 of record NC_141693.1, on the reverse strand, counting down.
TCCAGGACTCCGAATCCAAATTGGAGATCAAACTAAAGTCCCATAATGTTCAAGCTGCACAGGGTGCCGTGAGTACCAAAGCCCCTTTGCCCACAAAACCCGCTTCCACCAAACAAAAGGCTTCTGGGCCACCACTGCCATCAGGCCATTGTAGGCACCGAGACTCTGATTCTAAAGCCCCGCCCTCCGCTCAGCACCGAATCAGCATGTCAAGCCTTCTGGCTCAGGCTCAAGCCAAGATGACACCCTTTTGGTACCGAAAGTTAAAAAGGACAAATCCAGCTTGGCACTGAAAATGTCAGCACCGAAACAAAAAGATCCTCCTTTAAAGCCTCTGGAGTCAATTCTGGAAATCATGAAATAAAAGCTGGTTCCAAAACAAAAGATAATCAATAAACACCCTGACCCTGGACATATAACACGTAAGCCAGTAATACAATCTTCCAAAAGGGAAATAGACACTGAGTATAAAATCCCTCTTAAAAAGGAGGACATGGCTTCTAGCCCTAATCACCACATTCCTCAAACACCACCACTTTCTTCACCAGTACCTATTATACCAGCTTCAGACCTTCTGCACATCACACCACCGAGCTCTTCAATCAATCAATCAATCAATCATAATATTTGTATAGCGCGCTACTCACCTGGAGGGTCTCAAGGCGCTTGGGGTGGGGGGGGGTCCGCTACTGCTCGAACAGCCAGGTCTTGAGTTGCTTCCTGAAGGAGAGGTGGTCTGGGGTCAGGCGGAGGTGGATGGGGAGGGAGTTCCAAGTCTTGGCTGCCAGGTAGGAGAAGGATCTTCCTCACGTGGTGGCTCTTGCGTGGAACGGAGGCGAGGGCGAGGCTGGTCGATTGTAGCTGGCGAGTGGGAGTGTAGAAGGTCAGGCGGTTGTTGAGGTACCTGGGTCCCAGGTTGTGGAGGGCTTTGTGTGCGTGGGTGAGGAGTCGGAACGTGATTCTTTTGCTGACGGGGAGCCAGTGCAGGTCTCTCAGGTGTCCGGAGATGTGGCTGTGTCGGGGGATGTCCAGGATGAGTCGTGCTGAGGCGTTCTGGATGCGCTGGAGTCTTTTCTGCAGTTTGGCTGTGGTTCCGGCGTAGAGGGTGTTTCCGTACTCCTGTTGGCTGGTGACGAGTGCCTGGGTGACCGTCTTCCTGGTTTCGGTGGGGATCCATCGGAAGATCTTTCGGAGCATGCGTAGGATGTTGAAGCATGACGAAGAGACGGTGTTGACTTGTCTGGTCATCGAGAGGGAGGAGTCCAGGATGAAGCCCAGGTTGCGGGCGTGGTCCGTTGGTTTGGGTGCACTGCTTCAGGTACAGTTCCTGTTATAGGGGATGGGGATGACACTTATGATCAGCCACCACAAGATCCATGGGATGATTGTAATATAGATCCACCCGCAGACACAGATCCAGATCTATACTCTGCTAACCCTTCCCGTCCTGATGATGATACTTCATATCAGGAGTTAATTTCCAGGGCAGCCACGTACCATGGAGTGACTTTACATGAGGAATCCCTAGATGAATATTTCCTTTTTGAAACTTTAGTAAACACATACAGTCATAGCCCTTGTTTAAAGGTATGATGAGACATGCTGAAGACATTTTTAAAGATCCTGTGAGGGCACGTATCATTACACCTAGGATCTACTAAAAATATAGAACCGCACCATCTGACTCCTTTTTTTTAAGGGCCGGCTGCCTTTTGGATTTTTTAGTGGTCTCTAATGCTCATAAAAGAGCAAACTCACAAACCTCAGGGGAGGCACCACCTCCAGATAAAGAATTAAAACTAATAGATGCCTCGGGGAAGAGGATAGCTGCTCAGTCAGCCAACCAGTGGCGTAGTCAATACACAAGGTCTGTTGGTTAAATACGAAAGGGCCGACTGGGATGAAATGAAAGATTTATTACAATATCTCGCAGAAGAATGCAAGAAAAGAGGGCAGGAACTAGTACAGGAAGGGAAACTCATTTCCAATTCCTTTATTAGATGCGCATTAAATGCTGCGGATACTGCAGCCAGAGGAGTCCACACCAGTATTCTCCTCAAAAGACACGCATGGCTAAGAATCTCTGGTTTCAAACTGTGGAAATTAGCCTTTTTAGGGGCTCACTGGTGCTGGGGTTCACCCTTATCTGTCCACTGGTCTTTAAACCAACAAAATAGAGATTGGCACTGAAGCTGGAATATCACATAACAAGTTTATTAATCACTCATGAGTGGGACTACATCAATACAACACCCTCGGGTACTGTAGGAGGTAGTACAAGGAATACAGAAACTAAGGGTCTTTTATACCCTGTTTGTTGCTGAGTAAGCATGGAGACTCAAATAGAAGGTACAGGCATAAACAGGAGTAGCTATCGACCAACATGGGCACACAGATATCACTTGGTCAGCAAAGTGGGAGGGGAAACAGAACTGCTTACTTCAGTTTGAATAGCCTGACAGTTACATTCTAAAACAGGTGCATTCTAGCAGCCACAGGCCTTTCTGAGCTCATACATTGCTCTGGCTTAGAATAGGAGTTAACTAAAGCTGATGACTCAAGCAGAATATAAAGGCAGGCAACAGTGAAGACGGCAGAATCACATGGCTTAACACAATGGATAGGGAAACAAAGTGGGTTGCTGAACCGTTCCTGGTTGAGGGAATTATGTGTATTTGGCGTGACCGCTGGTGTACATATGGCACCCTTGGGCATCCATTTTGTTGGATGTATTTGCCTCACACACCCGAATGGGTGTCATGCTTCATCATTGGCGTTGCTCCTCGTCGGGGAGGCGGTGCAATCCCTGACGGGCTCACCTCAAAGAGGGGCTCTTTATCGGAGATCTTTTGAATCCAACTGCCTTATGGTGAAGTGCGGGTATGTGGGAAATAAAGCAAATAGCCTAGAAAGTGATTAAAATGTAGTAGGGAGTACCAAAAGTACTACTTTATTCTAGGGGTATCCCGCTACAATTAAAAACGTGAATCCAATTCACTGGGTGCCACCAGGTTAGGTATGATGGCCCTAGATGAGGTTGGAAAAGAAATTGGTCAACATGTTTCTCGCATCAAGAAATTATCCGCGATTCATCAGGACCTATCAAGTGTAGAGATTATAGAATATGCAGTCATTCAACAGCATGCTAGTGTCATGTGTGAAATACAAGCATTGTGGGTTTTGGTTACCTCTGTAGTATTATCCTATGCCTCAGGGTCAGGAATTATGTACTATATGAGTGTTCGGCGGTAAGTAAACATCAGGGAAGAACCTTTGGATGTGGCTCTAACTTCCTGTGTTCCTGCTTTGTGACCTACCCATCGCCGTAGTAGACCCAGTACATGAAAGCATGATCCGGCTGTCTGAACAGCATGCTCTTTCATGGTAAGGGTCCGTTCCATTCGGACACCTAAGTTTTTCACACAAGTTTTAGGGATAGGGGGAGCGTCTAGATCTGAAGGCCACCAATCGGGGGACCACAGTAGTTGGGCTTCCCCAAAAAGCATTATTTCTCTCTTCCCTACATTGCACTGTAAAAAATTGTTCCTCATCCACTGAGAAATATTTCTCATTCCCTGGGAGAAAGTGGCCTGAACCAAAGGGGTGAATTTTGTGAATGGAAACAGCAGTTGGGTATCGTCCGCATAGGAGACAGGGGTAAACCCGCTGTTCCTCAACAGATTGGCCAAGGGAGCCACATAGATATTAAATAAAGTCGGGCTCAAACAAGAACCCTGTGGAACTCCCCTGGACAATTCAGTTGCAACTGAACGATATGGGCCCAGGTTGACTGCCTGGGTGCGAGAGGAAAGAAAACTCGTCAACCACTTGAGAGCCAAATCTCCAACTCCAGCCTCCCCCAATCTCCCTAGCAAGATCCTATGCGAGACCGTGTTGAACGCGGCGGACAGATCCAACAGCACTAGAATCATAGAGTGGCCTCTATCTAGGGTCATCCTGATGTTGTTGGTTACCTCTAGTAGGGCTTATTCCGTGCTGTACTTGGGGCGGAAACCTGATTGAGATGAATCAAGGCTGCCCGTCCGTTCGATACTGCTATTCAGTCTATTCAAAGCATGTGTATTTACAGCACACATGCCTCGAACGGATTACGTTACTTACCCTGTAAGCATCAGTTCTTGGCTTGTAGAGCTGTAGATTCACATGCGCCGACCCTCCTCCCTGGACACCTATGGTTGTTGCAGTTATTATTTCTTATTTTATATACACATGGACATCTATATACTATACATAATTACTCCATTCTCACCCTCTTGCGGAATAATAATCTAACAATGGAGTCGATGCCCATGCGCACTATCACTGAAAGGAGGAGTCACCTTACCTCGTGACTGGAAAAGACTTCTTCAAAGAAAAACAACTTGCAAACATCCGGACCCAACACTAGATGGCAGAAGTGTGCAAAGCATGTGAATCTACAGTTCTACATGCCAAGAATAGATGCGTTCAGGATAAGTAATATAATCCATCCTCTCAGAGCACTTTCACATGGTCCATCTTCAAGATGTCACCGCACTACTGCAACAAGGCAACCTCATGGCAACACTCAACCTGAAAGACGCCTACTACTCCATTCCCATTCACCAGGCGCACCGTAGATACTTCAGGTGTGTAATAAACATCCACCATTTCCAATTCAAGGTGCTACCCTTTGGGGTCACAACTGCCCCCAGGGTCTTCACCAAATGCCTTGCAATGGTAGCAGCCCTCCTGTCAAGGCAAAACATACAATTTTTTCCAAATTTAGACTTCCAACACACTAAGGTCACCATACATTTACTTCATCAACTAGGCTTCACCATCAGCGCAGTCAAATCTCATCTCCAGCCTCTCCAAATACAACCCCACCTAGGAACCATCCCCGATTCACAATGAGGGATAGCTTACCCCAATGTCATCAGGATTCACTCCTTCAAAGCGCTTTCTCCCCTTTCCCCCCCTTTTCCCCCTCATCCGTGAGTAACAGTGAGGACAGTCATGTGTCTCCTCAGTATGATGGCTCCATGCATAGCCATAGTACCTCATTGCAGACTCAACACACGTCCTTTGCAAGAGTGCTAAGCGCACCAGCGATCTCAAGCGGAGGGTCAACTGGAGGGTCGTAGATTGTTTGGCCGTCAGGCTTCCCACTCTCTGTCATGGTGGGATACCAACAGTCTCTTAAAAGGACGGCCTTTCCTGGACCCAATTCCACAGAGAATTATAACAACGGATGCCTCCCTCACGGGCTGGGGAGCGCATTCATAAGATCGCACAGTCCAGGGACACTGGACACCCAGCCAGAGACATCTTCATAGCAATCATTTGGAGTTCATCTAGTGCTAAAAGCTTTCCTTCCTCACCTGATCGGCAAGACATGTACTATCTCTAAAAGCAGTGGGGCATCAGATCCTCTCAGGTCTCTCTCACCTAGTCCAGAACATTTTTAAATGGGGTCTCCGATAAAACGTTTATCTGTTAGTGGAGTACCTTCCAGGAACGGACAACAACTTTGAAAATCTCCTCAGCAGGAGGTGTGAACAAGTCCACAAATGGGAAATCCATCTGCAAGTTCTCCTCCTCTATTTCCAGCGTTGGGGTCATCCAGATATAGACCTTTTCACCACAGCAGAAAACGCAAAATGCCCAAACTTCACGTCCAGGTTCCAACACCTATAGTCCAAGAACAATGAGTTGGTCAGGAATATTTGCTTACACTTTTCCACCTCTCCCACTGCCTCTGTTTGTGGTTCGCAAACTTTGGCAGATATCTCTCACATCATCCTAGTGGCTCCAGCGTGGGCAGAGCAGCCATGGTTCACCACATTCCTACAACTCGCAGTAGTCCCCCCACAAGGTACGGTGAACAGGCAGGACCTCCTCACGCAGAGCCATTTAGAATTCAGACACCAGATTCCTCAACCTTGCCATCTGGCTCATGAAGTCCTAGAGTTTGGTTATTTGAACCTACCACAGCCCTGTATGGACATCCTTAAGGAGCCACGCCGGCCAACTACGCCGTTATGCTGTAAAGAGGAACATATTCGTCCCCTATTGTCATTCCAAAGAAGTTGATCTTTTAAATCCCAAAGTTCAGGACATTGTCTGTTATGTATTCTATTTACATACTACTGGTCTAGCTTTTACATCCATAAGGCTACACCTAGCAGCAGTGGCCACATATCCACAAAACAGACAATACACTTCATAATTCAGGATTCCTTTCATTAAAGCCTTCTTAGAAGTTCTTAAAATAGGTAAAGAGTGCCACCTTCCCCTATTTGGAATCTCAATATTGTACTAACAAGATTAATGGGCCCTCCATTTGAGCCCTCCATTTTTTATCCTAGAAAGTATAATTTCTCGTTGCTATCACTTTACTCAGATGTGTCAGTGAGATTCAGGTATTAAACTTAGAAGAACCCTTCTTCCAACTTCACACCAATCCTAAATTTCTTCCAAAGGTAGTGTCTCAATTCCACAATAATCAATCTAATGGATTGCCAATATTTTTCCCCATCTTGAATCAGCTGCGTAAAGGGCTCTACATACCCAAGATGTAAAATGAGCCTTTATATATTATATTGTTAGAACCAAGTCATTTAGGAAAATACAACAAATCTTTGCTGCCTTTTCAAACCCACGCAAACCACACAAAGGGAAAGCCATTTCTAAATTAGGCATTGCACGTTAGATTGTCAAATGCATTGTTTTACTAAGAACTTTGTCTATCCCTCCTAGAGCTCACTTCACTCTTAAAAAAGGAGCTTTGATGGCCTTTCTAGGAAATATGCCAATAGCTGACATATGTAAGGCAGCTAAATGGTCTTCACTAAATACAGTTACCAAACATTACTGTGTTGATGAGCTGACCTGTCGACAAACTAATTTGACAGATCGAATAAGGCGTCTGACCCTGCTACCCGTCTCTTTGGAATTAGGCAGACTGCGGGCGATCCTGCTTCTATGGTGATCGGGATTACGACGTAACCCGAAACACACCTCATTATTTTAAGCATACGGCTACCTTCGTTTGGAACATATTGTCTGTTTTAAGGACCGTAGTAGCCAGATTGAAAACTGGGGATTATTCTGGTGAACAATCACAAATCTTGACTCTCTGAAGCAAACTGTGGGAGCTACAATTTCGAAAAAGATAACCATAAAGTGGTATCGCTGTGACAGTTTGTAAATCACGAGGTTCTTTGTGATCCTATATGAGATATTATATCCTGAAGAAGGTGTTGGCTCTCTAAACACCTGCCCACCGAAACGCATCGATGCAATCCTTGAGTTGCGATACGCTAAGTCTATGAAACAACAACTCTATTGAAGATAGCTATACATGTATTAGAGTGTGATTACGTTTTGGACTATTGAATCTGCCTCATTATAATAGGAACCATTTTTTCCTTACTTCTGTTTCCCACTTTTGTGTATGTGTATTACTGTATCATTTTTATCAATTAACATTGTATACTGTGTTTTTAATATATGTTTTTAATATATATTTGAATAAATTGTACATTTTTCATGAAGCGATTATTATTTTTATATTTTGTTCTTTGCTCCTCTTTGAATTGAATGTGTAAGCAAGTGTAGATGCTATAGAAAGTTTACCCAAAGGGGAAATCCTGCTTTAACAAACTAATGTTTGCCAAGCGGTTCTACGTACTCTATTTCAAACAATTGTAACCCCCACAAGTTAGCTACTGTGTGTAGAGGAAGACTGCTTTTCTGTCAATGCTAAGCAGGTGTATCTACAGCCACACATGCCTTGAATGGAAAATGTTACTTACCCAGTAAGCATTTTTTCGTGGCACGTAGTGCTGTAGATTCACATGCACTCACCCACCACATTGGACACCTGTGTGCGTTACAGTGCTTTTAAAAGTTATCACACACTCATTCGGCATGGGCATTTTAATATACTACACCATGTTTCCACTCCATCCTCATCTCCTTTGCGGGAAAAATAATCTAACAATGCCAATGCCTATTCCCATTATCACAAAGAGGAGGAGTCACTCTACCTTGTGACCTGAAAGACTTTCTTATTTTATTTTTTTAACTGTTTTTATTTTTGTTTTGAACATTAGCCAAAACATCAGTAGGTGAGCATTATATGCAGGAGATTGACCAACGATACAGTCCTTAGTTACTCCCAGGGATGCAGAGGTTACATTTGGGAGATCCATCCTCCCGTTCCATGCCCCCCCTCCCTGGATTGGCCCTGGCACTCCCCCGCTACTTATTCCCGGTGGATATGAAAGTCCATTCAATGCGTTCTAATCTTGAGTAGTGTGTTGTGGGTTCTCCAGTCCAGACCCCACAATCTCTAGATTATAATATCTCAACCATGGTTGCCATATTTTGGGGAACTTTTTGGGGCATCCTCTAGCTGTGTATGGCGTTTTTCGGCCCCCTTATACAGATCCATACTGGCGTGCTATTCCGCCGCAGTGAATAGGCCCTCAACTCCCCAATGTTGTGCAATATCTTTCTTTGCATCTAGGGAGGTCGATGTCTGTAGCAATGCCGTATAGTACATATTTAGGGTCCTAAGGTATCTGCGCCTCTAATATATCGTTGAGTTCCTTCACAATGCGCGACCAGTAGCATTGTATCTGCTGGCATTCACAGATTGTGTGTATATAGGTGCCTTGGGCGGTTTTGCATCGCAGGGAGTTAGGTGTTTCTGCCTTACCCATAGCATGTAGCCGCCTCTATCATAGTATACTCTGTGTAGGACTTTAAATTGGACTAGCCTTAGTCGAAGCTTAATCGCTACCACCCTATGGTGCATCAGTGACCCTTCCCAGTCGATATCCTCTAGCTGACCCGTGGTTTCCTCCCACTTAGACCTGAGTGCTAACAAGTTGTCAGGGATATTGTTGATTAAAAAGTCTCAGTTATATTCGTAGTGTCAATTTTTTGCGCCCTCCAGGCATGATGTAATTGCAAGTATTGATAACGTTGGGTGTACGTCAATTGGTAAGTAAGTGTTAGAAACAACTCTAGCCTAACAAGACAAGCGCTGACAGACAGCTTAAAGAAGCAGCCTGTTGCGCAGTACGTGTTAGAGACAACTCTAGCCTAACAAGACAAGCGCTGTCAGGCACAGCTTAAGAAAACAGACTGTTGCGCAGTACATGTTAGAGACCACTCTAGTCCTAACATGACAGGCACAGCTTAAAAGAAGCAGCCTGTCGCGTAGTATGTGTTCGAGACAACTCTAGTCCTAACAAGACAAGCGCTGACAGACACACCTTAAAGAAACAGCCTGTTGCGCAGTACGTGTTAGAGACAACTCTAGTCCTAACAAGACAAACGATGACAGGCACAGCTTAAGGAAACAGCCTGTCACGCAGTACGTGTTAGAGACAACTCTAGTCCTAACAAGACAAGTGCTGACCGGCACAGCTTAAAGAAACAGCCTGTCACGATGTATGTGTTAGAGACAACTCTAGTCCTAACAAGACAAGCGCTGACAGGTTAACCTTAAAACATTTTTTAAGGGCCTGTCGCACATGGTTTTAGGAATAACCTACTAATGTTAATTTTTGCATAATTACTGCAGATGTGGATGAATAATAAATTGCAGTCGCTGGATCAACGCATTTTGTTCTCCTGCAATGTTAGCTTTTGGGTCTTTTTCGTGAGAAATGCGCATGCGCGGCCGCCCGCGCATGCGCATTAGTACACAAGACGGCAGAATGAAGATAGCGAGCCCCGGGGACGCGGCGGGCAGCGGCGGGCAAGGTAAGTGCCTTTTAATTATTTTACACTTTTAATTTAAAGTATTTAGGGAGGGCGGGAGGGAGGCGGGTGGCGGCCAGCTACGCTCCGTCTGCGGAGCGTGCGTAGTGCCGCCTGGCTACGCCCGCTACGCAAAATGCGGAGTAGACGGCACTACGCACACTCCGTGCACGGAGCGTAGCTGGCCGCCCACCCTTACAATAAACCCAATGCAAAGCACAAGCCTTCCTTTTAATATTTGTAAGTCACCCCTACAGCAGGACTACTGAGCACTAAAGGCGCCTTATGTGAAGAGGTTGGATCTGTAGCATCATGTTTTAAGGTCCTCACTGTAAAAACCTATCTTGTCCATTGTTGTTTCTGCTGCTGAAAGGCTGACAGCCCCATTGGTGAGTGCAGTGTTTCAGGCTGACATTTCAACTCTGCTAACCTCTGACTGGGACTACCAAAGTTGGTACTGCAAGAAATAAAAAGAATCATTTCATTAAATCCAATTTATTGGTTAAATCCAATTTAATGTCACTGGTGGGTAAAGTGCAACTTTAGTAAGTTGCCACTTTGTAGCCAAGGTTTCCAGTGCTTGTTTACGGTTGCACAGAAAGGACTGTCCTCCAGACAGCCTTCTGGCCTCCTGGGGAGGAGTGTGAAAGACTCCCACGAAAGCCTACAAAGACAGTGGTCTATGGGGAGGGGTTGTCTCCTCCTGGCAGGAAGAGCCATACAAGGTGTGAGCCCATAAGGCAAGCTTCAAAGGGGAAGCCTCCTTTGAAAGGCAAATGGCGAGTGCACACGAAGAGGGGCTGCTCCCTTACTTAGGCAGACAGGTACAGAGTGGTAAAACGCTGGTCAAACCAGTTTGTTGTGGCTTTGTAGCACTTTGGTAGACACACCTCTAGGATAGGCTACCAAGCTCCACACACTGAGAGGAGGGTTCTGCCATTTTGGAAGTGGGGGGCAGAGAGCACTCTGGGATAGCTAGATGCCACACTTCACAGGAAGATGTCATCAGGCCGGAAGGATCTCGACTAACCAAAGAAGGACTGCCCAGCTGACCTTGGACCTGGCAGAGAGAGTCTGTATTGAAGTCAGACTGCACCCGCTGTACCTTGGGCTAGGAAAGAGAGGACTGTGCCTGTGGTGACCTGCTTGTGGAGAAGTTGCCCCTAACTCCCAGACAGAAGCAGAGACTTCAAGAGTCAGTTGTCTGCCTTCCTGTTTCAGCACATGCGATGCTTGCCTAGGCACGTTGATAGCCCATAGTACCAGAGTGATGCTCAGTGCCACTTGGAAGACCGAGTCCTAGTGCTCAAAAGTTGCACCTGAGTCTGATGGACCCGTGAGAGTCGCTAGAGATCAGTCTGGTCTCCCAGAAGGAGAGTTATCGCCAGGAGAAGGAAACTGCTGGTTTCATTATGACCGGGGACCAGTAGTCCAGTGACGAGTGGACTTTTGCTGGACCAAAGAGGACTTTGAGGTACGCTGCCCTATGAGTCTTAAGTCACCCGGCCGGGACCAAGGAGTAGCCCCAGGAAGCCCCACACAGCATCCTCAGCATCCTGTATCCCTTTAATCAGGACCACTCCACAGCCGTCACTGGCAGGTCGCCATTAATAACTGGACTGGAGACTGCCTCGTCTTTGAGGTCGCTGTTCCTCAGGATTGTGTCAGTATCACTGCCCTGCTCCCTGCAGGAGTTGGTCGCCTAAAGTAACTGGAAGGGACCGCATTCAACCTTGAGGCAAGTTTTTCTTGAACAAGTTTCAAAGTGTCAAATACATTGAATTTGCCACAGCTTGTTCACGGTTGAGTGAGGAGTTGTGATTCACTGTTTCTTCAAATATTTATATCTTCAAATCCCTCCTGCGGATTTTGTTCATTTTGGTGTCTATAAAGTCGTAAAATACTCTCTAGTTTTTTTAATTGATGTCAGTTTTCTTGAGTCATGTCTCTTTCTTTATTATTTTTTTACATTTATTTTTTATATTTTTCAACTGAACAATCAGCACAAAAGAATTCTTACATGGTGCATTAACGAAATTTGATCTCAAACTGTGACAAATATGATCATTATCAGCAAGGCCACCTCCCCTTTCCTTCCATTGATCAATGTAAAACAGTGTATGCCAGTGGTAACTTCTGCCATGGTTATGTGGTTGCGTCCTGAACCAGGGAACAGACTCTGATAGGTTGAATGAGTAATCTTTTAAAGCTTTATGGTCTCGGCCCCTATGTCTGGGTCTCATGTGCGGTATGCCTGGTGGACTGTTCCGTGTCACCGCCCATATCCAACCAAAAGTGTCTTCTCCAGGAGTCCCTGATCTTTTGAAATTGTTTTAGGCACCCTCTGCTACGATGTGACCTGCTCGGCCGTTATGTACAAATCCATTCCTCTCGTCCACTCCTGGATGGTCAGTCGGTCGGCCACTCCCCATCTCCTGGCAATGTCTCTTTTGGCCACCACCAACTCCAAAGAGGCAAAAATCAACTGTGCTCTAGTTACGTCCACCTCGCTTGGGATTCCCACTATCACAAACGTGGGCTCCATCGGCAACCTCTAGGACCGTTCCTAATAGTCTAATCACCGGCTTCCAGTATGGTAGAAGTGTGGGACACGCACAGATTGTAGGAAAAAAATCACTATTAGTGGTGGTGCACATCAGGCAAAGTGGTGACTCTGCCCTTCCCATCCTATGCAGCCTATCCCTGTCATAATACGTTCGGTGCAGTATTTGGAGTTGAATGAGTCAAAGTCTTGCCTTTATGGCCACCTCTCTGGGTGCATTAATGCCGCCTCCCAATCAATATCTTCCATGGACCCCAAGTCCTTCTCTTACCTTGCTCAAAGATCCATCAGGGATATTGTTAGTAATGGTTTTATATGTGAGGGAGACCGCTTTACCGATCAGCTCCTCTTGCAGGAGTCTGCCCTCCAGGGGTGCATATTCCGGAAGTTGCTCTCTGGGGATATTTTCCGCCCACCACGCATGTCGCAATTGTGCGTCTTTAAGGAATTGGGAATCATTCATATTGTATTCTTGCTTGAATTTTGCCCATGTTTTAAGCTCCCCTTTTTCGACAATGTCTCCTATCGTGGATATCCCAAGAAGGTCCCAGGTCTCAAACCCTGGGAGTTTGTGTAATTCCTAAACCAAGTCCCTTCCCAGAGTGGTGTAGTCCGCGTAATCCGTTTCGTCCAGGCATAGGATTTGTTAGCCCTCTTCCATGCCAACAAGGTCACTTGATTCGCAAGTAGCAGATGTGAGCTACCATTCCCCCCCATAGAGGTAATGTAGGTGCGTATGGGGCTGCATTGCCTCTCTCTCGAGACGGTATGTGGGGTGATCTCCGTGTTTGTGTAGGGATGTGCTGCAGTGTCTGAAGTGCAATTCTGGTGTGCCCATCCTGCCATATTAGAGATCTAACTTTGCTAGCTATTTCTGTGAAAATGGCCCTAGGTAGGGGAAGGTACGAGTTCTGGAGGACATATAAGAGTTGAGGCAGGGTGATCATTTTAAAGAGAGCCGCTTGACCAAGCAGAGTGAGAGGAAGATCTTTCCATTCCTCTACGTCGGCCCTAAAGTTGCTCAGGATTACGCCCAAATTCTCCCGTCTACACACCGCTGCATGGGCCTGACTAACCCACAACTAGACTGCAGAGAGCAGTCTAGTTGTGGGTTAGTCAGGCCTACCGTTTAGATTTATTCTAGTTAATTTCATACCCCGAGTGTCGTCCGTAGTCCATAATCAAGTCGAAATGGGCCGGTATGGTCGTTTCGGGGTGTGTGATGTACATCAGAATATCATCGACATAGAGAGAAATGTTCTCCTCCTCTGTGCCCATGGGTGTGATATGGAAGCCCCGAATCGAGGGGTGTATGCTAATGGCACAGGCCAGCAATTCTAGAGTAAGCGCAAAGAGGAGATGTGACAGGGGGAAGCCCTGGCTTGTTCCTCTCTTGATAGGGAAAGGTGCTGAGCACTGACCATTGACACGCACTGTGGCCATCGGTTGTTTATATAGGAGTGCCACCCAGCTGCGGAATTTCGTCCCTAGTCCAAAATTAGCCAGGGTAGCATAGAGGAACTGCCAGTTAACAGCGTCAAACACTTTTTCTGCGTCCAATGATAAAAACATCTGCAGACTCATCTGGTTTCGCACCTCCATAAGCCAGTTATATGTGCGTCTAAGGTTCAGGCGTGTAGGTCTGCCTGGTATAAATCCAGCTGGTCTTCGTGAATCAGACCCTTGCTCACACCCAGGCGACGAGTCGCTAGAATGGTGGCCAAGATCTTAACTTCCGAGTTCAAGCAAAGAGATGGGTCTATAGGACCCACCTTGATCCCGTGGCTTGCCCTCCTTGTATATGACCAGAATAGTAGCCATCCGCAGGTCCAGAGGGAGAGTCCTTTGGAGCATCTATGAAGAGCCGGAGAAGGTGGGGACATAGAATATCCATGTATCGCCTACAGAATTCCGCAGGTAATCCATTAGTGCCAGGGGCCTTCCCAGGGTGCCGCTTTGCCAACGCCTCTCGAACCTCTTTCAGTGACAGATCTTCTTCCAGGGCCTGGGTTTCCACCTCTTCTGACATTGGGGAGGGAGTTGCCCCCAAATACTCCTATATCTCGGCCTTTAATTTTAGTGGCTGAGCCGAGTCATGTCTTTTCCTTATTCAGTTCTTTTGGTGCTGTTAAAATGCTTTACACTTGTTTCTTTGTTTAAACCTGAATTCTCAAAGCCACAGCTATCCAGGGTTGAGCTATACTTTGACAAAGAAGCCTAACTGAACCCAAAACGGTATTGTGAGGTACACGGTGTAGTCACACAACCACACCATATAATACCCCACTTTCCTCTCCAGATAGAACACAAGGTGTCAGACATTGGAAGCCTTCAAACTCATCTGTGGGGTGCCTCAAAGGTTCCTCGCTCAGTCCCACCCTCTTCGATGCATTTATGATCCCTGTGGCCAAAGTTATCCACACAGACAATATCAACATTCTCTTCCATGCTAACGACGTGCAACTCATACTCTCCCTCTCAGATAAGAACCCCAACACGTTCATCGCCGGCATGACAATATTTGTTAACTGAATGAAAGCCAAGTGTTTCAAGCTCAACACAGACAGGACTGTAATGATCTTCAGCAAGAACACCTCACCAAGGGACTCCAGCTGGTGGCCACCTGAACTCGGACCCACACCCAACACCCACGCCAACCACCTTGGAATAATCAGCAAACTGGACATGACCGCACAAGTCAGCATCATCACTGCATCCTGCTTCCACAACCTGAAGATGCTGAGCATGATATTCAAATGGCTTCCAGGCACCTCTAGAAAAACTCTCACTCATGCTCCACTCACCAGCAAGTTGGAACACGGGAAGACCCTCTATGCCGGGATAAACAATCAACTTAATAGAAGACTACAAACCATTCAGAACCCGGCAGTCATTCCTATTCTAAACCTCCCACGAAGAATTCACATCACACCACACCACTGGCATCCGATATATGAATAAGTTCATTTGAAAATACTCACACACACACACACATTCAAGGTGCTACTCAACCTAGGCCCCGCCTACCTAACAGACAGAATTCTTTCCACCAACCACCCAGACACCTCTGCTACATAGAACTACTACTCACACACATCCAGCACATACACAGAACCAATCAATAAAACAGGCATTTTCTTACACTACTCCTAAAGCGTGGAATGGTGTCCCACTCTGCACCTGGGCCTCTTCCTCTCTCCCGGCGTTTCACTTAACCAACTTACCGTAGGCAGGCCTAGGCACACACACACCTGAGGACGCCCTCGCAGGTGATAGTGTGCTTTACAAATACACATAACCTATCATTCCGCAGCCCGGCACCTGGTGATCTGGATTTTCTCATGCAGCTCCTACTCCTGAGGGTTTGGTAGTCCAGACTCCCTCCAGCAAAGTAAATCCTAATTCGTTCCCCACAACTCCAGACAGGGAGTTGAAAAGGATTCAGGCGTTCGGGAAGTGAATGTTCCCGTCGGCTAGCTTAGCATTGAGGTTGGTCAATGCGGTATATGCTTGTTCGACCCAGATGAGTTTCGGGCCTCTTTGGCTCAAACCATTCAGGGTGGCCAGGATGTCACCAAGTGTGTAATGAGGGCTGGCCTTGGCATTGCTGATTGTTTTGGGGACGAGGGATGGGCATTGGAGTGATGCTTCGCCAACATGTATGGATGCGATCCAGTGGCTTTTCTGGAAATGTGCGGGCATCCCTTACAGATATGTCTTTCGACAGGTCCCGTCTGTATGGTCAGAGGCTGGCTCTGCCCTCAAACGCTTTAAGAGAAGCAGAGTCATAATGCGTTCCTTAGGCCTTTCCAGCACTGCTTGTCAGTTTCCCCATCAGTGTCACTCCTTCCAAGGTCACTGCGGAGGGCTGGCGTACAGAAAACATCAGACCCATCCACCCCCTCAACAGACAACCCAGTCCATTCGTGACAGGGATCAAGCGGACATCGCGCAGGCCACCATTGCCAACGCTCCTTTTGGGTCCCCTTCCCTGTGGTATGAACCTCCAAACCGCTTTAGTATATGCCCTTAGGGGCTCACGACCACCTAGTGGAAGGGAGAATCAGACATTACATCCCACAGATCGTTCAGCGGGGTTCTGCCCTCCCATTTCACACTGACAGATACCGCTTCCTGCCTGCTAGCGTGGCTTCAGAGGAGCACCTTTCCATCTTGCAAAAAGAGGTGCAGGATTTACTTTCAAAGGGGCCATCAAGAGTGTTCAGTCATTGGAAGCAGGGACGGTTTCTTACTACTGCTATTTCATCATGATGAAGAAGCATGGATGCCTTCGTTCTATTTTAGATCTTCGTCCCGTGGGTGCCTTCCTTCGGAAGCATTAATTTAACACGCTCCCTCTGGCCCAAGTTCCGTCAGAGATCTTATTTTTGTCTCTGCTTTTCCTCCTCTCTCTCTCCTCCTGTACGTGGTAAGATGAAGCGTCCATGACCCTTATCCTAGTGGCTTTGACCTGGCCGGACAGTCGTGGTCTCCAGGCTTCAGGAAAGGTCCATCAGCCGCACGAGAGGTTCCCGATGAGGCTGGATCTTCTCACCCAGAGATGGGGTCGGATCAGACCCCCAGACCCCATGCAGCTTAACCTATTGATTTGTCATCACTGCCTTCCCAAGAGTCAAGACCCTTCGACGGATAAGGTTCAGGGCATCATCTGTTGCCTTTTATACCTACACGTCAAAACCCCTCCGCCTCGCTGCTGGAGCTGATTGTATGCAGAATATGCAAAAGATGGAACACTCCTCCCTCGTTAGAACCTCAGTAGTCAAGGCTTTCATAAAGGGTCACAGTTCGTCAAAGACCCCCCACACTTCAGCAGACCCTCATCGTGGTCCCAGTAGGTTCCTGCCCCTCACGTTTTCTTTCCTGGCAGGGGCCCTCTCGGCTGCCATCACATCCCTCGGGCGCATGGACGAGCTGCACCACAAGTACCTTCCATTCAAGTTCTCAAGGACAGGAGGGTCCAGAAGAAACCCTGAGCCCCTCCCGAAGGAGGCTTCACCTCAATCTTCACCTCAGTCAAGCGATAGTACTCCCAGTCTTCTTTCTGCACCAGACACAGCGGCGGAAAGAGATTTACACCCACTAGATGTCAAGAGAGCTCTTATGTACGACATTTACAGAACCCAGGCTTTTACAAATCTTATCAGCTCTGTCGCCTTTGTGAAACCTTACTAAGGTCATTCCGGTTCCAAGGCAGGTATTGTAAGATGTGTTGTCACAAGTATCCACACTTGCTATCATAAACCAAGATAGGTTTACCCATACCCCCCAAGGCACATTCTACCCACAAGAAAGGAGCAGCCGTGGCTTTCTTACGAAACAGTGCACCCGCCCACATTAGTAAAGAGGCCGCCTGTTCACCAACTCACACTTTTAACCAGCGTTATCGTGTGCTCGCTTAGCTGCCACCAGGCTTTCGCTGGCGAGACAGTTCTAAGAACTTTGTTCCTGACATCTGCTTGCAGCCTCCGCCAGCATGCAGCAATCAAGGGTTCTGCTTTCTAGTCTGTGCAGAGCATGTGTATCTACAGCCACCGGCTCTACGAACAGAAAATGTTCCTTCCCTGTAAGGATCTGTTTATAGCGTGTAGTGCTGTAGAGTCACCCGCCCTCCTCCCTGCAAGCTTGTAATAGGTACAGATCACTCCTTGTATTACACACCCCATGATGCGCCATACACATGGCGCACCATAGTAATCTAGGGGCCTGGGTCTGAGTTTGGCAGTGTGGGAGCGGGGCGGCATGCCACCGCCACCGTCTCCCTCCCACACCGCCAAAGCTCACCGCCGCCTAGCCGCCCACCAGAATACAAGTTCCCTCGTTGTATGGTTGCCGGTTCTTTGGCGTTCCCACAGCTGTGCCTATTAAAAAGACACCACAGTGGGAACGCCAAAGCAAGTTCCTGCACGGCAAGTCAAGTCAAGTCAAGTCAATAGATTTATATAGCGCGCTACATACCCAGAGGGTCTCGAGGCGCTTGAAGAAGGGTGGGGAATTACTTGTCGAATATCCACGTTTTAAGTTGCTTTCTGAATGCTAGGTGGTTCTGAGTAAGGCGAAGGTGAGTGGGAAGTGAGTTCCAGGTTTTAGCTGCCAGATAGGAGAAGGATCTACCTCCCATGGTGGTTTTGTTGATGCGAGGTACAGTGGCAAGGGCTTGGTTGGAGGATCGTAGCTGGCGGGAGGGGGTGTTGAAGGACAGTCGTGTGTTGAGGCATTCGGGTCCGATTTCGTAGAGTGCTTTGTGTGCGTGGGTTAGGAGGCGGAAAGTAATCCTCTTATTGATGGGGAGCCAGTGGAGGTTTTTCAGGTGACCAGAGATGTGTTCTTTACGCGGGATGTCTAATATGAGCCTGGCTGAAGCGTTCTGGATGCGTTGGAGTTTTTTCTGGAGTTTTGCGGTGGTACCTGCGTATGGGGTGTTTCCGTAGTCCAGGCGGCTCGTGACCAGTGCGTGGGTAACCGTTTTTCTAGTTTCGGTGGGGATCCAGCGAAATGTTTTTTTGAGCATGCGAAGAATATTGAAGCAAGATGACGAAACGGCGTTGACTTGTCTGTTCATCGAGAGTGAGGAATCAAGGATGACGCCCAGGTTCCGTGCGTGGTCCGTCGGGGTGGGTGCTTTTCCAAGGGCCTCTGGCCACCAAGAGTCATCCCAGGCGGAGAGGGAGGTGCCTAGGATGAGGACTTCTGTTTTGTCTGAGTTCAGTTTCAGACGGCTGTGCTTCATCCATTCGGCTACTTCTTTCATTCCTTCATGCAGGTTGGTTTTGGCAGTGTTAGGGTCTCTGGTGAGTGATAGGATCAGTTGAGTGTCATCGGCGTAGGAGATGATGTTGAGGTTGTGTTGGCGTGCGATGAGCGCGAGGGGGCTCATGTATACGTTGAAGAGGGTGGGGCTGAGTGAAGATCCTTGTGGTACGCCGCAGATGACTTCAGTGGCCTCTGACTTGAATGGAGGAAGGCGGACTCTCTGGGTTCTTCCGGTGAGAAACGAGGTGATCCATTCCAGTGCTTTTCCTTGGATTCCGACGTTTTTGAGGCGCTGTAAGAGGGTGCTATGACAGACTGTGTCGAAGGCTGCGGAGAGATCGAGGAGGATGCGGGCGACTGTGTCTCCATTATCCAGTAGAGTTCGAATGTCGTCTGTTGCTGCGATGAGGGTGGTTTCAGTGCTGTGTTTGGCTCGGAAGCCGGACTGTGAGGAGTCGAGGGATTTGTTGGTTTCGAGGAAGGCGGCGAGCTGGTTGTTGACCGCTTTCTCGATGACTTTGGCCGGGAATGGAAGGAGTGAGATAGGGCGGTAGTTTTTGAGTTCGGTGGGGTCAGCTGTGGGTTTCTTCAGGAGGGCGCTGAGTTCGGCATGTTTCCAGCTTTCCGGGAAGGTTGTGGAATTGAGGGAGCAGTTGATGACGTCTCGGAGGTGCGGTGCTATAATGGAGTCTGCTTTGTTAAAGATGTGGTGAGGGCATGGGTCTGTGGGGGATCCTGAATGGATAGAGTTCATCAGACGGATGGTGTCCTCAGTGGAGATTGTGTTCCAGTCATTGAGGATGTTCAAGGGGGGTGGGGGTCCTGCAGAGGGTTGGGTGGGTTGGTCTTCGGGTCGGTTGTCGAAGCTGTTGTGGATGTCTGCAATTTTGTTGTGGAAGAATGAAGCTAGGGAGTCGCAGAGGGCTTGAGATGGGGTGATGTCGTTGGACTGTTAAGTCTACGCTTTGCAGGAACTGGGCATGCATGCAGACGGGGGCACACCATGTGCCCCACTGCATGCATCCCCACGGCCCGGAGGCACCAGGGGGGCATGTAGGGCCCCCTTAGTTTCCTCATCACCATGAAAACTGTGGCGATGAGAACTCAGTGGCCATGCAGCAGCTGCACCACCAGCATTTTATGGCCTCTGACAGTCCCGTCACAGCCGAGGGATCACGGATCCCCAGAGGTTGCGACAGTCCAATGGCGGTCCAACTGCTAAAATCAGAATACGGTGGTCAGAAAACCTGGGCGCACCGCCATCGCTGCGTCACTCCAGGTTTGGCGATCTACTGACCGTAAACTTGTAATCAGCCCTGTTAGAAATGGGGGTCTCTGGTTGGCACAGGTAATGACTTGTGACAAGCAGGGACCCTATCCTCTAGTCAGGACAAGGGACTTACTCTTAAAAATAACCCCTGCTCACCCTCTAGGCAGCGTGGCGCAAGCAGACAAGGTTGAACTTCAGAGCGTTATGGGTTAAGCATTTATGACCACATAAAGTAATTAGAAGACACACCACAAATGGACACCACTCTAGAATTTTCAAAAATAAGTATTTATGTAAGGCTTAGCACAAGATCCATATAACGTTTTAAATTATGCCACAATACTGTCTAAGCAAAAAGAGTTCTTCAAAAATGCGTAATTTCAACAGGCTGTGCGAGTCGTATTCCTTCCGTTCAACTCGTGCGGTATTAAAAATGCCAAACAGAGTCTCACGCGCCCAGCGGACACTTCAGTCCGAGGCGCTTCACACACGGTGCGAAGCGTACACAGTACCTGGCTTGGGGAAGTTCGTTGCGGACGGGCGATGAAGGGCCAGACGTCTCATGCGGCGGTGTCCTCCTCTCGTGTTGCAAGCTACGGCTCATAGGGCTCAAAGTCACTTAACTCCAAGGGAACGATGCGTTGTTGGTGCGGGCACTTCGTTGCGGCATACGCACCGAAGCTGGAGAGGTGGGTAGGGGGGCGCCGGAGTGCGGTGCGAGGCGGCAGTACACTTCCATGGTACAAGATGTACCCAGCCGCTCTATGCTCCGCAGCTGTTCACAACAGCGGCGGGGTCGCTCCCAGCAGGACGATGCAAAGGGGGAAAGCGAGGCACTAGGCGAAGTCCGTTCATTGCGACGCGAGCTACGGCTCGTAGGGGCCAGATAGATGCGGTGCTTGGACCGGACGGGTCCTTTCTTACGTTGCGAGCTACGGCTCAACGAGACAGAAGTCGCGGTGCTCGGGCCAGGCGGGGCCGGTCCTTATGTTGCGAGCTACGGCTCGAACAGGCAGAAGTCACGTTGCTCGGCGGGACATTTGCGCATAAGGCTCTCAGAGTGCACGGTAAGCTTTCACGAGGCGCACTCCGTTCTCTCCTTCAGCGCTGCTGGGGTGAAGGCAGCGCTCTCAGCAGCTTTTCTCAAGGTAGTTGGAGTCCAATGTTCCTGGGACTCAGTTCAGAGGGCAAGCTCACACACAAGCCCTTGAAGATCTTTCAGAATGCACAAGTTGATTAAAAGTCACTTCAGTCTTTCCCTCTCCTTTCACAGCAAGGCAACCACTGCAGGCTAATCCCCCAGGTCAGGAACAGTACTCCTCCTTGCAGCTTTCCCAGTTCCTTCTTGTCGGGCAGAGGTTCTTCTTGTTTCAGCAGGATCTGATTTCTTAGGAGCAGGGCTCCTACATTTATACTACAAATCTTCAGTTCTCTCAGGCCAGGGGGACTGTGCCTAGTTTAGTCCAGTCTCTGAGCACTTTGTTGACAGGATGCAGGCTTCTGCTTTCAGTGTGCAGGGCAGAGACATCAGACGCTCCGCAGGGGGTGGAGCCAGCATTGTGGTGGCAGAGCACAGCCCTATTTAGAACCTGGGTGCACTCCTCTCACCCATCTGGCTGTAATCTTCATATTCACCACCTGGCAGTCCCAGCCTGTCTCCTGGAATTCCCCAGCCCTGTCACACACAGAAACCAGACAGCAGATGCACATCGGAGCAGAGGCGGGCTAAAATGGTTAGGCACGCAAATACCAACTTTCTAAAAGTGGTATTTGTAAACACAGAACATTAAAATAAACTTTGCTAAAAGATGTATTTTATTATTCTGAGTTCAGGCATACCAAACTCGAATTTCTACCATGTTCCCTGAGTCTGCTAGGATTATAGAGTGTAATAATTCTAGCAGCCAATTCTGGCCAATGAGAACAGGTAGCCGTACAATAGTGAAAAACGAAAATTGCTGTAACTCACTATTAGGACATGCCACACGCATCAGGGCTTGTCCTACATTATGCTTGCAATGCACCCTGCCCTTGGGCCTACCATAGGGGTGACTAATATGAAGTAAAGGGAAGGTTTAGGGACTGGCAAGTGGGTGCACTTGCCCAGTCAGCATGACAGTACCAGACTGCACGCAGGCTCTGCAATGGCGGACCTTAGACACATTTTACTAGGCCGCTCCTGTGGGTGGCACAACCAGTGCTGCAAGCCCACCAGCAGCATTTGGATTTACAAGCCCTGGCACTCCTGGTGCACTTTACTGGGGTCTGACAGTAAACCAAATAAGCCAATAATGGAATCCAATCAATGTATACATTTTATACAGGGAGCACTTGCACTGTGGCACTGATTGGCAGCTCTGAGCAGCTAACACCAGAAAAACATATGAGGCACAGTAGCAAAAAGTGGAAGGGAGACCCACGCCAAGGTGCCAGGTCTAACAAGCCCCAAAGTCCACATTCTCATTCCCTGTGTGAAAAGCAAAATCCAAGATGGAGCTGGTTCTGATGCACATTGTGGACGAGGGGTGGATTCACAGCAGATATAGTGAGTCTAAACTTTCTTCCATGAAAAACAAATTCCAAGCATCTAAGCCGAAAACTAGATGGCAGGAGTATGCATGCAGAGCACGTGAATCTACAGCACTACACACAACGAACAGATGCTTATAGGGTAAGAGTTTCCCTTCTTTTTGTGGCTTGTAACTCTTCCCATTCAAACCTTAACTCTTTCCCCCTCCCCCATAACCCTGGTGAAAACAATAATATGATAAAACAGTTTTACTGAGCCAGGAACCTCTGGACCCAACCTCCAGATAAAAGAATGATGTAAATGGAGAAGAATCCCACGCTGGAGAATTGTTACAGGGAAGTTGTCAGTTTGGCCTTTTTTCTGTTTATCTGGCTGTTGTCTCCGGGGCCCTCGCCCCAAGACAGCAGACGATACAGGAAGCCAGCCTTATGCCAGCCGCTCTTTACCTGGCCGCAGCCATTAATGATGGAGCCAGTCAGAAGGAGGCCATGGGGTCTCAGGTGTGAGAGTGTAGAAGGGCCCAGTGCAGTGGGTAAACCTCTGCCTGTGGTGGTACAACAGTGTCCTGAGGAAAGCGACAAACTGCGGAGATGTACCATGGGCTGTGGGGTGATAGTCTGTGTGGACTCTCTCAGGGCACTGATGGGTATAATGTGGGCTCTGGTGATGGCAGCGCCCTGAGAGGATAAAGTGTGGAGTAAACCATGGGCTGTGGTGAGACTCTAGTGCCGCCTCGAAGGCTACAAAGGAGTGAGTATACCGTGGACTGTGGTGTGATAGGAGTGAGTGTGGAGGGTTACAGAGCAGTGAGTATACCGTGTGCTGTGGTGTGACAGGAGTTAGTGAGGAGGGTTACAGAGCAGTGAGTATACCATGTGCTGTGGTGTGATAGGAGTGAGTGCGGAGGGTTACAGAGCAGTGAGTATACCATGTGCTGTGGTGTGATAGGAGAGATTACCTACTTACCTTTGCCACGCCGACACTGCCAGGGTCACCCAGGAGGACAAGCCGCCACCGCCGAGAGTCACTCTGCTTCTAAGACTCGCGCCGCCGCTCCGGGAACCACAACACCCGGCAGGCCTCGCGGCGGCGCGTAATTGACGCGCTGAGAGAGCGCCGACGGCGCCATAAAGCAGGGCACACCCCGGCAGAGCGGGGGAGAGTACCTACTTACCTTTGCCACTCCGACACTGCCAGGGGCACCTAGGAGGACAAGCCGCCACTGCCGAGAGTCACTCTGCTTCTAAAACTCACGCCGCCGCTCCAGGAACCACAACACCCGGCAGGCCTCGCGGCGGTGCGTAATTGACGCGCTGAGAGAGCGCCGACGGCGCCATAAAGCAGGGCACACCCCGGCAGAGCGGGGGAGATTACCTACTTACCTTTGCCACGCCAACACTGCCAGGGGCACCCAGGAGCACAAGCCGCCACCGCCGAGAGTCACTCTGCTTCTAAGACTCGTGCCGCCGCTCCGGGAACCACAACACCCGGCAGGCCTCGCGGCGGCGCGTAATTGACACGCTGAGAGAGCGCCGACGGTGCCATAAAGCAGGGCACACCCCGGCAGAGCGGGGGAGATTACCTACTTACCTTTGCCACGCCGACACTGCCAGGGGCACCCAGGAGGACAAGCCGCCACCGCCGAGAGTCACTCTGCTTCTAAGACTCGCGCCGCTGCTCCGGGAACCACAACATCCGGCAGGCCTCGCGGCGGCGCGTAATTGACGCGCTGAGAGAGCGCCGATGGCGCCATAAAGCAGGGCACAGCCCCGCGTCGCGGGACGCGAGCGGGACGCCCGGGGCGAAGCCCGGGCAAAGGGCGGGCCCTCTACGGCCCTCATCGGCACGAAGAGGCAGGGGCAGGGCCCAGAAACCCTGTCTGAAGTTCGAGAGATATCCTACTGAACAAGTAAGACAGTGCTGTACATAACCTTTATCTATTAGTGAGACTGAGGAGTCCATTCTTTGGTTCTACCAACAGGATGTCAAAAAGAGGTACTGCTCCCACAGTAAAAACAATGGAAAACTATATGGTTCAAACTGTGAAAAAAATTTACTCACAGAGGAGAGAATCCTTGGGCCTGAGTCAGTCACCGGATTTACGTTGTATGACCCCTACCCTACTTCCCCCATCTGATGATATTGTACCCTTGCAGACTCATCCTGAAGCCTGTTCTAATTGCTCTATTACTCAGGATACTGGCAATCAAAATGAAAATACCCTGTCTGGACCAGAGGTACTCATTGTGGACCCTGTGAATAACATAGACAGTGATTTGGACCAGGATATACACGTTGGTCCCTCAGAAGAAGACCAGTCTATTTCTGATCATGCTCCTCGGTCTGACTTCTCTAAGGCAAAAACTCAGCCAAAACGGGGAGGTTTAAGGTCGGGGACAAGGAGGAAGAGGGCAAATACCCCAAAGGTTAATCTGAAGGAAAATGGAGAGGGAAGATCTAACTTCAATGTTATTTCTGATGATGATCTGTTTGTTAGAATTGCTGAGTTAATCGAAAGCAAAATTAAAGTCATTGTTAAACCTTTAATTACCAAAATAGACAAATTACAAACTGAGGTTAAAAAGTTAGGAGGCCAGCAGAATAAAATAATTGAGGGTGTTGATAATGTTACAACGCTGGTAGCAAACCTGGACAACAATATTGGAGTGCATGATGATCTGGAGGGTGAGGAAACAGACGAATTATTACATAATAATCCCCCAATCCAGATACCGGTCCTGAAAGTTAATGAAAGAAATGGTAGAGGGGTTGGTCATTTAACAGTTGAGATTCCCCCTGAACCAGCTCAGCTAACCTCTACAATTCATAGTTGAAGCTTCACCTGTTGTTCTAGTACTAGCTAACGTACCGCCCCTAGAAGCTGGTATAGAAGAATCCCCTTCCTCTTTGTCTAATAAGGCACTACAATGGCTCACAAATAATATGAGGCTAGCCCCAGTGGGGGCCAACAGTTGGCCCAAGAGATTAAGAATGCTAAAAGGGTTTCCTGGTTAGGAAATCGTCCCAAAAAATTTAAAGGGGACTGTGTGGCAGTCAGTTTTTCACACACTGGCGTTTTGCCAAACATCCTCACTTATTTACTCCCACCCCAACGCAGGCAGGGTTCTGTTGTCCCATTAACCTTAAAATTTTTCTATGGAGAACAGCAGAATGTTACCTACCCTAAGACTCCAGCCTTTGGATGGGACAATAATTGGGATCCAAACAACAGATGGGGCCATGATCAACATCGAAACATTGTAAACCATCCAGCTCTTCCAGTACATCAAAACCCTTTTGCACAACCTCTCTTGTTGTCTAACCGATATGCCCCCTATCCTCTTTGGATCAAAACGACTGACTTTTGCCTGAACATACAAGTCAAGAAGAGAATAATGTGTCAGTACTTAGTTTGCTTACTTGGAATATAGCGGGTATTAGGGCTAAAGTAGGTAACGTGGCATGGACAGATTTTATGACTAAGTTCGATATTATTGCATTGCAGGAAACCTGGGATACAAACAACAGTTTCTCTCTAGATGGCTATAGCTATTTCTGTATTCCCGCAGTGTCTAGCGCAGCGGGAAGAGCCAAGGGAGGATTGTTAAGCCTTTTCAGACTAGATATTAACCCCTTCGAGGCTATTGACGAGCTGGGCTCGTCATCGCGCTTACCTGTCCTGCGCGGATGACAAGGCCAGCTCGTCACGTAACGCGGTAATTTCAAATCTGCCGCGCACAGCGGGAAAAGCCGCCGCAGCGAAGCGGTTAAAGGTAGCTTTAAGAAATGTGACTCAGGATCCGTGCAATGTCTAATTGTTGAACTTTCTTCAGTAGAATCTCCCAATATTTTATTTATAAATTTTTATAATTCCAATGCATCAGACTGTACTTCATATAGTCTAGATAGATTGGATCATTTCTTGTCAGTCTATAGTGAAGAAGTTAGTTCTTTTGAAATTATTTTTTTGGGTGATTTTAATATACACCCTTGTTCACTAATGTGTGTTTGCGATGACCTAGAATCCCCTCCTAATTGTGCGCCTGTCCATCTTGAACATAACAAACAGGGGGGTTGTTTAGAGAACTTTTTAGCAAGATGGAACCTATACGAATCCAGTTGTGGGGAGGGGGGGGGAAGGGTCCCTACTTTTAAGGGAACAGACAATGGCTCTATTATTGATTACATTTTTATCTCAGCATGTTTTTTAATCAAGGTTTTAATGTATAAAACTGTAGTTTCTGCTTTCCGTGATCACAATCCTGTCTCCCTGGACCTAGTAACTTCTGATCTTATAGGGCGTAATTACGGTCCCCGTAATAATAAACAAGTACTTAAAGTTAAGGACCAGTGTAGGAGAGTAGGGTCTGCTATCCTATGGTCACCCCAAATTTTTGCTTTTTGCTTCACTGGTTTCTGACTTAATGTGGCTGTGGGCCTGCTAATCAGACCCACAGCCTGCTGTTCTCTCTCTAAATTACTGCCAATGCACTCTAGGTGCATTACGAATTGGAACTGGTTCACCTTATGAGCCCCTGTAATAGTGCACCCTAGGTGCCCAGGGCATAGGTGTATCCAAGGCCTACCAGGGGCTGCAGCACGTATTGTGCCACCCCTGGCCTGGCCTCCATAATTGACACAACTGGCTGATCACTCAGCTGGGGTAAGTCGGTGTAACCACCTCTTACTTAGGTACAGTATGTCTGTGCCTAACCCTAAACTGGGCACATATGTTCCTATCAGCCACTCCTATGGAAGGCCTCATCAATCCTGGAGGCAGAGTGCTTGGAAATATGTGAGATGGTGCTCTAGCATGAGCTGAGCCTGTCTGCAGCGGTCGGGAACAACTCCCTAAAGCTGTTCCGGGATATTGCCATACCATATACTCTTAAGTGCATTATAATCCTCGCGGTTAAATGCTATCTTTGGTTTGGCTTTATCAAAACATGTCGAGTAAGGTGTCATACGAATTGGAATACTATCCCCTCGCCAATTCTGGCGACGGGGATAGCATTCCACCCTTCTAGAGGGACACGACATGTGTGTAGCCTTAACCCCGGTTAAAGTTAAACAGAGCCTCAGCTTCACAAAATGGACGCTGCCACCACAGACACAAGTCTGGCCTCCTGCTGCTGACCGAAACTCGGCAGATGGTGGCCTGGACAAAGGGTTTCCTGCCTTGGGAGGTGCGAGCACCACCCCAGACAGGATTTTGTGTATTGGGTAGGACAGGGCTGAATAGAATCAGACATGCCCGGGGCACACAAGGTGTCCCCGTGCATAGGCCAGCCCAAACCGGTTCTGGGGCCTTCCAGCCCCAGTCCTGGCGCGGAGCTGGACAAAGGAAAGGGGGTGTAACCGCCCCCCTTCCTGGTTCCTCCCAGAGGAGGGACCTAGTAGGTGATCCACCCCCTAGATTGGAATAAGAGGGGGAGCAGTGCCATTGCACGGCAGATCATCCTGAAATCAACTTTAAACAAAGAAGAAGACTGGACTTCGACATTCTGCTGCACAGAAGACTGAAGAAGAATCTCCCTTGTGGCCAAGGAGTGACCACCCTGTGAACACAGGCACCAACCAGCAACTCGACGTCTGCTTTGCCGCCGCCTCCCGCCGGAGCCCGAGCCCAGAGCCCGACAAGAACCAGATTCCCAGACCTCTCAGAGCCCGATCCACAGTCCCTGCAAAGAAGGGACCCGTGGAGGCATCGAGTGACGTGGGACCGGACCTCTTGGAAGACACTCGTAAAGCTGACTGCGCAGCTTCTGAGGCATCCTCGACGTTGTGCTTTGGGGACTGAGAACCCCCACCACCGAGCAGCCCTTGCACCGAAGATCAGCCCCCCAGCATCTCCACGATCTGCGTGGGGCCCTTTTGCACTGTGCCACTCGACGCGCCATCCCGGCCACTAGCCACGCGGCCAGCGGCCATCTTGGCGACGAACCCGAAGATTTAAACAGCAGGTCTGGTTGCTCCAGACCTACCCAAGCTCCTGTGAAAAGGAGCACCCGCTCTGACCTTGCTGGTCCGAGTGAACAGCATCTTTCAACTTCTGCGTGGCTTGCATTCGCCAAGGCCTGTTTGCTCCGATCAGGTCGCCGACACCGCCAACAGCGAGAAGCCTACGTGGGACAGCTCGTGACCAACTCCTGGACGTCCTCGACCCCGGGTATCCACGTGGCTGCAGAAAGAAGCTACCCGACAACGCCTGTTTGCACCCGACATCGCCTGGTTCCAATCTGGTTCCACGGTAGTCACTGGCTAGTGACTTTGAACACTGTCCCCTCTGCTTTCAGGTCTTCAACTCTTCAGATCCACCCTTGGATCCACCGGAACTCTTCTCATCGAGCCGCCTGCAGCATCTTCAGCTCCAAGCACCATCGACCAGCGTGACGAAACCCGACACATCTTCGACCCTGTGCACCCGCTTCCTGTGGGTGAGGTAACTCAGCTCCGCCGGTGCTCCTGCACTGGTACACATCCCAAGGGCCTGTGTTTTAAGTTTCAGCTCCGTAGGTCACTCGGAAGGTTCCTAATTTTCTAACTTTGTGCTTTTTACGCACCATAGACTTTGTATTGTAAAGTGCGTGCACTTTGAACACTGCATCCGAGTCCCGTGGGCCTTTCCCGACTTAGTTATTTCCAGTCTCGAATAGCTCCAGCGATTCCCAAGGCCCTAGGCCTCTTCACTTTCCTCCTGGTATCTCTTATACCACTTATTTAGTATATGGTTTAGGTGGCCCCTAGGGCTCATCCATATTGTGCAACTTTTGTGTATTTTAAACTGTCTTGTGATTTAACGCTTGTGCTTCTGTGCTCATAAAGAGTCCAGGGGATTTTATAGTTAATAAATCAATATATATTTTCAATATATATCTGTGTGGTGTCCCTTTCATTTGGTATTCAAGGGGGTTGTATATGGTATAACAGCTGGCTTCACATGCCTTTCAGAGTTTAGCCTAAGACTGCTTTGTCCACGTTACCACTAGGATAACTGGTCTACAAGGTTGAATTACAACCATCATCATAAGGGTTGCTTGGCATGGTACAAAGTGATCACTAGAACTAGTGAGCATTATATACCAGGCCAACTTCTCACATTGGTGAGCAGCGGATTGGGATCTGAGCTTGCTGTTGTTTTACCATTACAATCTTTGAGATTATCATTTGAAAGATCATACAGGTACCTGCTAGGTACATATAAAACAAGACTAGTATACTTAAGTTCTACTGAACTTAGTTGTTGTAGAGCAAAGGGAGTAGCACACCCTAGCTACAACTACTAGATAGGTTTAGTAGGTAAACACCAGTGTAGGTAGATTGCAACACATCCACCCACACTAGAGCAATGTCTGGAACAGAGGGGTCCAGTGGACTTACTCCTGTTGAGAGTGACCCTCCAAGGGCACCATCCCAGTTTGCTATTTTTCCTTTTAAGGAACTAAGACAGCTTTGTGTCTTAAGGGGTCTGAAGACAGGGCCTTCCCCTACTGCAGACCACCTAAGAGAGCTTTTGGATCAGTCTGAAGCTCTAAAGACCTCTAAAGCAAACCCCACAGGGAATGCTGAAGGAGGCCATCCTTCAGAGGATGACACTGTAGACACCCCTGCCCCTATCATCCTAGAAGATGAGGAAGCCTCCACCACTGGAGCTCCTCAAGTAGATGTAGAGGAAGAAGAAGAAGAGGGGGAGGAGGTGGAGAGCAGTGAGTCAGATGATGACAGAGATAGTCAGGTGCTGGTCAGTAGACTGAACCAGGCTAACTTAAGTCAACTTGGGAATGAATCAGGTAACAACCCATTCAGACCCTCAGGTGGACTTAACCAGAGCCATAGGAGGAGGAGGCATCACTCAGGTGAATCCAATACCTCCCATGTCTCTAGAGGCTCTCATGGTCACTCCAGAAAGGAGATGACTAGCCCTCAGAGAAGGGAACATGAGGCCAAGATGAGAGAGGCTGAGCTTAGGATCCAGAGGCAAGAATTAGAGGTTGCCCTGGCTAAGGAGAAACTTGCTAGAGCAAGACAGCCTAGAGAGAGTGGGGTAATAGAACCCACTGGTGGCAGCAATATCCACAAGGATAAAGACAGGTCTTTTGATAATAGAAACCTGAGTAAGATTGTGCCCCCCTACAAAGCTGGGGATGACATCCATAAATGGATTACTGCAATGGAGAGAGCCTGCAGAGTACAGCAGATCCCTCAGGAGCAGTGGGCAGCAATCTTGTGGCTCTCCTTTGAAGGTAGAGGCCGAGACAGACTCCTCACAGTTAGTGATGGGGATTCTAGAAACTACCTGGTCCTGAAGAGTGCTCTGATTGATGGGTTAGGCTTAACCACTGAACAGTACAGGTTAATGTTCAGAGATACCCAGAAGACACAGACTCAGGACTGGTCTGAATTTGTTGAGTGTGCCACTAAGGCTCTGGAGGGATGGTTGCTGGGAAGCAAGGTTACAGACTATGAAGGATTGTATAATTTGCTGATGAGAGAACAAATTTTAAATAATTGTCAGAACCAGCAGTTGCATCAACATTTGGTTGACTCAGATTTGACCTCTCCCCAAGAATTGGGAAAGAGGGCAGATAAATGGGTAAGAACCAGAGTTAAGCAAAAGAACCAGAACCAGAACCAGGGTGGTGACCAGAAGAAAACAGACCAGAAGGGTGGGGAGCAGAAAGCTAAAGACCAGAAGTCTTCAACAGGGCCCCAAACTGAGACAGAGGGTGGGTCCCAAACTTCCAAGAAGAAGAAGAAAGAAGGTCAGAAGAAACCCTGGTGTAAAACTTGTAAGAACACCTCTCACTGGACAAGTGAGTGTAAAAAGGGTGGAGCCCCCAGCACTGCAGCCCCTAAGGCACCTGCACCCACTAGTACAGTTAGCAGTGCTGGTCCTCAAGCCAAGGGTTTAGTGGGAATCACTTTGGGAACTGAAGGAGATTCTGACCTAGTCAGAACTCTTACACAGGCTGTTCTGGTTTGTGAAGGGGACATAGATTTGACCCCTGACATAAGTCCCAGTAACCTGGGCAAATACAGACAGACACCTTTGATTAACAACAAAGTGGCTCAAGCTTACAGGGACACATGTGCCAGTGTCACTATGGTGACACCTAACTTTGTGGACCCTGGACAATACATGCCAGGCGATGATTACCTGGTGACCAATGCCAGCAATGTCACTACTACACATAGTGTGGCACTTGTTAACTTTTCCTGGGGAGGGGTAACTGGCCTAAAGAAAGTTGTGGTTAGTGCTGATCTCCCAGTAGAATGTTTGTTGGGCAATGACCTGGAGAACTCTCTATGGTCAGAAGTTGAGTACAGGACTCATGCAGAGATGTTAGGGATATCATCACATGTCCTTGCTGTGACCAGGTCACAGGCCAAAAAGTGCCTCTCTGAACCTCAGGTCTTGGATCCTGGAACAATGGACCAAGTACCTCCCAAGAAGAAGAACAGGAGGGTTAAGGCTGCGTCTTCCCAACTGCCTACAAGTGAGGATCAGGCTTCACAGGAAACTGATCTTGAGACCCCTGAAGGAACTGTCCCTGAAGAACTTGAACCTGATCAGGTTGAGTTTCTGGGGACAGGGGGACCTTCTAGGGCAGACTTGGGGCAGGCTCAGTTAACCTGTCCTTCTCTTGAACCCCTCAGACAGCAGGCTGCTGCTGAGGCTGCTGGGAATGCTCAAGGTGCCCATAAAGTATATTGGGACGATGGACTCCTTTATTCAGAGGCTAGAGACCCCAAGCCTGGTGCTACCAGGAGGTTGGTTATACCTCTGCAATTTAGGGGCTTCCTACTCACCTTGGCCCATGATATTCCTTTAGCAGGACACCTAGGCCAGAACAAGACTTGGGACAGGCTTGTCCCTCACTTTCACTGGCCTCACATGTCTGAAGACACCAAGGAGTTTTGTCGCTCCTGTGAAACCTGCCAAGCCAGTGGTAAAGCAGGTGGAACAACAAAGGCCCCCCTGATCCCACTACCGGTGGTGGGGGTTCCCTTTGAAAGAGTGGGGATTGATATTGTTGGACCAATGGATCCCCCTACAGCATCTGGGCACAGATTCATACTGGTGGTAGTGGATCATGCCACCAGGTACCCAGAGGCAATTCCCCTTAGGACCACAACAGCTCCTGTTGTGGCCAGGGCCTTACTTGGAGTTTTCTCCAGAGTGGGGTTTCCTAAGGAGGTAATATCAGATAGAGGTACCAACTTCATGTCTGGATATTTGACAGCTATGTGGAAGGAATGTGGTGTAAACTACAAGTTCACCACTCCTTATCACCCACAATGCAATGGGCTTGTTGAGAGATTTAACAAGACCCTAAAGGGCATGATTAAAGGATTACCTGAAAAGCTCAGGCGAAGATGGGACATCCTTCTGCCCTGCCTTTTGTTCGCTTACAGAGAGGTCCCTCAAAAGGGGGTTGGCTTCAGCCCCTTTGAATTGTTGTTTGGGCACCCTGTAAGAGGACCCCTGTGTCTTGTGAAGGAAGGATGGGAGTTACCTCTCAAAAAGCCTAAACAGGACATAGTGGACTATGTACTTGGTCTCCGCTCCCGGATGGCAGAGTACATGGAAAAGGCATCCAAAAACCTTGAGGCTAGCCAAGAATTACAAAAAGCTTGGCATGACCAAAAGGCTGTCCTTGTTGAATTTCAGCCTGGACAGAAGGTATGGGTGTTGGAGCCAGTGGCCCCAGCAGCACTCCAAGACAAATGGTCTGGACCCCATACAATTCTGGAAAAGAAGGGAGAGGTTACCTACTTGGTGGACCTAGGAACTCCCAGGAGCCCCCACAGGGTGCTCCATGTGAACAGATTGAAGGCATATGTCAGCAGGGCAGACATGGGCTTGCTCATGGCTACAGATGAGGGACAGGAGGAAGAGAGTGACCCTCTCCCAGACCTGCTCACTCAGAACCCTGAGGATGGCTCAGTTGATGGTGTGGCCTTAGGTGGCAGCCTCACTGAACATCAGCAACATGACTGCAGACAAGTTCTACAGGCATACAGGCATATGTTCTCCTTGACCCCCAGTCAGACTAACTGGTGTACCCATGTGGTGGACACTGGTGACAGTCTTCCTGTAAAGAGCAAGATTTACAGGCAACCTGACCACGTCAGGGACTGTATAAAGACTGAGGTGCAAAAGATGCTGGAATTAGGTGTCATTGAGCCTTCAGAGAGCCCCTGGGCTAGCCCAGTGGTTCTGGTCCCCAAACCTCACACCAAAGATGGCAAGAGAGAGATGAGGTTCTGTGTGGATTACAGAGGACTCAATGCTGTCACCAGGACAGATGCACACCCTATTCCAAGGGCAGATGAGCTCATTGACAAGTTGGCTTCTGCCAAATATTTGAGCACATTTGACTTAACAGCTGGCTACTGGCAAATCAGGTTAGCTGAGGAGTCTAAAGCCAAGACAGCATTTTCTACCCCTAGTGGGCATTATCAGTTTGTGGTGATGCCCTTTGGTTTGAAAAATGCACCTGCCACCTTCCAAAGGTTGGTGAACCAAGTCCTCACTGGGTTGGATGACTTTTGTGCAGCTTATCTGGACGATATTGCTGTCTTTAGCTCCACCTGGGAGGATCACCTGATCCACCTGAAGGAAGTGCTTGAGGCTCTGCAGAAGGCAGGCCTCACTATCAAGGCAACAAAGTGCCAGATAGGGCAGAGCAAGGTTGTATACCTGGGCCACCTTGTAGGTGGAGGCCAAGTTCAACCACTGGAGAGTAAGATCCAGACCATCAAGGACTGGTCCCCTCCAACTACCCAGACTCAGGTCAGAGCTTTCTTGGGCCTGACTGGGTACTACAGGAAGTTTGTTAAGAACTATGGGTCCATTGTGACTCCTCTTAATGATCTGACATCCAAGAAGATGCCCAAAAAGGTTCAGTGGACAGAAATCTGTCAAAAGGCATTTGATGACCTGAAGAAGGCCATGTGCTCTGCACCTATCCTGAAGAGTCCTGACTACTCAAGAGAGTTCATTGTCCAAACAGATGCTTCTGAGTTGGGAGTGGGAGCAGTGCTTTCACAGCTTAATGTAGATGGCCAGGACCAGCCCATTGCTTTCATTAGCAGAAGGCTGACCCCCAGAGAGAAACGTTGGTCAGCTATAGAGAGGGAGGCCTTTGCTGTGGTGTGGGCCCTGAAGAAGTTGAGACCATACTTATTTGGCACTCACTTCAAGATTCAGACCGACCATAAGCCCCTCCTATGGCTTAATCAGATGAAGGGTGAAAACCCCAAACTACTCAGGTGGTCCATTTCCCTACAGGGGATGGACTTTACAGTGGAGCACCGCCCAGGGACTGACCATGGCAACGCAGATGGTCTCTCCAGGTACTTCCACTTAGAACATGAAGACACAACTGGTCAAGGTTAGTCTAATGTCCCTGCGTTTGGGGGGGGGTTATGTAGGAGAGTAGGGTCTGCTATCCTATGGTCACCCCAAATTTTTGCTTTTTGCTTCACTGGTTTCTGACTTAATGTGGCTGTGGGCCTGCTAATCAGACCCACAGCCTGCTGTTCTCTCTCTAAATTACTGCCAATGCACTCTAGGTGCATTACGAATTGGAACTGGTTCACCTTATGAGCCCCTGTAATAGTGCACCCTAGGTGCCCAGGGCATAGGTGTATCCAAGGCCTACCAGGGGCTGCAGCACGTATTGTGCCACCCCTGGCCTGGCCTCCATAATTGACACAACTGGCTGATCACTCAGCTGGGGTAAGTCGGTGTAACCACCTCTTACTTAGGTACAGTATGTCTGTGCCTAACCCTAAACTGGGCACATATGTTCCTATCAGCCACTCCTATGGAAGGCCTCATCAATCCTGGAGGCAGAGTGCTTGGAAATATGTGAGATGGTGCTCTAGCATGAGCTGAGCCTGTCTGCAGCGGTCGGGAACAACTCCCTAAAGCTGTTCCGGGATATTGCCATACCATATACTCTTAAGTGCATTATAATCCTCGCGGTTAAATGCTATCTTTGGTTTGGCTTTATCAAAACATGTCGAGTAAGGTGTCATACGAATTGGAATACTATCCCCTCGCCAATTCTGGCGACGGGGATAGCATTCCACCCTTCTAGAGGGACACGACATGTGTGTAGCCTTAACCCCGGTTAAAGTTAAACAGAGCCTCAGCTTCACAAAATGGACGCTGCCACCACAGACACAAGTCTGGCCTCCTGCTGCTGACCGAAACTCGGCAGATGGTGGCCTGGACAAAGGGTTTCCTGCCTTGGGAGGTGCGAGCACCACCCCAGACAGGATTTTGTGTATTGGGTAGGACAGGGCTGAATAGAATCAGACATGCCCGGGGCACACAAGGTGTCCCCGTGCATAGGCCAGCCCAAACCGGTTCTGGGGCCTTCCAGCCCCAGTCCTGGCGCGGAGCTGGACAAAGGAAAGGGGGTGTAACCGCCCCCCTTCCTGGTTCCTCCCAGAGGAGGGACCTAGTAGGTGATCCACCCCCTAGATTGGAATAAGAGGGGGAGCAGTGCCATTGCACGGCAGATCATCCTGAAATCAACTTTAAACAAAGAAGAAGACTGGACTTCGACATTCTGCTGCACAGAAGACTGAAGAAGAATCTCCCTTGTGGCCAAGGAGTGACCACCCTGTGAACACAGGCACCAACCAGCAACTCGACGTCTGCTTTGCCGCCGCCTCCCGCCGGAGCCCGAGCCCAGAGCCCGACAAGAACCAGATTCCCAGACCTCTCAGAGCCCGATCCACAGTCCCTGCAAAGAAGGGACCCGTGGAGGCATCGAGTGACGTGGGACCGGACCTCTTGGAAGACACTCGTAAAGCTGACTGCGCAGCTTCTGAGGCATCCTCGACGTTGTGCTTTGGGGACTGAGAACCCCCACCACCGAGCAGCCCTTGCACCGAAGATCAGCCCCCCAGCATCTCCACGATCTGCGTGGGGCCCTTTTGCACTGTGCCACTCGACGCGCCATCCCGGCCACTAGCCACGCGGCCAGCGGCCATCTTGGCGACGAACCCGAAGATTTAAACAGCAGGTCTGGTTGCTCCAGACCTACCCAAGCTCCTGTGAAAAGGAGCACCCGCTCTGACCTTGCTGGTCCGAGTGAACAGCATCTTTCAACTTCTGCGTGGCTTGCATTCGCCAAGGCCTGTTTGCTCCGATCAGGTCGCCGACACCGCCAACAGCGAGAAGCCTACGTGGGACAGCTCGTGACCAACTCCTGGACGTCCTCGACCCCGGGTATCCACGTGGCTGCAGAAAGAAGCTACCCGACAACGCCTGTTTGCACCCGACATCGCCTGGTTCCAATCTGGTTCCACGGTAGTCACTGGCTAGTGACTTTGAACACTGTCCCCTCTGCTTTCAGGTCTTCAACTCTTCAGATCCACCCTTGGATCCACCGGAACTCTTCTCATCGAGCCGCCTGCAGCATCTTCAGCTCCAAGCACCATCGACCAGCGTGACGAAACCCGACACCTCTTCGACCCTGTGCACCCGCTTCCTGTGGGTGAGGTAACTCAGCTCCGCCGGTGCTCCTGCACTGGTACACATCCCAAGGGCCTGTGTTTTAAGTTTCAGCTCCGTAGGTCACTCGGAAGGTTCCTAATTTTCTAACTTTGTGCTTTTTACGCACCATAGACTTTGTATTGTAAAGTGCGTGCACTTTGAACACTGCATCCGAGTCCCGTGGGCCTTTCCCGACTTAGTTATTTCCAGTCTCGAATAGCTCCAGCGATTCCCAAGGCCCTAGGCCTCTTCACTTTCCTCCTGGTATCTCTTATACCACTTATTTAGTATATGGTTTAGGTGGCCCCTAGGGCTCATCCATATTGTGCAACTTTTGTGTATTTTAAACTGTCTTGTGATTTAACGCTTGTGCTTCTGTGCTCATAAAGAGTCCAGGGGATTTTATAGTTAATAAATCAATATATATTTTCAATATATATCTGTGTGGTGTCCCTTTCATTTGGTATTCAAGGGGGTTGTATATGGTATAACAGCTGGCTTCACATGCCTTTCAGAGTTTAGCCTAAGACTGCTTTGTCCACGTTACCACTAGGATAACTGGTCTACAAGGTTGAATTACAACCATCATCATAAGGGTTGCTTGGCATGGTACAAAGTGATCACTAGAACTAGTGAGCATTATATACCAGGCCAACTTCTCACAACCAGGGACGCAGACTGAAATGGGATAGCATAATCCCGGAACCATTTGTACAAGAGGTACTTTCTGTTGCTGAGGAGGAGGTCGGTGTGTGTTTATCCAGTGTGTCCAATGATAAGGAGGTGATACTTGCTTTTGGTAGCATATGTAGTAAGATAAATTGTAGGCTTTCTGTGACTTCCAAACCTAAGTCGATGCCCATTAAAAGATGGTTTGATCACAGATGCTCAAAAACACATTCCGCATTGCTCAATGCTTTAAAAGTTGTTCCGAAAGATCGTGAGCTTATCACTATCAGTAGAGCCCTATATAAAAAGGCCATAGCAGACAGGAAAAAACAGATTAAAGACGAAGCCTGGACACAACTCTCAGATCCAGCTATATTAAAAAATAGTGGAGAATTCTGGAAGATTGTCAACCAACCTTTATTTACTGGGGAGGAAAATTCCCCCCTTGAAACTAACACCCCTGATGAAGGTTGGATTAAACATTTTAGTGACATCTATTCAGGTCACACTAATAGAAAACCCAGGGCGCAGGAGGCTGATACTAATACTATTGGGAACCAACTGCACTTTGAAGTAAAAGAAGTATTGTATGCTATAGACTGTACTCTGAAGAAAAAGGCGCCAGGACCCGATGGTGTTCCTGCAGACGCCTTTAAATGCTTCCCTAATTTTTGGTCAAGACTACTTTGCAGGGTCTTTAACGCCTTAAACCATGATAACATTCCTGAATCATGGAAAACATCTATAATTATTCCTGTATTTAAAAAGGGAAATAGGCAGGATCCTGCATGTTATAGACCAATCTCGCTGATTGATTCTTCAGTTAAGATTTTAGGGAGAGTTATATTAGCAAAATTGAATGAATGGGTTACAGAGAATAGAATCTTGACAAATGTGCAATATGGTTTTAGACCCAAAAGAAGTACCCTGGATCAATGCCTTAATCTCCACCTGCTGATTGAGAAATATACTAGGGCCAAGGAGGGGTCCATGTACCTAGGTTTCATGGACCTCTCCTCTGCCTTTGATTTGGTCAACAGATCAAAGCTATGGTCAAAATTACTGGAAATGGGCCTGGATAGGACTATAGTTAATTTATTGGCTGATCTGCATTCTGGCCTTACTGCAAAAATTAGAGTTTCCTCGAGTGGAAGGTGTACCGATGTTTTTGCCTCTGAAAAAGGAGTTAGACAGGGGTGCATACTGGCACCACTGT
The DNA here is from genome assembly GCF_964263255.1 of Lissotriton vulgaris. Lineage (NCBI taxonomy): Eukaryota > Metazoa > Chordata > Amphibia > Caudata > Salamandridae > Lissotriton > Lissotriton vulgaris. Next base: position 18,837,146 of record NC_141693.1, on the reverse strand, counting down.
TGTTCACGTTATATGTGAACGCCTTGGAGCCTGCTCTCAGGGGCGTGACCCGTGACATTCCCCGTGCAGGGGATCAGGGGATTCCTGTTCTCCTTTACGCAGACGACGCGGTTCTTCTTGTGCGCACCGGGGTGGGGCTTCAACGACTCCTGGATACCTTTGATTCTTTTATGGGTTCACTTGACCTGAAAATAAATGCTAAAAAATCTCAGGTTATGCTCATGGGTAGGGCAGCCAGGAGACCTTTCCACAAAATCTTTCTCTGCGGACAGGAAAAGCTTGTTTGCGTAACCTCCTTTCCCTATTTAGGGATCACCTTTGATGAGAAGGGTAACTGGGGTCCCCACGTTAATAATAGAATAACCATGTTGGCTAGGACATCCGCAGCCCTTCAGGGGTTCTCTAAAAAACTTGGGGGTAGGCCAATTGCAGCTGTCATTAAAATCTATAAGGCCAAATGTATCTCAGTGGCATCATATGGTGGTTCGTTATGGGGGTATAGGGGAGTGGAACCTTTACAGACAATGGAAAACACATTTTTTAGATCTGTTCTTGGCGTCCCACAGTCAACTCCGTCTTACACGGTCCATATGGAATTAGGGGAAGGCTACATCTCAGACCTGATTAAAACAGCACCTTTAGTTGCTTGGTTGAGGTTGTGGCTCAATAAAGAAATTCCTCTAAACCATATTATAATGAGAGACTGTTTGGCTTTGGACAAAGCCAATAATATTAGGTGGTTGACTTATATCAAGAAAACCTTTTTTAGGCTGGGGAGGCCTGAGCTTTATACTGTAACAGATTCTATAACATCTAAAGATATTGTGTTTATAAAACATGCAATGAAGGAGCTCCTATCCCTGGAGAGGGAAGAATTTGAATTGAAAAAACCCAGTGTCAGGGCCAGTTTAATACTGTCCATACCTAATGGCGCAGAAAGCTATCTGAACACGGTGACCCATCCTTACCACAGGTTTATTTTAACTCGTTTTCGTTTTAATTTGATACATTTTAATCTTGGTTTTTATCCTGTATGGAGTACCCCAGAAAAGGCGCCACCATGTTCTTGCGATCAATTCTCTGAACAAAATACTATGCATTTTGTAATGTTTTGTAGTCATTACATTGACGCTTGGAGAATGTTCCTTGTGCCTATACTTAGGGAAGCTGGATTTATTCTAGTTAAACCTGCTCTTATTTATTTACAATTGTTACAGACTCCCAGGATTATGTTTCATGTGGCTAGTTTTCTGGTGAGAGCTATTAGGAGCAGGAATATTAGAGTAAAAAATGTGTCTACTTCCCTTTGTAGCACAGACTGTGCACTTTAATTAGGCTCCTTGTAATTATATTGGGACTGTAATCATAAAAACTATTGTAACAGGGACATTTGGTGTTAGTAACGATTATCTTGCTGGGGATTCTCTTAGTACTTTTCTAAGCTTTTTGCACATTAGCACTTTGCACTTTATATTTTTTACCTTGATATGAACTGTAATACGGTGTATGATGATTTTTATCTTGTTGCATTTTAACTGTTTTTTAATGTAATGAATTTCTTGTATTGCTTTTAATGGAATACGTACTTTGCCATTGTCTTTGTATGATATTAAGTTATCGCAATAAAGTATTTTGACTGACTGACTGAGTGCGGAGGGTTACAGAGCAGTGAGTATACCATGTGTTGTGGTGTGAGAGGAGTGAGTGCGGAGGGTTACATAGCAGTGAGTATACGATGTGCTGTGGTGTGATAGGAGTGAGCGTGGAGGGTTACAGAGCAGTGAGTATCCATGGACTGTGGTGTGATAGGAGTGAGTGTGGAGGGTCACAGAGCAGTGAGTATACCGTGGACTGTGGTGTGATAGGAGTGAGTGTGGAGGGTTACAGAGCAGTGAGTATACCATGTGCTGTGGTTTGATAGGAGTGAGTGCAGAGGGTTACAGAGCAGTGAGTATAGCGTGTGCTGTGGTGTGATAGGAGTGAGTGCGGAGGGTTACAGAGCAGTGAGTATACCGTGGGCTGTGGTGTGATAGGAGTGAGTGTGGAGGGTTACAGAGCAGTGAGTATACTGCGTGCTGTGGTGTGATAGGAGTGAGTGCAGAGGGTTACAGAGCAGTGAGTATACCATGTGCTGCGGTGTGATAGGAGTGAGTGCGGAGGGTTACAGAGCAGTGAGTATACCGTGTGCTGTGGTGTGATGCGAGTGAGTGAGGAGCGTTACAGAGCAGTGAGTATACCGTGTGCTGTGGTGTAAAAGGAGTGAGTGCGGAGGGTTACAGAGCAGTGAGTATAGCGTGTGCTGTGGTGTGATAGGAGTGAGTGCGGAGGGTTACAGAGCAGTGAGTATACCGTGTGCTGTGGTGTGAAAGGAGTGAGTGCGGAGGGTTACAGAGCAGTGAGTATACCATGGAATGTGGTGTGATAGGAGTGAGTGCGGAGGGTTACAGAGCAGTGAGTATACCATGGACTGTGGTGTGATAGGAGTGAGTGCGGAGGGTTACAGAGCAGTGAGTATAGCGTGTGCTGTGGTGTGATAGGAGTGAGTGCGGAGGGTTACAGAGCAGTGAGTATACCATGTGCTGTGGTGTGATAGGAGTGAGTGCGGAGGGTTACAGAGCAGTGAGTATACCATGGACTGTGGTGTGATAGGAGTGAGTGCGGAGGGTTACAGAGCAGTGAGTATACCATGGACTGTGGTGTGATAGGAGTGAGTGTGGAGGGTTACAGAGCAGTGAGTATACCATGTGCTGTGGTGTGATAGGAGTGAGTGCGGAGGGTTACAGAGCAGTGAGTATACCATGGAATGTGGTGTGATAGGAGTGAGTGCGGAGGGTTACAGAGCAGTGAGTATACCATGGACTGTGGTGTGATAGGAGTGAGTGCGGAGGGTTACAGAGCAGTGAGTATACCATGGACTGTGGTGTGATAGGAGTGAGTGTGGAGGGTTACAGAGCAGTGAGTATACCATGTGCTGTGGTGTGATAGGAGTGAGCGTGAAGGGTTACAGAGCAGTGAGTATACCATGGACTGTGGTGTGATAGGAGTGAGTGCGGAGGGTTACAGAGCAGTGAGTATACCATGGGCTGTGGTGTGATAGGAGTGAGTGCGGAGGGTTACAGAGCAGTGAGTATACCATGTGCTGTTGTGTGATAGGAGTGAGTGCGGAGGGTTACAGAGCAGTGAGTATACCATGTGCTGTGGTGTGATAGGAGTGAGTGCGGAGGGTTACAGAGCAGTGAGTATACCATGGACTGTGGTGTGATAAGAGTGAGTGTGGAGGGTTACAGAGCAGTGAGTATACCATGTGCTGTGGTGTGATAGGAGTGAGTGCGGAGGGTTACAGAGCAGTGAGTATACCATGTGCTGTGGTGTGATAGGAGTGAGCTTGAAGGGTTACAGAGCAGTGAGTATACCATGTGCTGTGGTGTGATAGGAGTGAGCGTGAAGGGTTACAGAGCAGTGAGTATACCATGGGCTGTGGTGAGATAGGAGTGAGTGTGGATGGTTGCAGAGCGCTGAGTATACCATGTGCTGTGGTGTGATAGGAGTGAGTGCGGAGGGTTACAGAGCAGTGAGTATACCATGTGCTGTGGTGTGATAGGAGTGAGTGCGGAGGGTTACAGAGCAGTGAGTATACCATGGACTGTGGTGAGATAGGAGTGAGTGCGGATGGTTGCAGAGCGCTGAGTATACCATGTGCTGTGGTGTGATAGGAGTGAGCGTGAAGGGTTACAGAGCAGTGAGTATACCATGGGCTGTGGTGAGATAGGAGTGAGTGCGGATGGTTGCAGAGCGCTGAGTATACCATGTGCTGTGGTGTGATAGGAGTGAGTGCGGAGGGTTACAGAGCAGTGAGTATACCATGTGCTGTGGTGTGATAGTAGTGAGGGCGGAGGGTTACAGAGCAGTGAGTATACCTTGTGCTGTGGTGTGATAGGAGTGAGTGCGGAGGGTTACAGAGCAGTGAGTATACCATGTGCTGTGGTGTGATAGGAGTGAGTGCGGAGGGTTACAGAGCAGGGAGTATACCATGTGCTGTGGTGTGATAGGAGTGAGCTTGAAGGGTTACAGAGCAGTGAGTATACCATGTGCTGTGGTGTGATAGGAGTGAGCGTGAAGGGTTACAGAGCAGTGAGTATACCATGTGCTGTGGTGTGATAGGAGTGAGTGCGGAGGGTTACAGAGCAGTGAGTATACCTGGGGCTGTAGTGGGATCAGACCTCTGTTCCCAGCTTAGGGTACAGCTCTCTCTAACCCTTTACTCACAGAGATATTCATACCTGGCTGGTGTTAGTGTTACTGCCTCATAATTCATATATTTAAAGTGATTTCTGTCCTTTAACTCTGCTCCTGTTTGTCTCTGTCCCACAGAAGAGAAATCTCCTCCAATGGGGGTCATTATCGGAGTCGTCATTGCAGCCCTCGTTGGTGTTGGACTGATCGCTGCTGTGGTTTGGTTTGTCTACAAGAAAACATCAGGTGAGTGGATTCAGTTTGATACTGTGAGTGGGAGGTACCATCACTTCTTGATTCATACGCGGGAGGGTGGTTGAATACCATCTACCTCCTGGAGTAGGGTTGGGGACACATCCATGCTTGGGACCTGCATCCTAAACGGTGTGACAGCCGTGACCGTGAAGGGTAAGAAGCACTGAGTATTATATGAGTAGACTGAGCGAGGCTACCGAGCACTGAGTATACTGTGAGCCGTTGTGTGACAGCCGTGACCGTGAAGGATATGAAACACTGAGTATTATATGAGTAGACTGAGCGAGCACTGAGTATACTGTGAGCTGTGGTGTGACAGCCGTGACCATGAAGGGTAAGAAGCACAGAGTATTATATGAGTAGACTGAGCGAGGCTACCGAGCACTGAGTATACTGTGAGCCATGGTGTGACAGCCGTGACCATGAAGGGTAAGAAGCACAGAGTATTATATGAGGAGACTGAGCAAGGCTACCGAGCACTGAGTATACTGTGCACTGTGGTGTGATATCCGTGACCATGAAGGGTAAGAAGCACAGAGTATTATATGAGTAGACTGAGCGAGGCTACTGAGCACTGAGTATACTGTGCCCTGTGGTGTCACAGCGGTGACCATTTAGGGTAAGAAGCACTGAGTGTTATATGAGTAGACTGAGCGAGGCCACTGAGCACTGAGTATACTGTGAGCCGTAAGTTGAGAGCAGAGACCATGAAGGGTAAGAAGCACTGAGTAATATATGAGTAGACAGAGCGAGGCTACCGAGCACTGAGCATACTGTGAGCCGTGAGGTGAGAGCGGTGACCATGAAGGGTAAGAAGCACTGAGTATTATGTGAGTAGACTGAGCGAGGCTACCGAGCACTGAGCATACTGTGAGCCGTGGTGTGAGAGCGGTGACCGTGAAGGGTAAGAAGAACCGTGTATTATATGAGAGACTGAGCGAGGCTACTGAGCACTGACTATACTGAGAGCCGTGATGTGACAGCAGTGACTGTGAAGGGTAAGAAGCACTGAGTATTATATGAGTAGACTGAGCGAGGCTACCGAGCACTGAGTATACTGTGAGCCGTGAGGTGAGAGCGGTGACCATGAAGGGTAAGAAGCACTGAGTATTATGTGAGCAGACTGAGCGAGGCTACCGAGCACTGAGCATACTGTGAGCCGTGGTGTGAGAGCGGTGACCGTGAAGGGTAAGAAGAACCGTGTATTATATGAGAGACTGAGCGAGGCTACTGAGCACTGACTATACTGAGAGCCGTGATGTGACAGCAGTGACTGTGAAGGGTAAGAAGCACTGAGTATTATATGAGTAGACTGAGCGAGGCTACCGAGCACTGAGTACACTGTGAGCTGTGATGTGACAGCGGTGGCCATGAAGGGTAAGAAGCACCGAGTATTATATGAGAGACTGAGCGAGGCTACCGAGCACTGAGTATACTGTAAGTCGTGATGTGACAGCGGTGACCATGAAGGGTAAGAAGCACTGAGTATTATATGAGTAGACTGAGCGAGGCTACCGAGCACTGACTATACTGTGAGCCATGGTGTGACAGCGGTGACCATGAAGGGTACGAAGCACTGAGTATTATATGAGAGACTGAGTGAGGCTACTGAGCACTGACTATACTGAGAGCCGTGATGTGACAGCAGTGACTGTGAAGGGTAAGAAGCACTGAGTATTATATGAGTCGACTGAGCGAGGCTACCGAGCACTGAGTATACTGTGAGCCGTGATGTGACAGCAGTGACAATGAAGGGTAAGAAGCACTGAGTATTATATGAGTAGACTGAGCTAGGCTACCGAGCACTGAGTATACTGTGAGCCGAAAGGTGACAGCTGTGACCATGAAGGGTAAGAAGCACTGAGTATTATATGAGTCGACTGAGCGAGGCTACTGAGCACTGAGTATACTGTGAGCCGAGAGGTGACAGCTGTGACCATGAAGGGTAAGAAGCACTGAGTATTATATGAGTAGACTGAGCTAGGCTACCGAGCACTGAGTATACTGTGAGCCGAGAGGTGACAGCTGTGACCATGAAGGGTAAGAAGCACTGAGTATTATATGAGTCGACTGAGCGAGGCTACCGAGCACTGAGTATACTGTGAGCCGTGATGTGACAGCCGTGACCATGAAGGGTAAGAAGCACTGAGTATAATGTGAGTAGACTGAGCGAGGCTACCGAGCACTGAGTATACTGTGAGCCGTGATGTGACAGCTGTGACCATGAAGGGTAAGAAGCACTGAGTATTATATGAGTCGACTGAGCGAGGCTACCGAGCACTGAGTATACTGTGAGCCGTGATGTGACAGCCGTGACCATGAAGGGTAAGAAGCACTGAGTATTATGTGAGTAGACTGAGCGAGGCTACCGAGCACTGAGCATACTGTGAGCCGTGAGGTGACAGCGGTGACCGTGAAGGGTAAGAAGCACTGAGTATTATATGAGTAGACTGAGCGAGGCTACCGAGCACTGAGTATACTGTGAGCCGTGGTGTGACAGCAGTGACCATGAAGGGTAAGAAGCACTGAGTATTATGTGAGTAGACTGAGCGAGGCTACCGAGCACTGAGCATACTGTGAGCCATGGTGTGACAGCGGTGACCATGAAGGGTAAGAAGCACTGAGTGTTATATGAGTAGACTGAGCGAGGCTACTGAGCACTGACTATACTGTAAGCCATTGTGTAAGAGCGGTGACCATGAAGGGTACGAAGCGCTGAGTGTTATATGAGTAGACTGAGAGAGGCTACCGAGCACTGCGTATACTGTGAGCCGTTGTGTGACAGCCGAGACGGGTAAGAAGCACTGAGTATTATATGAGTAGACTGAGCGAGGCTACCGAGCACTGAGTATACTGTGAGCCGTGATGTGACAGCGGTGACCATGAAGGGTAAGAAGCACCGAGTATTATATGAGTAGACTGAGCGAGGCTACCGAGCACTGAGTATACTGTGAGCCGTGATGTGACAGCCGTGACCATGAAGGGTAAGAAGCACTGAGTATTATGTGAGTAGACTGAGCGAGGCTACCGAGCACTGAGTATACTGTGAGCCGTGATGTGACAGCCGTGACCATGAAGGGTAAGAAGCACTGAGTATTATATGAGTAGACTGAGCGAGGCTACCGAGCACTGAGTATACTGTGAGCCGTGATGTGACAGCCGTGACCATGAAGGGTAAGAAGCACTGAGTATTATATGAGTAGACTGAGCGAGGCTACTGAACACTGATTTTACTGTGAGCCGTGAGGTGACAGCTGTGACCATGAAGGGTAAGAAGCACTGAGTATTATATGAGCAGATTGAGCGAGGCTACCGAGCAGTGAGTATACTGTGAGCCGTGGTGTGAGAGCGGTGACCATGAAGGGTAAGAAGCACTGAGTATTAAATGAGTAGACTGAGCGAGGCTACCGAGCACTGAGTATACTGTGAGCCGTGGTGTGACAGTAGTGACCGTGAAGGGTAAGGAGCACTGAGTATTATATGAGAGACTGAGCGAGGCTACTGAGCACTGACTATACTGAGAGCCGTGATGTGACAGCAGTGACTGTGAAGGGTAAGAAGCACTGAGTATTATATGAGTCGACTGAGCGAGGCTACCGAGCACTGAGTATACTGTGAGCCGTGATGTGACAGCAGTGACAATGAAGGGTAAGAAGCACTGAGTATTATATGAGTAGACTGAGCGAGGCTACTGAGCACTGAGTATACTGTGAGCCGAGAGGTGACAGCTGTGACCATGAAGGGTAAGAAGCACCGAGTATTATATGAGTCGACTGAGCGAGGCTACCGAGCACTGAGTATACTGTGAGCCGTGATGTGACAGCCGTGACCATGAAGGGTAAGAAGCACTGAGTATTATATGAGTCGACTGAGCGAGGCTACCGAGCACTGAGTATACTGTGAGCCGTGATGTGACAGCCGTGACCATGAAGGGTAAGAAGCACTGAGTATTATGTGAGTAGACTGAGCGAGGCTACCGAGCACTGAGAATACTGTGAGCCGTGAGGTGACAGCGGTGACCGTGAAGGGTAAGAAGCACTGAGTATTATATGAGTAGACTGAGCGAGGCTACCGAGCACTGAGTATACTTTGAGCCGTGGTGTGACAGCAGTGACCGTGAAGGGTAAGAAGCACTGAGTATTATATGAGTAGACTGAGCGAGGCTACCGAGCACTGAGTATACTGTGAGCCGTGGTATGACAGAGGTGACCATGAAGGGTAAGAAGCACTGAGTATTATATGAGTCGACTGAGCGAGGCTACCGAGCACTGAGTACACTGTGAGCCGTGAGGTGACAGCCGTGACCATGAAGGGTAAGAAGCACTGAGTATTATATGAGTAGACTGAGCGAGGCTACTGAACACTGATTTTACTGTGAGCCGTGAGGTGACAGCTGTGACCATGAAGGGTAAGAAGCACTGAGTATTATATGAGCAGATTGAGCGAGGCTACCGAGCAGTGAGTATACTGTGAGCCGTGGTGTGAGAGCGGTGACCATGAAGGGTAAGAAGCACTGAGTATTAAATGAGTAGACTGAGCGAGGCTACCGAGCACTGAGTATACTGTGAGCCGTGGTGTGACAGCGGTGACCATGAAGGGTAAGAAGCACTGAGTATTATATGAGTAGACTGAGCGAGGCTACCGAGCACTGAGTATACTGTGAGCCGTGGTGTGACAGTAGTGACCGTGAAGGGTAAGAAGCACTGAGTATTATATGAGAGACTGAGCGAGGCTACTGAGCACTGACTATACTGAGAGCCGTGATGTGACAGCAGTGACTGTGAAGGGTAAGAAGCACTGAGTATTATATGAGTCGACTGAGCGAGGCTACCGAGCACTGAGTATACTGTGAGCCGTGATGTGACAGCAGTGACAATGAAGGGTAAGAAGCACTGAGTATTATATGAGTAGACTGAGCGAGGCTACTGAGCACTGAGTATACTGTGAGCCGAGAGGTGACAGCTGTGACCATGAAGGGTAAGAAGCACCGAGTATTATATGAGTCGACTGAGCGAGGCTACCGAGCACTGAGTATACTGTGAGCCGTGATGTGACAGCCGTGACCATGAAGGGTAAGAAGCACTGAGTATTATATGAGTCGACTGAGCGAGGCTACCGAGCACTGAGTATACTGTGAGCCGTGATGTGACAGCCGTGACCATGAAGGGTAAGAAGCACTGAGTATTATGTGAGTAGACTGAGCGAGGCTACCGAGCACTGAGCATACTGTGAGCCGTGAGGTGACAGCGGTGACCGTGAAGGGTAAGAAGCACTGAGTATTATATGAGTAGACTGAGCGAGGCTACCGAGCACTGAGTATACTTTGAGCCGTGGTGTGACAGCAGTGACCGTGAAGGGTAAGAAGCACTGAGTATTATATGAGTAGACTGAGCGAGGCTACCGAGCACTGAGTATACTGTGAGCCGTGGTATGACAGAGGTGACCATGAAGGGTAAGAAGCACTGAGTATTATATGAGTCGACTGAGCGAGGCTACCGAGCACTGAGTACACTGTGAGCCGTGAGGTGACAGCCGTGACCATGAAGGGTAAGAAGCACTGAGTATTATGTGAGTAGACTGAGCGAGGCTACCGAGCACTGAGCATACTGTGAGCCGTGAGGTGACAGCGGTGACTGTGAAGGGTAAGAAGCACTGAGTATTATATGAGTAGACTGAGCGAGGCTACCGAGCACTGAGTATACTGTGAGCCGTGGTGTGACAGCAGTGACCGTGAAGGGTAAGAAGCACTGAGTGTTATATGAGTAGACTGAGCAAGGCTACTGAGCACTGACTATACTGTAAGCCATTGTGTAAGAGCGGTGACCATGAAGGGTACGAAGCGCTGAGTGTTATATGAGTAGACTGAGAGAGGCTACCGAGCACTGCGTATACTGTGAGCCGTTGTGTGACAGCCGAGACGGGTAAGAAGCACTGAGTATTATATGAGTAGACTGAGCGAGGCTATCGAGCACTGAGTATACTGTGAGCCGTGATGTGACAGCGGTGACCATGAAGGGTAAGAAGCACCGAGTATTATATGAGTAGACTGAGCGAGGCTACCGAGCACTGAGTATACTGTGAGCCGTGATGTGACAGCCGTGACCATGAAGGGTAAGAAGCACTGAGTATTATGTGAGTAGACTGAGCGAGGCTACCGAGCACTGAGTATACTGTGAGCCGTGATGTGACAGCCGTGACCATGAAGGGTAAGAAGCACTGAGTATTATATGAGTAGACTGAGCGAGGCTACCGAGCACTGAGTATACTGTGAGCCGTGATGTGACAGCCGTGACCATGAAGGGTAAGAAGCACTGAGTATTATATGAGTAGACTGAGCGAGGCTACTGAACACTGATTTTACTGTGAGCCGTGAGGTGACAGCTGTGACCATGAAGGGTAAGAAGCACTGAGTATTATATGAGCAGATTGAGCGAGGCTACCGAGCAGTGAGTATACTGTGAGCCGTGGTGTGAGAGCGGTGACCATGAAGGGTAAGAAGCACTGAGTATTATATGAGTAGACTGAGCGAGGCTACCGAGCACTGAGTATACTGTGAGCCGTGGTGTGACAGCCGTGACCGTGAAGGGTACGAAGCACTGAGTATTATATGGGTAGACTGAGCGAGGCTACCGAGCACTGAGTATACTGTGAGCCGTGGTGTGACAGCGGTGACCATGAAGGGTAAGAAGCACTGAGTATTATATGAGTAGACTGAGCGAGGCTACCGAGCAGTGAGTATACTGTGAGCCATGGTGTGACAGCGGTGACCATGAAGGGTAAGAAGCACTGAGTATTATATGAGTAGACTGAGCGAGGCTACCGAGCACTGAGTATACTGTGAGCCGTGGTGTGACAGTAGTGACCGTGAAGGGTAAGAAGCACTGAGTATTATATGAGAGACTGAGCGAGGCTACTGAGCACTGACTATACTGAGAGCCGTGATGTGACAGCAGTGACTGTGAAGGGTAAGAAGCACTGAGTATTATATGAGTCGACTGAGCGAGGCTACCGAGCACTGAGTATACTGTGAGCTGTGATGTGACAGCAGTGACAATGAAGGGTAAGAAGCACTGAGTATTATATGAGTAGACTGAGCGAGGCTACTGAGCACTGAGTATACTGTGAGCCGAGAGGTGACAGCTGTGACCATGAAGGGTAAGAAGCACCGAGTATTATATGAGTCGACTGAGCGAGGCTACCGAGCACTGAGTATACTGTGAGCCGTGATGTGACAGCCGTGACCATGAAGGGTAAGAAGCACTGAGTATTATATGAGTCGACTGAGCGAGGCTACCGAGCACTGAGTATACTGTGAGCCGTGATGTGACAGCCGTGACCATGAAGGGTAAGAAGCACTGAGTATTATGTGAGTAGACTGAGCGAGGCTACCGAGCACTGAGCATACTGTGAGCCGTGAGGTGACAGCGGTGACCGTGAAGGGTAAGAAGCACTGAGTATTATATGAGTAGACTGAGCGAGGCTACCGAGCACTGAGTATACCGTGAGCCGTGGTGTGACAGCAGTGACCGTGAAGGGTAAGAAGCACTGAGTATTATATGAGTAGACTGAGCGAGGCTACCGAGCACTGAGTATACTGTGAGCCGTGGTATCACAGAGGTGACCATGAAGGGTAAGAAGCACTGAGTATTATATGAGTCGACTGAGCGAGGCTACCGAGCACTGAGTACACTGTGAGCCGTGAGGTGACAGCCGTGACCATGAAGGGTAAGAAGCACTGAGTATTTTGTGAGTAGACTGAGCGAGGCTACCGAGCACTGAGCATACTGTGAGCCGTGAGGTGACAGCGGTGACCGTGAAGGGTAAGAAGCACTGAGTATTATATGAGTAGACTGAGCGAGGCTACCGAGCACTGAGTATACTGTGAGCCGTGGTGTGACAGCAGTGACCGTGAAGGGTAAGAAGCACTGAGTGTTATATGAGTAGACTGAGCGAGGCTACTGAGCACTGACTATACTGTAAGCCATTGTGTAAGAGCGGTGACCATGAAGGGTACGAAGCGCTGAGTGTTATATGAGTAGACTGAGAGAGGCTACCGAGCACTGCGTATACTGTGAGCCGTTGTGTGACAGCCGAGACGGGTAAGAAGCACTGAGTATTATATGAGTAGACTGAGCGAGGCTACCGAGCACTGAGTATACTGTGAGCCGTGATGTGACAGCGGTGACCATGAAGGGTAAGAAGCACCGAGTATTATATGAGTAGACTGAGCGAGGCTACCGAGCACTGAGTATACTGTGAGCCGTGATGTGACAGCCGTGACCATGAAGGGTAAGAAGCACTGAGTATTATGTGAGTAGACTGAGCGAGGCTACCGAGCACTGAGTATACTGTGAGCCGTGATGTGACAGCCGTGACCATGAAGGGTAAGAAGCACTGAGTATTATATGGGTAGACTGAGCGAGGCTACCGAGCACTGAGTATACTGTGAGCCGTGGTGTGACAGCGGTGACCATGAAGGGTAAGAAGCACTGAGTATTATATGAGTAGTCTGAGCGAGGCTACCGAGCAGTGAGTATACTGTGAGCCATGGTGTGACAGCGGTGACCATGAAGGGTAAGAAGCACTGAGTATTATATGAGTAGACTGAGCGAGGCTACCGAGCACTGAGTATACTGTGAGCCGTGGTGTGACAGTAGTGACCGTGAAGGGTAAGAAGCACTGAGTATTATATGAGAGACTGAGCGAGGCTACTGAGCACTGACTATACTGAGAGCCGTGATGTGACAGCAGTGACTGTGAAGGGTAAGAAGCACTGAGTATTATATGAGTCGACTGAGCGAGGCTACCGAGCACTGAGTATACTGTGAGCCGTGATGTGACAGCAGTGACAATGAAGGGTAAGAAGCACTGAGTATTATATGAGTAGACTGAGCGAGGCTACTGAGCACTGAGTATACTGTGAGCCGAGAGGTGACAGCTGTGACCATGAAGGGTAAGAAGCACCGAGTATTATATGAGTCAACTGAGCGAGGCTACCGAGCACTGAGTATACTGTGAGCCGTGATGTGACAGCCGTGACCATGAAGGGTAAGAAGCACTGAGTATTATATGAGTCGACTGAGCGAGGCTACCGAGCACTGAGTATACTGTGAGCCGTGATGTGACAGCCGTGACCATGAAGGGTAAGAAGCACTGAGTATTATGTGAGTAGACTGATCGAGGCTACCGAGCACTGAGCATACTGTGAGCCGTGAGGTGACAGCGGTGACCGTGAAGGGTAAGAAGCACTGAGTATTATATGAGTAGACTGAGCGAGGCTACCGAGCACTGAGTATACTGTGAGCCGTGGTGTGACAGCAGTGACCGTGAAGGGTAAGAAGCACTGAGTATTATATGAGTAGACTGAGCGAGGCTACCGAGCACTGAGTATACTGTGAGCCGTGGTATGACAGAGGTGACCATGAAGGGTAAGAAGCACTGAGTATTATATGAGTCGACTGAGCGAGGCTACCGAGCACTGAGTACACTGTGAGCCGTGAGGTGACAGCCGTGACCATGAAGGGTAAGAAGCACTGAGTATTATGTGAGTAGACTGAGCGAGGCTACCGAGCACTGAGCATACTGTGAGCCGTGAGGTGACAGCGGTGACCGTGAAGGGTAAGAAGCACTGAGTATTATATGAGTAGACTGAGCGAGGCTACCGAGCACTGAGTATACTGTGAGCCGTGGTGTGACAGCAGTGACCGTGAAGGGTAAGAAGCACTGAGTGTTATATGAGTAGACTGAGCGAGGCTACTGAGCACTGACTATACTGTAAGCCATTGTGTAAGAGCGGTGACCATGAAGGGTACGAAGCGCTGAGTGTTATATGAGTAGACTGAGAGAGGCTACCGAGCACTGCGTATACTGTGAGCCGTTGTGTGACAGCCGAGACGGGTAAGAAGCACTGAGTATTATATGAGTAGACTGAGCGAGGCTACCGAGCACTGAGTATACTGTGAGCCGTGATGTGACAGCGGTGACCATGAAGGGTAAGAAGCACCGAGTATTATATGAGTAGACTGAGCGAGGCTACCGAGCACTGAGTATACTGTGAGCTGTGATGTGACAGCCGTGACCATGAAGGGTAAGAAGCACTGAGTATTATGTGAGTAGACTGAGCGAGGCTACCGAGCACTGAGTATACTGTGAGCCGTGATGTGACAGCCGTGACCATGAAGGGTAAAAAGCACTGAGTATTATATGAGTAGACTGAGCGAGGCTACCGAGCACTGAGTATACTGTGAGCCGTGATGTGACAGCCGTGACCATGAAGGGTAAGAAGCACTGAGTATTATATGAGTAGACTGAGCGAGGCTACTGAACACTGATTTTACTGTGAGCCGTGAGGTGACAGCTGTGACCATGAAGGGTAAGAAGCACTGAGTATTATATGAGCAGATTGAGCGAGGCTACCGAGCAGTGAGTATACTGTGAGCCGTGGTGTGAGAGCGGTGACCATGAAGGGTAAGAAGCACTGAGTATTATATGAGTAGACTGAGCGAGGCTACCGAGCACTGAGTATACTGTGAGCCGTGGTGTGACAGCCGTGACCGTGAAGGGTACGAAGCACTGAGTATTATATGGGTAGACTGAGCGAGGCTACCGAGCACTGAGTATACTGTGAGCCGTGGTGTGACAGCGGTGACCATGAAGGGTAAGAAGCACTGAGTATTATATGAGTAGACTGAGCGAGGCTACCGAGCAGTGAGTATACTGTGAGCCATGGTGTGACAGCGGTGACCATGAAGGGTAAGAAGCACTGAGTATTATATGAGTAGACTGAGCGAGGCTACCGAGCACTGAGTATACTGTGAGCCGTGGTGTGACAGTAGTGACCGTGAAGGGTAAGAAGCACTGAGTATTATATGAGAGACTGAGCGAGGCTACTGAGCACTGACTATACTGAGAGCCGTGATGTGACAGCAGTGACTGTGAAGGGTAAGAAGCACTGAGTATTATATGAGTCGACTGAGCGAGGCTACCGAGCACTGAGTATACTGTGAGCCGTGATGTGACAGCAGTGACAATGAAGGGTAAGAAGCACTGAGTATTATATGAGTAGACTGAGCGAGGCTACTGAGCACTGAGTATACTGTGAGCCGAGAGGTGACAGCTGTGACCATGAAGGGTAAGAAGCACCGAGTATTATATGAGTCGACTGAGCGAGGCTACCGAGCACTGAGTATACTGTGAGCCGTGATGTGACAGCCGTGACCATGAAGGGTAAGAAGCACTGAGTATTATATGAGTCGACTGAGCGAGGCTACCGAGCACTGAGTATACTGTGAGCCGTGATGTGACAGCCGTGACCATGAAGGGTAAGAAGCACTGAGTATTATGTGAGTAGACTGAGCGAGGCTACCGAGCACTGAGCATACTGTGAGCCGTGAGGTGACAGCGGTGACCGTGAAGGGTAAGAAGCACTGAGTATTATATGAGTAGACTGAGCGAGGCTATCGAGCACTGAGTATACTGTGAGCCGTGGTGTGACAGCAGTGACCGTGAAGGGTAAGAAGCACTGAGTATTATATGAGTAGACTGAGCGAGGCTACCGAGCACTGAGTATACTGTGAGCCGTGGTATGACAGCAGTGACCGTGAAGGGTAAGAAGCACTGAGTATTATATGAGTAGACTGAGCGAGGCTACTGAGCACTGACTATACTGTAAGCCATTGTGTAAGAGCGGTGACCATGAAGGGTACGAAGCGCTGAGTGTTATATGAGTAGACTGAGAGAGGCTACCGAGCACTGCGTATACTGTGAGCCGTTGTGTGACAGCCGAGACGGGTAAGAAGCACCGAGTATTATATGAGTAGACTGAGCGAGGCTACCGAGCACTGAGTATACTGTGAGCCGTGATGTGACAGCCGTGACCATGAAGGGTAAGAAGCACTGAGTATTATATGAGTAGACTGAGCGAGGCTACTGAACACTGATTTTACTGTGAGCCGTGAGGTGACAGCTGTGACCATGAAGGGTAAGAAGCACTGAGTATTATATGAGCAGATTGAGCGAGGCTACCGAGCAGTGAGTATACTGTGAGCCGTGGTGTGAGAGCGGTGACCATGAAGGGTAAGAAGCACTGAGTATTATATGAGTAGACTGAGCGAGGCTACCGAGCACTGAGTATACTGTGAGCCGTGGTGTGACAGCCGTGACCGTGAAGGGTACGAAGCACTGAGTATTATATGGGTAGACTGAGCGAGGCTACCGAGCACTGAGTATACTGTGAGCCGTGGTGTGACAGCGGTGACCATGAAGGGTAAGAAGCACTGAGTATTATATGAGTAGACTGAGCGAGGCTACCGAGCAGTGAGTATACTGTGAGCCATGGTGTGACAGCGGTGACCATGAAGGGTAAGAAGCACTGAGTATTATATGAGTAGACTGAGCGAGGCTACCGAGCACTGAGTATACTGTGAGCCGTGGTGTGACAGTAGTGACCGTGAAGGGTAAGAAGCACTGAGAGTTATATGAGAGACTGAGCGAGGCTACTGAGCACTGACTATACTGAGAGCCGTGATGTGACAGCAGTGACTGTGAAGGGTAAGAAGCACTGAGTATTATATGAGTCGACTGAGCGAGGCTACCGAGCACTGAGTATACTGTGAGCCGTGATGTGACAGCAGTGACAATGAAGGGTAAGAAGCACTGAGTATTATATGAGTAGACTGAGCGAGGCTACTGAGCACTGAGTATACTGTGAGCCGAGAGGTGACAGCTGTGACCATGAAGGGTAAGAAGCACCGAGTATTATATGAGTCGACTGAGCGAGGCTACCGAGCACTGAGTATACTGTGAGCCGTGATGTGACAGCCGTGACCATGAAGGGTAAGAAGCACTGAGTATTATATGAGTCGACTGAGCGAGGCTACCGAGCACTGAGTATACTGTGAGCCGTGATGTGACAGCCGTGACCATGAAGGGTAAGAAGCACTGAGTATTATGTGAGTAGACTGAGCGAGGCTACCGAGCACTGAGCATACTGTGAGCCGTGAGGTGACAGCGGTGACCGTGAAGGGTAAGAAGCACTGAGTATTATATGAGTAGACTAAGCGAGGCTACCGAGCACTGAGTATACTGTGAGCCGTGGTGTGACAGCAGTGACCGTGAAGGGTAAGAAGCACTGAGTATTATATGAGTAGACTGAGCGAGGCTACCGAGCACTGAGTATACTGTGAGCCGTGGTATGACAGAGGTGACCATGAAGGGTAAGAAGCACTGAGTATTATATGAGTCGACTGAGCGAGGCTACCGAGCACTGAGTACACTGTGAGCCGTGAGGTGACAGCTGTGACCATGAAGGGTAAGAAGCACTGAGTATTATGTGAGTAGACTGAGCGAGGCTACCGAGCACTGAGCATACTGTGAGCCGTGAGGTGAGAGCGGTGACCATGAAGGGTAAGAAGCACTGAGTATTATGTGAGTAGACTGAGCGAGGCTACCGAGCACTGAGTATACTGTGAGCCGTGAGGTGAGAGCGGTGACCGTGAAGGGTAAGAAGCACTGAGTATTATATGAGTCGACTGAGCGAGGCTACCGAGCACTGAGTATACTGTGTGCTCTGGTGATAGCAGCTCCCTGAGAGAGGGCACAAGGTACTGTGAGCCGTGGTGAGACAGCAGTGACCGTGAAGGGTAAGAAGCACTGAGTGGTATATCAGTGGCCTGAGGGAGGTTGCCAATCACTGAGAATATTGTGTGCTGCAGATGCTGTAGTTCTGTCTGTTTTTGTTACTCTCTGCACCTTTGCACACAGGGTTCTTGTCATCATTCTTAGGTGCAGGTTTAACTCCTGTGTCTGCGTGATCTGTCATTCCTGTCCTTAAACTCTGTCCCTCTTCTGTCGCATCCCACAGTGCAGGACTCAGTTCATGGAGGGTGAAGGGGAATTTTTGAGTACTGGATGGGGAAGTACTTCAGTGCTGCTTTACTTGAGGGATGCTGAAAGGGGATGGAATGAGGCTGGGTTGTGATTCTCATTTCAGCGACTGACCTGTGGCTCGCTGCTTCAACAAGTGAGTGGATGTGATACTTTACAGCAGGCACGGGCTGCTGTGCCTCTTCTACTCCAGTCCCTCTTTAGATGGGGTCTTGGTTCTACTCTGTGCTCCTCCCTTCACCTTTACCTCGAAGGACACACTTCAAAGCATTCTGTGGAAACACTTCAAGACATCCAGCTCCTGCTCATCCAGTTCTTCTTTGCTGACCCACACTGTCTGTGCCTGGAACCTGTGTGACTACTGAGTGGTCTCAAGAGATGCAGCTCCCATCTGATCCAGTTCTTCATCACTGACCCGCTCTGTCTGTGCCTGGGGCCTTTGTGACTCCACTGAGAGGCTTCAAGAGATGCAGCTCCTGCTGATCCAGTTCTTCATCTCTGACCTGCTCTGTCTGTGCCTGGGGCCTTTGTGACTCTACTGAGAGGCTTCAAGAGATGCAGCTCCCATCTGATCCAGTTCTTCATCACTGACCCACACTGTCTGTACCTGGGGCCTTTGAGACTCTACTGAGAGGCTTCAAGGGATGCAGCTCCTCCTGACCCAGTTCTTCATCACTGACCTGCAGTGTCTGCACCTGGGGCCTTTGTGACTCTACTGAGTGGCTTCAAGGGATGCAGCTCCTCCTGACCCAGTTCTTCATCTCTGACCCGCACTGTCTGTGCCTGGGGCCTTTGTGACTCCACTGAGAGGCTTCAAGAGATGCAGCACCTGCTGATCCAGTTCTTCATCGCTGACCCGCTCTGTCTGTGCCTGGGGCCTTTGTGACTCTACTGAGAGGCTTCAAGAGATGCAGCTCCTGCTGATCCAGTTCTTCATCTCTGACCCGCACTGTCTGTGCCTGGGGCCTTTGTGACTCCACTGAGAGGCTTCAAGAGATGCAGCACCTGCTGATCCAGTTCTTCATCGCTGACCCGCTCTGTCTGTGCCTGGGGCCTTTGTGACTCTACTGAGAGGCTTCAAGAGATGCAGCTGCTGCTGATCCAGTTCTTCATCGCTGACCCTTAGTGTCTGTGCCTGGGGCCTTTGTGACTCTACTGAGAGGCTTCAAGAGATGCAGCTGCTGCTGATCCAGTTCTTCATCGCTGACCCTTAGTGTCTGTGCCTGGGGCCTTTGTGACTCTACTGAGAGGCTTCAAGAGATGCAGCTCCTGCTGATCCAGTTCTTCATCGCTGACCCTTAGTGTCTGTGCCTGGGGCCTTTGTGACTCTACTGAGAGGCTTCAAGAGATGCAGCTCCTGCTGATCCAGTTCTTCATCACTGAACCACACTGTCTGTACCTGGGGCCTTTGAGACTCTACTGAGAGGCTTCAAGGGATGCAGCTGCTGCTGATCCAGTTCTTCATCACTGACCTGCAGTGTCTGCACCTGGGGCCTTTGTGACTCTACTGAGTGGCTTCAAGGGATGCAGCTCCTCCTGACCCAGTTCTTCATCTCTGACCCGCACTGTCTGTGCCTGGGGCCTTTGTGGCTCTACTGAGAGGCTTCAAGAGATGCAGCTCCTGCTGACCCAGTTCTTCATCACTGACCCGCAGTGACTGCGCCTGGGGCCTTTGTGGCTCTACTGAGAGGCTTCAAGAGATGCCGCTCCTGCTGATCCAGTTCTTCATCGCTGACCCGCTCTGTCTGTGCCTGGGGCCTTTGTGACTCTACTGAGAGGCTTCAAGAGATGCAGCTCCTGCTGACCCAGTTCTTCATCACTGACCCGCAGTGACTGCGCCTGGGGCCTTTGTGGCTCTACTGAGAGGCTTCAAGAGATGCCGCTCCTGCTGATCCAGTTCTTCATCGCTGACCCGCTCTGTCTGTGCCTGGGGCCTTTGTGACTCCACTGAGAGGCTTCAAGAGATGCAGCACCTGCTGATCCAGTTCTTCATCGCTGACCCGCTCTGTCTGTGCCTGGGGCCTTTGTGACTCTACTGAGAGGCTTCAAGAGATGCAGCTCCTGCTGATCCAGTTCTTCATCGCTGACCCTTAGTGTCTGTGCCTGGGGCCTTTGTGACTCTACTGAGAGGCTTCAAGAGATGCCGCTCCTGCTGATCCAGTTCTTCATCGCTGACCAGCACTGTCTGTGCCTGGGGCCTTTGTGACTCTACTGAGAGGCTTCAAGAGATGCAGCTCCTCCTGACCCAGTTCTTCATCGCTGACCCACAGTGTCTGCTCCTGGGGCTTTTGTGACTCTATGAGAGGCTTCAAGAGATGCAGCTCCTCCTGACCCAGTTCTTCATCGCTGACCCACAGTGTCTGCTCCTGGGGCCTTTGTGACTCTACTGAGAGGCTTCAAGAGATGCAGCACCTGCTGATCTATGCAGGCCTCGAGAAATCTCTGTGGCGCGTCATATTTTATGAGGGCGAGCTACTTTTAGAGGCTACTGGCGCAATGAGGAGAAGTATGTTTATTTCTCCCGTTATTTCCTCTGTTCATGTGCTCCACTCTGCAGCACACGAAGGTGAACCTTCCTGAAGAAAAACTATCCTGCCCACAACGCAGACACCTTTGCACCCTGGCTGAAGGCTGCCCAAAGGATGCCAGCACCTGTAGAGAGCGGACCTGCTGCATGTCTTGGAATATGTGGCTCAGTTCTGCTCCTTTCAGCGACATAACGCAGCACGGCAGCTTTGCTTGCGGCAGTGCTTTGTAAATATGCCCCGTAGAAGCTAGTTTACAAATAAAGTGGCCCATCTGCACCCATGGACGTACTCCTTGAACGGATGCACATTCACTACTGTTTAGAATTCACAAACATCGGCAATAGTTGGCTTGGAAAGCGACACCACTCTCAGGTTTCCAGGCAAACTACAGAAAACTAGACACCCAAAAGGGAATGAGACAAATGTTTGCAAACAATCTAACCACTGGTAATCCCTCGGGGTAGGAATCCAAAGCATTGTTGTTTCCCCACTGGGCCACTCTAGGCAAGGGCCGTCTTTAGGATTACGCTGATGGAGTAAAGGCAGACGGGGTGGTGGAGAACTGTACCGCCTATACTCCTCCCTCCAAATGTAGAGATGTCTACCAGATCAGCAGACAGCGCTATACATTGGCAGCCACCGCTGTCATGGTGGTTCCTGTCAATGTAGAAAATGTTCAATGGACGGCTCCGTCACACATGGTGACCGGCTGTCAAAGGTTTATGTTTTTCAGAAACACATTCACAAAACTGGAGTTTGTTTTTAAACAATAATGACCCCCACAATAGTTTTCTTTTGTGGAGTGGGGTCATTGTTCTTTTGTTACTCTCCCTCGCCTCCTGGGTACACCTGGTAGTGACGAAGAGTAAAATAAAATAGGGTCAGACGGCTTATTTCTGATGACACCTATTTCATCGGTACAAAAGAGGGTGGTGATGGACGGAGCATCTGAATCAATCAAACACTCACAACCAGTCAAAAGATCTGGGTTTAATTCATCACCGTTCTTTAGCCCACTCTGCCACCCCAGTTCAGACATGGCTATATGCAAATCAGTCTGACCCTGTGCCTCATGGGAACAGTCCAGCCCGAACTGCCAAGCCATGTCTTCCCTGGACCGGAAACAAGCTTCCGAGGACCGGTTTCTGACATTCCAGCCGTCTTCAGCCCGGCTTGCTTGAATCCAGTGGCAAAGTGAGCAAGGGACTCACGTCTGAGCGTACCCTGCCACACTTATGGAGGCCAAAAGCGGTACAAAAGGGGGTGGTGATGGACGGAGCATCTGAATCAATCAAACACTCACACCCAGTCAAAAGATCTGGGTTTAATCCATCACGGTTCTTTAGCCCACTCTGCCACCCCAGTTCAGACACGGCTATATGCAAATCAGTCCGACCCTATTTCATCGGGCCATTGAAGGAAGTTTCACCCGGACAGAGTAAAAATGACTCCGTCAGCGTAAAACCTGCGGTCTGTCCAACTCTAAATCAGGCGGCAGACCTTGAGTTTGGCGGGTTGCTACAGAGTACCCGTCACCAAACTCTAAATCAGCCCCAGAGACCAACCTAATGCAAATCACTACTGACACTAAATTCTAAATTTCGTATTTGTAAAGCGCGACTACTCCCCACTGAGGGTTTCAAGGCGCTGTGGCTGTCGGGGAGATAAAGGCCCAGATGTAGGTAAATCTGATTTACCGACTCTGGAATACCGAATTTTACCGATTCGGTATTCTAGATGCGGTAAATCAGATGTAGGTAAACATTCAGTAATTTTTACCGAATCTGTATGATTCGGTCATTACCGAATCGGTATTTACCGATTCGGTAATTGCCATTGATTCCTATGGGCCTACAGGCCCACAGGAATCAATGTCAATTACCGAATCGGTAAATACCGATTCTGTAAAATTACCGATTTTGCAAGGGTGACAGGGTGTCACTTTCACACCCTGTTGCACCCCTGATTTTGCCTTGTGTGCCATGTGACACACATACATGCCTTAGGGCATGTCTGTGTGCCACATGGCACAGGTGTACATGCACAGATGTGCATGTACACTGGAATTCGTTATTTACCATGTAATAGTATTACATGGTAAATAACGAATCGGTAATGGCCTGTGGCACTGTTTTCAGTGCCACCTACATCTGTATTTACCGATTCGGTAAATTTACCGATTCGGTACTTTACAGAATTGGTAAATTTACCGAATCAGTAAATATACCGATTCTGTAAATTAAGCCTACCTACATGTCAATTCCCAAATACCGGTCAGTAACGGCCGAAATCGGCCGTTAACTACTGGTAATTGGCGACCTACATCGGGCCCTAAGTGAGCTATCGACCAGATTCACATGATGCTGTGCTGAGCTGCCACCAGTGATTGAACAGGGAGCCCTGTGCTCCTGCAGTCAGCCTCTCTGGCCGCAACCCCACACCTCTCCCTTCTCCTTATGGGACAGTTCTTCCAGGACCCTAGTCACGTCACCAATCACGCTGTGGCTCACTACTTTTTAGTTGGGAAATGTGAGATTTACAACCCCCAAATCTCCCTGACTAAGCTGCGCCCCTCAGGCTGAGCTTCCCTCACCCCTCTCTGCTCCAACCTCCTAATGCAAACATTTGTGATCCCCCAGTGACAGAACAGGCTGAGTGACCTCTGTGAACTTAACACTGATGAAATGTGTTTTATTTTTCAGGAAAATCTACCAGCACTTTGGCAAATCAAGGTGAGTGACTGACTTGTTTGTGATGAGTTTTGTGAGTCTCTGAGATTAATTAAGAGAAGACACAGAATGTTCTCATGATTGTTGAATGACAAAGTGAAAGGAACATTGGCAAAGAAACCAGAACATCTTGAGTGAAACCAGGAAGTCTTTTTTGTGTGTCAGAAACTGTGATCCTTGTCAGTAAAGCATCCATGTGGCGGGGGGTGGGGGTGGGGGGGGGGTGGGGGGTTGGAGTTTACAAGCTCTGTCCGTTTCCTTTTTAGAAAATTTTCACCATCAAACTGGACTTTTAAAAACATTTCCTAGAGGGCATCGCATTGTATTGATACCGTATTTCAAATACTTGGGCCCTGGAGAGAGCTTCAGTGCACCACCTTTAGGCCTTTCAGGGCATGAAGAATACAACCATACGCATGGCCCCAGAGAGCTTCAATGCACCACCTTTAGGCCTTGCAGGCCATGATGAATACAACCAAACCCATGGGCCAGAGAGAGCTTCAATGCACCACCTTTAGGCCTCTCAGCCATGATGAATACAACCATACGCATGGCCCCTCAGAGAGAGCTTCAATGCACCACCTTTAGGCCTCTCAGGCCATGATGAATACAACCATACGCATGGCCCCAGAGAGAGCTTCAATGCACCACCTTTAGGCTTCTCAGGCCATGATGAATACAACCATACCCATGGCCCCTAGAGAGAGCTTCAATGCACCACCTTTAGGCTTCTCAGGCCATGATGAATACAACCATACGCATGGCCCCAGAGAGAGCTTTAATGCACCACCTTTAGGCCTCTCAGGCCATGATGAATACAACCATACGCATGGCCCCTCAGAGAGCTTCAATGCACCACCTTTAGGCCTCTCAGGCCATGATGAATACAACCATACGCATGGCCCCTGGAGAGAGCTTTAATGCACCACCTTTAGGTCTCTCAGCCATGATGAATAAAACCATACCCATGGCCCCTAGAGAGAGCTTCAATGCACCACCTTTAGGCTTCTCAGGCCATGATGAATACAACCATACGCATGGCCCCGGAGAGAGCTTCAATGCACCAACTTTAGGCCTTGCAGGCCAAGATGAATACATCCATACCCATGGTCCCTAGAGAGAGCTTCAATGCACCACCTTTAGGCTTCTCAGGCCATGATGAATACAACCATACGCATGGCCCCCGAGAGAGCTTCAGTGCGCCACCTTTAGGGCTCTCAGGCCATGATGAATACAACCATTCCCATGGCCCCTAGAGAGAGCTTTAATGCACCACCTTTAGGCCTCTCAGGCCATGATGAATACAACCATACGCATGGCCCCTCTGAGAGCTTCAGTGCGCCACCTTAAGGCCTCTCAGCCATGATGAATACAACCATACGCATGGCCCCTCTGAGAGCTTCAGTGCGCCACCTTTAGGCCTCTCAGCAATGATGAATACAACCATACGCATGGCCCCTCTGAGAGCTTCAGTGCGCCACCTTTAGGCTTCTCAGGCCATGATGAATACAACCATACGCATGGCCCCAGAGAGAGCTTCAATGCACCACCTTTAGGCCTCTCAGCCATGATGAATACAACCATACGCATGGCCCCTCAGAGAGAGCTTCAATGCACCACCTTTAGGCCTATCAGGCCATGATGAATACAACCAAACCCATGGGCCAGAGAGAGCTTCAATGCACCACCTTTAGGCCTCTCAGCCATGATGAATACAACCATACGCATGGCCCCTCAGAGAGAGCTTCAATGCACCACCTTTAGGCCTCTCAGGCCATGATGAATACAACCATACGCATGGCCCCAGAGAGAGCTTCAATGCACCACCTTTAGGCTTCTCAGGCCATGATGAATACAACCATACGCATGGCCCCCGAGAGAGCTTCAGTGCGCCACCTTTAGGGCTCTCAGGCCATGATGAATACAACCATTCCCATGGCCCCTAGAGAGAGCTTTAATGCACCACCTTTAGGCCTCTCAGGCCATGATGAATACAACCATACGCATGGCCCCTCTGAGAGCTTCAGTGCGCCACCTTTAGGCCTCTCAGCCATGATGAATACAACCATACGCATGGCCCCTCTGAGAGCTTCAGTGCGCCACCTTTAGGCCTCTCAGCAATGATGAATACAACCATACGCATGGCCCCTCTGAGAGCTTCAGTGCGCCACCTTTAGGCTTCTCAGGCCATGATGAATACAACCATACGCATGGCCCCAGAGAGAGCTTCAATGCACCACCTTTAGGCCTCTCAGCCATGATGAATACAACCATACGCATGGCCCCTCAGAGAGAGCTTCAATGCACCACCTTTAGGCCTATCAGGCCATGATGAATACAACCAAACCCATGGGCCAGAGAGAGCTTCAATGCACCACCTTTAGGCCTCTCAGCCATGATGAATACAACCATACGCATGGCCCCTCAGAGAGAGCTTCAATGCACCACCTTTAGGCCTCTCAGGCCATGATGAATACAACCATACGCATGGCCCCAGAGAGAGCTTCAATGCACCACCTTTAGGCTTCTCAGGCCATGATGAATACAACCATACCCATGGCCCCTAGAGAGAGCTTCAATGCACCACCTTTAGGCTTCTCAGGCCATGATGAATACAACCATACGCATGGCCCCAGAGAGAGCTTCAATGCACCACCTTTAGGCCTCTCAGCCATGATGAATACAACCATACGCATGGCCCCTCAGAGAGAGCTTCAATGCACCACCTTTAGGCCTCTCAGGCCATGATGAATACAACCATACGCATGGCCCCAGAGAGAGCTTCAATGCACCACCTTTAGGCCTCTCAGCATGATGAATACAACCAGACGCATGGACCAGAGAACTTCAATGCACCACCTTTAGGCCTCTCAGGCCATGTTGAATACAACCATACGCATGGCCCTAGAGAGAGCTTCAATGCACCACCTTTAGGCCTCTCCTGCCATGATGAATACACCCATATGCATGGCCCCCAGAGAGAGCTTCATTCACTACCTTTAGGCCTCTCAGGCCATGATGAATACAACCATACGCATGGACCGGAGATAGCTTCAATGCACTACCTTTAGGCCTCTCAGGCCATGATGAATACAACCATACGCATGGCCCCAGAGAGAGCTTCAATGCACCACGTTTAGGGCTTTCAGCCATAATGAATACAACCATACGCATGGACCAGAGAGAGCTTCAATGCACCACCTTCAGGCCTCTCAGGCCATGTTGAATACAACCATACGCATGGCCCGGAGAGAGCGTCAATGCACCACCTTTAGTCCTCTCAGGCCATGTTGAATACAACCATTCGCATGGACCAGAGAGAGCTTCAATGCACCACCTTTAGGCCTCTCAGGCCACGATGAATACAACCATACGCATGACCCTAGAGAGAGCATCAATGCACCACCTTTAGGCCTCTCAGACCATGATGAATACAACCATACGCATGGCCCCAGAGAGCTTCAATGCACCACCTTTAGGGCTCTCAGGCCACGATGAATACAACCATACGCATGGCCCCAGAGAGACCTTCAATGCACCACCTTTAGGCCTCTCAGGCCATGATGAATACAACCATACGCATGGCCCCAGAGAGAGCTTCAATGCACCACCTTTAGGCCTCTCAGGCCATGATGAATACAACCATACGCATGGCCCCGGAGAGCTTCAATGCACCACCTTTAGGCCTCTCAGGCCATGATGAATACAACCATACGCATGGCCCCAGAGAGCTTCAATGCACCACCTTTAGGCCTCTCATCCATGATGAATACAACCATACGCATGGCCCCGGAGAGAGCTTCAATGCACCACCTTTAGGCCTCTCAGGCCATGATGAATACAACCATACGCATGGCCCTAGAGAGAGCTTCAATGCACCACCTTTAGGCCTATCAGGCCATGATGAATACAACCAAACCCATGGGCCAGAGAGAGCTTCAATGCTCCAACTTTAGGCCTCGCAGGCCATGATGAATACAACCATACGCATGGCCCCAGAGAGAGCTTCAATGCACCACCTTTAGGCCTCTCAGGCCATGTTGAATACAACCATACGCATGGCCCGGAGAGAGCTTCAATGCACCACCTTTAGGCCTCTCAGCCATGATGAATACAACCATAGGCATGGCCCCAGAGAGAGCTTCAATGCACCACCTTTAGGCCTCTCAGGCCATGTTGAATACAACCATACGCATGGCCCGGAGAGAGCTTCAATGCACCACCTTTAGGCCTCTCAGGCCATGTTGAATACAACCATACGCATGGACCAGAGAGAGCTTCAATGCACCACCTTTAGGCTTCTCAGGATACGATGAATACAACCATACGCATGACCCTAGAGAGAGCATCAAAGCACCACCTTTAGGCCTCTCAGACCATGATGAATACAACCATACGCATGGCCCCAGAGAGCTTCATTCCACCACCTTTAGGGCTCTCAGGCCACGATGAATACAACCATACGCATGGCCCCAGAGTGAGCTTCAATGCACCACCTTTAGGCCTCTCAGGCCATGATGAATACAACCATACGCATGGCCCCAGAGAGAGCTTCAATGCATCACCTTTAGGCCTCTCAGGCCATGATGAATACAATCATACGCATGGCCCCAGAGAGAGCTTCAATGCACCACCTTTAGGCTTCTCAGGATACGATGAATACAACCATACGCATGACCCTAGAGAGAGCATCAAAGCACCACCTTTAGGCCTCTCAGACCATGATGAATACAACCATACGCATGGCCCCAGAGAGCTTCAATGCACCACCTTTAGGGCTCTCAGGCCACGATGAATACAACCATACGCATGGCCCCAGTGAGAGATTCAATGCACCACCTTTAGGCCTCTCAGGCCATGATGAATACAACCATACGCATGGACCCAGAGAGAGCTTCAATGCACCACGTTTAGGGCTTTCGGGCCATGATGAATACAACCATACGCATGGACCCTCAGGGAGCTTCAATGCACCACCTTTAGGCCTCTCAGGCCATGATGAATACAATCATATGCATGGACCTAGAGAGCTTCAATGCACCACCTTTAGGCCTCTCAGCCATGATGAATACAACCATACGCATGGCCCGGAGAGAGCTTCAATTTACCACCTTTAGGCCTCTCAGGCCATGATGAATACAACCATACGCATGGCCCCTCAGAGAGCTTCAATGCACCACCTTTAGGCCTCTCTGCCATGATGAATACAACCATACGCATGGCCCGGAGAGAGCTTCAATGCACCACCTTTAGGGCTCTCAGGCCACGATGAATACAACCATACGCATGGCCCCAGAGTGAGCTTCAATGCACCACCTTTAGGCCTCTCGGGCCAAGATGAATACAACCATACGCATGGCCCCAGAGAGAGCTTCAATGCACCACCTTTAGGCCTCTCAGGCCATGATGAATACAATCATATGCATGGCCCCAGAGAGAGCTTCAATGCACCACCTTTAGGCCTCGCAGGCCATGATGAATACAACCATACGCATGGCCCCAGAGAGAGCTTCAATGCACCACCTTTAGGCCTCTCAGGCCATGATGAATACAACCATACGCATGGCCCCAGAGAGAGCTTCAATGCACCACGTTTAGGGCTTTCAGCCATGATGAATACAACCATACGCATGGACCCAGAGAGAGCTTCAATGCACCACATTTAGGGCTTTCAGGCCATGATGAATACAACCATACGCATGGACCCTCAGGGAGCTTCAATGCACCACCTTTAGGCCTCTCAGGCCATGATAAATACAACCATATGCATGGACCTAGAGAGCTTCAATGCACCGCCTTTAGGCCTCTCAGCCATGATGAATACAACCATACGCATGGCCCGGAGAGAGCTTCAATGCACCACCTTTAGGCCTCTCAGGCCATGATGAATACAGCCATACGCATGGCCCCAGAGAGAGCTTCAATGCACCACGTTTAGGGCTTTCAGGCCATGATGAATACAACCATACGCATGGACCCTCAGGGAGCTTCAATGCACCACCTTTAGGCCTCTCAGGCCATGATGAATACAACCATATGCATGGACCTAGAGAGCTTCAATGCACCGCCTTTAGGCCTCTCAGCCATGATGAATACAACCATACGCATGGCCCCGGAGAGCTTCAATGCACCACTTTAAGGCCTCTCAGGCCATGATGAATACAACCATACACATGGCCCGGAGAGAGCTTCAACGCACCACCTTTAGGCCTCTCAGCCATGATGAATACAACCATACGCTTGGCCCAGAGGGAGTTTCAATGCACCACCTTAAGGCCTCTCAGCCATGATGAATACAACCATAAGCATGACCCTAGAGAGCTTCAATGCGCCACCTTAACGCCTGGGTACTGGGTTTTTCGGAACCGGTACTGATCCGGTAACCCAGCGGTGCCAGGGACAACACCCAAAGACCTCGAGTACTTTCCTGATTCAGACCACAGAAACACGAGTCTTCTAGGTGAAGTCAAGATCGAATTTTATTGGCTGCAGCCAAGTAACAGGCGTCCTAGAAGTACAACATAACCGTGTGTATATTCTCAGGAGACTGCTCGTTTTTACAGAGCCGGCCTTCTCTTTTTATACAGAATATTGAGCTTCAGGCAAGAATTCCTAGCTTTACAGTCGGTCATACAAATATTTCTACTACAAAGAGAAAGCAGAGTCATGATGGCAAGCCCACATTTCAGTTTGTCCAGTTCATGATAGATTACCGGGCAAGACCCAGAACTTTCAACAGATATCGACAGACCCCCAATAAAACCGGGCACCTCCTCCTTGTAAAACAGGCCATTAAGAAAAGACAGGGACAGGTGTGTGTGAGATAAAACATGGTTTGTATGCGATGAACGGTTTATGACATGTTATGCCTTGATACTAATCTCGTTCGGCCACTGAGATGGTAACGGCCCGAACAGGTTTGGCTTGAGGCAAATGGAGTCAGCTCGCCCAGGTCACAGAGGAGTCAGCAGAGGTGTACGTGTCCTTACAGAACAAATTCGGCCTTGGTCATTTGACTATGTAAGGGAAATCACAAAATGGATGCCGCTCACAAAATGGAACCCAAGGGTTCAAGACGAAAACTACGATTTCAGGGTGATTGTGTCACTTGATCGTGACGCAAATGCTGGTGTATAGTATCCCATTCATTACCGGTCTGCCAATACCAAAATCGTCATGATACGATGATATTTTTGACACGGGTGCGGGGCTTCGGTACCATACAATAGCGGGGTCCAGAATTTTCAGTACCACAGACTCTCCTTTTGCCCTTGCATAGGCATTAACCTATACTCATGCTAATCTGAGTCTAGATCTGTATTCATAAAGTCATTGAGATGTTGCTGTAACATCATCCTATTTCTTAGTCCATCTCTCGATACAGGTTTCCTTACACATGACGTAGCACAGAGGCCACATATTGCAGGAGCGCACTGCACGCACAGACAGAACAGAAAAAGGATGGCTAAGATCATCCCAACGGCTATCAGGATCTTCCATCCCCAGGCAGATATCAGTCCCCAGAACCACCCCATTAAGGACCAGTCTCCTTCATCCACGTGAATGGACTCGGAGATCTTATGCAGGTTGGAGATGGCCTGGTATACTGTCGGAGCGTTATCTGGGATGAAGATGCAGCAACTGGATTGGATGACTTTACATACCCCACCACGGTCTGCGAGTATGACATCTAGGGCAACCCTGTTCTGAAGAGTCATAAGGCGGTCCGACTGGAGCTCTGCAGTCAAGTTACTAAGGGCACCAGCCGTTTCGACCACGGTGGATTCAACTACCCTTGTCAACTGGCGAATGTTCCTGCTGTTCACCATAGGCCCCCAAAACGGCAGAAAACCTTTTGCGAAATCCCCAAACTCTTGTTCCGCAGTGTCGTCTTTACTCACAACACCCCTAACTGTCCTTGTCCTATGGTAATCTGCCGCGGCCGTGTAGGTGGGTGGCAACAGGAACGAGATGAAACATGTGCCCGAAAAGTCAGGGGGCAGCCATGTATATGCTCTATCATGGCAGATGAAATATGTACCCTTAGCCGCTGAAAATGAAGGGGAGGTCTGAGACGGGAAGACATATGTTTCGGTACAGACACTCTTCCCTAACTGAGCTCTGGGGTTTTTGCCATTTCCCTGCAGACATAGGTGACCTTGATGGGGTACTATCCAAATTGGGGAGGATTTCTTTGCTTGCTGGCTCTCACTTAAGGAAATTCCATATTTTGTTATATTCCATCTACTGTAGGCCTTCATTTCGTCTCTGTGTGGTATTGGGTTCTCCAGGCCTACATACTCCGCAGAATACCCTCTACACCATAACAGATGTTGGCACGGAAACTGGAAAATGCAAAAGACAAGTTTATTAAGACCCCATGGGGTGGTGGTACATTCCTACAGCACCCTTCGGTAATGCAAGAAGTATCACACCGAACATCGGTGCGAGTCCTCTTTTATACAGTTTTACGGTAATAAAATGTAGGCGGAACACATTTACAGAGCTTTAGGCACATATATGGTCATTTTTGGAACACAGCCAACGCATGGGAGGGGTTACAACACCACTGGTCAGTTTGGAGGGACATTCCTAAGTGATGACTATCCAGCGGCCCTAAAGGGCTCAACTGCGCATGTGCGGGCTTGACCAGTACTAAAAATAGCCTGTTGCTGGGCAAACTCCAGTGGTACAGAGGAAGGACAAAAGGGCATGCTGGCCACGAGGCGACGCATTCATATAAAATGGCCGCCATCACATTCAAAATGGCTTCCGACAACCATAGTCAAGATAAGGGAAATTCGTGTAGCAAAGCCTAACGCAAACCCGATCACCGTCAAATTACGACAGACGACAGACGACCCTTTTAGCGTTTAGCTGAAGCTACCTCATAGTGGACGTAATCAGGGTACTCATCTTCAATATCAATAGACATTATTTTCATTACTTCTCTATGACTCATTTGTTCATTTTTTACAATAGCTCGTTTGGACGGAATACAGGCAGTGAGGCACATAGAACACAGCACTGGGCCACACTGGATACAGAGGCATAAAAAGAATAATATCCCAATTATTACACATAGAATCGTCAACAACTTCCAACCCCATGTACTAAGTAGTGTCCAAAACCACCCCGCGAATGTCCATGTACCATTATCAGGATGTATCTCAGCAGCAATTTTATGTAATTTAGATATTGCATCATATACAGAAGGTGAATTATCTGGCACGTATACACAGCAACTACTTCCGATAATGCGGCATGCACCTCCACGATCGGCTAATACTACATCTAACACCATACGATTTTGGAGCGTTACAATTCTAGTAATCTGAAGTTCCTCTGTTAAGTTTCCTAAAGCGAAAGCTGTCTCATTAGCAACAGCTTCTACAACACGTGTCAGCCGTCTAATTTTTCGACTGTTCAATGCAGCTCCAACAAATGAAAAGAGGCCTAAGTTAAAATCAACATATTGCTGTAACGCAGTGTCGGTCTGGTCAATATCTTCAAGAACTAGTGCCCTCTTCACTCTATTCAAGATAAAATCATGATACAAAACATAATTATTATGATACATAGGTGGGGCAATAAACACAGGGGGTAATACAAAGGATATATAACATGTTCCTAACCATCCTATAGGGAGACGGTGATAACCTTTATTTCCACAGATAAAGTACGTATTTCGTGAGGCCACAAATGTAATGCCATTTGGTGTGTCAAAGGTAAGAGTGGTGTTGCATTCACTTCTTCCTACTGGGATTGTACCTTTATTACGAACGCAAAGATCAGCTTTTGTATCAATAACGGTAATCACATGTAAACTGGGCATATTTATAGTTCTCTGGTTGCTATAAATTCGTGGTGCAGACACATTGTCTGGGCGGTACTCCTCCCATTCGAACTGAGTTCCTTCAGCTTGCGGATAACCATCTCGATCATTGAAGCAAATTTTGTTGAGTCGGAAAAGCAGTCCACCTTTCGTTGGCCATCGCAAAGTGAACAAGAGGGTATGCCAGGCATTACAAGAACCATCATGGGAAAACGGGAGTGGGATAAGTGGTGTGCCTCCTTTCTTTTGATGTCCAGGCAACATCCCACATACCCAGCAGTTCTAAGTATTGGTCATATTGTGGGTATGATGCAAAATCTGGATGAAGCTGTTATTCAGATAAGTCTGTCTGTGTCGTTCTTCATGATAAGAGCAAGATTTATCAAAGAGGAAACAGACACTTGTAACACTAAGCCATTGGTTAGTAAATTTTAGAGTAACCTCATAAACCCTATGCAAATTGGGATGTAGCGGTATATATGGTTCATCCGCCCCGCATAAGGGTTGTTGGCCGTTATCATTGGTTACTCTAAGTGAGTGATTTAGCCAGCCTCAACCTGAGGCACCTCTGGCATATAGTGCAGTGTCCAGAGAAGGAAAAAAGGTGGTGTGTCAAAAAAGAAAAAATAAGAAAAAATAAGGGGTATGTTAAAATTACTGGAAAATCACCCTAGGTAATTTTATTAGTTGGTGTGATTTCCAGATTGTTAAAAAAGGATGATACTACTTGCTTGATCGGGTTACTAGATCATAGTAGTTGGGAAAACACTTATTACATAAACGTCGACATGTTTCTGCTCCGTCGGCCCGTAGGGGTCTATAGAGCATTCGTCAGGACTAACACAGACAAACAGTATTAGGATTACTCACACCTTTTGTGTTGCAATTTATTAATAACCTGTATTTTTTGCAGGGTATTGACTCCTCCGGTTCCTAAAGAGAAATAGGGAGAAAACATCGAGAAAAGACACACTCTTTTACTGACAAACCTGATTTAGGCTGGTGCTATTAGTTAGACTAACATTGTTATTCTTCATGATAAGGCAGAGTAAAATGAAAATGTTCAGATGGAATCGGGGTAGTTGGCAATAAATGTTCTCTTACTGGCACCAAGAGTTCTACCACCCAAGCTATCACAGCTATCACAACAATTGTCAAAACAAATAGTACTGCACCAAGAATTCTCTTGTTTCGCATTGCAGAAGATGCCATAGTTCAAAAGTTCAAAAATGTCTCAAGAATAACTAAAAAAATAAAAATATGAGTGCTGAGCTCCGAGGTAGCCGTTGGTTTCTTCTCCGAGATTCAAGACGGGTGTCGCTACACTTGGCAGAACAGATCCCCCCCCTTGATATTCCCGGCTTCCGTTTCACAAACCTGGAGCGGTAACTCAACCAGTCTCGCACAAAACACCTGCTTTTCGTGGTCGTAGATTGTATCTCTCTCTACCAGAGACGGTGTGGTCCGGGAAGGCTCCCTCCGATTCAGTAGATGTAACAGCTGGGCTCTTCTCCTCGTCCAAGATGTCTCGATAATCAGACAGCACAGTTGGGTTCACCAGATCCGGAGAGACACGGCGGCAGTGAGTAGAATGCACCCAGCGCTTCCTGTTGGTGACTCGCACAGCCATGCGAGTTGCAAGAAGCACTTGCTCGGGGCCACGCCACCTCGGCTCCAAGCTGCTTGTTCTCTCAAAGGACCTGACCATCACGTCATGACCAGGACGAGGATTGTGAGCCTCTCCAATGGAATTGTCGGGGAGCGCTTCTCGAACCTGTTGATGAATAGAAAGTAAATCATTTGTTAATCGTGCCAAATAATCGTTCATCATTATACAAGGCACATCATGTAACAATCGAGGCTTAGGAACTCCCCATATATTCATAGGCCTTCCAAACACCACTTCATAGGGTGTGAGGCCAGTTCGGGAATGGGGCACTGATCTAATAGATAGCAATGCCAGAGGCAGAGCATCCGGCCATTTCAAAGACGTAGATGCCACGATCTTTGCTAGCTTTAATTTCAGAGTAGCATTGTATCTTTCAACAAGACCTGCTGACTGTGAATGAAATACAGCATGAAATTTCTGCTGAATTCCCAATCCCTTCATCACGTATTCTACAATTTTCCCAACAAAATGAGGACCATTATCGCTCCACAAAAATTTACAAACACCGTAGCGAGGGAAGTGCTCTTTGAGCAAAACCTTAGCTGTTGTCAACGCTGTATTATCCCTCGTGGGGAAGGCCTCAATCCATTTACTGAAAGCACACACCACCACCAAGACATACTTAAGGTTATTGCAACGCTCAAGCTGGATGTAATCCATTTGCAGTACTTCAAATGGTGCAGTAGGTGGAACGAACCCTCCTTTCGGAGTATGCGTCCCTTTTGCAGGATTGTGCTGCAAGCATATCAGACAGGTCTGCACTACTCTTTTGGCCGTATTGGCAATCTCAGGATGCTCCCAAACTCGCGTTAGCAATCGAGTAATTGCAAGAGCTCCAACATGTGCCAATCCATGTGTCATTTGAACCATTGCTTGCAAGTAAGCTGCAGGCAATTTCCATCTTTCCATATCTTTGCTTCTCCAACAACCCTCATCATCCAACACTCCTCTGCTGCCCAAGTTGCAAGTTCTGCTTCAGACGCTGATTTCTGAATATCTAATATCTCCTCTCTAGCATCATGTCATCGCTCAGCCTGTGATTTCACTACATACATTGGCGAGGCATTTCGTAACATAGCAGTTTCTCTCGCTACGCTATCTGCAAAAGCGTTTCCTTGTCCCACTTTGTCAGTGACCTTTTTATGTGCACTGCATTTTATTATCGCCACTTTCTTTGGACAAAGTAACGCATTAAAAAGATCACGCACTAGTTCTCCGTGCATGATATGTACTCCGTGCAAGGTAAAAAACCCTCGTTCTCTCCAGAGTAGGCCAAAATCATGCGCTACTCCGAAGGCATACCGGCTATCAGTGTAGATGTTCACACATAAGCCGGCACTCAATTCACATGCTCTTGTTAAGGCTATCAGTTCCGCTGCTTGGGCCGATTTCTGTGGTATTCGTGCTGCTTCTACCACTGTCTTAAGTGTCGTGATCGCATATGCTGCAGAAGTTGTGCCATCTGGCAGCCTTAAACACGATCCATCGACCCACAGTTCCCCATCTACATCTGGAAGTGGCGTATCCTGTAAGTCGACACGACCCTTTGTTTGTTCTTCAGTCAGGAAAACACAATCATGGTGTTCTTCCTCCTGGCCCTCAGCAACTGGATACAGCAATAAAGTAGCAGGGTTCAGGGTAGCACATCTCTTTAGTGTGATATGTGGTGCCAACAATGTAAGTTCATATCCTGTTAAACGTGCGCTCGTGAGAAACTGAGTCTTTGTTTGGTTTAGTAGAGCATCTACCGCATGGAGAACTAACACCAGCAATTTGTGTGACAAAACTATTCCCTCACTCTTGCTGCAACTGCTCTAAAACACCCAGGTAATCCTCGTGCTACGGGGTCAAGTATTGCGGAAAAATACGCACAAGGCCTCTGCTTATCTCCGTGAGTCTGCACCAAAACTGACAATGCACACCCATCTTTCTCGTGTACGTACAACGTGAAAATCTTCGTGTAGTCTGGTGTGCCTAACACTGGTGCAGAACAAAGAGCTTGTCTCAATTGTTCAAAAGCATTCTGGCACTCATCTGTCCATTCAAGGGGCATTGGTGTAGTTTTGGACAATAACGCTAACAAAGGTTTTATAATGTGTGAAAACCCCATTATCCACTGCCTGCAAAAAGACGTTAGACCTATAAAAGCACGCACATCTCTCTGAGTACGGGGGACTGGTGTATCTAAGATCGCTTGAATTCGATCAGACGTTAATGCACGCCCCTCCTTAGACAAAAGGTGACCGAGGTAGGTCACCTTTGGTCTACAATATTGCAGTTTTTTCCTAGACACTTTGTGATTATTCTGAGCAAGGAAAGAGAGCAAAGCAAGAGTACTCTCCTCACACTGTGCATACGTGTCTGCAGCAAGCAAAATATCATCGACATACTGGATGAGAGCTACTCCAGACTGCAAATCAAAAGCATCAAGCTGTCTTTTTAAAGCCTGGCTATAGATGCTAGGACTTTCTGTATAGCCTTGAGGAACTCGACAAAACCTATACGATTTATTATTTAATGTGAAACCAAATAGATATCTGCTATCGGAATGTATGGGAATGGAAAAGAAGGCGTTTTTGAGATCTATGACAGAAAACGTGGTGGCAGTGGGTGGAATCAAAGTAAGTAAGGTGGTGATATCAGACACCACCGGGTACTGGGGCACTACAATTTTGTTTATTTCCCTCAAATCAATAATAAATCGATAGACTTTGTCATCAGTATCTTTCTTTAAGATCGGAAGAATCGGACTGTTACAGACATTGTAGGGAACCTCCTCCACTACTCCTGCAATAATCAAATCCTGAACAATGTGAGTCAGGGCAATTTCACCTTCCCTAGGGATTTTGTATTGTGATACACGTGGCAGAGACACACCCTCCTTAACAGTTATTCGAATAGGTGGAACGAGCATCTGTCCCACATCCGTGTCCGAAGTAGCCCATAACGTTTGTGGAAGAGAGGCTAACGCTTCAATTTCTTGCATTGTACACAGTCTCTCTACATCTGGGTAATTATCGTTCAAGATAACCCGCACTCCTTCAGGGGCACAGCGTATCGTTGCTCGGATACATATGGACCTCTTTGATCTACTGGTATTTCAACCGATTCCACACCCCATCCTACGCACTCCTATGCATGAACATAATCCTGAGATTCCACATTATCACCCTCAGATATCTGGTACTGATTCCGTCGGTCAAAAGTGTTACGATCATCATGACCACGACCCCTCGCCTCAAACCTACCACGATCACTTGTTCCACTCCTCGTTCCTGAATAACCATTCCGTACCCTTCCACCTCCTCGACCACGCTGATTACGTTGTTCATGAAGCACCGGACAATCTGAAGCCCAATGACCGAACTCTTTACAGTATGCACATTGGTCCTCAGCTATGTCGGTACGACCAGAAGACGTACCATACCCTCCTCGCCTGCCTCTATCGTTCCCTCTCGGCTGCGTAGCACGAACCTGAGCCAACATACTTTTCGCCTTTAACTCCTTCGCTTTCTTATCAGTACTTTCTTTAGCCTCCAGTTCCTGACGCTCATAATACTGAGCCATAGTTAATAAAGAAGCAGGGGTCGCCGTGGTCCAAGAACTCTCACTAGTCTTCAAACGTTTTGCAATCTCCGGTAGGAGATTAGCCACATACTTATCGACGAACAAATGCCTACCCGTATCGTCGGTTAATAATTGCCCACTGTAATCATGAAATGCTTCCTCGAAACGAGAGAAGAAATCAGACACCGACTCATCCACTTTCTGCTTACAGGAAGCTAACATAGTCCAATCAATCTTTTTAGGAGGTACGAGCGTTTTTAACTTATTCAAGATAGCAGTTGGAAGATCTAATATCAATTGACACGGCTTACATGCAGGCTCCCTATCTAAATCAGCTTGAGCTAAAACTTTCCAATCCGCCCCCAAAATCGCTTGATCATCGAACTTACGAATCGCTCTCCACATATCGGGGGGCAATATTAACCCAAAGAAAAGATCAATATCAACTAACGTCATAACGCATGAGGAAATGGCCCCTTCCACTCCTTCATAGAAAGCTGCTGGATTTTTACGCGGATCAGGTAAAGCATTTTTCAGTGCCATAACATCTGCTCTATTCCAAGGTGTATAACCCCAATTATATACAAAATAATCCTTTGCATCCCCGGACAATTTATCGTCACTTGTACCTTGCCCTTTAGGGGGGACATACAAAGGTGCCGCTTCACGCATAGGCATAACATGAACTGTAGAACACTTATCTGCTCCAAAGATAGAACACTCTTTGGATTGCTCCGTCGACCCCGGCGCAGACACGTCTGATGCTTTTCGTGCTTCCCGTAATCCGGACGCCTCATCCCGTAGCTGGACCAACCGTCGGAAAAATTAATCCGCATCTGCAATAACAAACAAGCCTTTACTCATATTCTCACGATGAACTGATATATCATTAGGCTCTAAATCAGTTGAATGTTTCCTAAATCGTTCTACAACTTCATCTCCAAAAGCACTTAAGAAATACAACTGTTCTCGCTCCGACCACTTACTCATTTCATCTTTAATCTCTGATATAGGTATTTTGTTCAAATTAAGTTTACGAGCAAAACTGCGCAATTCCGCAGTTACACTAGCAGATAACCTCATACTCTTACTCCCTCGACCATCGTCGTCCGAGTCCTCATCTGGAGCCGTAGGTAAAACGTACGGAGGCGGGCACCGATCTAATAATGAAAAATCATCAACTTCATTAGTAAGGACAGGATAAAGCGGACGCCGAATAGGAAATTGACCACTCGTTTGTAAATTACGTTCCCGTGCCTCCCTCTCTTTCTTCTCCTGCAGCTCCTTCTCCTCCAGCTGTAAAGCCTTATCTCGGGCAGCCTTACGCTGCTCTTTTTCCGCCAAGGCTATTTCACGCTTCATTCTTGACCTACGCTGAAACAAACATTGCTCCACATACTGAACCTTTCGTAAATCAAACGACCCATGTAGTGGCCCTTGCAACTCGGGATCAGATCTGGTGTACTTATTCCATAATTTACTGTATAATATAGGGGGAAGACCGAATTTAACATACATATCCCGATTGGGAGTCCCCTCTGGGGGAGCCGGCTGAGATTCATTTAATCGATAAGTGGTACCATTTCCAAGACAGCACATTCCTCGGAGTGTGCTTAAAACAGGCATGTCAAAATATCACGGAAACGTGATACCACAAAAATGGCACTTAATATACTCCACACAAATGTGCCGTTCAAACAAAAACAAATTTAGAGAAATATCTCTACATGCCCGCCTATGTGAAGTGCACTGCACATATAGTTCAAATCATAGAATCGAATGTTAGCTAACTCAAAACATAGTCAAAAAAGCCACAGTAAGCGTCCGTAGACTATCTTACCAATCACAAGCTTACCAAATTCTCAGATATCCAGATTCCAACTGCCAAGGTCTTTGATCAAATCAGCCAAACCGGCACTGTACGACAACTCGAACGAACAGGATCTCAGTCGAGGACCGGCGCCACCTGGAAGGTCAGATCAGAAGGAAAAGAAGAAAACACCGTGGGTGCCAAGACTCGGGTCACTCAGTGGCAGCGTACGCGTCCATGGCGAGTTTCCAATCCTTCGTCACGACCTCTCCTTCGGGCATCCGATTCGCCGATGAGTCCCTTCGTGGTCGCCAATTTGTGGTATTGGGTTCTCCAGGCCTACATACTCCGCAGAATACCCTCTACACCATAACAGATGTTGGCACGGAAACTGGAAAATGCAAAAGACAAGTTTATTAAGACCCCATGGGGTGGTGGTACATTCCTACAGCACCCTTCGGTAATGCAAGAAGTATCACACCGAACATCGGTGCGAGTCCTCTTTTATACAGTTTTACAGTAATAAAATGTAGGCGGAACACATTTACAGAGCTTTAGGCACATATATGGTCATTTTTGGAACACAGCCAACGCATGGGAGGGGTTACAACACCACTGGTCAGTTTGGAGGGACATTCCTAAGTGATGACTATCCAGCGGCCCTAAAGGGCTCAACTGCGCATGTGCGGGCTTGACCAGTACTAAAAATAGCCTGTTGCTGGGCAAACTCGAGTGGTCAGTGGTACAGAGGAAGGACAAAAGGGCATGCTGGCCACGAGGCGACGCATTCATTTAAAATGGCCGTCATCACATTCAAAATGGCTTCCGACAACCATAGTCAAGATAAGGGAAATTCGTGTAGCAAAGCCTAACGCTAACCCGATCACAGTCAAATTACGACATCTGGGAAGCGTTCTATATGAGTCGATATCTCTGCTCATATTTCTGATTTCTGCTATTAGTGCCTTGTTGCTCGAGTTGCTCCCTGTGGAACGTGGGGAATATGGTTCGAGGGCGAATAGGAACATTGTTTGAAATGCCCACAAAGAACCATAATAGCTAAATGGCAAGACAAAATACGGGATACCCTTATCGGTCGTGTGTGGCATAAATCCACATACCCAACAATTTGTCGTGTTTATTACAACCTGGTGTTGGTGTAGGAGCTGAACGAATGAGTTATTTATGAATTCCAATCTTCTGGCAGACTCGTGTTCAGGTAGAGGGTGAAAAGAGTGCGAGGAAACAGTAGGAGGAGGTATGGGCTGTGTAGTGGGTGCAAATGAGACTCGAAAGGTGAATAAAGCATAGCCTATTAAAAACATCATTATACTACACAACATAAAAATGCATATTATCAAAAATCTTGTTTTTGCCATCACAGTGCATATTCTTGCTTCAAAGTTCGCGGATCTGGCAGGTCTCTCCATCTCAGAAAACTCCATCCACTCTAATTTTCTGCCCGCGGCGGTAGGTTGTTTCTGCAAAAGAGTGCTTCTGTCAGTCCAGGTTAACTTCCCTTGAACCAACAGAACTGTCGACCTAAC
Source organism: Lissotriton vulgaris (assembly GCF_964263255.1). Lineage (NCBI taxonomy): Eukaryota > Metazoa > Chordata > Amphibia > Caudata > Salamandridae > Lissotriton > Lissotriton vulgaris. The sequence continues at coordinate 18,795,089 of NC_141693.1, read as the reverse complement.
CGTCTCCAGTTGCACTCCAAAGACTGTGGCAACCGCGACCCTAGCAGCAGAACCGGATGGCGGTTCGAAAAAAACAAAAATGAGCAAGTTTCCTAGATGAGAGCTGCACAATAAAATGGAAAAAAGATTTATTTGTCCATAGTCATGGGTCTTGGCCTCAAATTGTAACGGTTCCTGCCAGGCGCTGTCTGGTCCAGAAACAAGAGTTCAGGCTCCGTAGTGTTCAATCGAATCGATGGAGGCACAGCTTCTTGCAAAATGTTATCGCTTTCCTTTTCAGAATTTGTTCCATTTATACGTGCATCGCTAAAAGGTAGGAAGCGAGGCACAGTCTCAGCTTCGGAGTCAGCAATTTCCTCCTGGACACACCGGTCATATGGAAGAGGCAGTCGGACCCTCTTACAATGATTGCCGTGGACCCAATGTTTTTTCCCTTCAACTCGAACGACAGATCTCGTCGAGAGAAGGACTAGATGAGGGCCGGTCCACCGGGGCTGGTCGTTCTTTGTTCGCTGGAAGTTTTTGACCAGCACGTAGGTTCCAGGATCGATGGGATGCCCTGGAGCTTCAGAAGCCTGAGGTAGAATTTTGTGGACCTGTTGGTGTAAAACACGCATTTTAGCCGTCAATTCATACAGGTAGTCAAGCAGTACAGGATGCTCTATTTCCCTGAACCTAGTGGGCCTTGGCACTCCCCATATGTTGGCCGGGCGGCCAAACACAATTTCATGTGGACTAAGTCCCATTCTAGAGTGAACAGTCATTCTCGTGGATAGGAGTGCCAAGGGCAGGGCGTCTGGCCATTTAAGACCTGTGCTTGCTTGAATTTTGGCCAGTTTCAATTTTAGAGTGCCGTTATAGCACTCTACTAGTCCAGCTGATTGGGGGTGATTTGCAGCGTGGAACTTCTGTTGTATGCCAAGCCCCTCACACACTTTCTTCATCACTCGACCCAGGAATTCACTCCCATTATCACTCCAAACCATTCTGGGCATTCCAAACCTGGGGAAGAACTCTTTGACAAGGGCTTTGGCTGTGGATAAGGCAGTGTTGTCCTTCAGGGGGTATGCCTCGACCCATTTTGAAAAGGCGCAAACAACAACGAGTACGTATTTCAAATTGTTGCAACTTTCCATGTGGATGAAATCTAGCTGCAAAACCTCGAACGGATACGTTGGAGGCGCGAAATGACCAGCTGGAGTTGGGGTTCCCCTACCAGGATTGTAATTCAGACACACCATACAATTCTTGACCACATTCTCTGCACATTTAGGGATTCCATCATTTTGCCATACTGGGGCCAACAACTTACAGATCCCTTTCACACTGATGTGAGCCATTCCATGAGCCATTGTAACTACTGCATTATGGAAAACAAAGGTTCCTAGCTCATTCAAAATCATCACAATACAGTATAGGACACAATGGAATACTATACGTTATGGTCTCCTTGCCCAGCCGGACAAGGAATTTATTTCCAAGAAACAATGTCAAATATACATTATGTTATTACAAAAATAGCGTGACACAAGCCTGTGCCGTACCAAAAGGGGAAAGAAGAATGAGAACAGAGTGAAAGGGGTGTTTTTCAGGCAAAAGAAAGGAGCAGAACAGGGCACTGTAAGCAAATTAGAGAGTAATGACAGTGTCGCCTGGAGTAGAACATACACAATCTCATTTATAATATAGTGAATGTATGCCTACTCATGGGTGTTGACGTTTCGATCCCTATTGCTCAATTAAATAAATGGGATCATCATCAGGACTTAGAATTAAATATGCCTGAATGTAAAAAAGCCTCTGTTTGTGAGATTTGGTGAAATCTCAGAATAGAACCTCTCAATGGGAGGTTTATCGCACGTCTGAATTGTGCAGACCTTCAGATAGTTCTCTGGAGTCTCGTTTCCGGCGTGCAGCCGAACCGGGGGTTGCAAAGCAAGGTGGTCCTTGTTAGGATCCAAAAACAATGGGGGTTTTTATTGAAAAAACTGGTTACCCGTTTTCGTCTGGTTTCGTGCACTTTGTTCCTCAATGGGCAAGTGGGATACGGGAATGTTGGAGTAGGGCTTCAATGGCCGTATAAGCGTAGCACCATCGAAGTGGGGCATCAAGACCGAGTATCCTCTGCACACGCGAGTCGTATCTCTGACCCCCGGTTCGGCCGCACGCTGTAAACGAGACAATAGAGCACTAGTTAGTGCTGTGTCTTGGTTCTGTTCAGTAACGTGTCCACTGCATGTGGAACCATTACCACTAACGTGTTATTCATTACTAAACTCGCAGACTGTCGAATCGAAACAGCTGCTGCCGCTGTTGCTCTTAAACAACTTGGCAATGCTTTAGCTACTGGATCCAAAGTCGACGAAAAATATGCACATGGACGCTGCTTGTCTCCAAACAACTGTGTCAACGCTGATAATGCACAACCTTCTTTCTCATGGACGTACAATGTAAAGGGCTTACTGTAGTTGGGGGTACCCAACACAGGAGCCGAACATAATGCTGTGCGCAATTCAGAAAAACTTTTCTGACACTCTTCCGACCAAGGCACCGGATTGGGTGTATCTTTACACGTTAATGCCACCAAGGGTTTGGCCAGTAAAGAAAAATTTGGAATCCACTGTCTACAGTACGATGTAATACCCAAGAAAGCACGCACTTCTCTCTGTGTTCTTGGCACACTTAATTTTGCTATTGCCTGAATTCTTTCTGGGGTCAGTTTTCGTCCCTCCTTCGATAAGAGATGACCTAAGTAGGTCACTTCTTGTCGACAATATTGTAATTTAGAGAGAGACACTTTGTGGTGCATATCACACAAATGACGCAACACAGACAACGTGGCTTCTTAACAGATTTCATCAGAATCTGCAGCAACAAGTAAGTCATCAACATACTGAATGAGGGTAGCGCCTTCAGGTAAAACAATTGTGTCAAGCTGTGTTTTTAGAGCTTGACTATATATTGATGGACTTTCGCAATAGCCCTGGGGAGCGCGTTTAAAGCAGAAACTTCGTCCTCCTAAACTGAAGCCAAAAATATCCCTACTCTCCTCAGCAATCGGGATGCTGAAGAAGGCGTTCTTCAAGTCAATCACCGAAAACCAGGTTGCAGAGGCTGGAATCATAGTCAATAGGGCAGTAATGTCAGGAACAACTGGAAATTGTGGTACAACTATTTTATTGACCTCTCTAAGACCAATCACAAATCTGTACACAGGTGGCTGAGAGGGATCAGTTCGTTTCAAAACAGGCAGAACAGGACTATTGCAAGCGTTGCCTCTTGTCTCTTCAATCACATCTTTTTCAATCAAATCGTAAACGATCGCTAACAACGCTTTTTCACCTTCACCTGAAATCTTGTATTGGGGAATTCGTGGCCTCCTAACATTAGCTTTTAATGTCACAACATATGGTGCTATTTCCAGGAGGCCCACATCGTTAGGACCAGTAGCCCAAAGAATATTAGGTAGAGACCACAATTCTGTCTGAATTTTATCCCTTGACAAATACATTGGAGAAACCACTTTCTTACCTAGTGTAAGTTGTACTCCGGAAGGAGAACAGTACAAAGTCGTATACAATCTTTTCAACAGGTCCAATCCCAACAAGTTCTCACCACAACCTGTTGTCAGAATAAGGGGTGCTTCGAATTCACAAGGACCAACAGACAGGGACATAGGACATGAAATCGGGTTCCTAACCGGGGCGCCAGAAAAACCTACAGAAACATTCATTTTGCCAGACAAAGGTGCGCCAGGGAGTCTTGAGTGCATCATAGAACTCTTTGTAGCACCAGTATCCAGCAGAAAAGGTTCTGACACACCTGATGTAATCACCTCAACGTATGGTCCACTCTGATCTACTGGAACTGAAACAACTCCCTCTCTTTGTCTATGGCTGTCCTAGCAATCATTACCTTCCATATACTCATCTTCTGCATAGTAATCATCAGCGTAGTACTGAGCTGTCCTACCAGATGCGTTATTCTGCTGATCAAACCTATTCATAGAATTTTGAGGCGAAAGGGAGCGTGCATTCTGAGGGACATTTCCGCGTCCTCTACCTCTAGGTGTTTGCTGAACACCTCTACCTCTTGTGTTTGACACACCATTTGCGCGCTGTAACAGGATAGGGCAACTATACTTAAAATGACCCTCTTCCTTGCAATACGAACACTGATTGGGACCTACAGGAACGCGTGGCTGAGTATACTCTACTCTTTGTTTTTGAAACTGTTGAGGTTGCTGATAATTATTCTGATAGTTATTCTGACCGCCATTATTCTGGCCACTACCACCACGTGGCGGGTATGCTTGCTGTAACAGGACCTTCGTTTTCAACTCTTTAGTTTTCTTTTCTGCTCTATCTTTCTCATCTTTGTCTCTATTTTCATAGTACTGTGCGGTAGCCAATATCTGTGTTGAAGAAGAAACTGCCCATGAACTCTCGGAATCCTTCAACTTTTTACACAAATCCGGGAGTAGATTGTGCACGAATTTATCGACGAACAGTCGCTGACCACCTTCTGTGCTCATATCTTGACCACTGTGGTCGACAAACGTTTCTTCAAACCTGGTGAAGAAATCAGACACCGTTTCATCTTTCTTCTGCTTACACGCAGACAACTTATCCCAATTTACACGCATCGCAGGCATTATAGTTTTTATGTAATCAATGATCCTACCAGGGAGTTCTGCTACCAAAGGCTCAGGTTTAGCACCACCAATTTGTAGGGCATCTGCAGCAGCAATATTGGCCCATGAGTCACCTAATTCCTGATTATGGTCTGTATGACGAATCTTTCCCCACAAAGGCTGTGGAACAACATTCCCAAATAACATATCGATATCGGCTAAATTCATAATGCATGAACCTGCAGTCTGCGACAATTCCTTGTAATACCCTGCAGGATTTTTGCGGGGATCAGGCAATGTCTGCTTAAGGGCTAAAACTTCGGCTCGCTTCCACGGGACATGTACCCACACGCGCTGAAAATGAGGCTGAATAGGTGGGTTAGCATTCGCGTTACCTTCCCTCCAAACTGGAGGAACCTCCCTCATGGGGTACTGTCGCGCCTTTTTCCTACCAGGTGCGTCATACTGAGAAGTCGCCCCTCTACTCCGATACGACAACAATATCTCAATTGCTCTTTCAACATCGGGACCTACGATCATGCCTTCTGAAAAATTGAACCGCACGCGACACAACTCAGGTGGATGGCATTCTAGATCGTTTCCCTCCAAATCCTCCCAGAGATAAATACACATTTGCTCGAAAACATATCTCTGCTTCGGTGCTTCCCACTGTCGGAAGACTTCCATGACAGACTGTACATCATACTTTGCAGTGTCGAGAACCCAATTACGCGCTAACCTATCCAGTAATTCCCTCTCTCGGCGGTCGGGTAATTGACTCCGCGACTGTCTTCGTTCTATGTTAGGGGTCGTATTAGGCGACCCGAAAAGAGGTGAGAGAATGTTAGCGACAGTGTTAACCACTTTCTGTCGAACAGACGGAGAAACTGGTGGGAGAACTAGATGGGGGAAAGGCTGGAGCAGAGGAAATAGCGGAGGAAGTGTTAGGCGGAATAGTCGAGATAGTAGGCAAAGTTATGGGAATCGGCGGACCTTGAGGAGGCCCCGTCAGAGAAGTAGAAACCAGCGGGGAAGAGGCTGATTGTTGTGAAAGAACTTGGGTCTGTGCGGCGGGGCGTGGTATGACAAAACGTTGCAGAGGTGCAGTAGCGTTTTGTGCATAGGGTGGTGGTGAACTCAATAAGTGGGACATCAAAGGGTCCCTTTCAGGGTCTTTCTTTGCTTCCTGTTCTTTATGTGGAAGAACTGGGTAACACTTATCTACCGCTAACTTCCTTATTCTCAACATTTGTTCGCTCTCCTGTTCTTCCTCATTATCCCTAAACGCAACGGCAGCTTGTACCATTGCATACCTCTTTTATTTTTCTTTGCTAATTTTATTTCTTTCTGTTTGGCTTCTTTGCGCCATATGCGAAAAGAGTCAACCATTGCCGGCCGGGCTTTCTTCTTAAAAAGTTTAACTTCGAGATTATCTAGGATTTCTGTATCAAAACTACCATATTGGGGCCATTTTAAAACACCGTCCTTCCTGGTGTATTTGGTCCATACTTCATTGTATGTGATGGGGCCTACCCCATGTTTCACATATAGTTCATAGTTTGGAGTTCCAATCGGAGGAACCGGACACGAGTCCTCCAATCAGGAGTCCCTATTATTACAACCAAGACAAAACAAATTTCCAAGTCTGCTAAGACCAGGCATCCTCGCTCTTTAGTCTAGCTTCAAACTTCAAAGGATTATCGATTACGATATTTCTTGTGAATACATGAGTCCTTCGGCTTTGGCGCTTGCAAGTTCCAAATCAAAGCAGTCCCGAAGGGACACCAAACAAACTAAGGACTGGGAGACGCTCCACTTATACTTAACTGAGGTATCGATGACGTCACCAGAAGACTCGTCTATCGTTTCGCTCTACCAAACATCAAGGGTCCAAATCAGGGCGATAGTCAGGGCAGCAGTCCTTCGTAGCCGTCGGGACGCGGGGAACCTCGCAGCAAAGACCTTCGGAACCACGTCGACATACAGGGGTCGCTGAAGTGGCTGGCCGTCCTCCGGAATTTTAACACGAAGCTCCTCACGAACCTCTGGCTTGGACCGGTACCGCTGATACCGCCCCACGTTGGCCCCCAACTGAGGTACTGGGTTTTTCGGAACCGGTACTGATCCGGTAACCCAGCGGTGCCATGGACAACACCCAAAGACCTCGAGTACTTTCCTGATTCAGACCACAGAAACACGAGTCTTCTAGGTGAAGTCAAGATCGAATTTTATTGGCTGCAACCAAGTAACAGACGTCCTAGAAGTACAACAACACGGTGTGTATATTCTCAGGAGACTGCTCGTTTTTACAGAGCCGGCCTTCTCTTTTTATACAGAATATTGAGCTTCAGGCAAGAATTCCTAGCTTTACAGTCGGTCATACAAATATTTCTACTACAAAGAGAAAGCAGAGTCATGATGGCAAGCCCACATTTCAGTTTGTCCAGTTCATGATAGATTACCGGGCAAGACCCAGAACTTTCATCAGATATCGACAGACCCCCAAAAAAACCGGGCACCTCCTCCTTGTAAAACAGGCCATGAAGAAAAGACAGGGACAGGTGTGTGTGAGATAAAACATGGTTTGTATGCGATGAACGGTTTATGACATGTTATGCCTTGATACTAATCTTGTTCGGCCACTGAGATGGGAACGGCCCGAACAGGTTTGGCTTGAGGCAAATGGAGTCAGCTCGCCCAGGTCACAGAGGAGTCAGCAGAGGTGTACGTGTCCTTACAGAACAAATTCGGCCTTGGTCATTTGACTATGTAAGGGCAATCACAAAATGGATGCCGCTCACAAAATGGAACGCAAGAGTTCAAGACGAAAACTACGATTTCAGGGTGATTGCGTCACTTGATCGTGACGCAAATGCTGGTGTATAGTATCCCATTCATTACCGGTCTGCCAATACCAAAACCGTCATGATACGATGATATTTTAGACACGAGTGCAGGGCTTCGGTACCATACAATAGCGGGGTCCAGAATTTTCAGTACCACAGGCCTCTCAGGCCATGATGAATACAACCATACGCATGGCCCTGGAGAGCTTCAATGCACCGCCTCAGGCCTCTCAGGCCATGATGAATACAACCATACGCATGGCCCTAGAGAGAGCTTCAAGGCACCCCCTTTAGTCCTCTCAGCCATGATGAATACAACCATACACATGACCCTAGAGAGCTTCAATGCGCCACCTTAAGGCCTCTCAGGCCATGATGAATACAACCATACGCATGGCCCTGGAGAGCTTCAATGCACCGCCTTCAGGCCTCTCAGGCCATGATGAATACAACCATACGCATGGACCTAAAGAGAGCTTCAATGCACCACCTTTAGGCCTCTCAGGCCATGATGAATACAACCATACGCATGGACCTAGAGAGAGCTTCAATGCACCACCTTTAGGCCTCTCAGGCCATGATGAATACAACCATACGCATGGACCCTGGAGAGAGCTTCAATGCACCACCTTTAGGCTTCTCAGGCCATGATGAATACAACCATACGCATGGCCCCTCATAGAGCTTCAATGCACCACCTTTAGGCCTCTCAGCCGTGATGAATACAACCATACGCATGGCCCGGAGAGAGCTTCAATGCACCGCCTTCAGGCCTCTCAGGCCATGATGAATACAACCATACGCATGGCCCTAGAGAGAGCTTCAAGGCACCCCCTTTAGTCCTCTCAGCCATGATGAATACAACCATACACATGACCCTAGAGACCTTCAATGCGCCACCTTAAGGCCTCTCAGGCCATGATGAATACAACCATACGCATGGCCCTGGAGAGCTTCAATGCACCGCCTTCAGGCCTCTCAGGCCATGATGAATACAACCATACGCATGGACCTAGAGAGAGCTTCAATGCACCACCTTTAGGCCTCTCAGGCCATGATGAATACAACCATACGCATGGACCTAGAGAGAGCTTCAATGCACCACCTTTAGGCCTCTCAGGCCATGATGAATACAACCATACGCATGGACCCTGGAGAGAGCTTCAATGCACCACCTTTAGGCCTCTCAGGCCATGATGAATACAACCATACGCATGGCCCCTCATAGAGCTTCAATGCACCACCTTTAGGCCTCTCAGCTGTGATGAATACAACCATACGCATGGCCCGGAGAGAGCTTCAATGCACCACCTTTAGGCCTCTCAGCCGTGATGAATACAACCATACGCATGGCCCCTCAGAGAGCTTCAATGCACCACCTTTAGGCCTCTGAGGCCATGATGAATACAACCATACGCATGGCCCCCGAGAGAGCTTCAATGCACCACCTTTAGGCCTCTCAGGCCATGACGACTACAGCCATACGCATGGCCCCTCAGAGAGCTTCAATGCACCACCTTTAGGCTTCTCAGGCCTTGATGAATACAACCATACGCATGGCCCGGAGAGAGCTTCAATGCACCGCCTTCAGGCCTCTCAGGCCATGATGAATACAACCATACGCATGGCCCTAGAGAGAGCTTCAAGGCACCCCCTTTAGTCCTTTCAGCCATGATGAATACAACCATACACATGACCCTAGAGACCTTCAATGCGCCACCTTAAGGCCTCTCAGGCCATGATGAATACAACCATACGCATGGCCCTGGAGAGCTTCAATGCACCGCCTTCAGGCCTCTCAGGCCATGATGAATACAACCATACGCATGGACCTAGAGAGAGCTTCAATGCACCACCTTTAGGCCTCTCAGGCCATGATGAATACAACCATACGCATGGACCTAGAGAGAGCTTCAATGCACCACCTTTAGGCCTCTCAGGCCATGATGAATACAACCATACGCATGGACCCTGGAGAGAGCTTCAATGCACCACCTTTAGGCCTCTCAGGCCATGATGAATACAACCATACGCATGGCCCCTCATAGAGCTTCAATGCACCACCTTTAGGCCTCTCAGCTGTGATGAATACAACCATACGCATGGCCCGGAGAGAGCTTCAATGCACCACCTTTAGGCCTCTCAGCCGTGATGAATACAACCATACGCATGGCCCCTCAGAGAGCTTCAATGCACCACCTTTAGGCCTCTGAGGCCATGATGAATACAACCATACGCATGGCCCCCGAGAGAGCTTCAATGCACCACCTTTAGGCCTCTCAGGCCATGACGACTACAGCCATACGCATGGCCCCTCAGAGAGCTTCAATGCACCACCTTTAGGCTTCTCAGGCCTTGATGAATACAACCATACACATGGCCCCAGAGAGAGCTTCAGTGCGCCACCTTTAGGGCTCTCAGGCCATGATGAATACAACCATACCCATGGCCCCTAGAGAGAGCTTCAATGCACCACCTTTAGGCTTCTCAGCCCATGATGAATACAACCATACCCATGGCCCCTCAGAGAGCTTCAATTCACCACCTTAAGGCCTCTCAGGCCATGATGAATACAACCATACGCATGGCCCCAGAGAGAGCTTCAATGCACCACCTTTAGGCCTCTCAGCCATGATGAATACAACCATACGCATGGCCCCTCAGAGAGCGTCAATGTACCACCTTTAGGCCTCTCAGCCAAGATGAATACAACCATACGCATCGCCCCGGAGAGAGCTTCAATGCACCATCTTTAGGCCTCTCAGCCATGATGAATACAACCATACGCATGGCCCCGGAGAGCTTCAATGCACCACCTTAAGGCCTCTCAGGCCATGATGAATACAACCATACGCATGGCCCGGAGAGAGCTTCAATGCACCACCTTAAGGCCTCAGCCATGATGAATACAACCATACGCATGGCCCCAGAGAGAGCTTCAATGCACCACCTTAAGGCCTCTCAGCCATGATGAATACAACCATACGCATGACCCTAGAAAGCTTCAATGCGCCACCTTAAGGCCTCTCAGGCCATGATGAATACAACCATACGCATGGCCCCTCTGAGAGCTTCAGTGCGCCACCTTTAGGGCTCTCAGGCCATGATGAATACAACCATACCCATGGCCACTAGAGAGAGCTTCAATGCACCACCTTTAGGACTCTCAGCCATGATGAATACAACCATACGCATGGACCCCAGAGAGCTTCAATGCACCACCTTTAGGCCTCTCAGGCCATGATGAATACAACCATACGCATGGCCCCTCAGAGAGCTTCAATGCACCACCTTTAGGCCTCTCAGCCATGATGAATACAACCATACGCTTGGCCCAGAGAGAGCTTCAATGCACCACCTTAAGGCCTCTCAGCCATGATGAATACAACCATACGCATGGCCCCTCAGAGAGCTTCAATGCACCACCTTTAGGCCTCTCAGGCCATGATGAATACAACCATACGCATGGCCCCTCAGAGAGCTTCAATGCACCACCTTTAGGCCTCTCAGCCATGATGAATACAACCATACGCTTGGCCCAGAGAGAGCTTCAATGCACCACCTTAAGGCCTGTCAGCCATGATGAATACAACCATACGCATGACCCTAGAGAGCTTCAATGCGCCACCTTAAGGCCTCTCAGGCCATGATGAATACAACCATACGCATGGCCCTGGAGAGCTTCAATGCACCGCCTTCAGGCCTCTCAGGCCATGATGAATACAACCATATGCAAGGCCCTAGAGAGAGCTTCAATGCACCACCTTTAGGCTTCTCAGGCCTTGATGAATACAACCATACACATGGCCCCAGAGAGAGCTTCAGTGCGCCTTCTTTAGGGCTCTCAGGCCATGATGAATACAACCATACCCATGGCCCCTAGAGAGAGCTTCAATGCACCACCTTTAGGCTTCTCAGCCCATGATGAATACAACCATACCCATGGCCCCTCAGAGAGCTTCAATTCACCACCTTAAGGCCTCTCAGGCCATGATGAATACAACCATACGCATGGCCCCAGAGAGAGCTTCAATGCACCACCTTTAGGCCTCTCAGCCATGATGAATACAACCATACGCATGGCCCCTCAGAGAGCGTCAATGTACCACCTTTAGGCCTCTCAGCCAAGATGAATACAACCATACGCATCGCCCCGGAGAGAGCTTCAATGCACCATCTTTAGGCCTCTCAGCCATGATGAATACAACCATACGCATGGCCCCGGAGAGCTTCAATGCACCACCTTAAGGCCTCTCAGGCCATGATGAATACAACCATACGCATGGCCCGGAGAGAGCTTCAATGCACCACCTTAAGGCCTCTCAGCCATGATGAATACAACCATACGCATGGCTCCAGAGAGAGCTTCAATGCACCACCTTAAGGCCTCTCAGCCATGATGAATACAACCATACGCATGACCCTAGAGAGCTTCAATGCGCCACCTTAAGGCCTCTCAGGCCATGATGAATACAACCATACGCATGGCCCCTCTGAGAGCTTCAGTGCGCCACCTTTAGGGCTCTCAGGCCATGATGAATACAACCATACCCATGGCCACTAGAGAGAGCTTCAATGCACCACCTTTAGGACTCTCAGCCATGATGAATACAACCATACGCATGGACCCCAGAGAGCTTCAATGCACCACCTTTAGGCCTCTCAGCCATGATGAATACAACCATACGCTTGGCCCAGAGAGAGCTTCAATGCACCACCTTAAGGCCTCTCAGCCATGATGAATACAACCATACGCATGGCCCCTGAAGAGAGCTTCAATGCACCACCTTTAGGCCTCTCAGCCATGATGAATACAACCATACGCTTGGCCCAGAGAGAGCTTCAATGCACCACCTTAAGGCCTCTCAGCCATGATGAATACAACCATACGCATGGCCCCTGAAGAGAGCTTCAATGCACCACCTTTAGGCCTCTCGGGCCATGATGAATACAACCATACGCTTGGCCCAGAGAGAGCTTCAATGCACCACCTTTAGGCCTCTCAGGCCATGATGAATACAACCATACGCATGGCCCCTGAAGAGAGCTTCAATGCACCACCTTTAGGCCTCTCGGGCCATGATGAATACAACCATACGCATGGCCCCAGAGAGAGCTTCAATGCACCACCTTAAGGCCTCTCAGCCATGATAAATACAACCATACGCATGACCCTAGAGAGCTTCAATGCGCCACCTTAAGGCCTCTCAGGCCATGATGAATACAACCATACGCATGGCCCCCAGAGAGAGCTTCAATGCACCACCTTAAGGCCTCTCAGCCATGATGAATACAACCATACGCATGACCCTAGAGAGCTTCAATGCGCCACCTTAAGGCCTCTCAGGCCATGATGAATACAACCATACTTAAGGTGGGGACTCCTGAAATCCATGGTGGGGAAAGGTTGCACCTTCCTGATAATGTTGGTGGTGGCCCCATCTTCTGGGGCCCCCACAAGGGGAGAAATAACCAGAAATGCAGTCAAAATGATCTGGCCCTGCAGGGTTTTTATGGTGCTGCTTGCAAGTGCAGTGAATCAGATAGTATTGCTTCTCTGCTAAGACACGAAGAACTGCAATGCTTTCTATTTTGTGTTTTTCTTTGCTTTTTTGGGGGGTGCGTGGTCCCAGCCAGGCACCTCACACTTTTCCACATTTGGTGGCGGCCCAGTGAGCCCACCCCTGGACTCCCCAGCCTGCTCCTCGTCTGGGCAGAACTCCTCCATGCTGCCATGGGAACCGGCAAGTTTTCTCTGCCTGCCGCCCATGCGGGCATGCGTTGGGGTCCGTGGCCGCCTCCTGCTCCCCCAGACACAGGCATGGGGAGTGGGGTGGCTGGCCACGGCTGGGAGGGTAGTGCTGCGGAGCTCCCCCCATGAAAAAAAATTGGGTGCATTTGTTTTGTAGTTTTATATAGCACAAACTTGACTCAAAGGTATTGGAGCGCTTTACATAAGCACCAGTTACATTACAGAAGGACACATTCGTTTTTGGCAGGCATGGGGAGATTAAGTGATTTGTCCAGAATCACAGGATGTTGAGCCCACGCTGAGACTCGAACCCGGTTCACCAGTTCCAAAGACAGCAGCTCTAACAGTTACATCACATCTTCTCCCTGAGGATGGGGCATGGGGTCCCTGGCTGGGCAGAGAAGTCAGGGAAGGGGGCTCCACGCACACCCCCTCTCTGGGGGCAAAACTAATAAAATCACTTGGCCAACCACTGGTCCCTGGTTTACCCCGGGGGCATTTTCCGGTCGAGGCAGCGGAGCTCCACACGCTCCATGGGAGAAACGGTCAAAGGTCACCAAACTTTACAATGAGATCAATCAGGCCCTGTTGGGCTGATTTGGACGATCTTGGGCACATTATACTCTTAGGTACGAGCTCTATCACTCTCTAGGGACCAAGTATATAGTTGCAATGCAGTATCAAGCAGTGCAGTCCTCATGGAGCTGGTTCTCCTGGCTTCCTGCACCATCTGTCCTTCTGATCTTGCTTTCTGTGCACAAAAGTCTAGGGCTTTCCCCCAACTGGTCCTCAGGGGGTTTAAGGGGACCAGCCTCACTGGCCCTGGGAAGACCCACTGGCCCTGGGGTCAACTGGGCAGAGTCCACAGTCCTGGGTGGGGGTCAGGGGTCCCTCCTTCCAGTTCTCCATGGCGGTCCCAGGATCCAGCAGCGAAGTGTAGAAAAGTCCACGGCAAGAGAGAGTCTCCACCTTGTGCACGAGTTTTTAAAGTGGAGAGGAAGGTTCCAGAAGTCAGACTCCTGGCCAATCCTAGGGTGCCATGTCACCTCTTGACCCCTGCCCCAACCCTCCTGCACAGCATGCTCGGACAGTTCAAAATGGCAATATCCAGGAATCACTGGTCACATCAGCTTCTGGGGTCTCAGCTCCACCCCTCGCTGACCACGGCCAGGGACTGAAGTTCAAAGAGAGCCCCTCTCCTGGGTCGGCTGCTGTTGTCCGGGCCTCTCCTTTGTTCAGTGGGCCATGGCAGGCCCAACACTGGTGCAGTTTGACGTCTGAGTGATGGATGCCGATCACTCCGCCCCATCCCTTTCCTCCTCAGGAGCTGGGTGAAGTACTGTCAATGGCTCCCTTTGTGTGGAGGGGCCTTTGTTCCTGCTGCTGGAGGGAAATGCAATTAACTGGACACAGCAGGGGGACAAAAGGCCTGGGCTCTGATCCTGAGCGAAGCCAGAGAAATAAGAAGACTCTGGATGACCCATAAAGTGTACAAATATCATTTTTTAAGTTACATAATTGATTTTCCCTCACAGGTTACACTCCAATTCAAGATGACAATGGTCTCTGTAGGCGAAAGGGGAGCGGAACGGCACTCTGAGGCTGTTCTCTCCCTATGTGTATGATGGAGTTTCACTATCGACAAAGCAGTAAATCACACCGACTTCTCCTATTAGTCCACACTAACCTTATAAGGTCTATCCCAGGTGACTAACCATGTAGAGCTCCCATTGCACCAGGCTACCTGTGCGCAGTTACCTGGCTGTGCACAACAGTAGACTCACACGTGTGCACACTTGTTCATGATTAACCAGCCAAGTGCCAGTTACCCTTGCTGCGTCACAGTGGACTTATCTTGAAAGCAGACACTGGTGGTAGACACGCGCAGTCGTTTGCCATGTGATTACTGTGGGTGAGACACGTAGTGTGACTGTGGCACCCCGTCTTAGGCACTTTGTGACACAGTGGGGTGGAGAAGGGAGCCCGGGGCTAGGGGCTTGCCCCAGGACCAGTGGGAGCTCTATCTCGGGGCCACGTCATCCCTTCTGAACATGGACAAGCAGGGGAGACCTCCCGGTGCCTGCGGGACCCCATCCTGGGCACTTTGTGACATGGTAGGCTGGAAGGGGGAGTCCAGGGCCCGGTCATAAACTTCTGAATCCAGACAAACAGGCGAGATCCCAAGGTGCCTTTGGGAACCTAAGCCGGGCACTTTGCAACACAGTGGGCCAGAGAAGAGGAAACCGGGCCTTCCAACCCAGGGCCATTTGGATTTCTGGTCACAACTTCTGAACCCGGACAAGCAGGGGAGACCTCGTCTGGGACACTTTACAACATGGCAGGCCATGTCTACCCGAGGCCAGCCGGAGCGATGACCTGGGGCCCAGTTAGAGCTGAATCTGGCCCTACCAGCTACTTGCCTAAAACACCCCATATTTAATATTTAGGTTTAGTATTTAGGTGGCTCAGCCAGAACTAGAAACTAGATCTGTGACGATGTAAGAAGAAAGAGGACATCCCTGCAGAGAAGCCTGTAGACGACAACTGCCTTGGCCCCAGACCTACCGGCCTGTCTCCAGCTTCTGCAAACCTGTGACTTGTCGTGTAGGCAGCGACCTCTGAAAACCCTGGGAGGACTGCTGCCTTCGATATTTTCCAGTGCCTGCAGGGACCAACCCCTGCACTGCGATGCATCAGGCTGGAGAAGGGAGCCCAGGGCTGGGCACTTCCACCCCAGGGCCAGCCGGAGCTCTAACCTAGAGCCCAATTAGAGCCGAACCAGGATAAGCAGGGGAGATGTTCCAGTGCCTGCAGGGCCCCGTCCCCTGCACTTTGCGACGCGTCAGGCTGGAGAAGGGAGCCCAGGGCCGGGCGCTTCCACCCCAGGGCCAGCCGGAGCTCTAACCCTGTCAGAACTTCTTATTCTGGGTGAGTAGGGGTAGGTTTTCTGTGCCTGTGGGTCCAGTCCTGGGTCCTCACCCATGGCCTTCAAGAACAATACTCATTCTTGTAATTCATGCACAGTGAGTGTCAGAGGGGGATACTCAAGAGAACGCATCCGGCCTCTTGGAGCCCGACTGAGGCTGAAGCTTCAAACGAGCCCTCAGAGGGACTTCCAGGGCAGCTCGGCATTCTGAACACGGATTCATGTGCAGGTGATGACTTTAGGTATTTTAAGTATAAAATGTCAGCAGTGACGCTCGAATAGCTCATTTTGACCCACACATGGATGCATGGTATAGGACCCCTGATTTAAATTACACCCAGGCCTACTACAGGCCACGAGTGACTGAGCACCCACAAAGGGACTTGTTCAGTCCTGAATCTTCCATGAAAGAAATGTACTGTAAACTTCCTGTTCAATGTCACTGATGAGCCTAAGACATTTAAAAGAGTGAAGTATTGTGCCACACATGAGCTATTAGGGCCAGATGTCAAACTGTTTCAGAGGGTACATGAGGCCCCCGCGCCATTTTAGATGCATTTATTCCAGATTGTCAAGTGGCCTCTCTGATAGGCCCATTCGGGGATGTTTGGCTTCACCTCCCTAATTTATCACTCAAGACTTGTACATTCTTGAAGACTGTGCCTTGGTAACAGGAAAATGATATTGTGGGCCCCTGAGGAACCGCTGAGCTGCAGATGGCAGGTTCTTTGTGTGACCTTGTGCAACCTGAAGCTGCCTTGACCGCGGTGCACCACCACCATGCCCCCTTCAAGTTAATCACATCAGGCTGGCGCATTTCACACTTCTACGTAAATTGGCAGATATGATGAATTGCATCAGGCCTGAGCCTTGACGCAGATGTGCCCATGAGAATCCCTCTGTGAATCTACACTCGCCCTTTACTCCTCACCAAGCAGTGGGTGCATCTGGATCATATTCTAGTAGGTAAAAAGCTTGAAACTGGACTGTGGTGATACCCTGTGGCATACAATGGAAGTGTGGGCATGCGCAGTGCTGCTTTTGTGGTTTACTTGATGTAGGAAGCTGGCTCTGCATGTAATATCGCCATTAGGTGGTAATACCATCCACAGAGTCCAGGGGTTCCCCAACAGTGTACAGGGCTCAAGGTAAAACCGAAAGTGCTCTATTAGTGCTAGTGTGGGCGAGCAGCCTTAGGCCTAACACAGAGGAGTGTAAGACATTTATTGCACAATATTGACCAATTATGGACACAAGATTCAAGAAGGAGATCCCAACCAATTTTAGAAAAAGTATACTTTTGTATTTTATTTTAAGACCAAGATCAAAGTATGTTTTAAAAGATAAGTATTTTGCACTTTTAAAATTCGACACTTGAAATATTTTCAAAGCAGTTCAATGTTATCCTATGGGGAAAACAATAATGTGGTTTAACAGGTAAGTACCACACTTACAAATCCAGTCTTCCGGCCCAAATGTCAGCAAGCTGGAGAAGTGTGGCTCACTGGTTAGAGGAGGCAGACCCTGAAGCAGAGGTCAGACCTGGGACCAGGGTTCAATTCCCGGCTCGGCGGGGTCTTGAGCCTAAATGTCCACGGACTCGATAATTCTCGCTTCGGTGCCTACTCGAATCACGGGTTCCGCAACTCTGGGCATTAGCTTGCTTAATCTCCACTACGGCCCCCCGCGGCGGGATGCCTGGCTTTCACCTTGGGGATGCCCAGGAAGGGTTATCTCACAGGGAAAAAGCCAGGACGGGTTCCCAAAGCAAGCGCCGAGATGCCTCACGGTGATTCGAGCGCTATATAAGAAGACATAACATAACAAGGGTCCGTTGAGTACCAAAACTGCACTACCAGCAGCCCAGTGGCGGCTGGGTGCAGAGGTCAAAGTCAGAGTTCGGCCCAATGCTTTTCAATGGAGACTGGGGATGCCTGGCCCCACACTTCTTGTAGGTAGGTGGATTTGGTTGCACGGTTGCAGGGGCCAGGCTTTGGGGGTTAGCACAATCATGGGGGGGCAACAAGCAGCACCAAAGATACACCACCTGCGACACAGGGACAGGAAGGTGCAGGGTGTACAATCAGCATGGGGCGCCCAATGCTTTTCAGTAGAGTTTAATCTTTTGGCAAACAGGCTGCAGACGTCGCACCGGAGGTTGCAAGAGGGAGACCAGTGACAGCAGAGGTAAGTAGTAATATAGGGGGTTGCAGGGGCACAGTCAGTACATCTCACCAAGGCCGAGGGGCTTCGGGTGCAGGGATGCCTTTCGAAGTCGAAATCTTCTTACTGGAGCCGGTCGCAGTCAGGGAGCATCCGGATTCAGTTTGCAGGTGTCGTCATGGAGGTCAAGAGCCGTCAGCCAATGCTGGACTAGATCAGGATTGCTGAGAAGACTTCACTGGGCAGGTGGGCCGCTCAGACTCGGACTGTGGGCATCAGGTGTACAGTGGGTAGAGATTGCGGTTCCAGCTGGATCCGATGCCCTTGGAGTCATTTTCTTTTAAACAGGTCCACTGTCCACGGAAGATTGTAGTCTTTATCGAAGGCAGCACTACTCCCAGGGTTTTTAGAGGTCGCTGCCTGCACGGCAGGTCGCAGGTTCGCAGAAGCTGGAAACAGGCCAGCAGGGCTGGGGCCAAGGCAGTCGTCGTCTTCAGTCTTCTCTGCAGCAATGTCCTCTTTCTTCTTACATCGTCACCGATCTAGTTTCTAGTTCTGGCTGAGCCACCTAAATACTAAATATGTGGTGTTTTAGGGGAGTAGCAGGTAGGGCCAATAGGCACCTTACCTGTGGTGACTACACCCTCTGTTATGCCTGATTGAAGGGGTCTCCTCAGCTTCAAGATGGTGGGGACTGAAAGATGTGCTTCACCTCGCCTCCCCCACCTTAGGGGTGGAGTTGGCAGAGGTGGGTACACCTCCTATTCTACTAGGTTTACTAACCGGTTTTCCCACCAAAGGGGGTGTGTAAACGGGGATGGCATCTGCTGCTAGCAGCAGAGGTTGTGGGTCACATTTCAAAGGCTTCAGGCCTCTGAAGAGTCTCCTTCGAGGACTGACCCATCCTGATGGAGGAGGCATGACATCTCCGCCCAGGATGTGCATTGTTTCTGGTCCCAGAGAGCAGAGGCGTTCCACCCAGGGGACCAGAAACATGTTTGGTGGTGGCTGGCTGCCTACAGCCTGTCGGAGACCACACCAGGGTTGGTAGGTTTTCAGGGGCACCTCTGAGGTGCTCTCTGGGTACATGGTGCAATAAATCTCACATTGGCATCAGTGTGGATTTATTGAGAGGAGTAGTTTGGCACCAAACACTCCTTTGTTCAGTGAAGCCATCATGGTGCTGTGGAACTAGTCTTGTCGATTTTCCAGCCCATATAGTCTCTATGGGTTCACTGACACTTACGATATTAAGGAATCGACCCTAATATTGTCGGGGCATATCTGCTCATGCAGATTTGCGCTTGTAGGTAGGTAGGATCTTACTGCATGGTCACCCCCACTTTTTTCCTGGTGTTTTGCTGGGTTTTGAATAGTCTGACTGGGATCCTGCTAATCAGGACCCCAGTCTATCTGCTTTCTCCCTTAAATTGGTATGCCTGTACTTTAGGTACACTCTAGATTGGATTCTGGGGTGCCCTTATCAGTCCCTAGTATATGGTACGCAGGTACCAAGGGCTTAGGTACCCCACAGGCCTATTAGGGGCTGCAACATGTATTATGCCACCCCTAAGAGACTATTCAAACTGACACCCATAGTATGCTACTGCAAACTGTGCAAGTTGGTGCTTGCACCACTTACTCAGATATAGTATCCCTATATCTGTGCATATATCACTACACTTAAAACCTATCAGTCACCCCTATGGCTGGCCTTAACTAACCTGAAGGCAGTGTGCTGGGTTTTATGTGAGAGGGTGCCCCTGCATGAGTAGGGCCCCTCTGCAGCATTGGGAGTCCATTCTCCGGGGATGTCTGTGATGCAACCATACATATATGTTTAAGTGCCTTATAATCTCGAGGGGATGTCTGTGATGCAACCATACATATATGTTTAAGTGCCTTATAATCTCGAGGTAATTGCTAACTTTAAAACGGCTGCTCAGAAACAAGTCATGTTTGGTGTCAAACACCTTGGAATCATACCTTCAGACCAGTAACTGGCATGGGAGGTATGAATCCTCCCTTCCACGAAGACATGTGGGTCACCAGTCTGCCCGGTACCAGCTTTCTTGGCCCGGGCAGCACAAAATGGACGCTGCCTGCCACAGACACATTTCTGCCCTCCTGCTGCTGAGCCAAGCTCGAGCAGAGGAAGGCATGAAAATAGGTATCCTGTCAAAGGGAGGTGTGACCACCTCCCAGACAGGGTTTAGTGTACTGGGGCTGGGTGGGTGCACTCTGAGAATGCCAGAAAGTCTGCACTGGGGGCGCATTTGGTGTCCCTGCGCATAGTCCAGTTCAAACCAGTTCTGGGAGCCAGTGGCTCCTGCTCTGGCGCGAAACTGGACAAAGGACATGGGTATAGCCGCCCCTCTGTCCTGCCCTTCCCATAGGAGGGAACCCTGAATCTGCCCTACCCCTTCCTATGGGTATAAAATGGGTTACCTGGCTACAGGACTTTGGATTTTACCTGGATAAGATTCTGCTACAGAAGAGACCAAGTACTTCGATTGTCTGCACGATGCTGGACGGCTGAAGAATCTCCCTTGGAGTAAAGGAGTTACTCCCCTGCTGAAGGAGGCACTTTAAGCGCAAGTGACTGGCTTGCATCTCCTGAGGAGGCCGAAGATTTCTGCAACACAGGAGGTGGGTCCCTGAAGGTCTCTGAGGTCGATCTGTGCTTCCAGTGAAGCTGGGGCCAGTTTCCCTCGTGGGGACCGTGTGACCCGAACCCATGTGCACGCTTTCTTTTGCAACTGCACATACTTACCAGCATTCCCTGAAGTTGTGCATTGGACACTGTGTAGTCCTGACCCGAGCAGTATTTCCACTGAAGATCTTGGGCCTCCTCGCACCGTGTGCTCCGTGGGCTGGTACTTTGTAATCCTGCTTGAGGTCTCCTCGCGATCCCTGGTCCGTTGGCCTGTGGGTCCTGGCGAGGCTCACCTTGTGATTTCTTGGGCTTATCTGGTAGCTCCAGACGTGCTCTAACTCTCCATTGCTTGGAGAGTCCCCTGGACCTTGCTGGTCCACACCATAACCTGTTTCCTCTATCTGCGTGGATTGCAGCTGCCAAGGCTTGTTGGTGGTCCAGTCAGACACAAACCCCTCAGCACTCGACATCCTTCGTGGGACAGCTCACCTCCAAACTTTGGTCATCCTCAACGTCTCCTGGTCCTCGTGGCTGAAGAGTCAAGCAGCTCCTCATCTCACCTGAAGCATTGGACATCGGTGGGCATTCGCCTACTGAGCCTCTGGTCAGGTAAAGTGACCCAGACTCCATCCCCTCTGCTTTCAGGTTCCTCTCACCTCGAATCCAGGCTTGGGTTCTACGGGACACTTTCCACTTCCATGGCAGCAGTACTTCTTCTCAGCACGCGATTGAAAACGACGGAGGTTTCCGACACCACTTGACCCAGATGCACCGACTCCTCTGGGATAGGGAACTCAGGTACCTTGGTTTCCACAGGTGGGTTGGTCTTAGAACCTTCTAATTCTCGATTATCTTGCGTGACGACCTCTCCGAAGTGTGCTTTACTTGTAAAACTTTAACCCCAACTTTCCCATAGAGTTGTACGGAGTCTGCGTTCGTGTTTTCACACTGCACCTGCCCTCCATGGGGTCCCAATCTACTCACCTGGGGTGGTTCATTGGGGACCCAGTGATTCTACGTGCTCTAAGCACTTTGTCTATTGAAGTCGTGATTGTTATACCATTTTTTTAATACATGGTTCGGTCTCCCCCGGGTGCCCGCTGTGTATTGTGCTACTTACAACTGTTCCATTGAAACGCATTGAGTGCTTTGTGATCTATTCTCGTGTTGGGAATAGTAGAGAGTGTTTTAGAAATAAATATATATTTTTATACAAACACTTTGTGGTTCTCCTTTCATTTAATCATTCAGGAGGTGATATTCTGGTAAAACAAGCTGATTTACACTTCTTCAAGACTTAGCCTGATGTCTGCTCTCCATTGCTACCACTAGGATAGCTTTCAATAAAGGTTATCGTTAACCTATCATCAATAAGGGTCGATTAGACTGGTGCAAGGTGCCCACTTTAATTAGTGGACAGCATATACCAGCCCAACTTCTCACAGCTCTTACCTGTGGTATAGTGCACCCTGTCTTAGGGCCGTGAGGCCTGCTAGATGGGTGACTTGCCTGTACCTTCAGGGAGTGCTGGCTGGCATAGCATCCAGGCAGGATGCCATATCGACTTTGTCGTTTTCTACCTCACTGGGGCATGCAGGCTGCAAGGGCAGTGGCATGGTCCCAGTGAGGGGCGTCCCATGGGACCCTCTTCAGCTCCCAGGCCCAACGTACTCAGGGCACCAGTTACTAAGGACGTACAGGGGCAGAAGTACTAATTGTGGATATATTTTGGGGAATAAGCACTGGCACAGGGGACCTGGTTGGCAGGGACCCTGTGTACTTCAAGTGAAACCACATCAAAACCATGCAAAAAGTGGGGGCTAACTATGCAAAAAGAGGCAAGAGGCTCTTTATCACATTTGTTAGAAGCAGTACTGGGTCCTACTGCTAGGGGTCAGTGTTGCTGATCAATGACAAGAGCTTATTGTGGGGAGAACTGAGGCTGCTGGAAAGATGTGACTTGTTCCCACTAAAGCCTCATGTAAGATACAACATAGAGCAGACTTGTCTTCCTTGCACTTGTCTGCTGCCCACTTCTCCCAAAACACTCCTGTGCAGACCTGAGAGAGAATGAGCTGTATGACCTCTGTGACCTCTGTGACCTCTAACCACATACTTACTCGGTGTATTTTCTTTCAGGAGGAAAGGAGTACATTGAAGTGAAAACAGGTGAGTGACTTCTGACTTGTTTAAGTTAAACTTCCTAAGGGATCTGAGAGCAGTGAGAAGGAGGCTTCAAATATCTTCACCCTGAGCCCTCTGCGTCTCTTACATCATTGATGGCATCTTACGGGTTCATTGTCTGACAGGCCCCTGCTTAGAGGGAACTTCCAGGCACTATTTAGTTACAAAGGTCCATATTCTAACTTGTCTCCTGTGTTTGCTAAAGACACATATCTCATACGGTGGGAGAGAGACGCGGAGCAGTTGTGCGTGGGTGATACTGGGTGTCTGGTATGGGTGGGAGCGAGGGGTTGGATGGGGCAGAGGATGTCATACTGCTTATAAATTACATGTGTGTTATTGTATTCTATAATGATGCTGCGTGCTGGCAGTACTTACTGTGCTGGAGCAGGAACGTGCCATTGTTGCCCGACTCTTGCTGAATTGTTAAGTTGCAAAAAACACAAATAAAGAATAAAAAAAGAGATATATCCAGACTGGAAGCAGCAGTCTCACTCTCTTCTCTTTGCAGACCCAGCTCCTGGGGACTCTTCGTCCAGCCAGGCCTCCGCCTGAAGGTAGGTCCCGACCGCACTCCAAGGGACATAAGTTACTCAATTATAACATTAACCTTCTCATTTAATCAGCTTCAGTGGTTAAAGTATGACTACAAGATCTACCTGTGAAATGTGCACCTAGGATTGTACGACAGTGACGTTTGCATCTGTATCCATTGGGGGACTCCAGGCTTTTGATGAGGTGTTCATCAGGGCGGGTTTGTATTCCAAGTACTCCCCGACTGACCAGTATAACACTGCCTTGGGCATGCTTTGACTTAGAATGCATGCCACATGAAAATGCCTACGTAAAAAATATACGTCACCGGGGAGTACTAGAAAAAACAAACCCTGACCAAAGCCCAGGACCTACTAGGCCAGTAGTGTAGGGCTGAAAACATGTTGGCGAATTAAAGGGTCAAAGAACCATAATATCATCAGTCCCCTTTATAGTTATTTTTTAATCTTTCCCATCCACACGCTAATAAAGGGATATCTTGGGAGTGGATGAGGATTTTTCATTTATTGGTTACGCCCCTCTAGATAACAATATAAAAAAAGCTCCTTGAAACATTGCTGAGCCCACCTTGACTTTTAGGGGTCAGGGTAAACCCAATGATGAAGAATGCTACTATTAGAGTGGGTGAGGGCTATTTATAAAAAAATATGTTCGAGGCATATGAGCTGCAGATTGCACACTGTGCATAGATCGCCACCTAGTGTTGGGCCCGGATGTTTGCAGTTTGTTGTTGTCCTGAGAAGTTCTTTGGAAGTCACGGGATAGGTGACTCCTCCTTAGGACCACATTGCACATGGGCATCGGCTCCATCGCCAGATTGTTTTTTTCCGTCATCGAGCTCAGATGTGTTTTCCTGCGCTCCTGTTTGGAACCAAGGGCCAGATGTAGGTCACCAAATACCGGTCGGTAACGGCTGATTTCGGCCGTTACCGACCGGTATTTGGTGATTGAGATGTAGGGGGCCTATATTTTACAGAATCTGTAAAGTTACCCATTCGATAAATTTACCGATTCTGTAAAATACAGATTCGGTAAATTTACCGAATCGGTAAATCTATATGTAGGTGGCACTGGAAACAGTGCCACAGGCCCTTAAGAATTCGTTATTTACCATGAAATACTATTTCATGGTAAATAACCAATTCCTGTGTACATGCACATCTGTGCATGTACACCTGTGCCATGTGGCATACATACATGCCCTAAGGGCATGTATGTGTGTCACATGGCACACAAGCCAGAATCAGGGGTGCAACAGGGTGTCAAAGTGACACCCTGTCCCCCTTGCAAAATCGGTAATTTTACCGAATCGGTATTTACGGATTCGGTAATTGACATTGATTATAGGAATCAATGGCAATTACCGAATCCGTAAATACTGATTCGGTAATTACCGAATCACACAGATTCGGTAAAAATTACCAAATTTTTTCCTACATCTGATTTACCGAATCTAGAATACCGAATCGGTAAAATTCGGTATTCTAGAGTCGGTAAATCAGATTTACCTACATCGGGCCCCAAATTTCCTTCAGCGCGCAATCCTCACCCAGTTCAACGGTATTGTTTCGATCGCGCTCCACATCGACGCGATTCTTCACTACTTCGAAGTCTTCGATTCCGGTTGTCGACAAAGGCCTTCGGGCCTACCTAGGCCTTACTTTCTGGCTCATGGAGAGGACGCCATTCAAGAAGTGTCCTCAATGTGGGTCGCAGTTTCCCCACACCGACCTACATGAGGTGTGGAACCTTTGCCTTTCGCCGGAGCACGAGGCCAAAGACTGTTCGGCGTGTGCCTCATTCCGCTCCAAGAAGACGATTCGGGACCGACGAGCTAGAAGAACTGTGGCTCACTCGTCAGCTTCTATCCCCGACGACATCTTCCAAGAGGGCGTCGACGTGCCAGAACAAAAGTATCGGGTCCTCAGATGCCGAAGAATCTGACGTCGAGGACATCACTCCAGCTCAACGGGTCGTAAGTAAGACCGTCGACCCCAACCCTTCCTCGACACCCACAAAAAAGGCTTCGGTCACACCCTCACCTTCGGGCCTGTGTACACACCGAGACACTGCTTCCCATGCCCCGCCTTCGGGCCCGGCAAAGAAGCCCACTAAGCCTTCAGGCGGCTCGGGCTCAAGCCAGCCTATTCCCGGTGCCAATCCTACACCGACACCAAAGAAGAAGCCATCTTCTACCACGCCCACTGTTGCACCGACACCTAAACACATGGCGCCGAATACTGGCAGCGGCTCATCGATGCCGAAACCGCACTCGGAGCCGAGTAAAAAACCAACCAAGGCTCCAGATTCACACGCATCGGAGCTGAAAAAACACCCGGAACCGAAAAAACAGGTTCCGGTAAAAGACATTTCAAAAGGGCACATTCCTAAGACAGCTACCGACTTGGTTCCAAAAAAACCTACGGAGCCGAAACCTTCGACGCCGAAGGATCTGCCCTGCTCAGAAGAACTTTTTACACCGGATCCACATAAAAAAACTCTTGCAAAGGATCCCAAAACTGGGCAATTGACTCTCAGCTCAAAGAAGAGACCACTTGAGGCGCCAACACCTCCTCCCCCTCCAAAGAAGAGAAACATTGCAACCTCTCCATTAAGGGTCCCTTCTCCACCACCTCCCCACACTGTTCCTCCTCCTACACCTCCTACACCACACCATTCACCTGCACCATCTACTAATGTGCAGGTGTAGACACAGATTCAGATGACATAGGTGGGGGTCCACATGACCCAGCTGGGACCAATAGTCCCCCTCAGTCACCTGATCCATGGGATGATTTCAACACCCCTGATGTACCTTACATCCCACAAGATGATGTATACCCTTCCAGGCCTTCCCCACAAGAGGATACTATAGGTTTCAACCTACTAGTACAAAGGGCTGCACAATATCATGGGGTAGACTCACACACTGATGCAGTGGAGGAAGACTTCCTATTAGACACTTTTGATACCACACAAAGGTCTACTGCCATTTTTCCAATGCTCAAAGGTGTCATCAAGCACGCAACAGAGGTTTTTAAGGATCCTGTCAGAACTAGGGCCCTCAATCCTCTCATTGAGAAAAAATATAAAGCTGCCCCTGCAGATCAAGCTCATAGTAAAGGTCCAGCACAATTAGATTCTTCAATAGTCTCTTACGCACGTAAACATGCTAATTCCCAGACATCCGGTGAGGCCGCACCACCAGAGAAAGAATCTAAGCTCCTTGACGCCTCCGGCAAACGAACAGCGGCACAAGCGGCCAACATCTGGCGCATTGCCAACACTCGAGCGTTGCTCGAAAGGTATGACAGGGCACATTATGATGAGCTAATGCAGCACCTACCAGACAAATACAAAGACAGGGCTAATGAACTTATACAGGACGGTAAAAATATTACAAACACTTCCATTCGTTGTGCCCCGGACGCCGCAGATACTGCCTCAAGGGCAATCAATACCAGCACCTTATTACGTAGACATGCCTGGCTACGTATTTCAGGTTTTAAACCTGAGGTACAAAACTCCATTCTTAATCAGCCATTTGATGAAACACAGTTATTTGGCTCAAATGTCGACGTGTCTTTAGAAAAAATGAAAAAGACACCGACACTGCAAAATCTATGGGAGCCTTGCAGCAGCAAGCTCCCAGACGTTCTTTTCGTCGCTCACCATACAAAGGCAACACAAGAGGCTACTCCTCGGAAAGTCCCTCCACTTCCTACAAAACCCCTGGCCAATCCACATTCACTAAAGGCTACCAGAGAGGGGGATACAGGGGTAACAACAACAAAGGCAGAGGTAAGAACAACACCTCCTGTTCTGCCTCTACCCCTACCCAATGACTTTCCACCCCTTCCCCCCCAACATTCCACTCCTGTGGGGGGAAGACTTCAACAATTACTGCCTGCCTGGATCAACTTCACATCAGACAGACGGGTGCGACAAATTATTCAGTCAGGTTACTGTCTAGAACTAACATCTACCCCCCAAACATACCACCCAAACAGCGTCCAATGTCACAAGACCATCTATCAACAAAACAGGGGGGTTTACTCTCTATATTTTCTAATTCCAAAAAAGGACAGCTCTCTAAGGCCTATTTTAGACCTCAGACCGCTAAACATATACATACAGTCAGACCATGTTCACATGGTCACACTCCAACAAGTTCTTCCTCTCCTGTTACAAAACGACTTCCTTGCTACTCTAGATCTCAAGGACGCCTACTTCCACATTCCTATTCACAAGGCTCACAGGAAGTATCTCAGATTTGTGATAGACGGGCAGCACTATCAATTCAAAGTACTCCCATTCGGACTCACAACAGCACCAAGAGTATTCACCAAGTGCCTAGCAGTAGTGGCAGCGCATCTACGAAGACAGCACATCCATGTCTTCCCGTACCTCGACGACTGGCTCATAAAAGCCAGCTCACACAATATATGCGTGGAACACGCTCATGCCACCATTCAACTGCTCCACAACTTGGGGTTCACAATAAACCAGGCCAAGTCCCATCTACAACCATCCAAAGTACAACAGTACCTCGGTGCCACAATAAACACCTCAACAGCGCTAGCTTATCCCACTCCAGCAAGGATAGCCAGCATGCAAACTCTTCTAACAAGGTTGCAGCTACAACACTCCCTCACAGCACGAGTGTTCATGCAACTGATAGGGATGATGGCCTCTTGCATATTCATAGTACCCCATGCGAGATTTCAAATGCGTCAGTCCTAGAGCCAGTTCCTCAGATAATCTTAACTGCGTACGCATTGCTCTCCGGCTGGGCAGCCCACCTACTGGAACACACCATGCAAGGCAGGTGGACACCGCAACAAAAATTACTCCACATCAATCATCTAGAGTTGCTAGCAATATTTCTAGCACTAAAAGCTTTCCAGACGCAAGTAGCAAACAAAGTTGTGTTAGTCCGCACAGACAACATAACAGCAATGTATTACATACAAAAGCAGGGAGGCACTCACTCCCTGCAACTCTCTCACCTAGCACAGGATATATGGAGGTGGGCTATACCTCAAAACAAATTCCTTCTAGCCCAGCATTTTCTGGGAGTACAAAATACTATAGCGGGTCTGTTAAGTCATCGGACACAACAGACCCACGAGTGGGAACTTCATATGCAAGTTCTTCAGCCATTCTTTCAGATGTGGGGACAACCTCAAATAGACCTATTTGCCACCCACGAAAACGCAAAATGCCCAAGCTTTGCCGCCAGATATCCACACCCACTGTCAAAGGGCAATGCGATATGGATGAATTGGTCAAACAGATTTGCGTACGCTTTTCTACCTCTTCCACTCATGACACTAGTAGTACGCAAACTACAGCAGCATTCTCCGACCCTCATCATAGTGGCTCCAACGTGGGCCAGACAACCGTGGTACACCACACTGCTTCAACTGTCTGTAGTACCACACCAAAAACTGCACCTGTCTCCACACCTCTTAACACAGAACCGTGGAGAGATCAGACACACGGAGCCAGCTCAGCTCAACCTTGCGATCTGGCTCCTGAAGTCCTAGAATTTGGATATCTGAACCTTCCTCCAGACTGCATGAATGTCATTAAAGAAGCTGGACGTCCACCCACTAGGGCATGTTATGCAGCCAAGTGGAAACGATTTGTGATATATTGTAACAACAACAATATTGATCCCCTAGATGTGTCTATTCAACACATCATAGGATACCTACTGCATCTCCAAAGATGTAACGTAGTCTATACGTCTATTAGAATGTACCTTGCGGCAATAACAGCATATCTGCAAAACAGACAGCATCTATCTCTGTTCAGAGTGCCTGCCATTAAAGCCTTTATGGAAGGCCTTAAAAGAATTCCTCCCAGAGTACCAATTTAAATGTTGTTCTCACACGGGTAATGGGACCTCCCTTCGAACCCTTACACAAATGTGAATTACAAGTTTTAACATGGAAAGTTGCTCTCCGAATAGCTATTACTTCTCTGCGAAGAGTTAGTAAACTACAAGCACTAACCATTCAAGAACCCTTCTTACAAATGCATCAAAATAAGGTAGTTCTACGTACTAATCCAAAATTCCTGCCCAAAGTCATTTCTCCATTCCATCTCAATCAATCTGTGGAACTGCCCGTTTTCTTCTCGTAACCGCAGTCAGTAGCAGAAAGAGCTCCTCACACATTAGATGTCAAAAGAGCATCGCTATACTACATAGAAAGGACACAACCTTTTCGGAAGACAAAACAACTTTTTGTGTCTTTCTCACCACCACACAAGGGTAATCCCATTTCAAAATCTGGGATAGCTAGATGGATTGTCAAATGCATACAGATTTGTAACCACAAAGCTGAACGTACGTTATCTGTTCCTCCTAAAGCCCACTCTACAAGGAAAATAGGGGCTTCAATGGCATTTTTAGGCAACATTCCCCTAGATGACATCTGCAGAGCGGCTACATTGTCTACACCGCACACATTCACAAAACACTATTGTGTAGATGTGCAAACAAAACAACAAGCCTATGTGGGCCAGGGTGTTCTCAAAACATTATTCCAAACTACTACAACAGATAGGGGTGGTCGCTGCTAAGAGTGGGTACTGCTATACAATCTATGCACAGTGTGCAATCTGCAACTCATATCCCTTGAACGGAAAATGCTACTTACCAGTATGCATCTGTTCTTGGCATGTAGAGCTGCAGAGTTGCACACGCCCACCCGCCTCCCCGGCAACCCTTCTCTGTTCCGGTATTATCTTAATTAGATACAAAATACATGGGCATCCTTCCTTTTCTTGCAAAGCTCCATCATTTCCCTAATGGCGAAAAACAATCTGGGGATGGAGCCGATGCCCATGCGCAATGTGGTCCTAAGGAGGAGTCACCTATCCTGTGACTTCCAAAAGAACTTTTCAGGACAACAACAAACTGCAAACATCCGGGCCCAACACTAGGTGGCGATCTATGCACAGTGTGCAACTCTGCAGCTCTACATGCCAAGAACAGATGCATACTGGTAAGTAGCATTTTCCCTTTTTCCCTTTTCTCCCCTGCTTTTGAAGTAGTGTACAGGTGTGGCATGTAAGAACCCCCTCCTTGAAAAGTGTCTCTTCTAACAGAGGGATACCTTGGTGCTGATTGTGTATAATTTCTTTACCCGTCGTACTGATGAAGGCTCATATTTAGAGGTTCAAAATGCCAGTGGGTCTGATGCATCCCCAGAAACAGAGCTCGACCCTTCACATGGGCCACCAGTGCCTCTTGCAGTGGTGGTATAAAGGGCTGAATTCCTAGACTTACAATTGCCCTTTGTTAAATCATCCTACCAATACTACCTCACCTGGCACCTTGGAAAAGGGGAGCAGAAGACCACCTTTGCCATCTTTGTAGAACAGGGAAAGAGGACCTTATACACATAATTTGCATCTGCCAAAACCTGATGGACATAAGGCGCGCCTTACTCCGAGTATTATGGAACCAAAAGGGCATAACAAGTTGCAGGCAGGCCGTGAAGCTGTGCTTTAAACCTGAAGAGATCCAGCTAAACAGCAGATCAACAAAGTACTTTGACATAGTGGCCAGAAGACTCATGAGCTAGCCATATGGTACATCTGAAGCACAGCGAGCAACAGCACTTTAATCAAATAAAGGAACAGCCTGCTAAGACACTTGCCAAGCCATAATCTCGTTCCGGCATACTGAGGCACATTCACTTTATAAATTTAGAAAAGGACAACACAGACATGCAATTGAGACCGACACAATTTTATAGAGTGTAAAACACCTTTTCT
The DNA here is from genome assembly GCF_964263255.1 of Lissotriton vulgaris. Classification (NCBI taxonomy): domain Eukaryota; kingdom Metazoa; phylum Chordata; class Amphibia; order Caudata; family Salamandridae; genus Lissotriton; species Lissotriton vulgaris. The sequence continues at coordinate 18,763,583 of NC_141693.1, read as the reverse complement.
TTTTATTCTAATAACATAAGTGTAAAACAAGGTTCAAATGATTTTTACTGATGGAAGTTTTTATATTGTGAGTTTTTATTAACTGTACAATAAAGTTATTCTAATTCTTATTCCATTGTTAAATCAATAGCAAATTTAATAAATTAAATTCTACAACAAGGGCCGGCCTCGTCTGTGCCACTGCGACCGTTCAAGGAAGCACTTACTGACACCCTGTTGGTGAGATGGACTAAAATCCAGTTAGTCAGCATGTGGTTTGGAGGCATAGGCTGGACCCCAGGAATCCTGATTTCCAAAATAAGCATACTATATCAGAATGCCTGGGTAGTTCAGGCATCTGCCATTAAGGTGAACCCAAATGATTTTCCGGCCGGTCCTCCGAATAGAGTCAGATCTAATTGACGCTACTGGAGAGAAAATGTTCTCTTGGACCATCATTGCCCTCAGAGCTCTCAAAACAATAAGGGGGTCATTAGGATGTCGGGCGGATTTGCTCCGCCAGGGTGGCGGTGGCCACCGCCACCCTGGCGGAGCAAATCCGCCCGACATCCACAGCCCAATTCCCCCCCGCCATATTAGTATGGCGGGGGGGACCGCGGCGGTGCAAAACACCGCCCGCATGTTTTCCGCCCCGGTCGCCTTGCGGCCGGGGCGGAAAACCAGTAACATGGTGGCGGTGTCTGTTAGACACCGCCCGCCATATTACCATGGGCATTTGTCAATGCCTTTCCGTGGCGGCAATGCCGCCACGGAAAGGCATGCGGAGACTCCCTGCGGGGGCCCGTTGCGGGCCCCCTGGGAGTCCGGGGCTTGGGGGGTGCACATTGGGGGTACCTATGGTACCCCCCCGCATTTGAATGTGCAACACGGCAGGCACCGCGCGGTGCCTGTCATGTTGTGCTTTGAAATGCACAACGTGCATTTTTACCATTGCGGCGGGCGGAGATTTCAGCTCCGCCCGCCGCAATGGTAAATATACAGGATGCGCCCGCCTGTGTGGCGGGCGCATCCTAATGCCCATTTCGGGACCCCCGCCCTGTAGGCGGGTGGTCCACATCCCCGGTAGGGTGGCGGGCGGCCAAAGCCCGCCCGCCATCCTAATGACCCCCTAAGCCTCTTGGGTGAGTGCACCCATGCTTTGTGGGACATGTCTGTCCCAGAAGACCTCATGACATAGTTGGCCAATGTGATACAAGATGGCCAGGACGGATCACTGAAATAATATCGAGGGACAAAATATCGACTTGCCAAAATATCGTGGACAAAATATCGACAGTCAAAATATCGAGTTTGTATCTACAAACAGGTAAGTACAAAAATATTGAGTACAAAATATCGTTAACAATAATATAGATGTAAAAAATATCGACTTTATTAAAAACAGTGTTAAATTAAATTAATATTAATTTTTAATTACTAAAATATACTTAAAAATACTTAAATTAAATTATAATAATTAAATAATAAATGAAAATAATAAAAATAATTTTTTACAATCTTATTTGTTGACCCTGAACCCTAAAAATACCCCTTTACCCAAAAACCCAAAACTGACCCTGAACCCTAAAAATACCCCTTTACCCAAAAACTGAAAACTGGCCCTGAACCCTAAAAATGCCCCTTTACCCAAAAACTGAAAACTGACCCTGAACCCTAAAAATACCCCTTTACCCAAGAACTGAAAACTGACCCTGAACCCTAAAAATAGCCCTTTACCCATGAACTGAAAACTGACCCTGAACCCTAAAAATACCCCTTTACCCATGAACTGAAAACTGACCCTGAACCCTAAAAATACCCCTTTACCCTAAAACTGAAAACTGACCCTGAACCCTAAAAATGCCCCTTTACCCTAAAACTGAAAACTGACCCTGAACCCTAAAAATGCTCCTTTACCCAAAATGTATCAATATTATTTAATTACCAATTAATTATTAATTAACAATAACAATAAAGTAAATATATTAGCACATTAGCTGTAATTATTTTAATAATTAATATTATTTTTTCCAAATTAATTACTTAAAAATAACACAAAATTATATATATTAAAAATTTACTCTAATTAATGTAATTAACTAATTACAATTAATTAATTACCAATTAATTACTAATACAAAATATGTTCAAAATTATATTAATTAATTAACTAATTAATATTAATTAATTATCAATTAATTATTAATTAAAAATATTAACAAACATATATTAATTAATTAATTATTATTAAATTACTTCCCACCCTATTCCCCTATAAACCCACAACCCGCTACAGAATTACATTACGCAATTATTATAAAAACAAAATTCATTTAATAAAATATTTTATAACATTAAGACACACTTTTCACACATATTATTACATAAAAATACACTATAAAATATTATATATTATTAAAAATTCGATATTTTTGCTATCTATATTTTATACAGTCGATATTACTTCACTTACCTGAAAAACGATATTTTTGTAGTCGATATTCTGTCCAGTCGATATTTTGTCCAGTCTATATTTAAAACTCGATATTATGTCCAGTCGATATTTTGGAGTCGATATTTTGTCTGTGGAGAAGTGTGGCTCAGGGGTTAGAGGCGGCAGACCCGGAAGCTGAGATCGGCCCTGGACCAGGGTTCAATTCCCCGCCCCGACGGGGGTTGGGCTCAATAATTCCACGGACTCGATAATTCTCGCTCCGGTGCCTACTTGACTCACGGGTTCATACTCTGCGACTCTGGGCAATAGCTTGCTTAATCTCCACAACGGCCCCTCGCAGCGGGATGCCTGGCTTTCACCTTGTGGATACCCTGCCGGGGTATCTCACAGGGGAATACCAGGACGGGTTCCCTAAGCAAGCGCGTAGATGCCTGCGATGTGGGCGATTTGCGCTATATAAATACATGTACATTTACATTTACATTTACACCGGCCAGGACGCAGCCTAGTATGCTGTGCCTGCCAGTCTGGATACTACAGAATGTATAGGTAAAGTTGTGGGACCAGGGTCTTGCTTAGAAGGCACACCCCTCCCAGGTTTTCCGGATATGTACAAGCCTCCCTTATGGATATGCCTTTTGATGCGTCTCGGTTGTTTGAGCAAAAGCTGTTTCAACACAAGTGTAATTCAGATAGTCGCGCCACAGCATGAACTCTGGGGCTCTTGTATCCAGTCAAACAGGTTCACCAGCAGCAGAGACATTTCAGAGGCTATGTCAAGGCCTAGCTTATAGACAATGCCAGCCCTCACATCCTGCCCGGGAGGACAGAGCCAGTCATTTTGGGGCAGAGGATGTAGTGGAGTCCGAGGCAGTTACCCCAGTAAGAGCAGCAATCCTCCAGCGTCTCCTCCCCTGCTGCAGCAGCTGCCAGGCTGTTTTTAGGTGCCCTCAAGAGCACATGCCCAGCTGCAAGGAGCCAGGATTTTCTGCCCGGCTGAAGATTCATCACCTCAGGCAATTGGGTCTTGCAAATTATCTAAAAGGGCTACACCCTGCCTTTTTTTTCCTCCCCTGCCCTTTCTTCTCCCAACACCAAAGCAGCTTTCAAAGGATCACTCCGCAATCCTGTTGCAGAAAGTCAAACCTCTTCTCACTAAGGGTGTCATTGAGCGGGTGCCAGATTCTGAGAAAGAGAAGGGGTGTTATTCTCGCTACTTCTTCATTCTAAAGAAAGACTGAGGCCTCAGGCTTATATTGGACTTCCGGCCACTGAGTACCTTTCTGGAGACAGAGAAATCTTTGGACCCTTACGTGCCATTAGGTAAAACCTGCTCACTTCTCACTATCCCCCATCTCCTTAAGAAGTAAGCCAGACCATTTTTCCACCCATTCACTCCAATCCCTCCCTATTTACTACTAAAACGTATACTTACATGTGCAGAGACTCCACAGTTGGAGTGTAGAACCGCGCACATAGGCAGCAGGCCCGGACTGGCCGTTGAGGGCACCGGGCAATTCCCCGGTGGGCCGCATGGTTGGGGGCCGGTTTTGGGCCCCTGGGGCCGTTTTTGTTACAGGGCCGTTATGCTGCAAAAACGGCCCTGTAACAAAAACGGCCGAAAACCGGCCCTGTCACAGAGCGCGGTCGCACCTCTCCACCTCCCCTCTCCTCCCGGAGGGGGGAGGGGGGGAGGGGGGCCGGCCGAGCACTTTGCCAGGGCCGGTTCTGGTTCCCAGTCCGGCCCTGATAGGCAGTGCAGAGGAGTCGTACAACTCTGCACATAGTTTGTGAATTGCTATTTGTAGTAGGTGTTGTAGTGCTACAAATGTACTAAAAAGTGCAGATTGTGAATCGGGCCCTGAGTTTGTAAATACTGAAAAGAAGTAAACGTACTCAAGCGTGTCTACACTTACTCAAAAGTGCAACAAACCTCTTACGGCGGGTGTGCTGTTCAAGAAAGAAATCACCTACCTGCTTTTTTTTTTTTTACTCGGATTTTGCTTTTGTGAATAGATGGCTCCGTTCAAGCGTGTTACTCACAGCATGCCTGGGAGGCTCACATAGAGTATGAAGTAGAGCAGGAAGGCAATGATGTTCAGTGATATTCAGTATATTCATGTTTGTCCTGGACTGTTACTTATAATCCGTCCTCTGGCTGAGACCGGGGCTTTGACCATAGACACATCTGACCTTCAGTCTTTCTCTTACAGATCCAAGCCCTGGGGCTGGAGGCTCCATCAGCATCTTCAGCAAGAAGAGAACATCCTTTGACCGAGTCGAGGAGTCCATTTCTGGCCTCTGTTATCCTTCGCTCCTGAATGAGGCAGCAGCAGCGCTGGTCCTTCTTGAGCCCGAGCGCTTGCCTCTGTCACCCTCTTCTGGCTTCCATGGGAACTTCAACTTTATTGTTATAATTGTGCCTTTGATCCTACAGTGGTGGTGGGGTGGAGATCTTAATTGAAATTCTGAGATTGTTTGAACAGAGAAAAATATTATTTGCCATATGTTTTGATTTCTTTTGCCTGGGAGTAATATACATTGAAATAACATATTGTTCTTACTTTTAGTTTGAAGTGTAGGCATGTAAATCTTAATTTTTCAGACATTTTTAACTTTTATGACTTAACAAACAGCATTATGTTATGATTTTGACTTTTCATTTTTTTTTTGTTTGAAAAGGAAGTTTATTAAAGTAATATGAGAAATAGCAATAGATACAGAAATAAAGAATACAATTGTAATCATATAGTTTGTGAAGTAATTTGAAGAAGGAGGGGAAAAGGGAGGGCAAAGGGAGAAAATGGGAAGGGTAGGAAAATGATACTTATAAACTAATACTCTTAGCATAACCACTTATGCAAAATAGTAATAATTGCAAAAGGCACCTAGTTCATATTGCGGGATACCTCTTGTTCTATAGACGGAGCACTTGAGCTAAAATCAGTTAAAAGGTCCATAGATTTATATAACTTTTTAGCATTGTTTAAGTTGTCCTCTTGAATATTACGCATCTGCCCATTTAATTCATCAGGGCTGGCCCCCGAGAGTCTTAAGGCCATATTCTTAACTCCGCCTTTAGCCTCTATCCACCTTCTCAGAGGGCTATCATCTATTAGTCGACTTTTTTTGTTTCCTGCCAATTCTTTACCAGTTATTTTTAGTAAGAAAGGTTTTGGTTTCGTTTTGACCTTCCTCTTAGTTTTCCTTGATAACAATTTTTTGTTAGTTGACGTTTTAAGTACTTCGTCGAGCCCCTCTTCTTCTGATAATTCCTCATAGTCTACATTGGAGTCTTCATCTGATTTAGTCCCTGATTCTTGAGATACATGACCCCCACATTCCTTCTCGTTTGTTTTAGCCAAATCAATCTGTGTGTGGGCCTTAGTGTTAGTATTGAGACCCCCAGGGTCTGCCCTCTGATCTTGTATTTTGTGTTGCAGTTCTTTTGTTGTGTTTCTTTTTATTAAAGTAACCATGGTATTTTCACTCTCGCTTTTGTTAACCAGGTTAGTTACATTGGTTTCATTGATTCCTGAGCCTGTTAGCCCCTTAGCAATGGGAAGTTTATCTGAGCCTTTTTTGCCAGAACTTTTCTCGACTCTTAGCCCATTATCTTGTTCCAACCCCTTGATAGTATTCTCTGCCAAAGCCTCCACAGAATTATTACTTGGTGTAATGGTCTCTATGTTCACATGTCTCTCCTCATCTTTATCGTTCCCTTTCCCTTTTGATTTAACAGTTGGTAATGCCTCTGGTAATGTCTCTGTTCTTGGTCTGAATTCCGCATTAACACCGCCCTTTATACCTATAGCAGAAACATGTATCACATCGTGGCGTTTATCACCTTCGCCGGTATTAAGAGTATTAGAAGTTTTTAAACAATCATGTTTAAGTTTACCAGAATTACTTGTTGAATTCATTGTTGGTGAGTCTTGAGTCTCGATATTGTCACCTAGAGACCCCGCTACCGCTGCCCCTGTAACCGCAACTGCCATAGTACCTGTTTGCGCTTTTTTCAGTGTTTGGGCAGTCTTCTTGCTCCGTGTAGATCTGGTCTGCCGTGAGGACATTAGCTCCTGTGTTGCCTCCGTTGCCTTCGTCTCCGTCTCCTCCAGCCTCCGCAGCCGCGTAATCGGGAAACTCCTCAGGTGTGCTCCCAGCTGGAACGGAGTTGGAAACGCCCAGCCAGCTGCAGTCGTCGAGGGCGGCGATGTGCGAGTGAGGCTTGCTGCGTAGCTCCAGGAGCGGAGCAGACTCCTGCCGAAATGTCGAAGCAAAAGCCAGAGCATTGGTTCCACTGTTTTCCACCGCTTCCAAGACCTAGCGTGCTCTTCTCAGGGCGAAAGTGACAGCGGTGGCAGGAGTGAGTTAAAGGGAGTGAAAGGGAGAAAGTACAGCAATACTGATCAGCGAACGGTAAGTTCTCTCCTTCTTTGCTTTTTCTCCTCCAGTTACAAATATAAAACGTTGATTCCCCTCATCAAATCTTCTCTTTAAAGTTAAAGGGGGTTCCGTCGGCTGTAGTACTCACAGCAGCTTATTTGGCAGAGCAGACCGGCTCATGCAGCGACTTCACTCGGTGGCGTTCAGCCCGCCATCTTGACTCCTCCCCATGAGCCTATGCTCACTGGTGAAAGTTATTACAGAAATGAATGGCGATCTGAGAACTGGGACCTCTTCAGCAGTCTCAACAACGTCACCTATCTTCACCTCAGATATCTCTTTGTTTCCTACTACACAAAACGAAGCTGTGAAAGAGGCTGAAGAACAAGATCTTGAGCTTCCTGCCTATAACACTGATCAGACAAATGAAGCCACTGAAACTATAGCATCTAGTTTGAGGAAAATTCAACCACAACCAACTCTGAATTTTGATGGCAATTCAGGTAAAACTCTAGAACAAGATTCTATGGAAGGTGTGCCGGATGATGCAAATCTTAAACCTCAAAAAACAACATCTGATCCTTCTTCTTTACCCGCTCAAAAACCCTCTCAAGTGATCTCATATGATACTCCAAACTCTACAACCCCAACGAGTATATCAATGGAGTCAATCATGCAGACTCTCATAGAACAAAGAGTGGAGATTCAACAGCAGTACCTCCAGCTAAGGGAAGACAATACAAAGATACAAGGTGCTATGAGAGATATTTGCCAAGGCTTGGGAGGGGTGACAAAAGAGATAGAAGATATAAAAGTACGAATAGTGGAGGTGGAAGAAGATGTAAACCAGACGGCATCAACTGTCAAACAGAATACTTCAAGAGTGTCTCTGCTGGAAGCTAAAGTGGAGGATCTGGAAAATCGGGCCCGAAGACAAAACCTTAGACTATTCGGTATACCCGAAGGTATTGAGGGGTCCGATCCGAGAGCTTTTATGGTTAAACTCTTTCAAAGAGCTTTTTTGGACCTTGCTGATTGGGATTGGGACTCCCAGTTGCAGAGAGTACATAGACTTCCTTTAGTCCAAAGAAACACAAATAGTAAATTTCCTAGACCTTTCTTAATATTCTTTGGTAATTTTCTTTTGCGTCAAGCAGTTGCACTAAAGGCTAAACCCAATAATCCTGTCACCGTTGATAATTTTACATTTTTTGTGAAATCTGATTTAACTAAGACTACAATGGATAAACGGTGGGAGCTTCGGAAGTTGATAGATGCTTTTAAAAATCTAGGCTGCATGGCCTATCTGCAAGAACCTGCTCGCCTTAAGGTCATTCGAGATGGACAAGTTGTTTTCTTTACTGACCCAGCATCTGCGGAACAATCTTTGGAAAAATGTTCTCGAGATAATGAAAAAAGAAACCAAAAAGAGAAAGAAAATTAATGTGGGGGGTGGGGAAAGAGAAGTAAAAAAAAAAAAAAAAAATAGAGAGGAATGAACAGGAGTATACTTGTATAACCCACAATGAACATATTGAACATGCTTTTTCTGTGTAACGTGTTATACTTTTTTTTTTTTTCCTTTTTCGCACAATACACTTTTATGTGATTGTATTTGTGGGTGAGCTCATACTTTCCTTTTCCTTTCTCGCTTTCCTTTTTTGGCCTGCGCTAAATATAGATAAAAATAAGGTTTAAACTAAAATATGGCATGAGCAGTCTCTCATGCATGCAACTTCACTACGCTGCCCCTACAGCGGCAGCCAATGCTAGAGGGGTGCTCCCCCCTAAGGGACGGGTTGCAGCGAGGGAGGGGGTGGGGTTCCCACAGGGGTGGGGGTGACAACTGGTGTCAAGGGTGGTGGGTGGAAATAAGAGGGAAAAACGAGATTGCAAGATTTGACTTTTTTTCTAAGAGAAGTATGAAGGAAAAATTAACGATGGTGAAACAAATAAAAGAAGAGGGGAACAATATATATAAGAATAACAATATAATAGTTAAATGCTTAAATTAAGAATTTTATGTTGCAACGTAGATGGCCTAAATAGCAAAAGCAAAAGAAATTTGGTACAAGAAGAGATTAAAATGTACAATCCTAATATAGTCCTGATTTCAGAAACCCACATAAAACATCAAGACAGAAAGCTATTATCACAACTAAGTTACGAATTGGTTGCATGCACTTCTCTAAACGAGACTATAAGGGGGGTAGCTATTCTAAAACAAAGAACAGTCCCTTTAGAAATAATTAAAACTGCTTCAGATACTCGAGGAAGGTGGGCAGTAGCACAGATGCAAGGTGACAATGTTAAACTGGTATTTTGTGTGGTATATGGTCCAAATATTGACAATCCTAAAGTTTTTGAGGATTTAAGTTTAGAACTACTTGAATGGGAAGGTGAAACTATTATTGCCGGGGACTTCAACTGTGTAATGGATTATAAAATAGACTCTACAGGGCCAATGAACTTTAAGAGAATGTACAAAGTTAGAGCAGCGATTTTAGAACTTGCAAGACTGAACAATCTTAGAGATCTATGGCAGTCCAAGCATCCTAGGTTGGCAGGTTTTACCTATTATTCTGCGCCGCATAGATCCTGCTCTAGAATAGATATGATATGGGCTTCTGATCAAATCCTAGACAACTGTGCGATTGAAATCTGCCCCAAAGTTACATCGGATCATAACCCCCTACTTCTGGAAGTAACTATTAAAGATCAAAATAAAAAACTTCGAAAGTTTACTTTTCCGAGACACTTACTAGTTGATTCAACATTCATCTCATTAATCAAAAAACACATACAGGAGTTTATCACATTAAACATCAACTCAGCTAGCATAAACACTGTATGGGACACCTGTAAGTGTAGTATTAGGGGGTTTGTCCAGCAGTATGTATTTAGGCTTAATGCAGAAAGTCGCAATAAAAATAAAAATATGACATCAAAACTATTAGACTTGGAAGCACAACTAGCAGAGGCCACACTATACTCTAAAAATAATATAGAGATGCTTAGAGCACAATTAGCGGAGCTACAAGCAGGATTAAAAAAAACTTTGAGAGAAAGGTATGTGGCAAAATTACAAAAATACAAACTAGATCAATACGAAGGGGGTGACCGTATTGGAAAAATATTGGCCTTTAAAACCGCGGATAGAAAAGCTAAAACTAAAATCAAGGAAATAATTGGATTAGACTCAATGACTTATGAACGAGATGATCAAATACTAAATCAATTTGTCAAATTTTACCAACAACTGTATACACCGGAGGTAGTACCACACAAAATAGAGATTGTAAAATATCTTGACCAATACTTAGGACCACCGCGGGCGTTAAACCTTGAAGTACTCCAACAATTAAACTCTAATATCACCATTGAGGAGATAAAACTAGCAATTGACCATCTACCATTAGGTAAGGCGGTTGGAGAAGATAGTATACCCGGGGAATTTTATAAACTTTGCTCTCAAGAATTGCTACCCCTACTACAAAGTGTGATTAATTCAATTATTGTTTCTAAACAAGCTCCCTCATCATGGAAAATTGCCAAAATTATTTTCTTTTTGAAAAAGGGAAAACCTGAAAAAGAATGTGGTTCGTATCGGCCCATATCCCTACTTAACTCTGATGTGAAAATTTTCGCTAAAATTTTGGCTAACCGGTTAGCTCCCTATATGCCGGATATTGTTAATCCCCAACAACATGGCTTTGTAGTGGGCAGAGATACTACTCTGCATGTAAATACCTCAATCACAGCTTTTGATGTAGCGGAAACCACCAATACCCCACTCGGTATGATAATGTTAGATGCGGAAAAAGCATTCGACCGAGTGGGGTGGGACTATTTGTGGGCAGTATTAAGCAAAATGGGTATTAATGGCTCCTATCTAGATTGGGTGAAGTCACTTTATGATGAACCACAGGCGGTGATCAGCTATGGAGGCAAAGACTCTGTCAATTTTAAGATAGCAAGAGGTACAAGACAGGGATGCCCCCTTTCCCCATTACTTTTTGCTCTTTCTTTAGAACCTTTTTTAAACGCTTTAAATGACCAAACCAATATTATACCAGCTCATCATGGGGGTACAACTCTTAAACTAACCACCTTCGCAGATGATATAGCAATATATACATCCGATGTTAATAAAGCTATGCCAGAAATTGTAAAAGAAGCGCAAAACTTTGGGAGAATTTCTGGGTATAAACTGAACGTGAACAAAACCCAAATCATACTTAATTATACCCCGGTTACACACGTTTATGATACATGCAAAGAAGCCGTTTATTTAGGTATTAAACTCACGGCTAAAGTGGGGGAAATTTTGGAAATAAACTATGAGTCATTCCTAAAGGAAACCACTGCTAGTCTTAAAAAATGGCATAAGATACCTTTGAGTTTGATAGGGAGACTTAATTTGATTAAGATAAAAATTTTACCTAAGTTGTTGTATTTGTGTAGAGCCATACCGCTACAACCAAACAAACTTTTTTTTAGAAAGTTGGACGGTATTTGTAGTAGCTTTATTTGGGGGTATAAAAAGGCACGAAGGGCGGTTAAATTTTTGACATTGCCAATTTCTAAAGGGGGACTTACTTTTCCAGATTTTAACCTCTATTTTTTGGCTACTTTTTTTTTACGCATAAGGAGCTTATTAAAAAACACTCCTTCATTATTTTTCCATCAGTATATGCTAGGTGCCGATTCTAATCAATTTCTACTGCGGGTTCATGACCCGAACTACTTTAAACGAGTCAAATTTAAGACTGCTAAACATGCTATAAGAATTTGGGATAAAATTCTGCACATCAGCAATAGCTCATTCTACAACGCCGAACTTAGACTATGGAATAACCCTGGTCTTCCGGGTATATTCTCTGACGGTTTAGGGAATCGCTGGATTAGACAGGGAATAAATACACTAGGAGACCTTTATGGTACTAATGGCTTGATCGACTTTGAGAACTTAAAAATTATATATGGGCTCACCGATGATATGCACTTTAAATATAGACAAGTGAGAGATTTTTTCGGTAATAAAATGAGAATAACGGAAGTTAAACAATCAGATATTCTTGATTGTATTTATTCTGATAAAACAAAATCACTAATCAAATTGGGATACCAATGTTTAATTAAAGACAAGGGTGAAAACACAACTCAAATTGCAGCCAAATGGTCTCGTAGATTAAATTTAAATATAAATTCAAAACAGATTAGATGCGCGTTAACTCATTTAAGTGATATAGTACATTCGTCGAACCTTAAAATGCAACTGTATAGGACAATCACCGAGCTGTACTATACACCACAAAGAATACAAAGAATATCTAGCTGGGCGCAAGGCAACACGATATCAGACAAATCTATGTGTGTTAAATGTAATACTGCGGCGGCTGGAATTGAGCACATGCTATTCTCTTGTCCAGCACTTTCTACTTTCTGGAATCGAATATCCTACCATCTCAGATTTAACCAGATAATTATACCGGAGATCACAGTACAAATGGTTTTGCTAGACATTCAGGATAGTAATAGCCCCAATAAGGATCTTATAACGACTTTACTAGCATGTGCAAGACTAACCATAGCTAGGGCATGGATATCTAGAGAACCCCCTAAAGCGGCGGAATGGCTTACTTTGGTTCATGAAATCAGAACTATGGAACTTTCTTTAGCCAAATTTAGAGGACCAAAAGCCCTTCTTAGAAAGGAAAGGATATGGAAGCATTTTTTTGAAGGAAAAGAAGGGTGAATAGGCCCATAATAACCTCTTTTTTGCTTTATCAGTATATTGAGCTAAGATGGTTCATGATGAGGGGTAATATGAATTCTGCTTGTAATATTTTTGAATTGTTTCCATTTCTCTACTTTATTTATGTATTTTTTCTTATATACATGTTTATTTTTTAACACGATACTTGTGGTACTATATTGTTGAAAATTGAATTTCATTATAGAATCGAAATATAATGATCTTTGTCATATCTTGCAATAATAAAAAAATGTTTTTTAAAAAAAAAAAAAGCAAAAGGCACCTAGTTAAGAAGGCATAAACTTTAAACAAGAGAGAATAAAAAACAGTAAAACCAATTCATGGAGGTTTAGGAATTTCTTCAATGCGAGGGTTGTGGGTTTGTGGTACCTTGGCAGACATGGCTAGAACATGGGTAATGGGTGACCATAAATATTCATGTTTTATATCAAGGGATATGGGATGGACATATGCTCTGTCTAACCTGTGGATGTAACAGATCCCATACCACCAGGCTTAATAAGAGATGTTAGTGGGGTTTTTCCATGCCCTGGTAATTTGTTGAAAAGCCACTGCAAGAAGGAGATCAACAATATGGAAAGTATTTGGGTAGGACTCCCATGCTGAAGCTACACTACCTAAAAATAGGTTAACAAAAGTGAAGGGTATCCGTGTACAAAAAATATTGTTAATTTGATTCCAGACCCGTAACCAAAAGTTGTGAACAAGAGGACAAGTGAATAACATATGATGTAAATCAGCACGGGATTTGTTACAGGACCAACAAGATGGAGAGAGAGTAGAGTTAACTTTATGCAAAGACATAGGAGTTAGTAAAAATCTATTATAAATATAAAATAGGGTTTGAGTGGTGTTAGCAGGTCTAGAGGACTTCCTAATCTTAGTCCAAATCTTGTTCCAAGTAGGAACCATTAGGGATAGTTTGAGATCTACCTCCCATAAAGTTTCTGTTTTGCTCTTATCACGAATACTTGGAGAAGAGGAGAAATGCTTATAAACTAGGGATGCAGATGGAGAAAGAGACAAGAGTGGAAGAATAGTGGGAGGAGAATTGGATGATACATTATTGTATGTTGACTGGAGTATCGTAATTAGAGATGTGTACTTAGATAGATAGGAACTGGGCAGGGAAAAACGTACTTGAGTGACTGAAAAAGAGATACATGTGTCATTTTGAAAAAGGTGATGGACCTAAGAAAGTCCTATAGCGTGCCTGTCTTTCCAAAAGATGACCTACGATTAACTTTAAGAAGTTGATTATACCACAACGAGGATTACATGAAATGATCTCTAGGAGAGATTTGATCAATAAATAAGGGTTGAAGAATTTTACAACAATTGTTGACAAATATGAAGAGAAAGAGATGAAGGTCGATGAGAAAAAGACAAAAATTCTCGAAAAGAGAAAGGATGAAGAAATTGCTTCTCAATAACAGTCCACAATGGTAATATTGAGTCTTCATTGACTTCTTGAAGTAAAAGAGAAGTTTGTTTAAGAGAGAAGGCGGTATGATATGTTTGAAAATCTGGAAAGTTGACACCTCCTAATTGTTTTGGTCTCTTAAGTTTAAGTAAAGACATACAAGGTTTCTTATTATTCCACAGAAACTTAAACAGTATAGAATAAATTGTTTTAAAATCTGAATTAGGGATGTTGATGGGAAGATTGGAAATATAAAAGAGTATTATAGGGACTTACATCATTTTTATTGTGTCAAGAATTTCATTTTTATAACCAAGTTCTGTAGATCACTTTCAAGAAGCATCAGCTTTCCATGTATATCCCACAATGCCCTTCACCCTTGTGTGCATCAGATTCCTGTACCTTGCGGAGGTCTTTGAGTACTGAGACTGTAGGTGTTTACAGAGAGGTGTAATGTGAGTGATGACTCCCTTTTTGTAAGGCTTCTCTCCCAGTCTTACCAGCTATTTGAATACAGGTGTCCTCAGTAAACCAGCTATAGACATTGTTTCAGGGGTCACAGGACACTGTCTTTGGGGCCCAGAATGACTTTGTGGAAGCTGTAAAATGTGTCAAAGGATAAAACAAACCACCAGAGAATGGATTGTGCCTCGGGTGGTGGATTATCTGATGAGTGAATGACTGACAGGGCCTGATTCAAAAGGTAAACTTACACTTTTATGTGAGTTTACTATTGTGGGGAACTCCGCCCCGGTCCCTGGTCGTGTGAAGGTACGAGCGAGTCGTAGGGTATGGTTTGAATGCCTTATTAACTCTCTTTGGGGTTAAATGCTCGGTTTTAGCCATGTACTGGGCAGCATCCCCGTTACAGGCCGGAAGATATTGAGTCTCAGGTTTGTAAATGATCACGGGATGAAAGAATAATCCAAACTTAAAAGGGGAATCGGAGTATCACGCTCCTTAATGAATAGTTCAGGTAAGTAGGGTAAAGGTAGCTTCAGCTTGCTTCCTCCTGGAGTCTTCTAGTCCCACGTTAGTTCACGTCGGCGCAGACTTTACCCGGCCTCCAACATGGGCAGAAGGAAAAAGAAAAACACACAAAAAAAACAAGTGTCAGGGCTTCTGTACAGGAGTATAGGAGTGTAGGGTAGATGTGCCCTTCCCACACTTGTCCTTAATAGTGCGGTGCCTAAGTGAGGGGGGGGTACAGTGCTATTGGCGTTGTGACGTGCTCAGACGGCTTGTCCACCACCTCTTTATATAAAAGCCAGTCTCCCCCGTCACTTGCCTGTTGCCACGGTCCCTGGTGACAGTGGCTCGGTGAGATCCCGCCTCCTCTGGTTCCCTCAGGGGGCCGGTCTCGTTCGCGTTGTCGTGGTTCTTTTGGGGTCTGTCCTCTCCTGGGCGACTCGCGTTGCTGGTAACTTCATCCTCTCTGTTCTCGCTCTTTGCTTCCGGGTCTTCGTCAGGGGATTCCGGCTCCGGCAGACACCACTCCTTCTCCGCGTAGCCGGCCATTTGAATGCCAGGGCCGGATGGAGTCGTGGTTGTTGTTGCTGGTAAGCCTGTGACGCTAACCTTGTTTCCGGCGTTGTCCCGTCCGGCGGCCTTCTTGGGTTGGGTCGGGCGGCGGAACCCTCACACTGCCTTCCCTGCGAGAATTGACGGTCGGGCCATTCGGATGAAGGACATCTCGACAGGTAATCCACATTGGTCTGCATAGTCCCGGGTATGTGGAACGTGCTGTAGGAGAAGGGCTGTAGGGCAAGAAATCACCGAAGAACTTTAGGGTTAGTGTCTTTATGCAGGGCCAACCAAGTCAAAGGCGCATGATCAGTTAAGAGAATAAAATGTCGGCCCAAAAGGTAACACTGCAACGCTTCCACTGCCCACTTAATGGCCAAGCATTCCTTTTCTATAGTTGCGTAGGCTGTCTCTCTAGGGAAGAGTTTTCGGCTTATATACAGTACCGGGTGGAGCACCCCTTGTTCATCTGGTTGTGAGAAAATGGCTCCTAAGCCCCTGTCCGAGGCATCGATCTGTAGAACAAAGGTCTTCCGGAAATCGGGGCAGTTTAGGACCGGGTTGGTGCAAAGGGCTGTTTTCAGGGTATTAAAACGTTGTTCCTGGGAAGAGGTCCATGGCATAGTGTCTCTTTTTAATGGTTTGGTGAGTAGGTCTGTTAGAGGGCTGGTAAATGAAGAAAAGTGGGGAACAAACCGCCGATAGTATCCCACCAAACCTAAAAAGGATTTTACCTCCTTTCTGGTAGTGGGGCCTTTATTTTGTTCACCTGGGGACGGATTTGTCCATCCCGGATATCATACCCCAGGTAGTCTATGTGGTCGGCTCCCAAGGTAGTCTTTCGGGGATTGATGGTTAACCCTGCGTCCTGTAGGGGTCTGAAGATTTGTTGTAAATGCATTAAGTGGGTTTCCCAATCTGGACTAAACACTACTATATCATCCAGATATGCCCTTGCGTATTCTCTATGGGGCCCCAGGACTACATCCATGAGACGCTGAAACGTCGCTGGGGCTCTGTGGAGACCGAAGGGCATCACCTTAAACTGGAAGAGACCCATGTGTATCGTAAAAGCTGTCTTGTCTCTGCTTTCAGGTTGTAACGGGATCTGCCAGTATCCTTTAGTTAGATCTATACTGGACATAACCTTTGCTTGACCTAGGGTTTCTATTAGTTCGTCTACCCTAGGCATAGGGTAGGCGTCAAAGTGTGACACTGCGTTCAGTTTTCGGAAGTCGATACAGAAGCGAATGCTTCCGTCCGGCTTCGGCACCAGTACGATGGGAGAGGACCAGGGACTTTTTAAGGGTTCAATAATCCCTGCCTCTAACATCATTTTAAATTCCCCTTCTATTGCTGTTCGCCTGGCTGCTGGGACACGGTAGGCTACTTGTTTAATGGGTTGTGAATGATCAGTGGTGATAGTGTGTTCCACTAGGGTTGTTTTTCCGGGTTTACCTGATACGACTGTGGGAAATGAAGCACAGAAAGTTTCTAATTGTCTCTGTTGTTTCTCAGTGGTCTGGGAGTCCCAGGCTGGGTTTTCTGTGTTCTCTTGGGTATAATGGGCTACCTCTAGGGGTTTGGTGGTAACAGCCAACATAGTGTTGGGCTTGGAGCAAGAAGGTTCTGTTATAGGTTCTTCCCAGGCTTTCAGGAGGTTTATGTGGTATATCTGGGATGCTTTATTGTGGTGGGGTACGGCCACCCGATAAGTAACAGGGGTAACTTTGGCCAATACAGAAAAGGGTCCCTGCCAGGTCGCTAATCGTTTCTTGTCAGAGGAAGGCAAAAGGATAAGGACCTTGTCCCTAACTCCTTTATCCGGGTTTGTCGATCATAGAGACGTTTTTGTTGCGTTTGAGCCTGCTCTAACTGAGTGTGTGCTTCTTCCCAGACCGATGCCAAGGTGTCTTTAAGGTTTTCGCTGTACTGAAGTAGGGGCTTTCCTTCCTCTTCAGTTTCCACCCATTGTTCCGCTGCCATGTCCAGCAAGGTACGGGGTCTCCGCCCAAACACAAGTTCGAAGGGCGAGAACCCCGTAGACCTCTGTTCATGGGTGCGGATTGCGTAAAGGACCAGGGGTAGCTGGCGATCCCAATCCCTGCCGGTGCTATCGATATGTTTCCTCAACAGGGTTTTTATGGTCTTATTGTACCGTTCCACCAGACCATCGGTCTGGGGATGGTACACTGATGTCCTTATCTGTTTAATCTGGAGAATTTTACACACCTGCTTCATAAGTCGCGACATGAAGGGAGTCCCCTAGTTGCTAAGGATTTCTTTGCGGAAACCCACCCTTGAAAATAGGGTTACCATGGCTTGAGCAACGGCTTTTGAGTTCGCTGTGGTTAGAGGAAAAGCCTCGGGGTAACGAGTGGCATAATCCACGATAACTAAAATAAAGCGGTGACCCCGGGCAGAGGTGATTAGAGGTCCCACTAGGTCCATCCCCAACCTACTAAAGAGGATGTCTATAATGGGTAAGGGTTGAAGGGGAGCCCCAGGTAGGGTAGGGTTATTGATGAGCTGACAACGTACACAAGCAGCGCAAAACCTGGCAACCTCGTGATAAACCCCTGGCCAATAGAACCGCTCTAATAAGTAATCTAGGGGTTTTTCCTTTCCACAATGGCCTCCTCCAGCTTGGCTATGGGCCAAGAGCAGGACCTGATGACGGAATGGGCCGGGTACCAGTAGCTGTTCCCTTTTTCCTCTAGTGGTCTGAGTAAGGCGATACAACAAACCCCTTTTTACCACGAAATAGGGACCTACCTTCCCTTCTTGTTCCTCCTCGGCCTGTGTCCATGCGTTCTGTAGTGAGCTGTCTTCCCTTTGGTCTGCCCTAAAGCTACGACTGTTACCCGAAGGTGGCTCTGGGGAGGAAAGAACAGTCACTGACGGGGAATAATTCTGTGTGGAGAAGAGAACCCTTTCCTGTCTCTTTTCTTTTCTACTTTTTACTTTGCGCTCTGGTGGCTGATCTATGGGTATATTTGCAAAGGGGGCGTCATTCAACCACTCGGAGGATGTCGTAGACCCGGTTAACGACTGCAAGTAATCTGGAAAACATGGGAGATCAGTCCTGAGAAGTCCTAGGATAACCCCTACCTTCCTTAGTTGTATTTCCTTTAATATCTCTAGTGTCACTTCTGCCAATGGATAAAGTTTGTGTTCTCCGTGAACACAAGTCACCTGAACCTGTGTGTCTGGAATCAAAAGGGCCATTGGTACTAAGTCAGCAGCCACCACAGTTTGTTGGCAGCCTGTGTCAAGCACTGCATCTACTGGTTTCCCTTTTACATGAATTTTCATGTTGTATGGGCTGGTTGTGTTTCCTGTGCTATAGATTCTCCCCTTTGTATATCCTACATCCATGGGTTCAGGGGCAGGGGTTCTGGCTGGACAATTACGCGCAATATGACCCCACTCTGCGCAGTGAAAACACTGGGGACCCTGATGTGGTGTGAAGGCTGGCTGAAACCTTTGGGGTGTTTTGACTAAAGCAGGGGTACTTCGGGGATCAACTGGAGGGGGTGTTGGTCGTAGAGGAAGACGGACAGGGGTCGTGTTGGGGCGGTGTGCTAAGGGGCGGAAATCCGGGGAGTGATGGAAGGCACAGGCTTGATCAACCGCTAAAGTTGCTGACACGTTAGGATGTTGGCGTATCCAGCTCCGGGCATTTCCTGGCAGTGCTTCTAGATATTGTTTGAGGACCACTTTCTCGGTCAAGTCGTCTACTGACGTGGTGGTGGGTTGGAGCCAACGACACCCTAGGTCCCGAACACAATAATATAGAGTCTTAGGGTTGTCGCCTGTCGACCATCTTTCTTTTCTTTTCGGAAGCGCGTTCTATAATATTCAGTGTCATATCCTGGTCTCTCTAGGATCGTCCTCTTTATGTCCATATAGGGGGTGTTTCCGTCAGGATTAGCGGCCTGGTAGGCTGCCTGTAACTCTCCTGATAATAAGGGGGCGACATATTGACCCCAACGCTCGGGAGGCCATGCGGCAGTGGTGGCCACCCTCTCAAACTTTACAAAGAAAAAATCAGGGTCATCGCCTGTTTGGTATTTCTGTAATACTGCACTGGGCATGTTGGGATGAACCCTGGTGTTGGCTACTACGTCAGCTACAGGAAAGCACTGATGAACCCTCTGAGATGCATTAATGCACTCTTGGAGTTCCGTCTCCAAATGAAAGAGAACTGTGATAATTGTCAAAATGGGGATATAACTAAACTCAAAAAGGTGACACGATAAAAAGGCCAAGTGAAACCATCTGTTGATCAACTGGCTTCACGTTAACAAACATGCAGTGTTACCAGGTGAAGGTTAGGTCTGTTTCAGGCATTTATATATTGTTATTGCCCTTCTCAACTAAGAACTGCAACTGAACTAAAGTGTTAAGAACATCCCTGTAATCTGGAGTGTGTCCTCTTACGTAAAGATTTAACTCTGCCCCCCACATCACCTCCACATTATCCTCACACATCCTGTCCCTGGTCTGTGTTGGGCTCATGTTTGCTGCTGTCAGTTTGCTCTTGTACCACTTAGACATGTGTGCACACCCTTTATACCGTGCATATCCCACCTGAATCCTCAAATTCCCCCCCCACAGTAGAACTGCCCAGGATGGCCATTAGGACTGGAAAACCATCATCGAGTCTTCTGCCGATGGATCGGACTCTGTTTCAATTCTGTCCTCGCTGCCATTCCAAATTCCCGCGTACCAACCAGCATAAGGTTTATAACCTCTGCCTCCCCCAAAATTGAATATTTATTATAATATCTCCCGGAAGAACAAAAGAAAAGAGGGCAGGAACTAGTACAGGAAGGGAAACTAATTTCCAATTCCTCTAGTAGATGTGTGTTAAATGCTGCGGATACTGAGTCAGAGGAGTCCACAGCAGTATTCTCCTCAGAAAACATGCATGGCTAAGAATCTCTTGTTTCAAACCAGAAGTTCAACAAACTATCCTTAATGCCTCTTTTGACAGAGAACACCTCTTTGAGCCTCAAGTGGATGAATCACTTGAAAAAATTAAAAAGGATATAGAAGTGGCAAAATCTATGGGAGCACTCCAGCCTCCTCCAAATAGAGGCTTTTTTCACTGCTCATTTTATAGAGGCTCCAGAAGTAATACCACAGATGTGGCTGCATCTTCATTCAAGACCCAGACACAATCCTCCCCCTAGAGGATTCTACAAAGAAGGATACAGGAGAAACAATTTTAAAGGAAGAGGTAGAGGCACACCAAGACGTACCTCTCCATTCCCCAACAAGCAGTGACTTCAGAACACTACCCCCACACCATTCATCACCTGTCGAGGGAAGACTGCAAAAGTTTCTTCCCATTTGGCAATCAATAACATCATACAAATGAGTGTTGGACATTATCCAACATGGTTATTCCCTGGAGCTCGCAAGCAATCCTCTCAATATTCCACCTCGCATTCACAAACTATTGTTAGAGCACCACCATCTGCTCAAACAAGAAGTACAATCTCTTCTCATAAAAGGAGCCATAGAACCTCTTCCACTACAACATCAGGGATGTTTTCATTCTACTTCCTAATTCCCAAAAAGGACGGTTCGTTAAGGCCAATCTTAGATCTCAGGCCATTAAACCTATACATACAATCAGAACACTTCCGTATGGTCACACTTCAACAGGTGCTTCTCTTTTTACAGCAAGGCGACTTTATGTCAACACTGGACTTAAACAATGCATACTTTCACATTCCCATTCACCTAACACATTGCAAATACCTCAGATTTGTAATAGGACAAAAGCATTATTAATTCAAAGTGATCCCATCCGGAATAACAACTGCTCCCAGAGTGTTCACCAAATACCTAGCAGTAGTAGCAGCTCATCTACGAAGACAGCAAATTCATGTCTACCCATACTTAAGCGATGGGCTCGTAAAGGCCAGCACAAATCTCAAATGTTTACAACACACTCGAACTACCATACACCTTCTACATCAGTTGGGATTTACAATCAATGCACAAAAATCCCATCTTCAACCCTTACAACTGAAACCTACCTAGGAGTTATTCTAAACACTCAAACGGCTCTCACATATCCCCATACAACCAGAATTCACAATTGTCAAACACTGGTACTACACTTCCAAAACAACCAGAATCTCCCAGTCAGGACCTTCATGCAATTACTAGGGATGATGGCATCATGCATTGCAATAGTGCCTTATGCAAGGCTAAACATGCATTCTCTACAAGAATGCTTAACACCTCAGTGGAATCAATCACATACATCCTCTACAAGAATGCTTAGCCCGTCAGTGGAATCAATCACATGCATCCTCTACAAGAATGCTTAGCCCGTCAGTGGAATCAATCGCATGCATCCTCTACAAGAATGCTTAGCACGTCAGTGGAATCAATCACATGCATCCTCTATGAGAATGATTAGCACGTCAGTGGAATCAATCACATGCATCTCATACGAGAATGATTAGCACGTCTGTGGAATCAATCACATGCATCCTCTACAAGAATGCTTAGCACGTCAGTGGAATCAATTGCATGCATTCTCTACGAGAATGCTTAGCACGTCAGTGGAATCAATCACAGGGTCAGCTAAAAGATCTGGTGTTAGTAGACCGCCGCACTCTGCAGTTGTGGAACACACAAAGTCCATCAAAAGGGCAGCCTTTAACGACCCTATTCCACAGATCAACTACCTAGAGCTGCACGCTGTTCAGCTAGCATTAAAGGCATTTCTACCTCATCTGATATGGAAAGTTCTCCTAGACCTGGGGGGCGCTAGGTGGCGCACTAGCAGATGGCCGCTCTGTAGAGAGCTCCTGCCGCCCAGCGTAATTAATCCTTTTTAATATCCTTTTATTGGCCCGACTGGTGGAACCTGACACCCCCAATCGATTTGTGCCATTGTGCTGCATCGGCGGACCGAGTTTCGCTGTTTTTCCTTGCTCGCTTACCCTTGAACTGGCGAGGAGAGGGAACCCCCGCATAAGCAACAATTTCCTTCCCTGTTTACTGTGGCACTCCAGATCCTAACGTCATCAATTTGTGTCCAGAGTGGTGGAGGGACGGCTGCCTTGCGGAGAAGTCTGGACTTCTACATAGAGACCTTGTAGGGAGTTCATCTAATTGATCGACGCGTTTTTTCATCAGCTTGCGATTCGAGATCCCCCTTGCCTCCACGGATAACCTTGCTGTACTTGAGCACAGTGGGGGTGTAAACACCGAGATCCCTATCACACCCGTTTGGCGCAATGGGTAAGCCGGACAAGCGTCAACCCAAGATCACTTTTGACGCAGCAAAAAAAGCATCCAGGCCTAGCCAGGGAGATCGTGAACCGCCTGGACGGGCTGTGGATGACACGACGGCGCCTGCCCCGGCTTCCGAAGTACAGGAAATCCTTAGAGAAGTTCGGCAGGGATTTGCCACTATTGTTGACAAGGTGGACGCCATTGCCCACAAGTTAGATGGACATGACGAGAGGATTAAAGAAGCAAGTACGTTTTTATTTGTTTGATTAATTAAAATCTTACAAAAATATTACCTTAGAAAAAAGATTTTCAGCATCATTACACATTTAAAACATCGTACAAATGGTAGGTGTCATTAAAAGTAATAGAAAATGTCATTAAAAGTAATGACTAGATAAAATTTTCCTTGAGACCTTTGGCAATCACATTTAAATTTTTTACAAAAGCAGCATTCATTGGCAGGTCGTTCGAACTTAAGCACGCCATTATTGCTTGTCTACAGGTTGTTATTTCTCGTGCATTAAACAACCTCCTAAGAATTAATCTCCTTTCTGAGTCGATGGCAGGGCACAGACATACCAAGTGCACAATGTCTTCTTTTCCCCCCTTACAAAGTCTGCATAATGTATGACCCTCGTTTGACTTCCAGGGCGGAAGATGACACAACCCTGGCCATAGACCAAAGCGTGCTCCTATAAATGTTCGCTTACTTTGGACTGACCATGCAATATAAAGATAAGGTTGGGCTTGTCTTTTTTTGTAGCCGTTTATGATCGGCCATGAGTGCTTGCGTTTTACTAATAGGGCTGTGTCTTTTAGCAGCGATAGGTGAGTAACCAGCTTATTGATTGTTTTTTTGAAGCTTTCCCGCGTTATTGTGTTTTCCCAGATTGCTGATATTCCAAAGTTCGAGGCATGTGGGCTGCTGAATTCATATCTGTGCATAGATCGCCGCCTAGTGTTGGGTCCGGATGATTGCACATTGTTGTCCTGGAAGAGTCTTCGAAGTATCACGAGATAGGTGGCTCCTCCCCTGGACTACAGTGCGCATGGGCATCGACTCCATCCCCAGATTGTTTTTTTCCGCCATTGGGTTTGGATGTGTTTCGGTTCCCTCTGTCGGAGTCGATAGTTGTTTAACTTTCTTTACTTGAGACCAAAAGGTCTTTAGGACTCGCGTCAGTATTGTCTATCGTTCGGGTTGGTTATTCCTCGGCTCCGAACAACTGCTGCCCTTCCGCGTGCTGTCGGCGCGGACGGGCCTACACGACGCTCCAGACTACTTCATCATGGAATGAAGTCCATTTAAGAGGTGCCCAGTGTGTGCCTCAAAGTACCCGCACATCGACGTGCACCCAGTGTGCAACAAGTGCTTGTCGCCGGACCACGACGAGGCCAAGTGTATGGCCTGCTCCAAGTTCCGGTCAAAGAAGACTCTCAAGCTACGCCGGGCCGCTAGACTGCAGGCCCAGAGCTCGGCACCCCCTCCTGCGAACATCTTCGAGGAGGATGTTGAAGACGACACCATCCAGAATGTCTTGGACTATAACCCGGCGTCGGAGATCGAAGAAAGCTACGACGCGGAAGATGAGGAGTTCGAAGAAGTCGTCGAGGAGGTAGGGGATGACGACGGGGCCATTGCCACCGTAGAGGATAGCTCGGAGGAGGAGCTTCCTCACACTGACTCCGGGGCCAGCCACCATTATGAGGCCCAGGTCGAGGGATCGCCTTCGGGCCTTACCCAAGACCTCGATACCCGTCCCACGGCTCCGCCTTCCGGCCCAGTCACGGACATTGGTGCGGCACCACTCCCGGTGCAAAAACTGAAAGTGAAACCATCAGTGTCGACACCACCAGTATCGAAACCGAAAGCGCAAGTCGCACTGGTTGGATCTAAGACTTCGGAGGCCTCGGCGCCGAAGAAATCCAAGATGGCCGTCGAGCTCAAGAGCCACGCCAAAATGGCCGACCCGAAGACTACGGTGTCGAAGCCGAAGGCGAAGTCGCCCGACGTGGCCGCGTCGGCGCCGAAGTTGGTCGACGCTCTGAAGACGCCAAGAAGATCGATGACCATAAGAAGGCCCCAAAGAAGCGCCAGGACGACCCCAAGGCTCTGGCTGCACCGCTCCCATCTGACAAGGCGAAGGGGGGAGCTGCGTCGGCTCCGAAGACTGCGGCCTTGGTCGCCGACCCGAATCCGGCTTCGGAGGACTCTCTCGAGCCGATCCGTCCCTCTGCCTCGTTTACCAAGAAGGTCACAGACTCCCTTCAGCGTATTCGGGAGGGGGCCGCGGCGGTCGACCCGAAGGACACCGTGTCGCCCAAGCCTCTGCAGAAACCGGCGAAGGCGCAGACACCAATTCTTTTCACGCTGCCGCCAAGGACGGCGCCGAAGGCTTTCGCAGCGAAACCTGGGGCCGAAAAGCCCTTGAAGTTGGCTTCGACTCCGAAGGCATCGTCGGTGGTTCCAAACCCACGACACCAACCACTGGCGGAGGAGGATCGTCGAGAGGTGGTCATCGACGCCAACACAGGCAAGCTATCTCTCCTTAAACGGAGAATCACCCAGGAGCCAGCGTTGGAGCATTTCCAGATCCCACTTAAGAAGAAGTTGGACTCTGCGGGTACATCTGCCCCTATGGAGCCTGCATCTCCGCAAGGTCAGGATCTCTCACCCACTCATTCCAATGCTGGGGAGGGTGATGGAGAAGACGAGGATGAGTATGCGTATCCAGTTTACTCAGACCCCGAGGATGTCACGGAGCCATGGTCTGCGGGGGGCGACCCCTGGGACCCTCATTCGGGACACGAGCCGCAGCTTTTTGCTGCCAAAACTTCCCCAACTGAAGACTCTGCAGCCTTCAATGCTTTAATTGAAAGGGCTGCCACCAATCATGACGTCGACCTCCATGCAGACCCAGTTGATGTCGACTTTCTTTTTGACACTTTCTCAGTGGCAGAAAAAACTGTCAAGACACTGCCAATGCTCAAAGGAGTGTTAAAATATGCGCCAGAAGTTTTCAAGGAGCCCACCCGGGCAAGAGTCATTAATCCTCGTATTGACAAGAAGTACAAGGCAGCGCCCACTGATCCAACGTACATCAATGGACTGTTGCCGCTAGACTCTCTGGTTGTCTCCAACGCACGTAAACGAGCCAACTCACAGACCACAGGTGATGCTCCTCCCCCAGACAAGGAATCAAAAGTGTTTGAGGCTTCAGGGAAACGTATTGCTGCGCAGGCAGCCAATATGTGGCGCATATCCAACACGCAGGCGCTACTTGCACGCTACGACAGGGCGCACTATGACACTCTAGAGACCCTTCTACAGCACTTACCAGATCAGTATAAGGAGGGTGCGGAAATGTTGGTTCAGGAGGGAAAACTTATCACTAATGCCTCAATTAGGTGTGCTCTAGATGTGGCTGATACCGCCTCGCGAGCTATCAACACTAGCGTTCTGCTGCGCCGACATGCATGGCTCAGAATCTCAGGCTTTAAACCGGACATTCAGACTACCATCCTAAACCAAACTGTCAATCCTGACCACCTGTTTGGGCCAGAAGTGGATGCCACCCTAGAAAAAATGAAAAAAGACACTGACACGGCTAAATCTATGGGTGCCCTGCAGTCTCAGCAGTTTCGGGGTGGTTCCTTTCGCCGCTCCAATAACAGAGGCACCTCAAGGGGTCAGGCGTCACAATCCAGGCAATTTTATAAAAGTAACACCCAAACCTCATATACCAACAAGGGTCGGGGTGGATACCGTGGCAACAACGTCAAAGGCAGAGGACGTGGAAATAACAGCTCCAGGTCCTCCACCGCCAGCAAACAGTGACGCCTTGTCACTGCCCCCCGACCACGCAACACCGGTCGGGGGGAGACTCCAGCAGTTCCTGCCCGTGTGGAAGTCCATCACCACGGACAGGTGGGTCCTATCTCTTATCCAACACGGTTATTGTCTGGAGCTCACATCCACTCCACCCAACATACCTCCAAAAAGCCGTCCTATGTCCGGCGAGCACTTGCACTTGTTGCAGCAAGAAGTCAACGTCATGCTGCAAAAAGGGGCAATAGAGCTCGTTCCACTGCAGGAAAGGGGTACAGGGGTTTACTCCCTGTACTTTCTCATTCCAAAGAAAGACGGATCCCTCAGGCCCATCCTAGACCTCAGACCTCTCAACTGGTACATTCTGTCAGAACATTTCCATATGCTTGCAGCAGGTTCTCCCACTGCTTCAGCAGGGGGACTTCCTGGCAACTCTGGATCTCAAGGATGCATACTTTCACATTCCCCTGCATCCTTCACACAGGAAATATCTGCGGTTCACCATTCAAGACCAGCACTACCAGTTCAAGGTTCTGCCTTTTGGGGTCACCACGGCGCCCAGGGTCTTCACGAAGTGCCTAGCGACGGTGGCGGCGCATCTAAGACGTCAAAACATCCACGTCTACCCCTATCTGGACGACTGGCTCATTCAGGCAAAGTCGAACCAGCAGTGCGCCGACCACATGTCCCACACTATTCACCTTCTGCACGATCTGGGATTCTCACTGAATTACCCAAAATCCCATCTCCAGCCCGCCCACATACGGCAGTATCTGGGGGCGACCATAAACACTCTGGCGGCCACTGCGCAGCCGAATTCAGTGAGAATCGCCAGCATTCAGTCGCTGATCCAAAGATTCAGACCTCAGCACTCGCTTCCAACAAGAGTGTTCATGCAGTTGATAGGCATGATGGCCTCCTGCATCTCCATTGTCCCGCACGCGAGACTACATATGCGCCCGCTTCAGGAGTGCTTAGCACGTCAGTGGACTCAGGCTCACGGGCAATTGGAAGACCTAGTGTTGGTGAGCGGTCGGGCATACAACTCTCTGCATTGGTGGAATCCACAAAACCTTTGCAAGGGCCGACCGTTCCAGGAGCCTGTGCCACAGATTATCCTGACGACGGACGCTTCTCTCCAGGGTTGGGGAGCGCATGTACTCCATTACACAGTGCAGGGACTATGGACTCTACTGCAGAAGAAGATGCACATCAATGTGTTGGAACTGATGGCGATCTTCATGGCCTTAAAGGCGTTCAAAGTACATCTGTGCAACAAGGTCGTGTTGATCCGGACGGACAACATGACCGCCATGTACTACATTCAGAAACAGGGAGGAACACACTCTCCGCAGCTGTCTCATCTGGCTCAGAGCATGTGGAAGTGGGCCATTCAGAGGAACATCTTCCTCATGGCAGAACACCTCCCAGGCAAAGACAATCAGATGGCGGACCTGCTCAGCAGGCACAGCCACCAGATGCACGAGTGGGAGTTACATCCATCAGTACTCCAGCCGTACTTTCAAAGATGGGGTCATCCAGAGATAGACCTGTTCGCCACAAGGGAGAACGCAAAATGCCAAAGCTTCGCCGCCAGGTTCCCACACCCACAATCGCAGGGCAATGCGATATGGATGAACTGGTCAGGCAAATTTGCGTACGCTTTTCCCCCAGCACCCCTGATACCGCTGGTGGCACGCAAGCTCAGGCAACACTCGATGACTCTCATCCTAGTTGCTCCAACGTGGGCTCGCCAACCATGGTACACCACGTTTCTGGAACTGTCCGTGGTACCGCATCAAAGGCTTCATCTCACACCCAGCCTTCTGACGCAGAGCCATGGCGACATTCAGCACCCAGATCCGCAACAGCTCAACCTGGCGATCTGGCTCCTGAAGTCCTAGAGTTTGGCTACCTCAACCTTCCTCCCAATTGTATGGACATCATTCGGGAGGCAAGGAAGCCCACTACTAGAGCCTGTTATGCGGCCAAATGGAAGCGGGTTGTCGTTTATTGCGCAAACCACAACATTAATCCACTAGATGCTTCCATTCAGAACATCATCTGTTACCTGTTCCATCTGTACCAGTGTAATTTGGCATATACTTCCATCCGCATTCACCTATCTGCGATGGCCGCATACCTCCAAAATAGACAGCACCTTTCACTTTTCAAAGTGCCTGCTATCAAAGCTTTTCTGGAAGGACTCAAACGGGTCATTCCACCACGGACCCTACCAGCTCCAGAATGGAACCTCAATGTGGTTCTTACAAGACTGATGGGTCCTCCCTTTGAGCCACTACACTCCTGCGAACTTCAGTTCTTGACTTGGAAAGTGGCCTTCTTAGTAGCAATTACATCGCTACGTAGGGTTAGTGAGCTGCAAGCCCTCACAATCCAGGAGCCGTTCTTCCAGGTTCATGCTAACAGGGTAGTACTCCGCACTAACCCTAAATTTCTACCCAAGGTTGTGTCTCAGTTCCACATAAACCAAACAATTGAGTTGCCGGTGTTTTTTCAAAATCCTGAGTCACTGGCGGAGCGGATGCTCCACACCCTTGACGTCAAAAGGGCCCTGATGTATTACGTGGACAGGACCAAGGATTTTAGAAAAACGAAGCAGCTATTCGTTGCCTTTGCGTCACACCACAAAGGTAACGCTATTTCCAAGGCTGGTATTGCTAGGTGGATCGTGAAATGTATTCAGATCTGTTATGCAAAAGCTAAACGCACTCTTACTATTCCACCAAGAGCCCACTCCACCAGAAAGTTGGGGGCCTCTATGGCCTTCCTTGGAAACATTCCCTTAGAGGACATATGTAGAGCAGCCACATGGTCTACCACTCATACCTTTACTAAACATTACTGTGTAGACGTGCACTCCAAGCAGCAGGCAGCTGTAGGGCAGGCTGTTCTCAAGACACTTTTCCAAACTGCTGCAGCTGGCACGGGCGGCCGCCGCTAATGGAGGGACTGCTATGTATTCTATGCACAGATATGAATTCAGCAGCCCACATGCCTCGAACTGCAAATGCTACTTACCAGTATGCATCTGTTCTTGGCATGTAGGGCTGCTGACATTCATATCGCCCGCCCTCCTCCCCGGCGCCTGTAGCAGCTGCAGTATTTACATACATTTCATAGCATGGTCATCACTCACAAGGTTCACTACATCTTGGCCACAATGGCTAAAAACAATCTGGGGATGGAGTCGATGCCCATGCGTACTGTAGTCCAGGGGAGGAGCCACCTATCTCGTGATACTTCGAAGACTCTTCCAGGACAACAATGTGCAATCATCTGGACCCAACACTAGGCGGCGATCTATGCACAGATATGAATGTCAGCAGCCCTACATGCCAAGAACAGATGCATACTGGTAAGTAGCATTTGCATTCTTCTTTTGCGTTGTTTAGGTGTTTCCATGCTTGCAGTTTCTGGTTATCTTTCACCTCTCTCCACAAAGCTATAGACAATTGATTGTCCTGATCATTTTTTACTCTATTCCAAACTTTTAATATTTGGCCTTGCCGGGCATACAACTGATTGTTCATACCAAATTCCATCCTTATTTGCGCTTGTGAGGCGTTACGTGGTAAGGTGAATAATATTTTATAGGTTTTTGCCACAGCATTGTTGATAAGAAGAGCATCCTTCCCATTTAGCACTTCAGCACCGTATGTTAAAGATGGTAATAGTTTGGCAGCTATGATTTTTAACAGTGGCCCATATGACAGTGCAGATAGATTCTTTTGTAGGGTTCTAACTGCTGCGATCAAACTGTTTGCCTTCCTTACAATATCTTCCCTTTGTGGTACAAAACTTCCGGCCTCATTGAAAAGGACTCCGAGATATCGATAACTCTCCACTTGCTCTAGTGGTGTTTGTCCCAACAACCATTTCATCTTTTGTCTTTTTCTTCCTGTCACAACCATTATTTTTGTTTTAGTCTCATTTATTATCATTTGGTTATCCTTTGCATATTTAAGTGTACGGTCAATCAGTCTTTGCAGACCCACTTTTGTGTGGCTAAGCAGCACCACATCATCAGCGTATAGCAAATTAGACATTTGTTTTCCGGCTAACCTAGGTGGGTGTGAGTTTACCTCGTTTAATGAGTTAGTCAGATCGGCCACAAATAAATTAAAAAGTAAAGGTGCAAGCACGCATCCCTGCTTGAGGCCGCGAGTCACCAGTATTTTCTTGGTAAAAGCTCGACCATCCCCTATCCTCACCTTGACCCAATTATTAGAGTATAGTAGCTTAATAAGAGTCAGTAGTGAGTCTGGTATTCCATAGCCCTCGAGTTTTTTCCATAGGAGGGACCTATTTACTAAATCAAAGGCCGATCTAAAATCGACAAAATAAAGATAAAGTGACTGTTTAGAAAAAAGTGTCTTATCCATTAAGACAGATAAAATTAACAAATTGGTTGTGGTGCCTAAGCCCTTAATGAAGCCAGTTTGGTTTGGGGGAAGTATTGACTTTTCCTTGACCCAATCTGTCAGAATTGATAATAAGAGACCTGCGAATAGCTTGGCGTCAGTATCTTGCAGAGTGATTAGGCGGTAATTCTCCGGTAGTTGCCAATTACCCTTTTTAAACACGGGCGATATAATTGATCCTCTCCAGGATTGTGATATTTGCCCTGTATGGATGATTTCGTTAAAAACTTTTGTCAGATGGGTGGCCCATAATATGGGGTCTTCTTTGTAGAGGGCAAAAGGTATACCATTGGGGCCCGGAGCTCCGTCCTTTTGTTTCTTTATTAAGGTTGCTACCTCAGTAATTGTAAAATTTACCACCTGTTCCGTTAAAGAAGCGGAAAGACGCATCTCTGATACTGAGGACGTATCTGCCACTCACACGTCCCAGCTGTCTCGCATAGACAATCTATTACGCTCCATAGGGGCGAAGAACGAGGACTTGGAAGCGCGCAGTCGGCACAATAACATTTGCCTTATTGGTATTCCGGAGTCCTCCAACACTAGACGTATGGAGGACTATGTAGAGAAGTTGCTCCTGGAGGCTGTGGGTACTGACGCTTTCTCTGCCCAATTTATTGTTGAACGGGCACACCGCTCGCTGGCGCCCCGGCCCAAGCCCGGAGACACTCCTCGTCCAATAATAGCACGTCTCCTAAATTACAGAGACAGAGATGTGGCATTACGGCGGCACACAGCGGGCGGGAGCTGGCCTATAAGGGAGTTACTTTTTCCATATACCCCGACTTCACTCCTATGGTGCAGGAGGAACGCCGTAAGTTTTTGGACGTCAAGGCTAAACTGCGCGAAGCACAGATTGACTATGCGCTTCTGTATCCGGCGAGACTGTGGATTACTCATCAGGGGAAGCAGCGATTCTTTACGAAGCCGCAACAAGTGGAGGATTTTTTGAAACACCTGAAAAGATCGGCTAGACTGGAGGCGGACGCAGACGATCCTCGAGACCCCCGTTGGCTGACGCAAATATGGAACACTAGTAAGACCCATGCACTCTGTAACTTTGGGCTGGGAGTGCTTTTTGGACTTGCTTTGCAATGTGGGATGATGTGCGCTTTCTCTGCCCAATTTATTGTTGAACGGGTACACCGCTCGCTGGCGCCCCGGCCCAAGCCCGGAGACACTCCTCGTCCAATAATAGCACGTCTCCTAAATTACAGAGACAGAGATGTGGCATTACGGCGGCACACAGCGGGCGGGAGATGGCCTATAAGGGAGTTACTTTTTCCATATACCCCGACTTCACTCCTATGGTGCAGGAAGAACGCCGTAAGTTTTTGGACGTCAAGGCTAAACTGCGCGAAGCACAGATTGACTATGCGCTTCTGTATCCGGCGAGACTGTGGATTACTCATCAGGGGAAGCAGCGATTCTTTACGAAGCCGCAACAAGTGGAGGATTTTTTGAAACACCTGAAAAGATCGGCTAGACTGGAGGCGGACGCAGACGATCCTCGAGACCCCCTGTTGGCTGACGCAAATATGGAACACTAGTAAGACCCATGCACTCTGTAACTTTGGGCTGGGAGTGCTTTTTGGACTTGCTTTGCAATGTGGGATGATGTGCGCATTGTGGCCCTATTGGGAGCGGACTCTCTATATTCCCCGCTTTTAGAACTGGCCTATCATCCTGCTATGCCACTGCTGCAGGAGACGATCTTTCATAACCTTAAAGAGAGAGCTGCCCTTGTAACTTGGGGAGCCTTATACGAAAATGGACAATTCTGAACATTGGACGACGTCTTTCGAAACCTGACCCACACGCCGCTAGATAGCTTCCTATATTTGCGACTTCGACATGGAATCCAAGCCTTGCATGGGGATTTCCCAGCAGAACCTCCCACACTTGCACCTCTCCACTTACTCCTACGTGAAACGCCTACAAAACTAGTCTCTTTATTGTACCGCACCATCCAGGAGCAACAGGTGAAACCTCCTCCGCAGGCCCGAACGAGATGGAGTGAGGAAATAGGGGTTGAAATCACAGATGACCAATGGGAGTTTTGTTGTCTCCAGACTGAGCGTGTCTCGGCTAGTAGCAGATTACGCATTATACACTACAAATACCTTCACAGGTTATATTGCACACCGGCCAAAATGCATCGATTTTGACTGCGGGACACAGACAACTGTGATAGGTGCCATGCGTCCAACACAGACATGTTGCACTTAGCCTGGAGTTGTCCAGTGGTCTGTACCTTCTGGGAAGAAGTCTTTGAGGCTCTGCATCAGATGACTGAGATACAACTAGACGCTACCCCACTACTGACACTACTTGGCTATGTCCTAACTGTCCCTCCATCGTCTCCTAAATATTTAGCGTTGGCGTTATTAATGGCTAAGAGACGGGTGGCATGCCGTTGGGGCAGAGGAAGAGCGTCCAAATTTAAGGAATGGATAGACAACATGACCTATTGCCAGGAACAGTTGTCCAATTATGCTGACTTACTGCGGACTTCCTCTCGACCTCGCGAATTTGGTCACCTTTGACAGCTTATCTTTCAGCCAGGGCAGCGGACACTGATACGGTGGGCATGGCCGATCGCCCCTTGTAATGGCTTCACCCTTTACACATGAATCAACCGTACTATGAATACTGCTCCACATTCAAAGATGCGGCTCAGCACCAGTAACCGCATGTGCTGCCCTTGTTGATGTTGGTTATTGCACTCCTGAGACGAGTGAGTGCTCTCCTGTCCTAATGACTGGCGAATGTCCCCCCCCTCCCATCCCCCCACTTCCTGTGTGTTCCTCCTTGGGCGACCCCATTTATATACTTGATTGCATGTTTTGTCTGGGAGAGTGCAGTGCATGTTGACCAACTGTGTTCCCATTTCTTTCTTCTTTTTCCTTGAACTTTACCCACAAAATGTAAATGTAGGATTACTATCAGCTCATGTTTCAATATTACATGTTACATTGCAGTGACTCTTCACGGACTACTTGACGCAGCCGGCCCGTAGTGGTTGTAGGCGGCTTGCTGTGTACCACAATGCTTAATATTCTTGTTTAATATGATTTATTCTATTCAACGGTAGCCGGCCACCCTGTGGTTGTAGGCTAAAATTCCTGTGTTTGTTGTGTTGACAATAAAAAAAATTAAAAATGTTTTTTAAAAAATTCTCCTAGACCGGATGGACAATATGACAACAATGTACTATGTACAAAAACAGAGGGGGCGACACACTGTACAACTGTCATGTCTCGCTCAGACTATTTGGCGTTGGGCCATTCATCACAAGATAAAACTCATAGCAGAAAATCAACGACAACTTCTTTGCTGAACTCCACCCCCAAGTTCTCCTGCCGTACTTCCAAAAATGGGGGTTTTCACAAAAAGCCCTTTAGATGAACTGGTCAGGAAATTTTGCTCATGCTTTTCCACCTCTCCCTCTCTCCTTCCATTTCCTGTTTGAAGCTCAGGCAGACATCTCTCACACTCATTCGAGTGGCTCCCACATGGGCTCCTCAAGCATGGTTCACCACACTACTGGAACTATCGGTAGCTCCTCACCAGAAGCTTCACCGCACTTCAAATCTTCTCACACTGACTAGAAAACTGTCAAACAGGCAAAACAAAAAGACTTGGTAAAGGCAACCCTTCCTTGTCACTGTGCCTTCCCCCGTAGAAGAAGATAAATGTAGGAAAGTGGAGTATTATGCATTGAGGCTGGGTAGGCGTCACTGTAATACTCGACCAACACCCCAAAGATGGTTCATGGATTCACAATAATATATCCCTAACTCCGTCCTAGTAAAGTGACAAAGAGGAGTCAAGCTTTATCAGAGGAACATATGTTAAGCATTTCAGAGTACCAACATGGATGATAAGTAATCAACACAACTCGAAAGAAATCCGACACTCATTTATAAAAATAAAGTCGATTTTTATATTAATTACACACCAAAAGAAAGTTAGACAGATACGTATAACCAGAGTTATGGATTGTCAAGTGAAAAATAAAATCAACACTGTCATACTTTTACCATTGCGTTCAAGGGGGAAATCACTAGTGACACTCCGGCACTTATGGGGTGAGTTCAGAGGAACCCACTGGTAGTTATGGTGTGCGGGTCCCAGGCCCAATCTACACCTGTCAGACTATTTTACCTGGCTCGTGAGGTTCAGGTGCAGAGGTGTCCTGGCTGTCTTGGGTACTGAAAAACGGGAGCCGCGTGTGCTGAAAAAAAGGAATTTGTGATACTTGGTCACTTACAGGTCAAGTTCGGGGGAGACTATTGGAGGTTAAGCTTCTGTGGGACCCTGGACCAAAATTCACAAGGCAGAACAACTCCACATAGCTCAGGAGTTCTGGGTGCAGAGGTGTGCATGGCTATCCTTGGTGCTGATCAAACACGGAAAGGGGACCTGCCCGCAATAATTTTAGTTAATGGCCTAGGAGAGGTCCTTTGTATTATAAAAATTGTCCTGAACCCAAGCAATTCATATAACGAGTTAGTTTTTATCAAAATATATTTTTTTTATTTTCATGAATTCATTATCATTGTATATAGATATAAAAAGTTATACATTCAAATAAATAAACATCTTGGCAACAATTAAATGGTGGTTCTGACTTCATACTAACATACCCTTCACATTCTTACAAAAAACATTCACACATCATGCATCCTACAACACTAAGCAGAGATGATTTTCAGATGACAGGGGGACCGATGATCAAATGTCCGGGTTGGTTCAGAAGGTTCCTCAGTGGGAACAAACGCCAACGCGCGTTTCGGTGTATGGCCCCGTCCGGGGCAACACCTTCATCAGGGCAAAGTGGGGTAGAGAAGAAGGAACCACACAAGTATAGAAAATCTACTGGTAACGGAAGGTGCTGGCGTATGGTTAACCACAGTAGGAGGCAATTTGCTTATGCCTAGGGGAGATCGGGTTGCTGTAGATAAATGGCTGGGATGGAGGGAATCCCGTTCCCACTTGTATGTGGCGGAGTCAATCCCACGGGGGAAAAAAATGCAAGGATAAGTAAAATTGAGAGTCCCTTCACATCAAGAGGGAGATATCGTGGAGGACAGTAGGGGGATGCTGACCTTGTCTGCTGCCCGTATGGGATAAATATACCTTTTCTAGGTTAGGGCGAAAACCACAGATGGATTCTGTTCAAAGCGGGGGCCGCCGGTTGAAATAGTAAATAGGACTTATCACAGATGATGTCTAGGGCGAATTCGGCAGTACTACCGTCAGGTTAGTTTCGAATTTGGTCAGGTCCCTTCTGGGCGGAGCCTGGCGCGTAGGCAAGGGGCAGTCTCCAGTCGGCGGTCCCGGTCGCTCGCACGAGGATAGGCGAAAAACTTCGCCTATCCTCGTGCGAGCGACCGGGACCGCCGACTGGAGACTGCCCCTTGCCTACGCGCCAGGCTCCGCCCAGAAGGGACCTGACCAAATTCGAAACTAACCTGACGGTAGTACTGCCGAATTCGCCCTAGACATCATCTGTGATAAGTCCTATTTACTATTTCAACCGGCGGCCCCCGCTTTGAACAGAATCCATCTGTGGTTTTCGCCCTAACCTAGAAAAGGTATATTTATCCCATACGGGCAGCAGACAAGGTCAGCATCCCCCTACTGTCCTCCACGATATCTCCCTCTTGATGTGAAGGGACTCTCAATTTTACTTATCCTTGCATTTTTTTCCCCCGTGGGATTGACTCCGCCACATACAAGTGGGAACGGGATTCCCTCCATCCCAGCCATTTATCTACAGCAACCCGATCTCCCCTAGGCATAAGCAAATTGCCTCCTACTGTGGTTAACCATACGCCAGCACCTTCCGTTACCAGTAGATTTTCTATACTTGTGTGGTTCCTTCTTCTCTACCCCACTTTGCCCTGATGAAGGTGTTGCCCCGGACGGGGCCATACACCGAAACGCGCGTTGGCGTTTGTTCCCTCTGAGGAACCTTCTGAACCAACCCGGACATTTGATCATCGGTCCCCCTGTCATCTGAAAATCATCTCTGCTTAGTGTTGTAGGATGCATGATGTGTGAATGTTTTTTGTAAGAATGTGAAGGGTATGTTAGTATGAAGTCAGAACCACCATTTAATTGTTG
Organism: Lissotriton vulgaris; assembly: GCF_964263255.1. NCBI lineage: Eukaryota > Metazoa > Chordata > Amphibia > Caudata > Salamandridae > Lissotriton > Lissotriton vulgaris. The sequence continues at coordinate 18,726,365 of NC_141693.1, read as the reverse complement.
CCAAGATGTTTATTTATTTGAATGTATAACTTTTTATATCTATATACAATGATAATGAATTCATGAAAATAAAAAAAATATATTTTGATAAAAACTAACTCGTTATATGAATTGCTTGGGTTCAGGACAATTTTTATAATACAAAGGACCTCTCCTAGGCCATTAACTAAAATTATTGCGGGCAGGTCCCCTTTCCGTGTTTGATTGTTACTTTCCCCATCGACCTGCCCAAATTGATGTGGGGTCCCCCTCCGATTTGAAATATCCTTGGTGCTGAACCGGCACTGCGGTTGCTGGTTTTACCACAGCAACAGTGCAGGGAAGGAAATGGATGCAAATACTTGACAATGGGTTCACTGGTGACATCGGGTGCAAATGATGCAGAGTGCCCTTTGTAGGAAGGTAGTATCTGACTGCATGGTTACCCCCACTTTTTTCCTGGTGTTCTGCTGGTTTTTGACTAGTCTGACTGGGGTCCTGCTATTCAGGATTTAATCCGGAGCTCTCATGCCTGAGTACTGTGCTGACGTGCCCCCTGCGACAAAAAGAAAGTTTAAAAAATATAAATATATTGATTTAAAAATGTATATACAATTAAATAAAATATATTAAATATTAAAAAATGTAACAAAAGAAATGTAATATACATTTTACCTAAATATGATAAATAAACTTTATTTAAAAAAATATAAACACACAAACATAATAATGTATACATATATTTACTTTAAAATAATGTATTAACCATTATCTGTATTTAATTTTTAAACTTTAAAATTATTTAAAAAATAATATATATCAATTTAAAATAAAAACAAACATTATATAATAAATTAAAACATTAAAGTATTATTAAAAATGTTAACTTACATTTCCCCCAAAAATAAGTAGCGAAAGTGTTGGATAGCGGAGGGGTAAAAACTACTATTCCCACTTCCGTGATAGCAACAGTAGGGAAAGTGTTGGATAGCGGAGGAGAAGAAAAATAGCGGAGGAGAAAAAATGACTATTCCCACTCCAAAGAGTGCAACAGTAGGGAAAGTGTTGGATAGTGTAGTGGTAACAATTAATATTCCCAATCCAAAGAGTGCAACAGTAGGGAACATGTTGGGTAATGGAGGGGTAAAAATTACTATTCCCAGTCCAGTAAGTGCAAAAGTAGGGTAAGTGTTGGATAGCGGAGAAATTAAATTTACTATTCTAACTCCAGTGAGTGCAACAGTAGGGAAAATGTTGGATAGCGGAGTGGTAAAAATTACTATTCCCACTCCAGTGAGTGCAACAGTAGGGTATGTGTTGGATAGTAAAGTGGCAAAAATTGCTATTACCACTCCAGTGAGTGCAACAGTAGGCAAAGTATTGGATAGCGGAGGGGTAACATTTACTATTCCCACTCCAAAGAATCCAACAGTGGAGAAAGTGTTGGATAGCGGAGGGGTAAAAATTACTATTCCCACTCAAAAGAATCCAACAGTACGGAAAGTATTGCATAGCGGAGGGGTAAAAATTACTATTCCCACTGCACTGAATGCAACAGTAGGATAAGTGTTGGATAGTGGAGGGGTAAAATGTATTATCCCCTCTCCATCCGGTGAGTGCAACAGTAGGGAAAGTGCTGGATACGGAACATACTAATAACACTTAAAAACAATTGGAAAAAAAACAAAAAAAAATTAAATCATAAAAATGAATAAACAATATTTTAGAAATATAAAATGAAATATATTAATCATATAAAAGATCACATATAATATTAATTACATATAACAAAAACCAACAAATAATATATAAAATAAATACATTTATAAATAATAATTTTATTTCCTACCCTATAACACCACACCAATAACAAAGCACTTCAACATTTTGTATTACATTTATTTCCATAATTAACATAATCAATTTAAAAAATCTTATTTATAAAAAAAATTCATTTAGTACACATGCTTTATCACTAAATTATCCACAACTCACACCTAAATTAAACTATAAAATAATAAAACACAATTAAATATTATTTTTAAAAGTAAAACTATTACTATTAACAACTAATAATTGAATAATTAACATTTAATACTCACCTTTTACCGCTTTAAAAGTAAAAAAAAACACATAATAAACAATTACACAAAATAAATATCAAATAATTAACATTAACAACTATCTATCTATATAAATAAAAATGTAAATGTTCGTTTGTTCAAAATCGTAAATATCCGAAAGTTTTTCAATGATAGCTTTGAAATTTTGACACAACGTTGGATTCAAATACGTGCGTTTTTACATACACGTTGGATTCGAATACGCGTGTGTCGAATACGCGCATGTTTTTAATCGAAAGCCCACACAGACACATAAAAATGTCAGTTTCAGTTTCAAAATGCTTTATTCGGTATATATACATAACCATATAGCAGACATAAAAAAGCATACTGTAAATACAATTTTTGTACTTAAGACCTTGCAATATCCATACAATAAGCGTGGACCACAGTCTAAGGGCAATTTTCAATAAAAGTCTGATATATGGGCATTTGGAAAACAATACAGTAAATATGTCAATATGCTTCAGTACTTTTTAAGTGCAAAACACGCCTAATAAAGTGCAATTTTCTTTACAACGCATGTGCAAAACTCGCAGGGGTAAAGTGACGCATGCTAATAACCACAGTCAGGCAATACAGTAAATATGACCATATGCTTCAGTACTTTTTAAGTGCAAAACACGCCTAATAAAATGCAATTTTCTTTACATAAAAATGTCAATGTTTGTTTGTTCAAAATCTTAAATCTCCGAAAGTTCTTCACCGATTGCTTTGAAATTTTGACCAAAGTTGGATTTGATTAAGAGCTTGTTTATATATACAGAACGTTGGATTCGAATACGCGTGTTTCCAATACGCGCATGTTTTTAAAAGAAAGGCCAAACAGACCCTATTGATTTGGTTGCTGGGCAACAACCACAAGGGACGCATAGAGACAATAGTCTACAAATATGACTTGACTCTTACCCACTGACCTTCCTTCAATCTCACTTCTTTCACTCTGTTTCTAGACTCAAAATAAACTTTGTTCTTAGCTTGTGAAGACTTGATACAATCTTTGACCATCTCCACATCCCAACCCACCCTCCTACTTCTTCTCGCCCAACTAGGATTCAAGTTGTAGTGAGGTAATCTTCCTCCCATGAGACAAAATGGACTTTGACCAACCGTTGCATGTGGTTTAATTCTCTAAGTCCACACCATTCTTTTAAATTCATCTTTCCAATCAGCTTTCCCTTTGACGGTCAGTTAGATAACTCCTTTAACCATTCTATTCACTCTCTCAACAACAGCATTCCCTCTGGGATGATATAGGGCTGTAAACTTCTGTTCAATCCCTACTTGTCTCATGAAAGTTTTCATCTCTTCTGATTTGAATTGTACACCATTATCAGTTAACATAAAGGCTGGAAACCCTTCTCTAAGAAAAATTCTTTCTAGAAAACCAATAACATTTTCTGTGTTTACCTCAACTACTTCTAACTCGATCCACCTAGTCAACAGATCCATCAACACTAAGACATACCAGCTCTTCCCATCTTTCCCTGTAATAGATTCCATGATATCCATTGCAACTTCTTCCCAGGGTACGTCTGGGCAACTCAAAGACGACAACGGAAGGTTGAAGGTTTTTAGAGTCTTATCAGCACACGCTACACAATTTCTAACAAAACCTCTCAACCTCTATGTCCATCCTTGGCCACCAATACAGTATTTTCAAGTTTTGCTTGGTCCTTGATATTCCTGCATGTCTGCTTCTAACATCAATAGGAGACATAATTCTTCTCTGCAAATAAAGTCATGACACAAACTCAACTCATTTCTTACCTCCCAAGTGGCTTTGTAGTCATCCTCACAATCCTTCCTTTGTATTCTTCCCCAACCATTAATGATTCTATTTTTTACTTCCAGCAGCGTTTCTTCTTTGAGAAACGCTTCCATCCATTCTTCCTTCCTTATGCACGATGAGTTACTCTCATCCAAAATGCTAGCTACAGAAACATTCCTTCAAAGAGTCTTTTCCAACCTCCTTAAGCGAGAGAGAGACATTGTATTGAGAAATTCTGCTGTAACATTTTTGACACCAGGCAAATACTGTACATAGTACACAAAATTAGTAATCTCATTAAAAAAACGAGCAATTCTGCCTGATGCTTTCGATAAACTTTCTGTTGTCAATAACTTTACCAAAGGTTTATGATCTGATCTCGATGTGAATTTCCTGCCCAAATAAATGTTCAGAAGTGTTCCATTGCCCATACTCAAGCTAATGTCTCCCTCTCTATTACCGAGTATTTTTCTTCTATCGAAGATAGAGAATGAGACACAAATGCAATGGTCACCTCCTTGCATTGTCGTTGATTCTGACACAAAATACTACCTAACCCCTTCCTACTGGCATCTGTGTATCAGCAGGTTAAAACCTTGTAGAATGGGGGCATTTACAGTAGCTTTTTATATTCCAACAAAGCATGACTGGAAATCCTCATTCCACTGAACATGGACATTTTGCTTTAGTAATGTTCTCATCTTGTGCGTTTTCTGAGAGAAATTTTCCACAAATTTTGCATAAAATTCGTCTAGACCCAGGAAGTAACGTAATTCCTCCTTGTTCTTTGGGGCAGAGGCCTTCACAATAGCTTCCACTAACTTTTCTTTGGGACTAATAAAAACTTCCAAAATTTCGTGACCAAGATAACTCACTTTTTCCCCCAAATGTACATTTTGAAATCTCCACAGCCAACCCTTTATCTCTTAAAATGCCTAGAACCTTCCTTAGCACATCATCATGATTTACTCTATTTCTTCCCATCACAAGTATGTCATCCTGTAAGGAAACAACTTCAGGAATGTGACTAAACAATTGGGACATCAATCTTTGGAAAACCGCTGCTGTGGATGCTAAACCGGATGGCATGCGTTTGAACTGAAAGCAGGCAAAGGGTGCACACAAAGTGGTAAGGTGTCTGCTCTCCGCTTCCAAGATTACTTGATGGTACGCCGCCGCTGATAAATCTCGTGCAGAAACCTTCGTGGTGCTTTGTAGTTAGAACGGGCAGCGTCATAACTGACTTGACCCCAGCCCAACCGGAAGCAAACAGTCACCATCCAGGATATATTACCTGTCCGGAGGCGGGGCTGGAGGTGAGCCCCGCCCACTCCAAGCTAACTACGACTGTAAGAGGACGAGAGGGACAAACCCACAACCTAAAACCAATTAGCTTGTCAGAGGTCTGTATGCGCAATAGGATTGGCTGGAGTGGTGCCTCAATGTTCCAATCCGAAGGCAGCCCATCCAGGATTATGTTCAGCCGTCGGATTGGTTGTTAGTCCACCCGGAAGCGCTAATGTTTCACATATGACATCCGTTGACAGAGTAGCGGCGGAGCGTTGAAGGGAGGCTCGCGGTGAGCGCTGTCTGGTGGGTGCACGGGGGCGGTGGCGGGTACACGGGGGCCCCGAGGGGAGCCGTTTGTTACTGACGATGCCTTGTGGCCTTCATTATTGCGGCGTGCAGCTCCTGGCCTTCGAGGGGGCGGCTACGGTTCCAGTTTCCGACATTGTCCCCCTCTTCCACAGGCGCCCCCTAGTTCCTTGTGCCGGCGTTAAGCAGGGCCGTTATTACTCCTTGGGGTGCGGGAGGCAGGGCCATTATTGGGTGCGAACGAGGGGGCTGCTCATCCTTCCAGTGCCGGTCAATGCTCCATAGATCGCCCCGCTTTACTGCATGTTAGCAGAGTTTCACCATTGTAGTATGTACATGTATTAATATGTGTAAGGTAATGTATCTTTAAAGAGTGTTTAATGGATAATGTTCCATATGACACATGTATTTCTTACTACAACCCCTGGCAGGGTGAGGTGCACAGTCCCACCCCGTTGACTCACATCTGTGAACTTCTTGAGCCCTCCATGCTTTCCACGGTTTTACATTGCTCACTCACATAACCTCACTTAGGTACACATTTTCATAAGACACTTGACATTCCTAGTAGTACAGTTGGAAACCTGACATTAGCACAGCTTTCCAGATGAAATGACTTCCCAAAAGTAAGTTACAACGGTTTTTGGGGATCAAAGCATAGATACCCGCACAAGTCCTAAAAATCCCTGATTGTTGGATACAAAAAGGCTTTAGGCACAATCCCCTATACCTCCAATAATTGGGGAGCCAGTCGTCACCCAAACGGCTTTCCCAAAACAACAGCAAAGTTAGCCCAGCACACTTTAAAGGTCAAGTAATGAACAGTTTTCAAGATGCACATGTTTTCCAATGAAGAGTCGATGTTATGTGGTCGTATTAAATTTCATCCTTTATTTTTCTTTTTTCTAAAACGTTTTGCAACTAACTCGTTTCGACCATACACGGACTTCTTCAGGGCTTGCAGTATGTATTTGTACCGCTGTCAGTTAATTATTACCAACGTATTTTGACCAATTAGTTTTGAAAACCGTTAACACCACAACAATAAGATATATTTCACTCCAAGTAATATTCCATGTTGAATTTGTATCAAGGTAAAGCGTAGTTCGGGCAGCACGATCGTCCACGGGAAAAGGCAGCGCACCAGTCTATAGAATTTTAGTGGTGTTAGCTTTCTTTCTTTCTTGATTGCCCCACATTGCTCTTTGTATAAGATTGTTGTGGGTGAATAGCTAATTACTTCTGTCTTACTTTAAGCCCACTTCACTGTTCTAAGAAGTGGTAGAAGGAGACTTTGTGGCATTGGCTACAAATGGCTCGACTGCTCTGAATCTGACCTTTCATCTGAACTGATAACTTACTCTACCTGGCTGCCCCTCTGACCATTCACTAGAGGATGTAAGGCCAGGGGCTCTCTGCTTCTTACTGTACTTGCAGTGTTTTTACTGGTTCTCTTCTTTCCCTCTCCAGTCACTACAGCTAGAGTATGCCTGTCAGTTTTTCAATAATATTCACCCCCCCCCCAAAAAAAACACCTTGTCTTAATGTCCCCCTCTTTTTATAACCCTGCAACACCAACTGAAAGGTCTTTTCCATTTGCTTTATTAGGATTGCACTCTTTAAAGAAAAAAAATTGGCCAGCAGGTTAACAGGTGTGTAGAGCGAGGTTCCAATAAAAACACCATAAACCCTTGAGCACTGAAACAAATATTCTGAGTTTTTTTGCAGTTGTCACTTGCTTATTTCTTATTCCAACTCTAGCCAACAAATGTTTCGTCTTGTTCACAGACTTCCTCAGGACTCACCCAATATATAAAAAAAAAGTTATACCTTTCATATCAAGCCCACTTATTTATACATGATTACATACAGAAACAGGGATTCCCCCTAAGCCAGGTCACCAATACTCAAAGTGCTTAAAAGCACACCTTGTATCAAAACTAACTGCTAAACTTGGTAGATAATTCTGTAAGCAGTCTTGTCTACATTATCTCTCCATACAGTGCTAAACACCCAAAGGAGATAGACAGAAATTAATATCCCACAAAGTAGCAACATATTAGTTTAATTTCTGAAGTTACAATCAGCCACCCATGCCCAAGAAAATATAGAATAAGTCACCAGTGCCCATAAATGTATCCAGTGAACGTGGAGTTCAAACTGAGGTTAAATGTGTGCATGAAATAAATTTACAAATAACAAGCGCTTTACCTCTGTCGAAAAAAGTAAGCCACTAGAATTATTTATCCACTATTTTTAATCTTTATTAAAACATCCAGTCCACCAAAGTTACATTTTTGGTAAATATTTAGGAAAAGTTTTTTTTTTGTTACTTTGTCTGAGCCTCCAGTGGCTAATTAGCATTAAGCTGCCAGCAGCTTGTCCCTGACAGTCGTTCCCTTTAAAGAGGTATACAAACTGCTCCCAGAGCTGGTGCAAAGGGTTAGGCCTTTTAGAGAGGAGATCTGGGTGAGAAGTATGTTACACTGCTCAGGAAGAGCGCTTGAGAAGGGTCTAGGAAATTCATTGACTTGAACAGAGCCAGGATGAGGGCTTCCCAGTCATAGTTAAGTGTACAGGAAGACTTGATGAAGAGAAGCTTTTTTTCTCTGGGCCAGCTGTAGCCACTTTGGCACCAGCTTAGTGGGATGGTGAGCTGGCCCTATAACCAGTGAGATGTACCTCAGGAGGAGGGGGCTGTTCATTTCCCTGAACACCTCCGAGACTGGGACACCAGAAACCTGCAAGGGCAGAAGGGTGCTGAAATTATGGATTTTACTCCGAATAGGTCACTGTGGGATAGCTTGCAGTAAGGCACACAGAATTTACTGCAAAAATGGAAAAGGCTTTCCCTGGGAACTTTTTTCTCATTGGTTAGGGAATGTCCTGAAGTCGCCCCCACTCACTGGCTAGTGAAACCTACAAAGTAGCCCCTCACCTTAGCTCTTCAGAACACATCTGAACTGGAGTAAGAACATAAGACAGGCACACTGCGAGTTGGGGTGGCTCCATAGTCTAAAGCAGGGGTGCAGGGTGGGGGGTATTGTATCAAATTGTTTGGGTAGGGGTGGTGAGGGGGTGTGTGTTTTTTGTTTCCCTTTTCAACAAGGCGATTTATTGCAAACGACTGACATTGAGGTGCTGGACTCGGAGGGGGGATGGCTCTTCTTTCTGTTTTATGATGGGGGTAGGGGGTTACGGTTGATAAGCTGGAATGTCAATGGGTTAGGGGACTGGATTAAGCGCGGGGTGGTGTTGCAGCTTCTGAAGCGACACTCCCCTGACGTGGTTTTGTTACAGGAAACGCACTTGGTTGGGAATACATGTCACGCCATGAACCGAAAGGGATATAGTTTGGTTGCTCATGCTGGGTTTACATCCGGTTCCCGCGGGGTTGGAATCCTCCTTAAGAACTCTATTCCTTTCGAAGTGGATTCGATTAATCCTTGAAGAGAGGGGACGCTATGTAGCTCTATCTGGGCGATGGGAGGGCCGCATACTTTCCTTGGTGTCTGTTTATGTCCCTCCTGGTTTACAGTCTACCACCTTTGCCGACCTGGGTCGAATTCTTCTGGATCTCCCTGGGGGGGTTTCTGATTCTAGGGGGTGATTTTAATTCAGTGGTGTCTGGTGTGTTGGATAGGTACCCACCTAGGGATCTAAGGGGAGCTCAAGGCTGGCTACTTGAATACATTGATACGATGGGCTTAGTGGACTGCTGGAGATTGCTTCACACTACTCAAAAGCAATATACCTTTCTCTCCGGCGTTCACGGTAATCTCTCCAGGATAGACTATGTACTAGTACCAGCTGCACAGGCTTCCTATGTTGCGGAGGTCGGGCATTTAGCTCGGGGTATTTCCGACCACTCCCCGCTCTGGTTCTGATTTGAATTAGCGCCTGGTTCTGGGGGAAGGGTGGCTCCTATTAACCCTTGGCATCTTCGTAATCCCAAGACTCGTTGTGCTTTGATTAAGGCATTGGACCTTTATTTCTCCGAAAATGAGGGTTCGGTTTCTTCCTCTTTATCACTATGGGAGGCTTTCAAGACTGTCATTTGAGGTCAAGCTCTCTCTTCCATTGCTGGTGTTAAAAAACAGAAGGAAGAGGATGTGGTGAGGATAGAGACGGAGATAACTGATTTGGAATCGGGATTGCAACAGGGGGTTACCCGCTCTAGGTTACATGTCCTGCGCCTGAAGCAGTTGGATTATAGAACATTGGTGACAGATGGCGCGAAGGCCCTTAGTCAAGAACAACAGGGGCGTCTCTATGATGTTGGGGACAAAGCAAGCAAATTGATTGCATGGCTAGACCGAAAAGACAGAGCCAATCGTGTAGTGCCAGAGATTGAGATAGAGGGCGGTGTTCTGATCACCGATCCAAAGGAGATAGTGACGTGCTTTGCTGACCATTTTCGATCTGTGTACTCCTCTGTGTCGGACAGGCCGGAGGAGGACTCATGCTTGTTGTTACGAGACATTGCACTCCCGTGCCTATCTGTAGAAGATGGGGACTTTATGGATAGTAAGATTACTGCAGATGAGGTGGCGTTGGCTATGCGCTCTCTGAATTCTGGTAAGGCGATGGGTCCCAACGGTCTCCCGATTGAGCTCTACCAGCTCTGCCCGGATAGGATTGCTCTGTATATCAGGGATATGTTCTTAGAGTCCTGAGAAGTCGGTCACCTTTCTGGGGAACAGAGATTAGCTTCAATAGTAGTAATTCACAAGGAGGGAAAACCTAGGAATAGATGTGCTTCGTATAGGCCGATATCATTGCTAAACGCGGAACCTAAAATTCTCGCTAAATTGTTAGCTAATAGACTGATAAAGGTTATTTGCGAGTTGGTTCACCCAGATCAATCGGGCTTTATTCCACACAGGAATACGGCGCTGAATCTTAGACGCTTGCATGGAGTGCTCGCGAGGACCTCGACATTGCGGGAGTCGGACATTTTGGCGTCATTGGACTCCACGATGGCGTTTGTTACTGTTGAGTGGCCATATTTGTAGGCGGTACTGGCTAAATTCGGTTTCGGTTCAGAATTTATTGGCTGGGTGCGTCTCCTTTACGCAGGCCCGCTTGCTCAGATTGTAGTCAATGGTCGCGTTTATGAGCCTTTTCCGCTCGTGCGGGGGACTCGCCAGGGCTGCCCGCTGTCGCCTCTTATTTGCCTTAGCACTCAAGCCTCTCGCTGCTTGGATTCGCTGGGAGCCTTCGATAAAGGGTATTAACTGGTCTCCGCAGTTTGAGGACCGTATCTCGCTCTATGCAGACGACATCTTGCTGTATTTGACCTCCCCTAGGAAATCCTTAATAGTACTTTGTGATGTTCTGGCCTCGTTCGGCAGATACTCCGGCTTGGTCATTAACTGGGCAAAATCCTATTTATACGTTCTTAGTGGTGAAACACCGACCCCACCGCACAATTGTCCTATCCAGATAGCTCGCGATGGGTCCCAATATCTCGGAATCTATATCTCAATGAATTCGGCAGTCCGATATGAGAGAAACCTTCTCCCTCCCTTGACCAGGTTGAAGCAAGATGTTGCGAATTGGCGGAAACTGCCATTATCAATGCTTGGGCTTGGGGCCCTCTTTAAAAGGATGTCGCTCCCTTGGTTTCTCTATGCTCTTCAAAATACCCTTGATATCGCCCCATCTAGCTATTTTCGTTCCGTGGAAGAGCTACAGCGTAAGCTATTGTGGGAGGGACGACCGCGTATTGCGCTGACTAAATTGACGCTACCGTGGTATGACGGAGGTATTGCCCTCCCTGATATTAAGAGATATTACTGGGCTTCACAACTAAGTGCTATCAATCACGGTATGTATGGGCCTGAGTTGAACCCTGGTTTTGCCATGGATAGGTGGTTACTTCCTGGCAGAAATTATTATAGAGCTTTGTATTCTGGATCAGTGTTGAAAACATTGTCAGGGCCCACAAAGACGGCTGTGCAGATCTGGCGTGACGCCACTAATTAGTTAGGATGGAAAAACCGTCTGACTTTGGCTACCCCACTTTTTGGTTCTGACAAGTTAGGCAAACTATGGAACACTAAAGGGTTCGACAAATGGGATCTTATTGGCATTTCCAAAGTTGAAGACCTGTGGGTGGAGGGACGGGTGAAATCGTTGGCAGATCTCCAGGCCGAATTTAAATTGGGAAACTCAGAGTATTTTCGATATGTTCAGATTAGACATGCGCTGACGTCTGTCTTCCCAGAAGGAGAGGTGATACCGGTCTCTACCCCTTTAGAGGATCGTAATTTGGATGGCCATATACCCGACCGTGCCATTTCCCTAGTGTATAAGAAACTGATTAATCAAAGGGCGGACCTTCTGCTGCATCTGCGTGACCAATGGACCAGTGACGGCCTTGAGCTTGATGATGAAGACTGGCAGTCATTGGTTTCCTCACCAAAAAAGGTGGCGATTCCTGAGCGATTGAGATTAGTCCAGCTCAAAATATTGCATCGAATATACGCCACGGGTCCCCGATTGGTCCGCATGGGCTTTTCGGAGGAGGGTCTGTGTCGTCGAGGTTGTGGTCAGCTGGGGACGTTCCTCCACATCATCTGGGAATGTCAGGAGGTATTGGATTATTGGAAAAGGGTCCATGAAACGATGCAGGAGGTCACGGGAGTGGCACTATTGCCGGAACCCAGACGTTGCCTATTAAATGTTTGGGAGCCCACTGATCATAATGTGGCACAGCCTCAATGGGTGACCCTAGGGGCCATGGTAGCTAAAAGGAACATTGCACAATTATGGGGATCCCCAAGGTGCCTCCTACACTTGATGTTTGCGTGGAAAACATGGATTGGTGCATGTTCAGAGAGAAAACAGTGTACTTAGCTCGGGGTCGTCCCTGAAAATTGCATAAGATTTGGGGCCCCTGGAACCGATATAGAGGAGATATATGTGACCCGCCTGTGCCTTTGGTACCTGATGTTTTGCTTTCCCCCAGACCCTTTACTGCTACTGTCTCTGATGCTTCCCTTTCCTCTCCCCCTTCCCCAACACTGTGATGTTTATCGTAATGATGGATGATATAACTCTGCCCTCGTAGAGTCTCCGCAACCTTGGATACTGTATATGCCTTGTTTTGTCTTTTCTTCAATAAAAAGAAATATAAAAAAAAAAACAGGAGGGAAGTTTCAAAGAGGACTGATATGAAGTCACTGGAGTCAAACTGGCTGTGTGGGGGAAGGAAGTGTACTAGAGGTGTGCATGAAAGGAATTACGTATGCGTGGCAGTGTATTATGAATTTGCTAGGGTTGGCATGAGAAAAAGGCAGCAACAGTGGCAGAGGGAAGATATTCACTTTCACCGTCAAGGAGGAGTTCTTTGAGGTGGTTCAGGGTAGAGTCGAATTGGGTTTTAATGTTGGTTGATACTTGTTCTGAGGTTTAGCGCTGCTATTGCAGTCGAAAGATGTGAATCGGAAGCTCATGCTCATATTTGGATTTGTTACAGGTGTATGTCTTGACTTGGCTCTTTGATGACGTTATTCAGAACCCTTACTTCCCTTCTCAAAAGTTTGAAATACATTTAGAAATATACTGTTGATGTAAAAATTGTATTTCTTTTACTCTGCAATGGCATCATGCCTTTAAAATAAGGCCATTATTTTGTTGGTTTGCTCGAACATTACAGAACATCCATTTACACTCTTGTTATTGAATTCATTTCTCCATTGTCTTGTGCTGTGTGGAAAGTATGTACAATATGCTACAGATAACTAAGCCATTATGTTAAAGGTAGACATTATTCACTTAATCTTTTTCATCCTTTTTAATTTAGAGAGAAATTTGGTGCTCAGTTAAATTATGGATCAAGATAAACAGTTAAAGGACGTTTTCCCCAACCTCTGTCAGGTACAAATTCTAAAAATCCATATTTACAAAGTTGAAGCTATATTGGCAGAGCCTTACAAATATTCGGATTCTTAAAAAGTACTTTTCTTCTTCATTTGATTGATACCACGCTGGGTAGTCTTAATAAGGGTGATGAGTTTGAAAGTTCAGTAAATAGTGTAATCATGCATTTTGTGATTGTAATGTTGTGTCGCTCTTTGTGTAGAGTTTGTAGTAATGGTAGAGTTATATAGCCACAGTTACACAGCAGCCACTCACTTCGAAACATGGTAAGATCACAACCACCAGACAGCTTGAGCCCTTTGCTGGCTGGCTGCACATAAGCAGATTGAGTACCTGAAAAGTGCACATTTAAATAGAATATATCTATCTCTCACCAAATGAGTGGAACATACTATTCAGACACGCGGTCACTTACATTCAGACAAGAACTAAAGTCCGATAGAAATACTTTGTCTGTTCTGCTAAGTCTGTTCAAACCCTACCACAAGGCTAAAATGGAGGTGCTGCACACTCTCAGAAACAGCCCCAACGTTAACTATTCACTGCTGTTTCACTTTTGTGAAAACCATACTGCTTCACTGTTGTGAAAGCCACAATCCGAATCCAACTTCTGGCATATTTCCCAAATGGAAAGTGCATGCCTTCTTGAATGAATCCTCTGTTCCTTCAAAGAGCCATCACATGAGCTGGTCTTGTTGAGGGTCTTCTGTATAAGCGTCTGGGCGCCTCAAGGCAGTAGTTAAATATGCAGTGTGTGAAGGCCTTGATTACATTTCTTTTTAAAGAGGGGAATTTCCCTTTAGGTTCAGCCGCCAGTGCATTTGATATCCCTGTTGCTGTCCTCTGACCAGTAACCATGTTCTAAATGAATTGCTTGCCACGCCTTTACAGATTTGACCTGTAGGTGTTTTTAAATGCTGTTAGCCACTCTATAAACAGGAGCTTCTAATAAGATTTTATAATTGTGTAAACACTGTAGGTTTTTGGGTATTACCTACACCTACTCAACTACTTCTTTGCGTGCCATATATCAGGGGGTGCAGACTAATCGCATGTGGATAGTTCACCTAGCCTCTTCACACAGGTCCTCTACCCTTGTGTCTTACCTTTCCACAAAGTGGTATGTGCTAGGCACAGCAGATTTCCTTGCTTTTCAATCCCCGGGGACACAATGGACAGTGAAATCCATCCTTACCAGAGGCATTGGGGCTTGGGTCCGATGGTTCTTGTCTGCCAACCCTGTTTGAGTGATCCCACTTCTTGAGCCCTCCAATGCTGGTGTTAAGAGGATATGTGCTTCTAGCGACTGAAAAGAAGGGTGTTACTACAAAACACAATGCTGGGAAATGGGTCGTCTCGTGGGGGGTTGCTCCATGTTACTTTTTAGTATGAGGTTTTTGTGTAAAACCCTGGCTTGGATTTCCTTCACGCTTAAGCTGGCCAAAGCTGACCCTCTAGAGGCAGATGGTTCCGAGCGTGTCAAAGGTTTTCCTATCAAACGGTGGAAGTCAGTAATCTACCTGACCACACCCTGATGAGGATATGGGGCGTGTGAAATCCTGGTGGTATGTCCACCTGGGGGGTTCTGCTATCTGGGTGTCTATGACCACCGACCCACAAGACTTCCACCGACAAAATCTAGGTAGGATGCACAAGGACTTATAGAAAGAGGTATCCCAATGCAGAAAACTGTGCATATCTCTACTAGGTCTGGTGGCTTTATACTAGATGATTACACTCCGAAATGTCTTTGTCCTCCAAAATACTCTCCATGCTGCGCCAGAGGCCGCCTTCAGGGCAGTGGAGTCCAGTATACACATGTTATTTTGGGCGGCTGGTCACCACAGATCGCTTATGGCACTATGAAAGGGTATTGAGCTCCTGAGCATAAAACATTATTACTAGGCAAACCCTTTGCTGGTGGCTAATGAATGGGCCTTCACATCACTAACTGGGTCAGCATTGATGGGCGGCAGGGAGGCAATGGGCAATGTGAGCGACCTCGATCCGCTGTACGGGAGCAACGATCTCCAAGCACTCCCGTTCCCAATAGTAAAATCCCTGGGGTATGAAGAGCAGCTACGAGAGCGATGGGATTGTAGTCAGGGCTTGCACTGGATACTCCACTTTGGGAGGCCAACTTGGGAAGATGCAGCACCTGGAGGGGCGTGGCCAGTGGGACCCGATGGGTCTGATTTAAGGTGAGAGACATATGGGAGGAGGGCACCCTTTGGGGAACCGAAGTTGAGAAGCGATTTGGCCTGCCAGTTTCTGCGATACTCACATGCCCAGCAGACAATAAAGGTTATGGAGATTTACTGGTGAATATAGTGGAAGAGACACCACTGGAATTTTGGTAAAGGGAAAATTTATGTTATCGTTTTAAAGGTGACACACTACAGTCAAAGCCTGTAAACGTTGAAGAGTACCTCACATGGGAAGCTCCTGATACGTGGGGTGGGGGAGGGGAGGCACAGCAGTGGGGAGGCTTTGAACCCAAGTGTCAGAGTTTAAAGAGAGGAGCCCAGAAATCAGTAGCTAGGATTGCAAAGGATATTTTCGTTTCTTTTCTGTGGTAGTGCGGAGCAGAGCCAGAAGGAACTTGTAAGGCAGCATATTCATACTTTTGCTGACTTATTGACTTTTGAAACTCTGATCCCCCAGGCAGAGATCTTTTTGATCGGTAGTGCTTGAGAACTTGGCACCTAGGTATTTAGATGTGTTTAGGATTGCTTTGTTAGTGAGGAAGACATATGACCAGTCTCCCCTAAGTTTGTAATTATTCCAATAAAAGGTATTCAGACCCATGTTTTTGGACTGTATTAGCTTGGCACCAAAACCCTCTTGATTGAGATTATTGTTTTTATTAACTTGGCTAAAATAGTTTTGCTCCCCTTTGCTTGGTTGGATTAAAAGATCGTGTGCTCGCAGCGCCATCAGGTTTGGGATCTGAAACTCTGGAACCCCCTCTTCCCTGAGATGTGCCAGGTTTCTGGTGATTTTCAGTTTTGAATAGGCAGATGATCCTCTCTCTTAATTTTGTTCCATCTATTTGAGGCCGCTTTTTTCCCTAGTTGTTTCATAACGCCATGACACCCCTAAAACATCAAATTTATTTACACAACTTGTAGTAACATTTGGAATGCAAATTACATTTTACAAAATATCATTATTCTCGTTAAGAAAAGTGTAGTGAGTTGAAGAAAAATATATTGGAGCATCTGTTATCTTCCAGTATGCCACTTTTGTTATCTCTAACTATTTCCACTGCTATTTTCCTCCTTTCTTAAATGCCAACTTTAATTCTACAACGGCAAAGGTTGACAGCACTTTTGGCGACAATGGAGTTGAACAAAGTAAGTTGTGTTTTTGTACAGATTTTTAAATGTTTCCTGGTTGAATTGTCAGTCTGGCTTATTCGCTTTAAAAAAATAAAATATTATTACCACTTTTCACTTCATGCTTGATAGCACTGCTTTTTGGGAACGCGAGTTTTGAAAATTAAGAAACCAAATGCCAAGAAAACATTACCTGGATGTCTTTTACTTTTGTTTGCACCACTTTTCCTTTTACATCCGAGAATAAGGAAGAGATTCAACCCCTCCCTCCGAATTCTCTTCTCACCACACCTGACTCCTCATAGATGTGTACGATGTTTCTGGACCACCCCCCTTTGTTGCAGATATAGTGGCTATGGATTAAGGAGTGAGCAATAATTTAATCCTAATGTCGTGGAATTTTAACGATCTAGGCAATAAAATGAAGAGAGGCCTGGTGACTAGAGCCTTTACCAGGTATGGGGCTGACTTGATACTCCTTCAGGAGACTCACTTGATGGATCCGCAACACAATAGCCTCGGAAGGAGTAGATCTATGGTATTGTCATATGCGCAAAAAACATCAAGCTCGAGAGGGTGGTTATTTTTTTTTATTTTTTTTATTTCAAATCTTTTTTATTGAAGATTGAAAAAATGAAAGCAAAGACAATACAATAAATCATCCAATACATAGATTAATACAGTAGTGGCCATGATGACGCTTACCAAAAGTCAAAGGAATAGAGAAAAATAGGGAAAGTAGAGAGGAAAGGAAGAATAAGAGAAAAGGACAGGTGTATCAATATATCAGTAGCAATCGGCCTACAAAAGCATGGGTCGCAGTATAGGAGACAATAAGTATACAGTAAAGTATTTAAACTTGGAATATATGGGGCCAAACAGAGACACTGATTTACATAAAGACAGTCAACCTGTTGAAATTTGTATCATGGAGGTTCAAAGTGGGAGGATGACGCATCCAAGGAGGACCACAATTTCCTGTTAGAAGGCTTCCATGTGGCTGACTGCAGTGCCGGATTGTCCGCCCCTCTCAAAAAGGAGAGCCATTCCAACCATATTTTAAAGTTGACTTCCGCAAAATTTTTCCATTTACAGAGGATGACCTTGCACGCCAATGTCAACATGATATCTAGCAGTTGTCGGTCATGTATGTCAGGCAATTGTGTTTCTAAAGGGCCCAAAATGACATATAAGAATTCCTGAACGGGTGTGATTCCAAATACTTGGTGAATATAAGCAAAGATTTTTCTCCAAAATGTTCTTAATAGGGAACAATCAAAAAGCATGTGCGCCAGGTCTCCAGGTGCTGCCTGGCAGTTCCAACAATTGGGCGCATCTTTTAGATGACATTTGAACAGCTTCTGAGGGGTCCAGAACACTCTGTTCAGCAACATGTATTTCGTTTGACAGAGAATCGGGAGACCTTGTTTGATAATGCAGTGTTGTGTATTACCCCCCAATCTATTGTTATCCCTGTCGAGTTAGGTTCCGACTCCCACTTGCTTTCCGTTAACTTATGTGGTTTCTTGGGCAGGGGGAGGAGCAATTTATATATTCTGTAGACGAAATGGTCATCATGGTACAGTAACTGGAGACGTGTCATGAGCCAGGGTAAATCCGTAGTGAGGGCACGTTTAGAGATAACGGCTTTCAATTGCAAGAATTGATAGAATTCTATGGGTGGCAGATTAAATTTCTCTTGCAGTGTCAAGAAAGGGATGGGCAAAAAAGTGCATCAAAATCCGCTCGGCAATGAACAAAGATTACAATGCAAAATTAGAAGCCCTAGAAAAAGAGATAGCCAATCTAGAAAACAGACACCTATTGACAAGGGACCGGGAGACACTTAACACCATGACTAATAGAAAATACGAATATAACAAGCTGGTGAGCGAAAGGGCGGGAGTATGGCTGGACAGAAGGGGGAAATTTAAGCTCTGCGAATCTAACAAGGCTGGTAAAAGCCTAACTGCATATCTAAAATTTAAGGTGCAGAAAAATTCTATTAATGTCATAAAGGACTTTACGGGAATAAGCCACTGTGACCCCCAAAAAATCACTGAGGTCTTTAAAGACTTTTATGAGGGCCTGTACGCTAAAAATGAATTGGTTGACGAGGGCAAAATTCAAGGGTACTTGTAGGAGTGCGATCTGCCAAAACTAAAGCCGGATGAACACCACAGCCTAAATGAACCGATCTCGGTTAGTGAGGTAGAGAAAGTATTCAGAGGGCTGAAATGTGGAAAGGCACCTGGCCCTGATGGCTTTACGGCTAAATTTTACAAAAGTTTTGCAACGGATCTAGTAGAGCCTCTTCTACACCTTTTCCACTAATTCACGGAGTCAGGTGAGGTAAGGGGCACACTAGCGGAGGCGATTATCGCAGTTCTCCCAGAGGATGGCAAGGACCCATCGTTACCAAAAAATTATAGGCCGATTTCCCTGATTAATCTAGATTGTAAGCTGCTAGCCGTGATTTTATCAGCCCGATTACAAAAAGTTCTCCCTACCCTCGTACACCCATCTCAAGCGGGTTTCTTAAAACACAGGCTATCAAGCGAAAACACCAGAGTATTGGCCCACGCATTAGAAAAAGCAAAACTTCTGCATACCCCCACAGTAGCGATCACATTAGACGCTGAAAAAGCCTTCGACAAGGTAGACTGGGCCTTCCTTGAGGCAGTTCCCCACAAATTTAATTTAGGGACGACATTCACTAAACTTGTAATGGCTCTGTATGCCGGACCTACAGCTAGGGTTAGAGCGGGAGGTTCGTTTTCTTCATCCTTCTGCCTGAAACAAGGAACAAGACAAGGATGCCCATTATCACCGTCTGTTTTTACTAGCGATAGAACCTTTTCTATATCATATCCGGAATAATGAGGCCATTGCCGGTTTGCCGTTTGATGATTGTACTGTGAAATTAACTGCATACGCCGATGTGCTCGTTTTGACGGAGAGAGCTGACGAAGCTATCCCGGCTTTAATAGACACGATTGACGAGTATTCTAAAGTTTCAGGGTACAAGCTGAACAAAGACAAAACAGAAGTCAAGCTTTTAAACAACGTCAGGAGTAAAGAAATACTTGGTTCATCTGGCCTCACCTGGCAGCCAAAAGCTCTTAAATATCTGGGCCTAGATATCGAGAAAGACTTAATAACAACCCTGAAGGTAAATGAGGATCTAACTTTAAAAAAGATTTCTGCGTTATTAGATAGCTGGTCACCCAAGTTTTTGTCCTGGTGGGGTAGGGCTGAGACCCTTAAAATGATGTGCACGCCTCTGGTTAATTACCTGGCCAGCATACTCCCAATGACTTTTACGGACGAGTTCATCAAAAAAGTGGATAGGTTGTTTGGGGAGTTCCTGTGGCGAGGGAAAAAAGCCAGGATATCATTGAAAGAGTTGCAACTGGCAAGAGAGGGTGGTTATTTTAATTAAAGTCTCTGACCTTTCATGTCCTCCGCACCTAGTCGGATGTGGCGGGCCATAACATGGCTACAATAGAGGAATGGAAAGGGGAAAATGGTGATTCTTCTTCACATTTATGCGCTGCCAGGTCTCTAATCACCGAAGCTACAAAAAGTTTGGGCAGCTTCTAGCGGGTTTTCCCATAGGTCTTTGCTATTATAGGGGGAGACTTCAATCTAGTGCATGACACACATTTAGATAGAATGAATACTACACCAGAAGGAGAGGTCACACGTGGGAAACTGGAGGAATCTATGCAGGCCTTAAAATTGCTGGATGTATGGAGGGCCCTTCATGGACAGGAGCAGCTATTCTCCTTTTACTCACACGCACATGGCATGTCACCCAGGTTAGACTGTGTCTTGGCACCCAGGGATACTATGTGGAGGTTCTCGGAAGCCACATACTTAGCAAGGGTGATTTCTGACCATGCCCCCTTGCAGGTAACCATAGCCACTAGTAGAAGTAAGAAATCCCAGGGTTGGAGGATGGCCACTTGAAGGTTAGTCAGTAAACGGGGAGTAAAAACACTGGCCAAGGCACGGATTTATACCTCTGTGAAAATGAAGGCACAGTAGATAGTGCCAATGTAGTCTGGGAGGCGTACAAGGCCACACTTCGGGGAGTTGTGATAGCTGGAGAGTTAAGAGGGAAAGATTGTGGCACCTAGAGAAGCCGGAGCACGACATAGAGGACTTGGAGAGACAACATGTTTCTCACCCGGCAGCTTCCCTCTATCTGACACTGGAGAGCAAGCTCACAGAATATAAGAAGGTGGCACAACATGAAGATAAAATGTCCTTTCTAGCCAAACAGAAGCATATTTGTGAAGCCAGAGACAAGGCTGGTAAATTCCTGGCTTGGATCAATAGCAGAAAAAGGGAATCCATGCATGTTCGGGAGCTGCAACTGGAAACGGGTGACGTTGTAAGGGGTAGCATGCAGATTGCGGATGTGTTTACGACTTATATGCCTGCCTTTTGTGAGCCCAGGGCTTGAGGTTCAGAGAAGGAGATCCCGAGTTTTGTGAGAGATTGCCCGACTAGAACCCTCACCTTAGAACAGGAAAGATTGGAGTTGAGTCTTGCTGAGGGAGAAATCACAGAATCCTTGGCAGGCAGGGTAGGCTCCATGTTGGCGCCCTGTAGAATTCTTCTGTAAAATGGCAGGTAAGGTGGCTAGGCAGATGTTACTAATGCTCCCGGATGCTCTCCTTAGGGGGTCCTTGCTGGACGATTTACGAATGGCTACAATTGTGTTTTTATCGAAGGCAGGGAGCCTGCACAGAAGTGCGACTCTTATAGACCAATCTCGTAACTCTGTGTTGATGCCAAAATCCTGGCAAAAGTGCTGGCTAATAGGCTTTGTAAGTTGGTGGCTGATATGGTGCATTCAGACCAGACAGGCTTCATTCCTTGTCATTCGCCCAGACTAAATCTGAGGAGACTCTATAATAACCAAACTCAACCAGACGTGAGGGAGAACCCTGGGCAGTGGTGTTCTGTACTCCAATAAGGCATTTGATTAGGTAATGGCCTTTTATAGTCTTGCTTCTAGAAAGAATGGGATTTGGTCCCAGCTCCATGAACCGGATCAGGTTACTGTCGCAGAAGCCCTGTGCTAGGGAATTGCCTATTGGTAGGAGCACAAGACCGGGAATCTTCATCCATTGCTTCAGAGGTTGGAGAGGGACATAAAACATTGGAATACATTGCTGCTGTCGCTGCTAGCAAGGCGGCTATGTTCAAGATGATAGCTCTTTCTCCAATTGTTGTATGTACTGCAGAATTGTCCATATAAGCTACCAAAGACGTTCTTCTCCCGAGTAGACGCCCTAGTGAGGACCTTGCTATGGGAGGAGGGACCCCACCGCAGTCTAAGTATGAAGGTGGTATAGCACTGCCTAATGTTTGGAAATATGAGGCAGCGCAGGTGGGTGTGGTGATGACTGGGTATACGCAAATAGCAATGAGCCGGCAGTACGAGTGGGCTGATGGGGAATGGGAGACTACAGCTACATGAATGTTCGGTATGGAGGCTGATTGAATGGGCGGGCATGTCCGGCCACGTCCACTGATTTGTAGGTGTGGAATAATTAACTGAAGGAGATGAAATGGGACAAGAGACTCCTACCAGGTACGCTCCTCTGGGAGGGTACTCGATTAAGGTGGGTGGGTGATCTGAGGGTCTTCTTGGGTTGGGATGCTAATGGGGTCATCCTCTTTGATTATCTACAGGGGAATTGCCAGATGCTGTCCACACCACGGCTAAGATATAGGCAGCAGAGACATGCACTAACCCGTAGCATTGGAGAGACTGTTATTGGATGGGCAGGCACATCATAACCTGATATCCTTGACGTATGGTACAATAATATGTAACACTCAAAGGCCGCTCGCAAACCAGATGAAGGGGAGCAAAATATTGGGAAAATTGATGACGACGACTGGCAAGAAGTGCTGGGCTTCTCAACAGAAGGGGCCATTATGGCTAGCTTCGGATTAATCAAACTCTTAAAGTATTACACATGACATTATACCAGAATATTAATTCACAAAATTGGGAGGAGGGGGCGAACCCTTTGTGTCTCCGAAAGTGTGCTGAAGGGACCTTTATTCATACTTGTGGCATTGCCCTGGGATACTTCCATTCTGGGAACAAGTGACCAAATCCTTGGAGGAGGCGGATAGGACCCCTATTGATCTGATACCCCACAGGGCCTTATTGGGCATATGGGAACCCTCAGATCTCACGAGGTACCAGAAGATTTTGGGGTAGATTGTGGCAAAAAGGGACATTGCCCATTAGTAGGGATGTGACTCATTACCATTGTTCAGGAAATGGGAGGAAGGTATGACACTATAACATTATTGAAAAGGGTTTTTTTAAGGGCAGGGGCTGCAAAAAAAATACGAGAAGATTTTGGGGGACCTTGGATATAGGGGACACTGAGGAATAGGAGGGTGACTACTGGATAACATGCTAGGAGAGCACAGGAAGGGAGGGTGGATGGACGGACGATGGGTATGTACACATGGGGTCTAGCGTATGATGAGACTTTACAATTGGAACGCGTATAGCTGGTGGGGCTTTATCATGCACGGGGGTGGGAGGGTGAAGTATACCAGAACTGTATTGTTTGGATTATGATCTAATGATGTGTTCATGTGGGGCCCATGCACTAACTGTTTGTTATAAATGAAAAAGAGTTAAAATGTTAAATAAAATAAATTTAAAAAAAAGAATGAAATGTTTGAAAGTGAAATAAACCACCTTCTCTTAAAAAATGTATGCCAACACACGAAATAAAGACCAAAGAAATATTTATACATTATTTGCCATGTATAGGTTTGAGAAATGCTTTTGTATTTGTGTGCCGAGGTGGAAGGTAAAACAGCCACAGGACGAAAGCTCGAGGCAGAAAGTCACAATTTCAAGGACTCTGAAGGGGCTGAAAACGTGGCGTTTTACCATATAGCCACCCTACACCTCAGCAAACGCATAGGCATTGCTCAGCGCCAGGACACCCTAGGGTAACCGTTGTGCTTAAGAAGTTAAATTAACAGAACATTGTGGTTTGTGATTAAATTTCAAGCTTTGCTTTGGAACTTGGTAACCATGTTTGAATTTGTGCCTATGTATGTGATGTGATACTTTTGAAAAATGTTGCCCGTCCTGATTTCTGGAACATGGTGCAACTTAAATTTTGCCCCAGCTTCAGATATTCTTCATGCCTCGCCAACGCATCAAAGTTGCCATAAAACTTACTTCCACATTTATAATATTTTTTTTGTAAAGCATCCCCAAATCGGCCACCTTTCAGCTCCTTATGGTTAATTCACAAATAATCAGAATTCCATGGGCAAGCTGCTGGAGTGGCCCAAAGTAGGGCAATACTCTGGTATTTGTGGATTTGATGGATGTTGGGGACATAAGAATAGAAATAGTTGGTGGTTGTTTACAGAGTATGCCGACCCAGTTTACAAGTGATCCCACTTCTTGATCTCTCCAATGCTGGTGTTAAGAGGATATGTGCCTTTAGCCCACTGAAAAGATGGGTGTTGCTGCAAAACACAATGCTGGGAAATAGCTCATATCACGGAGAGTTGGTTCCCATTATCTACTTTTCAGTACGAGGTTTTGGCGTAAAACGCTGGCTTAGATTTTCTTAACGCTAAAGCTGACCAAAGCTCTCGCTCTAGAGCAGGGGTCTTCAAACTGGAGGGCGAGCCCCCTAGGGTGGCTTTGAGTGCTGGTCTCTTGTATTAATCTTTTTTCCGTTCTTCTCCCCACAGCACTCTTTATTGACAGGAAAGGTATAGTGTCGAGAGCAAATAGTATTGGATCGACCAGTGCCTCTTCGGTTCCAAATACAGGTATTCCCTGTGTGCCTGAACACCCAGAACTGTGTGTATTGCAAAGGTTCTTCTGTTGATGTGTGTGGCAAGGATAAGGAGATTGCTATCCTCATCATGTGAAACTACATGCCAAATGCTTCTCAGGGTGCATGTGGCTTCAAATATTGGCAACAGAGTTTGTTTTGAGGTCATAGTATGGATTGTGTGGTGTATCTTAATACAGTGTTGACTCTGTGCACATGGCCCCACTTAATATGAAAGAAAGGGCCAAGGAGCAATTGAATCTGCATGACAAAAAATAAGGGCATCTAAATGTACATCCTCATGTTGTTTAAAGACTATACTATAAGTAACAGAACTGCTGGAAGTGAGCAAGTCTTTGTTTTTTAATAACTAAACTGTGGCTCCAGTTGGCAGCATTATTTAGTTCATATAGACGCAAAGTACTTTGTTAACTTCTATGCTGTGTAGAATGTTACAAAATGTTTTTTGCTTGATCTATTGTATGTTAAGTATAAAGATGTTAATCTTCCTGATGAGCGGAGCTCATGAAAGCACCTACTGTAACTTGTCTGAAAAGATTAAAACCTAAGCTGCTCCAACAGAAGGCAAAGGAAGATTTCTAAATGTTTCTGATCGCAAGTTCTCTTAACTGGAAGTGAACTAACTTTTAGCGGCTTCGTAAGGGAGTATTAAGTGAACCGTACTAGCTTTTACTTCAACTTTAGTAGTGTACATAAAAGGGGCGGTGAAAGTGTAGATACTGGTGGGAAAATAAGATTATAAATTAACAGATGAACAGTTCAGGCTTCTGTGTGTTGCATACTAAACAGTTGTGTGCCTTGTGGCTAGATCAGAGTGTTGTGTGCTCAGCTTGGTTAAACAAACTGTTCGAATGCCCTTTGTATTCCAGTTGTTCGTTAAATGAGTGATGCCTTTGATGATGAACATGAACCCCTGTTGCCTAACTCTTTAAACTTTTTTACCTGTACTAGTGATTGTGGAGCTTTCTGTTCTGCAGTGCTCCCTTGAATGTTATGACTGGTCGTTCTTCTTGGTTGTGATTTTGGGCGGGAATATGTGTTCTACAAATAGTGACCATGCATCACAATGAATGTTCTCCACCCGCAGATGACGAGGACAGTGACTACAGGCAGGACACTGGTAAAGAGTCCTACAAGGACCGCAGAAGGCAAGCCCACACGCAGGCGGAACAGAAGAGAAGGGATGCCATCAAGGTCAGCACTGAGGGAACTCTAACTGGACAGGAAGTAGCAAAAAAGGATGTGAATCTCATTGGATGCACTTGTATTAGTTGACACTAGACCACATTAGAGCCACTGTCTCAGAGAGATGACCATTTGTAGTTTCTCATCCACACAGACAGCTGGCACTGGAGACTGTTTCCTCAGCCATGTGGCTAGACTTCAGCATGCCACTGCCAAGCTCTTATTTAACACATTAGTCCAGTGGTTCTCAAACTGTGCGCCGTGGCTCCCTGGGGAGCAGTCCATCCTAGCCAGGAGAGCTGCGCACCAAGCACTTTAACCCCTCCCATGCTCATGACGAGCTCAGCTCGTCATGAGCCACGGTTCTCGTGTGCTCATGACGAGCTGAGCTCGTCATGACCGTTAGAATGCTCAGGTACGGGGATAATACCCCTCCTGTGCTGGGGTCAGCTCTTCATGAGCACACGAGAAACGTGGCTCATGACGAGCTGAGCTCGTCATGAGCACCGGGGCACTGTGCGCGTCCACCCAGCACAGCGGGGGGAATCGGCCCCGCAGCCAAAGGGTTAATGCATTTAATATTGAAGCGTATGTTGGCTTCTGTTAAACTAATTAATTAGACTTAAACGCATGATGTCATTCATTTGAGAGTGACATGCCTAAAGCTGTAAACTTAGTGCTTAATTGATGGCATGTTGAGGGAGATGACTTCACATTTCACTGGATCCCCACGTTCCAACTCTCCCAAAGTGGAAGATGCCTGATTTATGTTGTTAGACTCGTTAATAGTTTAGGTTTTTTCCAAATACATTTTGCACCAATGCAAGTTATCAGAAAAGTCCAGTTGTCCTGTCTATTAAACACACTAAGTGTTATTAAGTTTTGACATTTGTACTTAAATCATAGGTACTTCCAGTGCACGTTTCTTTCAGTACACACACATTTCCAGACAGGCCTGCTCTCTACCTGAGCACAGGGAAGTAAAACACCATATACAGCATAATGCCAAGATTTAGAAGCTAGATAGACGTTTAAAAAAAAAATAATTCAGAGGAATTTATTTTACTTGCATTGATTTCGAGGCAATTTGAGGGTGGAGGCAGCAAAAATAAAGCTGTATGTGGTTTAAAAAACCGCGAGTCACCCTGCTGAGACAGGTGTGTTGGCAAGTATGACATGGATAGTAATGGAAGTGAATGCTAATATTCTTCTAGCACAGAAACAATTTTGCAATGAGGCCTACATACATAGGGGTGCTATCTAGCACTGTAAGTGGGATAAAAAAGTTTGAGGGTACTCTAAAAAAGGCATGGGCAAAGAAGTGCAACTAGGAATATTTTTTTAGAGGCGCCGCCTTAGTAATACGAAACACCCTGCGTATATGATAATAATACCTGCATCAGCTTCATCCCAATTATTTTCAGGGAGAAAAATGCAAGTACTCCAGAGGCCGGGCTTACATCCACCCATTCTCCAAAAAAAGTAACAGTGGGGAGCCACAGGCAATGGCTAATGGGTCAAGGGTGTCGCGGGTCGAAAACTTTTGCGAACCACTGCATTAGTCATCCCTCACAGGGTGGAAAGTAATATCTTGGAAGGTACTCTCAGTGCGCAGTTTCTGATCTTTTTGTATTCCACTTTGCGTGCTCTCAACTCACTTTAACAGACAGTACATAAGATAATATTTTTCTGTATGCAGCATTATCCCTGATACTAAGAGCTCATCATCCAAAATTGATGTAAAGATTTTCTTCTTGCCTAAATCCATACCTTTACCTTCAGAGACTGGTTCTATCCTACATTCTCTGTAGCCTTTAGTTTCCATCTATACTATTGAGGACAAGGGCCTGTAGAGTGTGATTTATGAGGAAACCTGGTGGGAGGTTCATGAAAGGGGATCCCTGTAAGGTATTGGGCAAAATGTAATAGATCATTGGGACATGTTTCCATTGGTATTCAAGCAGTTAACACAAAGTCTCTCTTGAAACAGAAAGGTTACGACGATTTACAAGCCATCGTACCCACATGCCTGCAACAAGAATTTTCAATTGGCTCCCCAAAAATGAGCAAAGCTGTTGTCCTACAGAAGAGTAAGTTTCATTACGGGCTTTCGCAGTGTTTTTTCTTCTTAATGTTTTTTTCTCATATCATTAATTTTCTAAATTTGTATTATGGGTGGGTAGCATTGCAGAGTAAACTGTATTCAGTGAAGAGGATGGATAGCTCTGTATTCCTTTAGTGTCATTCAAATAATCTTATCGAACTTGACTTTATGAAACTGCAACAATGAAAATTTATTATTTCCTAAAAAATGAGTCCTAAATACGCTTTTGACTAAGCTGCGAACCGTATTGGGAATGGTTTGTGATGTACTAGATGTAGCCTGAACTGGAGTGCAAAGAACACCATTCCTTGCACATAACTAAACATATCAAATAAAGATTCAAGATCAAGTGAAGATTTGTCATAGGACTCCAATATCTGCCTGGTATGGTGCAGTGAACTGCTTTGCAGGCAGTGTCCAAAGCTCTGGGATGTCCTAGTAAATTGTAAATTGATACTTGTATAGCGCACTACTCACCCGCAAGGGTCTCAAGGCGCTTGTACGAATACCGCTGTGGAACCCATCCTGGCTTTCCCTGTGAGGCGTCCACTCCTGGGCACCCCCAAGGTGGAGGCCAGGCATCCTTAGCGTTGTGGGGGCCGTTGTGGAGATTAAGCAAGCTATTGCCCAGAGTTGCAGAGTGGGATTCCATGATTGGAATAGGCACCGAGGTGAGAATTATCCGGTCCGTGGAATTTTGAGCCCAAGACCCGCCGATGCGGGGAATTGAACCCTGGTCCCGGGCTAGACCTCTGCATTAGGGTCTGCCGCTCTAATCATTGAGCCACACTTCTCCTAGGAACATTTATGTTGTGCCGCTGATACATCTGCACTTTTTAACCAGAGGCGCTCTCTTAAAACTTTACAATATCAGCCAGCATAACTTGGCAGGACCAGTCAGCATTTGTTAGATTTGTATTTTTTAAGACCAATATGAAAGTGGATGTTTGCTCCTGAAATGTAAAACCAAAAACTGTGTCCTTGATGCTTTTGCTTGGGGCCCAGTTGGCATGTTGTTGGAAAGCCTGCTCTGCTTAAATTAGGTCTAAGAATGGCATTTCCACCAGTGTTTACGGTTTCCATAGTGGCAGAGCCGACAGTATCTCTACCGCCAGGAGAGCGAAAACCTCTACATACAGCAGGGAGTCCACCAGGGAGGGAGGCTGATGTCCTGTTACTGCCATTCTATAAGTGAGGCCCTAAAACCACTGGTACTGTGGTAGTCTGCATAACCTTGTAAATCCCAGTTTTTGTATTGTTTCTTCTAAAACGTTTTTTTTGTTTTCTTCAGCAATTGACTACATTCAGTTTTTACATAAAGAAAAAAAGAAGCAGGAAGAAGAGGTGTCTACCCTCCGAAAAGATGTCATGGCCTTGAAAATTATGAAGTCGTAAGCACCATTTATTTTACTCATTTTATAGTTCCTCCGTTACATTATCGTGGGCCTAAAGTCAGACTTGGAGGCTCATATATTTGGAAGCATAAATTACCTTACAATCTGAATTTCACTTTCCTTCTTTTCTGTTATTCATGTGCATTCTCCTGCACACCTAACTTGACATTTACAGTATATGTTCAAGCCCATCGTATATGTCTCTGAACAAACATCTGAAGCATCTTTTTAAAACCTAAGTGGTCCTTGGCCACTTGGCTGTCTTGTGACGATTATTCCATGGCAGTGCTCCCTGCGCTCTTAATCTTGGTCTGCCTATGCTGGCCTTGATGTACTTGGGAGTGACTATTCCTGCTGTTTATTAAATGGTGCTTTTTGACTACTGGTTTCAGCTGTACAGGGCCTTTGCCCCGATTGCTCAGAGCACAACATTATACATTTCACCAATGCATGCAGGATGATTCATCTTTAGTTTAAAAACATGCCCAAGTGCCCTATTCTGGACTATGTATAGCTGGGATAATTGATACACAGGAAGCTCTGTGTAAACCCATTGTATAGCCCAGCCTAGCTAGCTGAAGGCAGACTCTGAACCAGGAATGCTCAAGGTCAAGCATAAGAAACCTAAGCTCGAAACTGACATATCGGCACTCCTCCAGATGAGTTTGAAATCTCCTTGAAGGGATTTTATCTCCCGCCAAAACCCTTGGAGCAGAAGGAGAGAGAGAGCGAGCGGGCAGACATTGAGCCACCCTCACCGAGGGCATGGATGTGTTCACAGAGCCGGCTACTACACAGGCTATGATTCCACATGGTTGAAAAGTAATACAAATGTTCCGAGCAGGAACCTCTGTACATTTAAGGGAATAACCCTGGGGACTCCATAATCATAGCACCAGCCAGAATAAGGGGCAATGCCCTGACATCAACCAGGTCACCACCAGATAAGGAGAGCTAGAGGATGGATCAGGTGGGCAGAAAGATGGAGAAAAAGGTAGTAACCCAGTGGAGGATCCAACTCCAACGAACTCAAGCGCTATGGTCACCAGCCATGAGGGAGAGATGTATGGGCCTCGCACAACACCTCCCTGAAGATTTTAAAAAGCAAGGCAAGGCATTCATGGAAAAGGGCAGAATATCTCAAACTCCTGACTCTAGTCAGCCCTCCACATGGCAGGCAAAGCCAACATGCAGATGTGCACGGGGACAACCCTTAGAGAAGTCGCTTGATAGAGGGTCTCCGGCTTGAAGGCTGAGGTTCAGGTATCGGGCTGAGGCTCAGGTCTCAGTCATGAACATGTCCTTCGCAGGAGAAACTCATTAGTGGATGAGACACTGCAACAAGAAAAGAACAACAAAACTGCAAAGACATCGGTACATTGCAATTTATGTGGTCTTCAAGCGAGGACGCCAACTGACCAGGAGGCCTGCAGAAATGGGATGTTTCCAGTCAGCCTCCCAACAACAGCAGGGATTTGACCAGCAAACTGCACCCAGAGATCCTCCACCAGCAGCGGCAGTGCCCAGTTAGACAGATCTTTCGCAGATAGTCAAAATGGAGAGCCCAGCCCACAAGAGGCGGAGTGTCTAATCAAGCATAGAGGTCAATCACCTCACAAAATTGGATACTAAATGTAATTAAAACCCTGCTACTGCATAACACTTGCCAAGAAACCAGGTCCTACACCCACAAAGAAAAGACCACTAAAGGAGCAAGACTAGTGCAACTACACCAAGAAGGAAAAGGGCAAATAAAACAATGAGCCATAGTAACTGTCCACAACAAGACTTGAAAACGCATCTATTCAGCATACTTCCTAGTACCAAAGCAAAGCCTGACACTGAGAACAATACTTAACCACCGATACCTAAAGAAGTTCATGTGAACACACTTCAAAATGACAACACTACAAGAGGTTATCCCACTTCTAAAGAAGGGGGACTGCATGCCCAACATAGACCTAAAGGATGCCTACCTGCTCACACCAACGAACCAGACTCAAGCAGCACCTCCAATTCATCATAGACCAGTTACACTACCAGTTCAAGGTGCTGCCTCTGCATACAATTGGCACCAAGGGTGTTCACTAGATCCCTCGCCACATGCCTGGGATAATAATGAAATGTAAAGGTTGATGGATGTAGCCAGTGTCTCTTCACACCACATTGCACTGTAGGTCTCCTTAGAAGTGTCCAAGCATTGTGGGGAATTTATTCTACTCTGACCGCATGCGTACAATACACAATGAAATGGAGCTATATCTTCTGCTAATACCCTCCTTTTTTGGTTTCAGGAACTATGAGGAGATAGTCAAAGCTCATCAAAATAACCCGCTTGAGGGGAAAGATCAGGTGTCCGATCAGGTGAAATTTAGTGTTTTCCAGAGCATCATGGATTCCTTGTTCCAGTCATTTAATGCCTCCATCTCTGTAAACAGCTTTCAAGAGCTGTCAGCGTGTGTCTTCAGTTGGATCGAGGAGCACTGCAAACCACAGGTAATCATTCACTTTGACAACAATAGTTGTGTCTTTTTAATGTGCCCTGTTTTATGTCGGGGAGAACATATGGGGAAAAAGATACTTACCTGTAACATCATCTCTCCAGTGTTTGTATCCCTCATAGGTTTACTTTCTCTTTAAATTATTCCCTGTAATTTGGAAATAATTCAAGGCACATGAATCTACAAAGGATCTAATGCTGAAATAATGATTATTCTCATGATGCTTAATCCATTTTCAGGAGGTCAAATTCTTCTAGGTAAATAAATGGAGATGGAGAGTCCCATTCTTTGTTCCTCACTGATCAGAACTGAGTTTCTTCAAAGACAGACTCCCCATAAAAAGTTTATTTGAAAGACAGGCTAGGGCAGCTCCTAAGAAAGAACACCAAACTCTTTCCCAGATCACTTTGCTTTCTTTCTTGTTTAAATATTATGGGTGATCCTGTTATCCTAATCATAGGACTCTTCAGGAAAAAAGGTGTACTTGGAAATCGAAGTATATTGCAACCCAACTTTTTTAATTGTCCTCAGTAACAGCCGGTAGAGCTATTTTAACCATCTTTTACAGAAGCAAGTTTCCAATTGCAATGGTTTGCAACACATGAAAGGCACCGACCCCATCTGTCTTCAGAATTTACTCCCCATTGTGAAATTGGGCATTCAGTGAAAGTAATCGGAATAATTCTATGGGGTTTCTTGCAACATACCCTTGGGTTTACTTCCAAAGAGTTCCACATTTCTGGGGCTTGCCCCCTCGGGCCCTGACTCCATGTTTTAGGAATTTGTAGGAAAGTTTTATGATTCAATGCAATATGGCGAAGCAAAGTTTCTAATCTGGTATATAAAGGGATCCAAAGTTCTGCACCAGGTTGTGTGGGTGGTGCACAAGATTGTTTAGTTAATATCAATGGAGAGCTATTGGTGTTATTTTTATATGGTCATGTTTACAGAGGTTCAGTCCCAGCCTAACTGCCTGGTTCTTAAGTCATACAGCCTCATTTAGTATTTGAAATAGGCACACCCAGCCAAACCCGCCGTTCCCCCACCTCTTTTATGATTGCTGACATTAAAAAAACGACCATTTCCCTGTTAGAAACACTAACATTGTTAGTCCATGTGTCACAGGCTCATCGGGTGACCATGATGGTGCCCTAAAGGAGGACCTGCTGCCATTAACTTTCTCTTTTTCGCTTTTAGGTCTCGCTGAGCCATGCATGTGCTGCTCTGCGAGACTGTGTGTGGCTCCAGAAAATGCTACCACACGCTTTTGCCAGCCCTAGCGCGCGCCTCGCTCCACCTCTCCAATGCTCACTATGCCTCTCCTTCTTCATCTTTTTAGGTCTCGCCTGAGCCAGCGCATGTGCTGCTCGGCGAGACATTTAGTAAGTGGGCTTTTAAAAGCGCTACCACGCGCTTTTGCTGGCCTAGCGCTTGCGGTTACGCGTGCGCAGCCTCCAGCGCCTGAGGCACCATCTGGAGCGCAATCACTTTCGCTGCTGCTGCACGCGCACCACTCGCGTGCTTTTTTTAGACATTTCCTTTTTGCTTGCGCACACAACTCGCGAGCATAGCTCCGGCACTGTATCTCCCATGGCTTCCTAACAGCACGCCGGCGATGCACATTAACCCTGCGTGTAACGTCGATGCCGTCAGGTACCAAGAACTCTGACAGCTCTGCCAGGCATTTTGTAATCGAAAAACGGGGTTTGTAAGCTGCCCTAGGAATCACACCCGCTCGTGCGTGTGCTTTTCCTTCTGTGGGCAGCTATTGGCCTTTGCGTGCATCTTTTAATAAAAGACTGCACGCAATGGGCTTCTATCCTGACCTGCAGCTCCCTTATTATTGCACAGGGGCGCCATAGCTCTGACAGTGTGCCTCAGTCCCGAACTGCCGCATCTTCTGCAAGCCTGGAGTTGAAACTGAAAGCAGCTATCCCTTGAATATGGCTGTACTTGCTCTATGGTTGAGTATGTTGATGCTTTCAGCTGCATCTTTTTTCTTCTTTACATATTAGCAAACAGACTATCACTGTGTAATTGTGAAGTAGTTTCAATGTAAGGCTGTGCTGTATGGCTGACATCGAGCCCACCTACAACCTTTTTGATCCTATTGCTGAAAGCTATAATCCTTGTGTCCTCTTTCCAGACATTGCAAGAAATTGTGCTGGGTATTTTACATCAGTTGAAGAATCCAATCTATGGATGATGCAACCTCAAGAAGCCGAAAGCTGAAATCCCGTCCACCAACACAGCAAGAAGGATGTATCTGTTCCAACATGGATATCTGCTTTGGGCTCGAAACAGAAGTCTCTTCAAGATAGAGGCTGTGCATTTCTTTTCTATATGTTGCGATTTGTTAATTTATTACATAGACTATGAAACCAAAGTAGAAATTGGAGCTTTCAGCATTATTCTCCGAGACCTACAAAAAGAAAAAAGGGTTAATATGACACTGTACCTTACATTTCAGTCCTTTGAAAGAGCATCTAATGTTATTTCACTGAAAAGAAATGCTTGAAGCTTTCAAATCAGTTGACTCTTGTTGAATCTCTAGTTTTCAATGATTTAATGAAATGGAAAAACTCAACCAATTCTACACGCAACCTTTTACATCCAGTGTTAAAGGTATGAGCAATAACACTTTTATTGTGTATGTGCAATAATCAACATGCAAATGTGGCCTTGGTGTGTGAGATTTGTTTGTGTGCAAGGAGTGTTAATTAAGCAAGAATGCAAGCATGGAGTTCGTCACACAAAGAAAAAGAGCTGTAGTATCTGGTTCAGGTGAATTATTGCTTCTACGGTCTAATACAATACTGGTATCTGTTAACCAAGACTAGGTGCTGTTGGTGGCTGCCAAGTTGGCATATCCCTCCTGCATCTTCCTTTGTATGGCATCTTCTCACCCTGCATTTAAAACTGCTATGCAGATTAGTTTGTGTTGGTCCCAGGGGAGAGAGGTCTAGTCATTCTTGGTGGTGACGTTGTCCGTTGTGGCTTTGGTGCACAGTAAGATCGGTCTCTGCTCTACAACTCCCTCTACATTGAATCACTGGGTTGACTATTTTATTTTTTCTTGGAGAACTTGAAAACCCTACATTCGTGATGAAACTGCATGATTGTTTTTTATAGCCCTCTTTTAGCAAGGTCAATCTCTATGTATGTATGGGCTGAGTTGACAAGCATAGTACTGTCTAAGAATAAAAGCATACACCAATTGCCTTTGATTATAAAATGGTGAAATTGGGAAAACTGCAAAAACTTTAATCCTTTTTTTCCCTCTCTTTCTTAATAGAGCAGCCTAAAGGGAAAAGTCCTTGCCTTTATTGACTTTATGTGCACAGTGTGTTGTTGTCATTGTTTTGGGCAGCACTGACTCGTGACGCAAACATACTGCCCTGTGAGTATCCTTCAAGGCATTTTATCTGATGAAGAGTACACTTTAAAGACACAAGCAACACCTCACAGCTTCTTTGCCAAAGGCGACAGGGTGACACAAGTTGTTTGGCAGACATTAGCGAAGGAGGAGGGGCGGTCATTGCATTTTCTTGCTATTTCCATTTGATCATATTTTTTCTTATGCCAGTAACCTTGAACTGCAGGTGCTTTTTGATTTGATTTGTTTGGCAGGGATAGAAACTTAATACTGATTTAAGAGCCTTTCTAATCTCTACCCCTTATAGAAATACAACTGCAAGTTCTCTTCATTTATCAGTGGCTGTTTACACAATTATAATCACAGCCCAGGGTGACGCTAATGGCAGCCCCAACAAGATGGTAGGAGACTGGGGGAACATGGTATATGCGCTGCTGCTTCCTCCTCCTGGAGCACTTCAACAACACAAGGCTTCTTATGCAACAGATACATGCAAGGCTGAAGTGAACAGGTGGTTAGCACCCTCCCATTCACATTTGATGGTTGTTATTTGTCAACTTCTGTGGGCTTTGCTTCCCCTCCTGGTGTATGTCCCTGCCCTGGAGAAATGACCCATTTCTTGTGTTCTTCCATTGATCCCATTTCAGGCACTTTTTTTCTTTCTTTTAAGCTCTCTGAGGGTATTTTGTGTGTTTCCGATGTCTTCCTCGTGTTTTTAGTTCTTTTTCTCACCCCTGTGTTTCTCCATTCGTCCTCCCTCCCTCAGTTTTGGTTCTTGTTTCTTCTCTGCCTCCCACTTTCTGTTGCTTCTCTTGCTTCCTCACTATCCTTTGTCTGTGCTTACCCATCCCTCTTCCTTCTGTTGTCTGTGTCCATCCCCATCCTTTCCTGGGCTTACTATCCATGCGTTTCCCCATCCCTGCAGGACCACCTTCCATTGGCTATTTCCCTGTGACTCTGTTCTAATCATTTTATCCATTTCTAAACATGAATATATGAAACTGGTGCTTATGTAAAGCGCTCCGATGACGTTGGGTCGAATTTGCGCTATATAAAACTGCAAAAAACAACAAGAGTGAGAAACGCTCCTTCGAGCCGGCAGAGTAGGTCGGAGGAGCAGGTACAAAAAAAAATCGCCTGCTTCGAAGGATGAAAATCTAAGACGCTAGAGATCCCGTAGCGCTGCCGCAAATGATAAACAAGTCCGCGAACGGTGCGAGTGGTGCGCACGCCACTGCGACCCACGTGCCGGCTTATTGGTGTCTATTACGCGCACCAAGCGCGTAATAGACTCCAATAGGCCATGGGCGGAGCAATGCACCCGCCTGTGGCCTATTGCGTGCAGTCTTTTATTAAAAGATGCACGCAAAGGCCAATAGCTGCCCACAGAAGGAAAAGCACACGCACGAGCGTGTGTGATTCCTAGGGCAGCTTACAAACCCCGTTTTTCGATTACAAAATGCCTCGCTCTGCGAAGCACTGCTACGCTGTGCAACCCCTAAAAAGGTGGTTTCTTTCTGAATACTCTGGAATGCTTAAAAAAGGCATGATCTTTTTGTTTGTTGTACCAATTTTGCAATTGAAAATTAGTACGCACCCAGTTAATTCACATGCTCCTCATGGGTACAGTCCAGCCCGAAATGCCTTGCTAGGTAAACAAGCATCCTGGTACCAGTTTCGGGGTAACACCCCTCATCAGCCAGGCCAGCTTGAATCTAGTGGCAAATTGAGCAAGGGACCCACGTCTGGGCATACCCTGTCAATCTAGGGGAAACAAGCAAACATAAAAAGATGATGGGCGGAGCGCTGAAACTTTTCTGACATTCTTCCCCCAGTCACTGTTTGATCTGCATTGAATCCATCATTGTTCTTTTGCTCACTTCACCACCCCAGTTTAGACCTGGCCATATGAAAACCAGTCTTGCCCCTGTTCCTCTTGGGAACAGTCCAGCCCGAACTGCCTTTCAAGGTCCGAACTATTGCTTCACTTATGCCTGCCATCCAAGTGCCCTCCTTATGTTCATTTCTTTTCTGCTATTAGTGACCCTTTACACTCTGCATGTTGTTGTGCTCTGTGTATAGGTTTAGAGGATAATTACATTTGTGACCAAAATGTAGGATAAGCGATTCAATGGCCATTGACTCACAGGTTGCAATGCAACTACCGCAAAAGCCTGGAAGAGACCTTGGTTTAGCTGGTTTATTTTTTGATACAGTGATAATTTGAGTAACTCGGTGGTGTCCAAAGCAAGTGCCTCATCTGGCCATAAAGGCGAGTCCTCAACAACAGACCTGCCTCGTTGCTTAGTTGACTTATGGTCTGTGCTGCTTCACCAGACTCTCCTCTCCAGACATGTGGTGGCTCCTGTCTGGTGTCTCGAAAGCAAATGTACATTGTGTAGAAAAAGGTTTCTGGCTGACCTTAGCATTACCTTCTTTCATCCTGCCAGCCACAGTGGAACATTGTCTGACATCTGGAGGTGAAGCTCGTCTTCGGGTGGAATGCAGGCACCTGCAGGAAAGCGCCCACGTTTAAGTGAAAACAGCTTTATTTTACACTTGGCCAAAACACTTGCAAAATCCAAACCTTCTCCTTAACCTAAGCATCATTCTTGCTTTGCTGTATTTGCAATCAATAACTTCACTTTAGTTCACTTCTATGGTGTCCCTGTGCAGCTGTTTACCTTAATCAGCGTTGTTCTTGGTTAGAGTGGTTTAGTGCACCACTACGTTATGGGGCTGCTTGTTAAACAGCGATTTCCCTCTAATTAGAAAGAATCACACCAATATTTGCGTTCTCAAGATAAAGGAAGGCGTGTTGGATGCCATCGGTGGTAAGCTGCAGTGTTTATTAGGGTAGACACAGAAAAAGTTTGAGGAAAATTCTTGGCACAAATGTGAGCTGAGGAGGATTACGGTCGCAAGTTCTTGTGAATTTGTGTAGATGCGGATTTTGGACGCTCTCTATGTCCTCGGCGGGTCTTGGACTCAATCTACCCGGACCTGATAATTCTCGCCTTAGTGCCTAGTCTAATCATGGGTCCCACTCTGTGACTCTGGGCAATAGCTTGCTTAATTTCCACAACGGCCCCAGCAGCGCTTGGATGCCTGGCTTCACCTTGGGGGTGCCCAGGAGTGGACATCTCACAGGAAGGCCAGTAAGGGTTCCACAGCGGTATGAATACAGCGCTACGAGACCTCTGGTTAGAAGGCGCTATATAAATACAAACACATTTACATTTACTTTTAGCGAGGTTTGCCCTGTACAGATACCATATACATAGTTTTGCATGGGTGTTCTGTCCATGTCCCTCTGCAGTGGTTGTTGAAGATGAGCACATTTCTGCCCTTGTGCTTTACTCACACTGTTTGAGAGTCATCGCATTCACATCGCCTTCCATGTGTCTTGCTTTGATTCAGGAGGCCAATAAAGTGTATATTTAGACAAGTCAAATCGTTTAGATGAAGAAAAAGGGATGCAGAATATTTCTGGACAGGTTTTATGTGACTGATTCTTCCCTGTAATTTTCTAAATATGTTTGTTCAGAGTTATGCATGATATATAACACTGGTGTGTAACCTAGGTCCTCATCCGTGTCCTGTTAACAAAATATCATCTGCATAAGGCCCATTTTCATACAGTGAATTTCTGTGAATACTCTTTTCCATAGGCCTTGCCTAATCTGAACATCTCCCTTGGACCCTGCCCTTGTTGCTACCCTGCTGGTAATGTGTTTAGTGTAGATCTGCATGTGTGGTGTGTTTTAATTTTTGAGGGCGTTTGGAGTCGATTCAGGTTTGCATCTTCGGTGTAGATGTTTTATGTGCCTTTTGCACTATATTGCTATATCCTCAAATAAATGCCTCTTCTGTAAGCTGTCAGCGGCTGGGCAATATGTAGGCGGTCCCTGAAAGTGTTTATTGCACTTTATAAGCGCTCTTAAAATAACTGCCATGAACTGAAGTGTTCAATCTTGTATAGAGTTAGCTATTGCTTTATGTTGCATTTCTTAGAAAGAATATTTTATAGCATTGTTGTTTGAAAGTTGTCTTGAAGGCATCTGTTTCTTTGTTCTGTACTGCTGACCATCCACTGCCCTTCGACCAGGATATTTCCGCTGTTTGTATAGCGTGCCCTTTAGTTTTGTGTAATATTATTTTATGAGGTACCTGTTTGCATATCACTCATTTATGCATAAAGATCGTATTTAAGCAAGGCTAATTGGTTCAGGCAGCCTATGCTTCCATTCAAACCAACAATCTTTGATTTAGATTTTTCAGACATACCAGCAGCATATCCCAAATATCTTATATAGAAGTTAGATATATAATCTGGTATGTGTGCACATACGCTATTTATTACCATTGAGTGTGCGGAGATGCCATAACCCACAAGAGGCAAAGCCTTGAGTGAGTCATGGTTAGGGTCGCCACTCGGTCAGCATGATCAGAATTGTAATGTCCCAGCCGGTACAATAATGGAAATCACCTAATGACAGTATTTGTTTTCCCCTTATCTTTGCAAACTTTAAATAGTTATTAGAAAACAAAAGTACATTAAATGTGTTCTAGATTTGCCTTAATGACCCCTGGCTACTAATTATAAAGTAAACAAAAGTATTTAAAGTAAACAGAAAGAGGAAGTCTATGTTAAAATTAATACCGACAATTTTATTTATAGTTCTATTTAAGTATCAGGTCTGAGCCTTTGCAGAATATTAAAATGTGAATGAATGGCCGGTATTTTTCTCTAGGGAATGCAGCAACCCTGCCTCCACAGTGGCAATACATAGAATAAAACTTTTGCACACCTGCATATATTGATTATGACATGGCATTTGTCTTTAATATTGGTTTATAAAAATCAATACTAGATTGTGACGGGTTTATTACGTGCAGTAATGTAAAATCATATTCGGAAAGCCTCAGGAGAGTTGTTTCAATGTTTAAAGTGATGTAACTTGTAATTTGTGAGCAGTTAGCAATGATTTACTGATGGGAGTTTCATGCTACTGTGAAACTGGAAGGTGACCTATGCACTGTAGTAATAAATGTGTGAATGATATTAGTACGGTTGCTGTAAGTAACTGGAGTTTTAGGGCCTCATATATTCAGAGCTCGACCACTCACAAATCTGGTGCTCCCTTCCAGGTTATCCGGGAACCTGTTATTTCCCTCAACTATTGTCCCTTGATTCGTACAAGACGAAGAGCCACACCGCAGCAGTTCAAGAAATGTATTTAAAGTGACATGAGAAAAGACTTGTTGTTTTTTGATAAACCTGTTTTTATTGTTTTACACAACATATAGGCAATAATGACAGTGTACAAAGAATCACATAGTGAGATTGGATGATATACAGTAGAAGATCTCATGTCCATGGAGAAAGGACTTGTTTGACCCACGCTGGTCTTTTCCAACTCCCTCACATCCGACCCCCACTGTGTGGCTCGTGCTGTTC
Organism: Lissotriton vulgaris; assembly: GCF_964263255.1. Lineage (NCBI taxonomy): Eukaryota > Metazoa > Chordata > Amphibia > Caudata > Salamandridae > Lissotriton > Lissotriton vulgaris. The sequence continues at coordinate 18,685,776 of NC_141693.1, read as the reverse complement.
TATGAACGCACACGTTGAGAGAGATTATCATCAGAAAAACATAACAAATTGATATCTTTTAATAAGACGAACAAAAATTTGATTTATTTTCAAGTTTTCATGGAATGATTTCACTACTTCTTGCTTTGTCCATATAACATTTGAAAGAAACTGCGACACAAGCTGGTTCAATATTTGATACACATGCAGTAATTTGTTCAAAGGCATTGTGTTGCAATCAGTGCCACAGAGTTCTGTGTATCATTAGCTTTTCGGGGGACCTGGATAGTAAATATACTTCAGGTTGCAGGAAATTGTGTTGAATGAGCTGTGGGTAGCACGTGCATCTCCCTGCGGGATTGCACTAGATCTAGCGAGTTAGCAATGCCTTGATTCCATTCTTCTGTTTAAATATGTTTACATGCTGCTTTTCTGTCTGTGAAAGTCTGGAACAGTTGGTTGGCACTCTAGTGTGATTTTACTTAAATGCAAACAATGTTTACATTGCCCTCTAACTTCTCACATGACATTTTCATACTTTATGATTTTGAAGAATAAGGGACAAAAGAGAACTGTTTATTTAATCTTGAAATTCAGATGGTACTTTGATAAGCGACCATTGCTACCATTCTCTGTGTGAAGGTGGCACCAAGTAAGTTTGTTTTATTAACCTTACCTTGTTCGAATATTTAAAACCCACACAAAATAATTTCAAGCCTAGACCCACTGAGTGCCATTCCCTTGATTGACGAAGATATAGACCATTTTAAATATGTCTTCACAGTATATTTTAGAACCAGTATTACATCAGAATTCGTGGCGCACTTATCATATATTTGTGTGTGGTTGTTTTTTTTTTTTTTTAGCTCTTGCAACCTTAACCGCCCATCCCAACCCCATCCACGGCACACTGACTAATTGTAACTGCAAGTCAGCAGTTGTTAGGAGCCTTTCAGTTCCTAGAAAAGCACAATTACAGCTTCTGTTTATCTTTTCTTTCTTTCTATATAAGATCAGTTATTTCAACAATTTGCTGGAATTTACATCATACAGAAATGCAAACTGTTGCATATGCGTTGTGCTACTTTCAATCTCTCAAATTATCAGGGTTTTGGTTATTTTCCTGATGTTACGAAATGACTTTTGCTAATAAAGATCTCTGTGTATAATGAATTGAAATGAAATATTTTTGTATTATGGATGTAATTCAATAAATGTACCTTAAAAGATGAAGTCTGTGTTTTCTCCAGTGATCTCATTATACAAAGTTATAACGTCTTTGTAGGAACATGTGCAATATATATTCATTTTAGGGGATAACATGTCTATGCCTAGTGTTCTACATGCATAATTGTATAAAACAATGAACGATAAGCAAACCAGGTCTGCATGGCACAGTGTGGCTAGGTGGGACAGGTCCCACATTAGACACTACTCTTGTGTCCTGGATTTAATTTAATTTAATTGTGGGTTTTATATAGCGCTAGAATCGACTCCCGGAGGAGTATCTCCGCGCTTCGACCGCTGGGGAACCCGTCCTGGCTCACCCTGAGAGATGGTCCCTAATGGGCATCTCTAAGGTGCGACCAAGCATCCCCGGCGGTCTGGGGGGGCCGTTGTGAAGATGAGGCAAGCTAATGCCCAGAGTTGCCGAGTGTGGTCCCTGACTGGAGTAGGCACCGAGGCGAGAATTATCGAGCCCGCTGACCCTGGTCCACGACCCTGCCGCGTCGGGAATCGAACCCTGGTCCCGGGCCGTCCTCTGCTTACGGGTCTGCCGCCTCTAACCAGTGAGCCACACCACTCCACATGGGTGCTTTACCCTGTTCGTGCCGCTGGATAGTGATAGGATGCCATGGATCCTTTTGACAAGGACCCCCTGTTGGTTAGTGAAAATCTGCAATAATCTGGATTCAGTGGGTCTACACCAAGCTTCACTATTAGTAGCTTCGATGTTGTAGATGAGACATCATGGTTCTTTAATTACTGTGTCGCTCTTCTGGGAGGGGGTTGGATTGGGTGTTCCTTTAGTGACCTCATGAATGATGTCACTGGGGAGACTAGTCATTGCACGTCCGCAACTCTGGGTGCTACTGGGAATGATTACAGGTGTGGGTGCTGCAGCCAGCAGGGCATGTGTGTCTCCAAGTACTAGGATTCAGTAAAGGCAGGTGACGGTGAGACATCCCATAGGTCAGACAGTGTGTGAATAAGAGGAGTAATCCCAGGCTCATAGGTGACTGTCTGAGTTCCTGAGCAGGTAGGAGAGACCCTGAGAGAGCGAGAGGTGTAAGCTCTGGTTGAAAGGTGACTGTTCAAGGAAATTACAAGAAAATTAGAATACCCCCTCTTGAAAAGTACCCCTAATCACACTGAATGCGCGAAGTGAACAAACTGGTCATCCTTGGAAAATATTTTTTTGTAGGTCTCGCCTGTGACCGTGCATGTGCAGTCACTTGTGAGACAATTTTTTTAGTATACAATGGGCTTACAGCCAACTCTTTTTGGTCTAGTCTTTGCAGCGCATTCGCTGTCTCTTTGAGACATGCTGCATCCACTCTGTGGGCTTACAGCCCGCCCATTGCCTTTTTCTTTGTCCCTTCGATTGTCCTTCAAAAATGCTTGCTTGCTATTAGATAACCCTCCATTTTAGGTAGAGCTAGACCGGGCATGCTTCAGATGGCTTCAGGTCCATCCCCCTTGTTGCTATTGCTTTTCATTTGTCTGTCAGTGTCCTTCAAAAATCCTTGCTTGCTAGTGATCAGTCCTGCCTCTTTGTCCCTCCTTTCTCTCTTTGTTTCCTCCCACAAAGCAGGACTTAGTACTGTCTTATTCCTCTATTGTTCTTTATCTGTTCTTTGGGGGAATAGTTTTTCTTGCTTTCCTGTCCTGCTACTGTTTCTGTGTTTAGCTTCAGCGCCCTAGCTCCTCACATTCAAATATAGCATTCTTCCTTCCACCTCCTCTTAATGCCACAGCTGTGTTACTGCTGCCTCCCCCACCTGGCTCCTGCTCAGTTGGTTGTATTTTTCTTTTTTTTAGGCTTTTTGCACTTTTTTATGCCACCGTGAGTTGGGTTTTTTTCAGGTAGAATACTAGTTTGGTTTGGGCTTCCTTGTAAGGGTGATTGGGCTTGTTTTTTAGGTATCACGTGCAAGGGGTTTACATCCCGCCCCCTCTCTTTCTTGGCTTTTTATTGGTTCTTGGGCTCGCCACTTACTTTTCCTCAAGTTCTATGGGCTGTAGCAAAGCACCATGCCTGCTTTCAGTTAATTTTTTTATTTCAGTAACTTACGGCCAATTGAAACCTGTGTCCTAAAATGGTTATCATTTCACCTTGGGCCCTAATCTCACGTGCAGCCTGAAAGGTTCCAGAGCGGCACGGTTCTGCTCGAGCAAGGCCTGGGAGTGATTAAAAAGAGCTGCCAAGATTGTTTGAAGCCCTGCTAAGTGTCTGAATTCCTGGCTCACATTACTAACCTGCTGCTGCTCAAAGCATGTTTTGCTTGAGGCCCAAGGAGGGGAAGTGAGCCCCGTGCCCAGCCTGTTCTAGATCATCAACGTTTCTCGCCAGGATGTAAAGGCGGTGGTTAAATTGCACCATAAAAGTGCACATTGCTGGCAGTGTGTAGGCAGCAGTCGATGTAGTGTAGATTTTAACATCCGAGTAGTTTCAGCACAGCAAAATGCATGTAACGGACCTAGCGATATTTTGACATGACATTCTTTTCTACAGCAAGTAAGCATTGCCAAATGGGCATGCAGATTTTTCACCACTTATTAGTGCATTGCATTTTCTGTATGTGGCTCCCATTGCTGTAGTTAAGCTAACATGGCTTAAGAAACCACATCTGTATCTTTTTACGAAGATCTGCGTGGCCCTCAGCACGTGGATGGAGATTCCGGAGTTAAAAATAGGCCAGAGAAAACCGTTGCAGGAACAGCCCCTGTGACTGAACACAAGTTATTTAAAGTCCACTGTAGTGGAATTGTTTTTATCTTCCTGCTAATTTTAGATTTTGGATGTATGTCGAAATTGGGATGAAAATCGTTTCACTTTGGTATAAAATTGGTGATCAGGCATTTTATGTCCGATTTTCTGTGGGGGTTGTCCAAAATGTCACCCTGATTTTTGTCACGAACAAGATCCCTTGCAACAAGGAGCCGTGTCGCAAATTACATGTATTTGTATAGGGCTGAGCTGGTGCATCGCCTGTTTTTGTGCACTCCAAGTGTTTGCAGACAGTGAAATAAAGTGAAGTGTTTAGGATCACACAAACTGATGAAGTGTGCCAGCTAGGATTCAAGTGTATGTCTCATAAACAAATTGCCATTGACTTACCTACTGGATCACATATCTCGCCTTTTCCGAATGAAAAAGCTGTTTAACTTTGCTTTATTTCGCCTATGGTGAAGAACAACATTTAACCTGCTAACGAACAGCAATTATTTGGTAATGTGAGATGCTCCTTAAACCTCGAACTTCTACAAGGGCCAGGCCCACCTGATTCCACAGGTTGCATCTCTTGGGCTTCTTAATGGATTGTGCCTGGGTCACGGCGCTCCAAAAAAAACCTGGCCAAAATAATTTTTATTGCGGAAAGCATAAAGAATACAATCAGGTAAATCCACCCACAGGCACTTAAAGATGAAAAATTATCAAATCGATCGTACATGGTATCACACAGCCATTCAGCCCACAACCCGGAGGTCAGGCGGCGTAAAGTTCTTTCTTTTATTAAGGTGGGGAGGGCATATCCTTACCAAGTGCATTAATGTTATCTATCTTTTATTAAGGTGGGGTGGGCTTCCCCCCGCTTTTTGTACAGTGGATTAATGTGCTGTACACAGCACCAACTGCGAGAGTGCGGGTGGGTGGGCTGACGTCCGAGCCGTTTCGCATTGAGAGAGGCACCCGGCAGGGTTGTCCACTGTCGCTGTTTGCGATGGTCCTGGAGCCGCTGGTCTGTGTGATACGCCAGAGGCACAGGGAAACTGCACTTAATTTCAATCACAGACCGGTGGAGAAATCATTCTCCAGTATTAGGGGTGTCTTTCATAGATTCACATGCTTGAATATTCCCCGTCGTCGAAGTGGGAGTCCCACGGTAAATAAAATAGCAATAATGCTAATATATATATATATGTAATATCATAATACATAATAAAACAGATAAAATATATACTGAAAAACCTCAACAAAGGTTCCTACATAGGAAAGCATTAGAGAGAAAAAACTCATTTGCAACATATCAGTGTCATTATGTTAGTCCAAACTGCAGCCAATCAGGCTCAGGCACCCTCTAGAACCTTCTCCTCAGAAGCTCAAGCCCTCAGATTTTCTACCGCACGTCGTCTGAAGGGAGTCTCCCTGAGCTCTGCTCAGTTTTTCTTCATATCTACTCTTCTACTCAGTGTTTTTCTCAAGATGTCAAGTAAGAAGTCTTTATTTAGACCTTGCTCTTCCTGTGGGAAACTGCGTTTGTTTGAGAAGGACCCCCACCAAAAGTGTATTTACTGCTTATATCCAGAACACAAGGTGGCTGACTGTAAGTTCTGTAGAACTTTCCCTCCTAAAACCCTCAGAGACCGGGAGGGTCGTCTTCTATTATGGCTGAAGCGCCTTCAAGATAAGGACGCAGCTTTATCAGACGCAGAAAGTTTCCAGTCAGGTCCTTCTTCTGTGGCTTCCAAGCGTGGCAGTGTTCAGGAGTTACCATCTCCTTTTCTAAAGAAGAAAAAGCTGGCTTTGACTGTAGCTCCAGTAAAACCTACTGCTACTATGACTGCTGTGTCTACGCCCACGAGACCTGGCTCTCAGGCGTCTTTTCCAGCCTCTATAATTGTTGTTACACTTTTGACAGCGCGGTCGTCGATGGGCTTGTCGACGACCATTCCATCGACAAGATTGGCTGCTGTGGCTTCGTCGACGACTACTGTCACTACGACGTCGTCGACGAGGTAATCGTCGACGGCTTTCACAACTACGAAAGCCTCTACCTCTTCAGTCTCGTCGACGATCCCAATATTATCGTCGACGAAGAAGCCAACGGCGACTAAGAAATCATCGTCGAAGATCCCGTCGACGACGAAGACTCCGTCGACGAAGACACCGTCGACGACCCCGTCGACGTCGAAAACACCGCCGACGGCGAAGTTTTCATCCAGGGATTCGACGACGATCCCGTCCATGAAAACAACGTCGACGGTACTATCAAAGCCTTCAATGTCGACGAATACATCCAAGACATCACCGTCTCTGACGACTGTTTCAAAATCATCGTCGTCAACGCAATTGCCGTCAGGAACACAGCCACAGGACGCTAACTCCACTTCAAGTTCACTGTCCTTCGCCAATATGCCCTTAGTGCCCTTGGACATTTCGGTTCCTGCAGTCGTTACGGAACCTTCAGTCAGCAATGTGGAGGATTCTGCTCTCCAACTGCCAACTCCTACTCTACAGCCACCTTCTCCATTATTCGTATCGGACCATGAAACGGAATCCGTTCCGGATGAAACTGTTTATGGTGATGCTCAGAGTCCATCTGATTTGATAATCAAATGTCAGGACACTAGTTCTGAAGAGGACGAGGATGAGGCTGTAGACCAGCATGAAGAACAATCTGTGCAGGTTCCTATGGCGACTTTTCCAGCGACGTTATTTTCCAACCTCCAACATATGTTGGATGATTATAATAGAAGATTTCCGCCTACCCCCCAGGGTACTCCGGGACATGTGGCCTCTGACGCCGCACTCTCTTTTCAGCCTCAGCAAACTCCTCCTAGGCTGACTGCTCCATCAGAAGATCCGCGTACAGCTATCCCCATTAATTCACAACAAGATGTGAACGATGACTCGGAGCCGGAAAGAGAGGAAGGGGAGGTTAATCAGGATACAGATGAAGAACAAGATCCATATTTGGCGGAATTCGATGACTATCGAATGCAGACACCCTCGCCAAAACAGGGCGATTCCAGTGATTCACCTCCGGTTGACATCGCTAGCTTCCATAAATTGATGGATAAAGCAACAGACCGCTTCAAATTACCTAGAATGCAGCGAGAAGAAGACTGTTTACTTTATGATTTTAAGAACCAGCCTTATAAGCAAGTTCATACCATACCAATCATCGAGTTTGTATGGAAGGAGGGACTAAAAATCATGCAGGCTCCTAACTCCTTGCCTGCTCAAATACCTCGATTGGAAAAGAAATATAAGGCCCCAACGGGCTCGCCTGCTTGTTTACTCTCCCATCCTAAGCCAGACTCCGTAGTGACTCAGGCAGCGCAACGTCGTGCGCGCAACCCGGCAGCTCCTATCACTTCCCCTCCTGATAGAGAGGGTCGACGTTTGGACGCAATAGGGAAAACATTTTCGGCCATGGCGTCTACTTCAGCCCGTGCCGCTAATGCTCTGGCCATATTAGGTCGTTTCGACCGTCAAATGTGGTCAGACATTTCCGCGCTGATTGCGCAACTTCCGGAAACATCCAGAGCGGAAGCGCACCAGATCCTTCAGGATGGGCAAAGAGCATCGGAAGAAATAATTGACTGTGCTGTCGACGTGGCGGGTACTGCCTTCCGTATTCTTGCCAGTGCTGCGGCGCTTCGACGCCAGGGTTGGCTGAAATCCACGTCGTTCCAGCAAGAGGTCCAGTCAAAAATACTTGACATGCCATATGACGGAGAATCTTTGTTTGGTTCTCACATCGATGAATCATTAGAAACCATAAAGAAGGATACCGATACGGCAAAGTCGCTTGGGTCCTTACAGTTCAAGAAGCAGCCTTTTCGTGGAGCGTGTGGACGGGGCACCTCGTCCAATTTTTCACGAGGAGGACAATCACAGTACCGCCAGTACAATCAGGGAAACCAGCGTTACTCAAGTCAGCAATCCTCTCGTCAGCAACACTCCAAATCCTATAGAGGATCCAACAACAACAACAAACGTCAATGACTTTCAAGTTCAGCAAAATGTTGGAGGGCGAATCTCACAGTTTTACTCCCAGTGGTCTCTAATAACATCAGACCAATGGGTTTTGGACATTGTGCGCAAGGGTCACGCCTTGGAGTTCACAGAGATTCCTCCTCATTCTCCGCCTTCGGGCCCGCCGCCTCCCCATCTAGAGGAACTTCAACATCAAGTTCTTCTTTTGTTAACAAAGGGTGCAGTCGAAGTGGATCCTGTATCTCAGCGAGGGAAAGGTTTCTATTCGAGGTTTTTCCTCATTCTAAAGAAGACGGGGGAGTGGCGTCCCATTATGGACTTGAGAGCTCTCAATCTATTTCTCAAGCAACAATCTTTCCGCATGTTGACGTTATCAGAAGTCTTGCGACATCTCAGCAGCGGAGATTTCTTAACGACAATAAACCTGCAAGACGCCTATTTTCATGTGCCAATTATCCATCGACATCGGCGATTCTTGAGGTTCAAGGTGGGCCACGTTCACTATCAGTTCAAAGTCCTACCTTTTGGCCTCCGATCAGCTCCTCGTGTTTTCACGAAGGTTCTGGCTCCGGTCATGGCTTATCTGCATCTTCAGGGAGTTCAGATATTTCCTTACCTGGACGATTGTCTTCTGAAATCCCAATCCTCGCTGCAGTTGGCTCACGACACACGTTTGTGCCAAAACCTGTTCAAGTCTCTAGGGTTGACCATCAATGTGGAAAAGTCACACTTCACACCTCTGCGGAAAAGGAACTTCCTCGGAGCAATCCTGGACACAGACGTGTCAAAAGCGTTCGTCTCCATCGAACGGCGAGAGAAGATAGTTTGTCTGATCTCAATCATCAGGTCAAAGCAGTCAGTTTCTGTGCGGATGTTAAAGTCGTTTCTGGGGATGGCATCATCTTGTATTGCACTGATCCCAAATTGCAGGTTACGTACCCGTCCTGTACAGGAGGAATTGGACCTGCAGTGGCGACAAGTGTCGGGGTCGTTCAACGACCAGGTGACAGTCACACCCCGCATGAAGACCAGTCTGCTCTGGTGGGAACAACAAACCAATCTGGACGAAGGGGTTTCTTTCCTTGCCCAGCCTCCGGATCTGACATTGACCACGGATGCGTCAATGGAAGGATGGGGTGCTCATCTCCTGGACCTTTCCATCAAGGGAAAATGGACGGCGATTCAGCGAGCCTGGCATATCAACCGACTGGAGTTGATGGCAATCTTCTTGGCGCACAAAGCATTCTTGCCCGTGGTGCAGGGGGAATCGGTGCTGGTTCAAACAGACAACACCACCAGCATGCACTACATGAACAAACAGGGCGGCACGAGATCTCAGCCTCTGTCTCGTCTAGCTCGAAGAATTTGGGAATGGGCTCTTTGTCACAACATCTCTTTGACGGCAGTTCATCTGCCGGGGGCATCCAACATACTGGCAGATTCCCTGAGCAGGTCTGCGTCATCCACTCACGAATGGGAGTTGCATCAACCGACTCTAGACCTGGTGTTCCGCCGATGGGGTCATCCCAACATAGACCTCTTTGCAACTCCAGTGAATCGGAAGTGCCAGACTTTCGCCAGTTGGCATCCTCATCCAGATTCCAGCGGCAATGCCCTACTCATGGATTGGAGCGGGCTGTTTGCTTATGCATTTCCACCGATCCCATTGGTACCAAGAACGTTGTGGAAGATGCGCAGGCAACCCTGCCGCGTGATTCTAATCGCCCCACGTTGGCCCAGGCAGGCTTGGTTTTCGGAACTCCTTCTAATGTCACAATGCAAGCCCATTCATCTGCATCCACGTTCGGACCTCCTGACGATGGACGACGGTCAAATTTGCCATCCAAACCCGTCGACGCTTCAAGTGTCGGCATGGAACCTGAGTACGTTGAATTTGCCTCCTTAACGATGCCCCAAGAATGTAGAGACATTCTAGCGTCTGCTAGAGCTCCATCAACCATCAAAACATATAAGTTAAAGTGGAAGCGTTTCTGTCATTGGTGCGCTGCATCCAATATTCATCCAATTGGAGCAACTTTTGCCGTTCTTTCTGAACCTCGCTCAGTCTGGTCTCTCGCATGCCACTTTGAGAGTTTTTCTGGCAGCTATTTCACGCTACCGCCATGATGGCTCAACATCTCTCTGTTCATCCAGGATCATCCGACAGTTCTTTAAAGGTCTTTTCAGAAAGTTTCCTCCGTTAGGGCGCCCTCCTCCTGCATGGCACCTCAACGTAGTACTGTCACAACTTATGAAGCCTCCAGTTGAGCCGATTCACCGAGCACAAATTAAGTTTCTTACCTGGAAGGTTGCTTTACTTTTGGCCTTAACATCGTCTCGTCGTGTAAGTGACCTTCACGCTTTTACCATCAAGCCTCCGTATTTACAGTTTAAGCCCGATGGAGTGTCACTTCGTACCAATCCTACGTTTCTACCAAAAGTACCAACTGACTTCCATTTGAACGAACCTGTCTTCTTAACCGCATGCGTGCGGGCGGAATTCCGCTCGCACGCTGAGTTTTTTAAAAACGCATGTTACATGACGAGCTGGGCTCGTCATCAGCGTGCGAGCGGGCTACGCCATGACGAGCCCAGCTCGTCATCAGCATGCAAGGGGTTAAAGACTTTTTTCCCGGATCCTAAATCTCCAGCAGAACAACGACTACATTCTTTAGACATCAAGCGTTGTCTAAAGTTCTACATTTCAAGAACAGCCCCTTTCCGTAAATCCGATCAGCTATTTATAGCATATGGACTGCTGCGGAAGGGGCATTCAGTGACTAAACAAACAGTTGCAAGATGGCTCTCTTCAGCCATATCCTTTTGTCACCAGCAAGCTGGCAGGCCTTTACCGAGTCCAGTGAAGGCACATTCAACAAGAGCGATGGCATCATCCACCGCGTTGTTTGCGGGGGTGCCTCTACACCAGATTTGTCGGGCATCGACATGGTCCAGCAGGCACACCTTTACCAGACATTATTGTTTGGAAGCTGTCAACGAAGCGGATACCGCAGTGGGGCAAGCAGTGCTTCGTCATCTTTTCAAATAAGGTGAGCCTCTGTTCCCTCCTCCATTTCTTTGAGATTGCCTATGCTTTAAGCTATATGTTGTTCTTTTCAAGTGTTAAGATGTACTGCAATCTCAGCTTCTAGGAGGTTACTGCTATCTATTCTATTCAAGCATATGAATCTATGAAAGACACCCCTAATACTGGAGAAGAACAATTGTTACTTACCTGTAAACAGGTGGTTCTCCAGTATTTGTGTCTTTCATAGATTCACATGCGACCCTCCCTCCTCCCCTCAGAGGCTCTTGTTCTCCTCATACGCTCTTATTACTTGTGCTACGAAAATCTGAGGGCTTGAGCTTCTGAGGAGAAGGTTCTAGAGGGTGCTTGAGCCTGATTGGCTGCAGTTTGGACTAACATAATGACACTGATATGTTGCAAATGAGTTTTTTCTCTCTAATGCTTTCCTATGTAGGAACCTTTGTTGAGGTTTTTCAGTATATATTTTATCTGTTTTATTATGTATTATGATATTACATATATATATATATATATATATATATATATATATATATATATATATATTAGCATTATTGCTATTTTATTTACCGTGGGACTCCCACTTCGACGACGGGGAATATTCAAGCATGTGAATCTATGAAAGACACCAATACTGGAGAACCACCTGTTTACAGGTAAGTAACAATTGTTCTTATACGCCTATGATATGGTTCTTTATGTGCGAGAGCCAGCCACATTTTTAACGCAATTACTTTGAGAATATGTCCGATTCGGGTATATATCGGGACTCCACATAAATTGGGAAAAATCGTACGTCATCCCACTAATGGAGTGCACTCCTAAACCTAGTCTTGAGTTCCCACTAGTGTGGACAATTGATTCAATCAAATATCTGGGCGTCTGGATACACCGCGATCCGGTAGTTGTGGTCCTTGAGAATTATGGCAAGGCGTGCTCGAAATTGGAAGACTGGATGGATGTTTGGATTAAACTGCCTCTCTCATTGGCAGACCGGATTGCGTTAGTCAAGATGGTAGTGCTACCAAGGTTCCTATATCTCTTACTGAATATTCCTGTAGTCCTCACCAAGATTTTTTTCAAGAACCTTCAAAGTCAGCTGATTCGGTTAGTGTGGGGAGGCAAGGCAGCGAGAGTGCAGTGGTCTGTTCTTACGAAGGGATATGAGAGGGAAGGTTTTGCTGCTCCAGACTTCTATGCGTACTACTTGAGCGAGCAGGCCCAGTATGCTTATTATTGGTACAGGCCGCACGCTTTTACTCCACATGTTGCAGTTGAGGAGGGTGATGTTGCGCCGATCCCGCTTCATAGTATTATTACCATAATGCACGTGGCACTCCGAAATTGTAAATCAATGCGGTCGACACCACAATTGCGGCCTGGAACAATATAGGGCGCCTAGCGCGGAAGCTACCGCTCTATGTATCACTTATGCATTTAGAACATCACCCTGCGCTGTCGGTTACGCATGAGGCCCCCTCTATGAGATTGCTGCGGGAAGCCGGATTTGAGCATATGCGTGATATTTATCCGCAGAGATTGCCCATAGAACCAGAGGCGCTGCACTATATTAGCAACCAGTCGCTTCTTTTCCGGTTTGCACTGCATCGACTGAGACATGCGGTCTGGACACATTACCCCACGTGCCCGCAGGAACCCCCTGAGCGAACGTCCTTGCAGTTTGTGATTTCCACACCCACTAATAAAAAATTGGTCTCCAGATTATACAGGATGATTAAGGATGAAACTGTTGAGGTGCCCGATAGTTGTTGGAAAAGGTGGAATGAATGTTTGCCGAGTCCCATTACAGAAGAGAATTGGATGCAGATTTATGCTATGACAGGGACTCTTACTATGAATGGTAACCTTCGGATCATTCATTTTAAATTTATTCATCAGGTTTATCATACCCCAGTGCAGCTATTTCGATATGGGTTGAGAGAGAATTCCTGTTGTGTCAGATGTGGACAAGATGGCGCAGATTTTATGCATCTGGCGTGGAGTTGTCGAAAGGTGGATGAGTTTTGGAGCACTGTGGTGGGCAATATACGGTAGATGGTTGCAGTAGATGTGCAGTGCACTCCGTTGGTATGTCTGCTTTGCTGTGTCCTGCATTCGTGGAGTGACTGGTACTTTCGTAAGATTAGCTTTGCTGCTGGCGGCGCGTAGGGTGGCTATCACATGGGGTGTCAGATCTAAACCTACACTTAAAGTTTGGTTGTCAGACCTAGTTTACTGTAGAGACAACATTAATACCTATGTGGAGGAGTTGCCGGTCAGGTCATGACCGAGCGACATTTTGGAACCATTGAGACTGTATCTAATTAGTAGGTCGGCGTGATGCGTTACATGTACAAATGCTGGGGGGAGAGGTACACGTACAGTTATAGTGCCAGCGAGATGGGGTATATCTGCTTTTGTCTGGTCGGACTGGAAGGAAGACCGGTGGCTGAAGCACAGATGCAGAACTTTTTAAAGATTGCCTTCTTTTTCTTTTTTTTTTTTTTTTTCTTTTCTCTTTTCTTTTCCTTGGGTTGATTATTTGAGTATGTTTTTCTTTTACCGTTTAATGCCATGAGACTGCTGTTCCCACTACTGTTACAAGGCTATGTAGTGCTACAAGGTTTGAATGTTGATCGATGTATATGACAGGTAGATGGGAAGGGACAAAACTTTGCTTGATTTCAGTCTTTCTTCTTCTTTTTCTTTCGCTTTAATTATCGTATTATATAATTGTATATTGCATCTGATGTACAGATGGAGTGTCGTTTTATTTTGTTTATTTCAATAAAATAAAATAAATAAGTAAAAAAGAAAATCTTTTATTAAGGTGGGGAGGGCATATCCTTCAAGTTTGGCCCTTTATATCATGTATTATGTAATTTATATGCACTTTTGTGCAGCTCTCAACAGCACACCACATCATAAAACTCCACTACATACCTCTCCAAAACACAAAAGACAATTACACTCCAAAACACACAATCCCACTCCACATACTTCCAGTACACTCAATACCACATAATTACTGTCCACATAATTCCACAGTACAACCATGCCACATAATTCAAATGCACAAATCCACTCCACACCACACCATGCCACACAATTACACAACTAACCAATCCAACCCACATAATTCGATAAGACATCAATACATACACTCCATAACACATAGGTAAAAAGCATTGCCATTTACAATGGCAAGAACTCCAACAAATACAAGACCTGTTGCATAAGTAAAAGACATTGCCATTTACAATGCCAATAGCTCCAACTCCAACAAATGCAAGGCCTATTGCATTTCCAATGCTTGTTAGCGTTTGTTATATTTACTCATTTCACTATACTCTGTGTGGTAGTTATTGAGGTTATATTTGTGTTATCTTTGTAGGAATTCAGCGGTGTTGGAGATCCATTTAAATATTGTGTTAAATAATAGTTTATCTCGGAAATGAGAACAGCGGTACTTTACATATTCCATGATTTCAGTGTAGGGAAGTGGGTGTTTTCCAGTTATCACAGACAGTTTTTAGGTCAAGCCTACAGCGCGCATGCGCTGTCTGCAAGACCTGCTGTAATCATGTAACACGACGTTATTCCTGCCTGCTGCTTGCCATAGGTTCACTCCAGTAACCCCTCTTAATTGCTTGATCCAGACTCATTCTGGCAGCTGATAACTCACTCATTCAAGGCAGAGGAGCACCGGCCATTTACTGACTCCTTATGGTTTCATTCTTTATCTGCTTTTTTCGGGAACTTTGTTTTTCTTTTTAATTGTTGCTTTCTGCCCATCTCTGCTTGTTATCCTGCTAGCCTGACCGAGGTCAAACGCCAGAAGGCACATGTTCGTGCACCAAATGCCCTTATGGCTGCTTGGTATTTTTTTGCAGTTTTATATTCCGCGAACTCGACCCGAAGGTATTGGAGTGCTTTACATTAGCACCAGTCACATTACACATTTAGGTTCTCATCTGTTGTGCCAGATGTCGGTTTTCCTTTTTCTTTATCCTTTATCATCTCTTGGTAAGTTGTTGCCTCGAAAACAAATCAAAATTACATGTATTTTTATGTCATATCTGCTCTGGGGATATTGCAATGTGGTACTTGAATGCTTACTTTTATAAAATGAAAATCAAAACTACATGTAAGGTGTGCATTGTTTTATATCAGAGTTCTGCAAGGCAGAGTGCATTCTGGTACTTGCAGTCCTCTATTTCTTTTTGTGTATTGGTGTTCTGGTATTTTGAAGCCAATCAATTATGATGGGAATTCAACCCACAGATGAGGCTTGTATTGTGTCGTTCCACATCTTTCTGTGGAAAGTTGCTTTTCTTCGTATGTTTAGCACGGGCAGGGTGCTGGCCATGATTAACTGTTACATAGTATGTGCAGATTAAGTCCTGGGGGTATGTGCATGTAAGTACTGGGGAGAATGTGCATCTCAGTGGTTTAACATACTAGGCACCCGACATTCAACATGCCCCACGATTAAGAGGAGGTGGCACTGGGTTTGTGCACGCACACTGCCAGGCCAGCATACCTTGTGACTGAAGATGCTTGGGGTGGGTGCTGCTGAAGGCGTACCCACATGTTAGGGGGTGCTCATGCATGCAAGAGCAGTCTGGTGTGTTTACCACCATCGGACGCCGGGCTGATTCAAGCGCATATCGCTGCTGGAGAGGGATGGGAAAGAAAGCTGGAGGCTCCAGGAAAAGCCACCTGGTTAGTGGCAGCATGTCAGCAGTCCCCTGTAAACCCAAGTATGTGGGCATGCATACAGAGATTAGATGTAGTGAGTGGTGGCTAACGAAAAGGCCAAAACACTGTTTTCTAGAAGTCAAAAACATTTTATTCTCTTTGTTTAAACACAACTGGTTTATTTAATTGTGAATCACTTTGGAAAACCGACTGTAAAATGACTCCTGGCCATCGGTGTGATGCTTTCACCCGCTTTACATACGCACTGCTCTGTGCTCTCCTTTCCATTTGGGTGTGTCCGCTGCTGATATTCTGATGACTCCACATGTGCTCTTTCACAACTGCAGAGCTTGTCTCTGGCCTTTGTGCATGCTCCATCAATTCAGTATTCTCCGTGTGTCTGTTCTTCAGTCCTTCCATCCATTCACCCTTTCTTATCTCAATCCTTTCAGTCTTCCCTCCAAACTTTTATCAATCTTTTCACCCTTTCATTATTCTTTTACCATTTCATTGTACTTTTCTCCCTTCTTTCTTTCCATATTTCCTTCCGTTCACCATTCCTTGCTACTGTTCTTTTTCCCCTATATGTACCCATCTTGTTTCTCTCATCCTTACGTCTTAGTTGTTGTCTTCCTCTCTCCTGCTCTTTGCTTTTTATTGGTCCCACTCTGTGTTCCCATTTTTGAGTTGAGCATACCAAATATCCCAAACTTCTCTGGTTGTAACGAACCAATTGTGGATATACCAAGACCTTGCAGCCAGACCATTGGTCCTCATTGGTAGGCTTGACTGTCACTTATTCGCTTGCTTCATAATCAGTGGCTTCCCTTGTCCATCTTGTTTTAATGAGTGGGCGGGGCTATGTCGGCCAACGGACCTGCACAGCATTACCGAGATAGTGCAGCTCTCAACAGCACGCCACATCATAAAACTGCACTACCTACCTCTCCAAAACACAAAAGACAATACCACATAATTACCAAGATAGTGCTCGCGACGGCTGTTGGCCGACGCTAGCACAGAACAGGATAAATACGGAACATTCCTGCACTTTCCCTGTCATGCAGTGCTGCACCGCAAGGTGACTTGCTGCACTGCACTGTATCACAACTTCATAAATAGATCCCACTGTGGTTATTAATAAAGACTTCTATGGCAGGAGGAAAGGTTGCAGAGACCAAAGTGAGCAGATTAGAAAAGCCAGGTCTTCAGGCCCTTGCGAAAAGCAAGAAAACAACGCACCATTCCTCAGCGAATCTGGAAGAGAGT
This sequence comes from Lissotriton vulgaris, assembly GCF_964263255.1. Classification (NCBI taxonomy): domain Eukaryota; kingdom Metazoa; phylum Chordata; class Amphibia; order Caudata; family Salamandridae; genus Lissotriton; species Lissotriton vulgaris. The sequence goes on along the minus strand of NC_141693.1, from coordinate 18,668,833 downwards.
TCCAAAGTTTCAGGCCTAAATATGTGAAAGAGCGTCCTTTCATGTGGGACAACCGGACTCTGTGTACAGTAAACAGTACCTGTTGCGCAGACCTCCGAGATCGAGATGCAGGGTATGGGCGAACCAGACCCAAAATGTCTTTAGGTCCAACTCTTGCTTTCGCCTTGAACATGTAGCATAGCGCTTCAAATTTGATGCGTTTGAGATGATGAACCAGTGCAGCTCAAGAAGGAGATTCAAGGTCGAGGCAAATTTTGTCAACTGATAAAGAGGTCTGGTAGCAGAGTTCTGCACTAGCTGCAGTCGACGAATAGTAGTTTTATCGGCTCCCAAATACAGCTCATTACCATAATTAAGTCTGGTCAATAATAAGAGCTTGAATCACTGTCCTTTGCGCAGAGATGGGATCAGCCAAATAATCTTTATAAGCCATTTAGGCATTGCAAAGCTGATGGCCACCACCTTAGCTACTTGCGACATGTTTAAAGCACCCTTCACAATCGGCACTCCTTTCCACTGGCTCTGATATTGTTCCACAGGATGTGAGCGTGCTATTGTGGCAGGGCCAGCTTTAGCGCTGGTGGATCCCAGTGTGACAAGAAGGCAGCACATTTGTGAAACTTCTTATTTATGTTACAAAATCCAGTGAGACCCATAGAAACTTTATAATGCCAGCCATCCTGAGGCTAGTGGTATTTTCATGCTCTTCTGCCCTCTTGGAAGCCTAGTGAATAAGGATCTTTTAAAACCTAATGTAATGCACTTGCTTGTGGTCAAGTTCAGCTGCCATCATCCACATATGTGGCACATACAGGTGTATTCGCAGGTACACTGCAGCTTGGAGCACACTTTCTCCCAAGGAGCCGCCTGAGTCCCGGAACCTCCCTGTGGGCAGGAGCATTCGGCCACTGGATGGAATAAAGTGAAAGAAGGAGCTTTCAACTTCAGGAGTCTTCACTCATGGACCACCCAACTGGACAACCACCAGGGCTCTGTAGTAAATCGACTCAAAGTGGGCTGCAGCATGTGCCCACCACTTGACCACAACACCCACCCGACCTCTCCTCAGCGCGGGCTGGATCTCATAGTGAGGGCAGTAGTTCAACATTGCACTCCAATGCCCAGAGCTGAGTAATGATTTATTTTGGTTAAGTGCAGAGATACTGTGGTATCTAGTGAACATCTAATTAGTGTAACAAAATATTTCAGTGCATTAATGCAGCCTTTTTGCATGAGTCTAACCCCCGATGAGTGACGCTTGGCAGGGCCGGCTCCTCACGCACTGCTGTGGGTGTGTAGCAATAAAAACCCCGCTCACACAGTTCTCCTCCTGTGTTACTGCCTCTCTGTGCACAGCCTTCCTTCTGTGTTCCCACTGATACCACCTTACACCCCCTTCAGTGTTTTACATGGATTCTCCTGCACACACCCCTCTGCCTGTGTGTTACCCCGGCTCCCATGCAATCACCCGTACCCTGTACGCATCAGCAGCAGCACTAATGCTTCCTGTGCCATTTAGCATGCATGGGGTTTTCTATGTGCAATTAATGCCATTTGCTAAATACCAGCATGCTCAATTTGTTTATATATGATAATAGTCCGAAATCGAATCTCCTATATAGAATCGATACATATTCAGCAGACTCACTCCACCATATGTTTTTATTTAAGTATCCATCCTACTTGGTAGGAATACCTTTGTTGAAAGAAACTGTTAAAAAGGCGACCCTAGGGGGAGGCAGAAGTTGTCTGGCCGACCACCCCGAGACCCACCTCTCCTTCTGGAGTTGTCTGAGCGCCCTCGAGAGGCCTCCTGGCGAGGCTCCTCTCCTAGAATCGTACAGCCGAGCAATCACACCACTACAAAGGGACACCACACACGGATAGATTCTTTAGAGTTTTTATCAGCAATTAAGGCAGGTTCTCAGTAATATGTACAAACGGATCGAGGGATCCTTAAAGTCTCGGTATCTGGGGGGATAGGGTAGCGGGACAGTCTTAGTACCAGCTGGACACAGGAATACCCTACGCTCAGCTCTCAATCCTCGAGCTGGGAGGTTGGGCAAGGTGGAGCCGCGGCAGCGCCAGCAAGGCTCCGAAGATGGTTCAGCAAGGTCGGGCCGAGCCAGCAGGTCTCCGAAGATGGTTCAGCGGGGTCAGGCCGCGGCAGTGCCAGCGGGGCTCCGAAGATGGTTCAGCAAGGTCAGGCCGCGGCAGCGCCTGCAGGGCTCCCAAGATGGTTCAGCGAGGTCGGGCCGCGGCAGCGCCAGCAGGGCTCCCAAGATGGTTCAGCGAGGTCGGGCCGCGGCAGCGCCAGCAGGGCTCCCAAGATGGTTCAGCGAGGTCGGGCCGCGGCAGCGCCAGCAGGGCTCCTAAGATGGTTCAGCGAGGTCGGGCCGCGGCAGCGCCAGCAGGGCTCCAAGGTTTCAGGGTTCAAAGTAGCGAGTTCTTCTCAGGGTCAGCCTCGGTTCCACCTGCATGGCTCTCGACTCTAGGATACAACTGCCGACCCATTCCAGAGCTGCCCCAGATATAGGTCTGGAGCCCTTTGATGTCCGGGCCCTCGCGCCGGGGGGGTCAGAGGGGCCGGGATGGGAGTGTCCAGACACCCAGCAGGGGGTGGAGCCAGCGCCCAGGGTGGCCGGAGGGCGATCGAAACTAGGCGTCCGGGGACGGCTGGAGGGCCATCGAAACTCTCCTCCTCCTTGATCCGTCAAGTGGCCGTTTTACCACCTGGTCGGATCTTGGTGCCTCGATGTCGGGGCTTCGCTGGGGCCGTGGCCGAGGTCGGGCCGAGGCCACGGGGTCCGGACGTAGTGGGTCCAAAATGGAGTCTGGGCCTGAGATGGTGGCCCGGGATAAGAGTCGGACCAGCAGAGTGGGGCGAGTAGGGGTCGCCGTGTTTCAGAGGAGGAGAGCCGGGGGTCGCCAGGAGTGGCGGCTCTCGTGAAGGTTGGAGGGGGAGCTTCAGGCCGGAGGACAGGGGTCGATGTCGTCCAGGGCCCGCCATGCGGGAGAAGGGGGACCACGCCACGAGGCCGGGTCCAACACAAACCTACCTAACTTTTCTTTGCACAAGACCACACCTTGTAGGGCTCTTTCATTCACGATCCAGTAAGAACCTCTGTGCAAATGTTTCCAAATAGCGCTTGCAGTATAGCCTCGCTGTTTCACTGTATCATAAATACTAGGTGCCCTCAACCTACTCGGAGATACTGTGGAGAGAGGAAGAATGTTTTCTGATGGGAAAGGTTTGTGGGTGTGACTGAGTCTACTCAATGTTGATACTTATGTTGTTGGCAGCAAAATCCCAGCTCCACTGGCATAGTCATGTAATCCAAGTTTACTCTTTAATTGGATGTGGATTCTTATATGGACAACATGTCATTTAGATGGTGGAACGTGGAGAAAATCCGTACTGTAGTAAGTATGGCTGTATGACCGGACTTTTGCTTGTTCTTTTGGAAATGCAATAGAATTTGTTTTAAGAAAAAAAACTATTCTGTGATTCTGGTTGCGTATACCTACATAAGATGAAATGCACACCACATGCCCCACTTGAACACTCACCCCTGGTCGAGTTGACTCTCTCCAGCATTAGCCTCACATATACCACGGATACTAGTTGAGCTCTCAGACTCATCTCTATGTTCCTGTCCCAGGAATGAGGGTTGTAGGTGGTGATCTTCTCCATCTCTGGGGCCCGCGGCCCCGGGATCCATCTTTCAATGGTGTGAAAGAAGTAGTAGAGACATTGTCCACTAACCGATACGCCGAGAACTGAATGCCTGGAGAGGTAGGTGGCAAAATAGAGGAGGGAGTGACCCAGTTGCATTAGTGTTCTATGACACCTTCCTATGTGTTAGGCTAACCACCATCCTCTCCCTGTGTGTTACATAGATCCTGACACACACCTTTCTATCTCTGCGCGTTACACTGATCCCCAGCATGCCGCTCTCTGCGCGTTACACTGATCCCCCAGCACGCCGCTCTCTGCGCGTTACACTGATCCCCCAGCACGCCGCTCTCTGCGCGTTACACTGATCCCCCCAGCACGCCGCTCTCTGCGCGTTACACTGATCCCCCAGCACGCCGCTCTCTGCGCGTTACACTGATCCCCCAGCACGCCGCTCTCTGCGCGTTACACTGATCCCCCCAGCACGCCGCTCTCTGCGCGTTACACTGATCCCCCAGCACGCCGCTCTCTGCGCGTTACACTAATCCCCCAGCACGCCGCTCTCTGCGCGTTACACTGATCCCCCAGCACGACGCTCTCTGCGCGTTACACTGATCCCCCAGCACGCCGCTCTCTGTGCGTTACACTGATCCCCCAGCACGCCACTCTCTGCGCGTTACACTGATCCCCCAGCACACTGCTCTCTGCGCATTACACTGATCCCCCAGCACGCCGCCCTCTGCCCGTTACACTGATCCCCCAGCACGCCGCTCTCTGCGCGTTACACTAATCCCCCAGCACGCCGCTCTCTGCGCGTTACACTGATCCCCCAGCACGCCGCTCTCTGCGCGTTACACTGATCCCCCAGCACACCGCTCTCTGCTCGTTACACTGATCCCCCAGCACGACGCTCTCTGCGCGTTACACTGATCCCCCAGCACGACGCTCTCTGCGCATTTCACTGATCCCCCAGCACGCCGCTCTCTGCGCGTTACACTGATCCCCAAGCACGCCGCTCTCTGCGCGTTACACTGATCCCCCAGCACACTGCTCTCTGCGCATTACACTGATCCCCCAGCACGCTGCTCTCTGCGCGTTACACTGATCCCCCAGCACGCCGCTCTCTGCTCGTTACACTGATCCCCCAGCACGCCGCTCTCTGCGCGTTACACTGATCCCCAAGCACGCCGCTCTCTGCGCGTTACACTGATCCCCCCAGCACACTGCTCTCTGCGCATTTCACTGATCCCCCAGCACGCCGCTCTCTGCGCGTTACACTGATCCCCAAGCACGCCGCTCTCTGCGCGTTACACTGATCCCCCAGCACACTGCTCTCTGCGCATTACACTGATCCCCCAGCACGCTGCTCTCTGCGCGTTACACTGATCCCCCAGCACGCCGCTCTCTGCTCGTTACACTGATCCCCCAGCACGCCGCTCTCTGCGCGTTACACTGATCCCCCAGCACGCCGCTCTCTGCGCGTTACACTGATCCCCCAGCACGCCGCTCTCTGCGCGCTACACTAATCTTCACTGATGCCCTTCTCCCTGTTTTTGACTGTGCCTCATTTGGAGGCAGATTTATAGATCTTTCACAGCACAATGCGCCAAGCCACCCTGCTGTGCTGCCTGAAACGGCAGGAATGCGCCATATTTATTATTATTAATCGCATTCCTGTCCTTTTCTAGCGCTGGTGTACTTTTGGCTGCCTAGCGCCAACGTAGGTACCCTTGCATCATGGTGCAAGGATTGGACACCTTCCTGCACAAAAACAATTCTCTGAGGCATTTCCTCTTTCTGTGTGTGCTGAGGAATGCAGCACACATAGAAGAAAAAATAAATATATTTCTCCTCACTACACATCACCTGGGAAGGTGTAACATTTTTACACGTTTCAAGGTCTACCATTAATGGTATAACTAGGAATGCTCCAACACTTGGGGTAACCTTCTGCCCCTGACCACTGGCACAGCGAATTGCATTTTGCAGTATATTTTCATTATTATCTTCATTGCTAGATCACTCTCTTAACCGTCTTTTATTCACCACTCTTGTATTCAGTAACTTTTCGAATCCGCACGCAAGGAATTACTACAATTTCCCAGGTTTCTAAGGCTTCTGCTTGGCCATCCGAACCTCTCATCAAGAACACGACATAAGCCAAATTCATGTATGGCAGTTTATTCAAACCCAATGCTTTTCGGGCCTAAAGAGGCCCTTCGTCAGGGGAAACTGTAAATGACAATTGATCAATAATTAAAATTCTATGTCACCAATATATAAACAAACATTTCTTTTGAAGACATTTTTTTACTTCTCTTCACAGACTTCGCTTGACAATAACATTATAAAACTTGGTTACACTCGGTAAATAATTGCTGTATTTTACCCGACTGCTCATTCCTACAATCTCATCCTTCCCCATCAACTCTCTCCAAACTAAACCTTCCCTTTCTTCTCCCTCATAACTAGGAATGCACCAAAATTAATGGGTGGAGTCACCCACGCTCCACCCATGAAACGCCATCCTGCTGCAGGGTAATGCAACCTAGTGATTTGCACTGTGCTGCGTTACTCTATATTTCTCCAGCCAGGCGGGGCCACGCACAAGGTGTGCTTGGGTAGCTTGATAAATCTCACTTCGGTTTTGTGTCGCCCTTGCACCCCCGTGCGTGGCTCAGAGTGACGCAAAGCCTTGATAAATATGGGCCTTAGTCGTCATGTAGCACAGGCACTTTCACATCAGTCTTGCCTCTGGGAATTACCATGTCTGATCTGGGGTGGTGTGGAGTGCAAAAAAACGATGGATTTAGGCCCAGATCTCTGTACTGAGGTGAATGTATGACATTGTTCTACATTCTGTCCATCAATTGTTGTTTTTGTAAAGTGACACCCTGTCACCCTTGCAAAATCGGTAATTTTACCGAATCGGTATTTACCGATTCGGTAATTGACATTGATTCCTATGGGCCTCAAGGCCCATAGGAATCAATGGCAATTACCGAATCAGTAAATACCGATTCGGTCATTACCGAATCATACAGATTCGGTAAAAATTACCAAATTTTTACCTACATCTGATTTACCGAATCTAGAATACCGAATCGGTGAAATTCGGTATTCTAGAGTCGGTAAATCAGATTTACCTACATCTGGGCCTTGGTGAGTTATTTAACAGCACAAGCACCAAGATGACAAGCAGGTGGTTGATGAAAGTAGCATGAGTTTAAGACAGTCCGCATTATCGCACCCTTGTCTTGACATCTTCACCCTAGGAAGGGGGCGGGAGGGGCAATTTACTCATTTCCATTTGTCTGCCTTTTATGTCTGTGTAGAATGAGAACTGTAAAATGTTTTACTTTCCTGTCATTCTTCGGCGGTGTGCTTTGATAAATTAAAATGTTTTTTACAACAAATATAAAAAACAGGAATACATGAATTAAAAGCAAAGTTGTATTGATAACTGACAAAAGTTTTCTTCTTGACACCTGTGAAAGCTGGTGCTACATTCAGAGAGCCACATTTGTGTTGCTCTCTGAAAGCTTCCTGAGGAGCTCCTGCATCCATACGTTTGCAGAGGGATCCTTCTCATGAGCTTCAATAAGCTCCATGTATTCAATGTTTAAAAGGAGCTCGGCGAGGCTGCGTTGGAATCCCTATAACTCCTGCAGATACCATTGATGAGCCGGGGAAGTTTCTGCATAATCATGAACCAGCTTGCACTTGGTGGCAAAATCATCACCGTGTAAGTGTGTTTTTCATTCTGAAATTACTTTATTGTATTGCAGAGCCCACTATTACTCAGACCAGTGTCCTGGCAAAGGAGGTTTGAACCAACGTGAACTGACCGACCCATGGCTGCTGAAACAAACACATCTCCAAGCTGTTGCAGAAAGTCAAAGGACCAGGGCTGTGTTTACTTTCTAAACCCATATGTACGAGAAGGATCTTCCCTGTGTCTAGATGTCTGAATTCTGGGAGATATGTCAATATAATATTTTCAGCTTTGTATTGAAAGTAAAAATCAGCTAAGTAATCAGGTGAGGTGGCAGAAGGGATCGCGGAGGAGCAGAAATCTGGCCGAAGAACCCTTACATGACGTGAAATATTTAATCTGAGGGGTTGCTATGAGAAGTTATTTGTGTCATATAGTACTTGGACCTGCCAGTTTAGATAACACTTGTATGGGTTTTAACCCCTTGCATGCGTCGGACAGCCTCCGGCCATCCAACGCCGCGGTGCTCGTGTGCGTCGGACGGCCGGGAGACGTCTGATCTGCGCACGCGTGGAATTTTTCCGCACCACGGCAACATTGAGGCTGCGCCCAAGGGGTTAAAAACCACAGAGTTGGCTTGTTTTGCCTTGGATGATGTATTTGTAGTTCTGCAAGAACAGCTTCGCTGATATTCATTCCTTAGGTCAAGAGGGGATGGACGACTGTCCAAGAGAAACAACAACAATTGCTTTTCTTAGTTCCATATTTCTCTGGAAGAACCTAGTCTCTGAGTTTTAGGATGAGAACGTCCTCTGCCTGGTGAAGAGGTTGCACCCCTGCCTTGAGTACCCGATTGCAAGTGAAACTGGTATCCTGACCTTTGTTGGTCCAGCCGAGAGGCTAATCTAGTGTGTGCGCTGAGCTGTAGGCCTATGGATGGTGAATCGATGTGACTCTTTATGGACATCGGAGTAGTGGTCATGTCCTGCCTTCAAACATTGTCTGTACAATGGATTCTCTTCTGGCAGTGGTCCTGCTCTTGCTTATTCTGGCAGAAAGGTGTCTTCGTAGTCTCATGCGCATTGACCTGAGGTTAATGGAAATGGCCCCAGGTAAGGCATGTCCAGTAGTCAACGGATTGTTCTTGGGTGACCCATTTGTTAAAGGTTTGAGTACATTTGTTACTAACTTTACAGTCTTTGACATGGCCCAAATGTTGCTAAAAAGGTCTTTCAACCCAACCATTTTGCCAGGGCCAGCCAATATAGGAGTCAATTGTTCGGCCGGGAGGACTAGCAAGGATCCTAAAGAGGATATATGTCAGGATGAAGAGTGTCTTGGAATGACGGAGGACGAGGCTCCTTCTTCCCATCTAGACAATGCCACCCTATCCGATATTCCACAGAAGGCTACAAAGTACATGTATTACCTCTCCCTTGGAGGTGTTTTGGGGAGCAGAGTGAAGATTTTTCTGCACAATTGGCAGTCCATTTTTTAAAAAGTCATTTTTATTGCCATGTTTGATATAAACGTACATCCAATATGTTGAGAAGAATAAAACATTGTGTCTTGTTCACAAAAAGTACGATAATCAGTCCAAATGTGGATACCCGTGTATATCAAAGATGCCAATGGTTACAAAAAAAATTAACTAACTTCTTCTGGCATAGTAAACGATGAATAAGTGATACACCTGAACAGGTGAATGGTGAAGGGGAAAAGAAAATGGAGAAAAAATGGGGGATGGAGCGGAAAGCAAACACTCGTTCCTGAATGTGGAGTTTGTATGGTATGCCATTAATGTCTTCAAACCATGAGGGAATCAACAGGATATCGATAGGGCAGCCTCCACAAGCGGCAGTGCATAACAGAGGATTCATGGGACTTGGGCATGATTCACGGTTTCTTAGACCTGAATTTTTCCCTTCCATATCAAAAATGTATACCCTCCGGGTTATAGAGCAATGTATTTCTGGTACAAAAGAAAGGCGGAGGTGCCCGTCTTGTTTCAAACTTAAGAGACCTCAATACCTCAATTCTGTACAGCCATTTCAAGATGGAAGACATTGATCTTTTGTAAGATTTATTACAAGAAGAAGGCTGGATGGTCTGTTTAGATGGGAAAGACGCCTACCTAACTATCCCAAACTTTGCTCCCCTTAGACATTTTCTACAATTTCAATGGAACAATTGATGATTCAGGTACAAAGTGTTTCTGTTCGGTCTGTCATCAGCCCCTTCGTGGTTCACCAAGGAGAATAGGCTGGTGGCCGAGGCCCTCAGACCCTGAGCGTTTGTCTCATTATTTATCTAGACCACATCCTCATTCTGGCACAGGCTCAAGAAGTGGGCAATACACTCAAAACAACAGTTGGGGTTCGTCATCAAGGCTCCAAAATCCATGTTGATGGCCTCTCCGAGTATAGAATTCCTAGGATTTTGCATAGGTTCTATTCTGGCTCAGCTTCAATTTCCGGACTTAAAAAAATCAAGACTATCAAAAAAAAAATGGAGGTCCGCATTATCCAAGCAGACTGTGTGTTTGAGATTACTCTTCAGATAGTAGGGCTTTTGGCCTCTTCGATTCAAGCGATATTCCCGGCCCCGTCATACTATCAGGCCCCCAGGATTCGACATTTGCAGAAGGGCCTTTCCTACACTTTCCAATGGACATTGTCTCTGGAAGCGGCAACATAAATTTCTTGGTTAGTGGTCATCATGGAACTGTGGAATGGCATGGCCTTATCTGGTGACAGATAAGAGATACTGATTAAGTCTGATGCCAGTCTGTTGGTGCTGTTGCAGAGGGCTGTCTACATTCATCCAGATTGAATCACCAGCTACAGTTGTAGGCTGGTTTTTCAGTTTATAGGCCGGACATGCAGAGGCAACAGATATGGTTCTGGAGACTCTTCTTTGAAGCGTCCAGTCGTGGTTCCTAGCCCTCCTGGAACTGTTGTGTGACCTCCCAATGCGCTTATCAGTGGTTTCGGATCTATTGAGTGACCGAGGGGAGCCTTCTACATCCGTCAGTGCAAATCGGTATGTTGATTAATGGCATGGATGCTTCTTGGGGCCGCTGGAATAGACCAGGCCTTTCCGAACAAGCCTCACCCTTAAAGAAGCAGTTTGGTCTTGTAGTACTCATAAGAGGTATTCTTTAGCTTGCTTTGGAGATGTCTGGAATTGAGTGTGGATACAGTGGAGGCCGAATCATGCCGGATTCTACATTTGTTGGCAGATTAAGCTGCAGCAGGGCAGGCCTAGATATTGAACATTGATCAGCAGTTTCAGAATGGCATGCCCCTGTGGATGGAAAACCAGGGGCCGAATATCCCATGGCCTCAAATTAATGCAGGGTACTATGTTTGCCAATCCTCCTCTCTTCCATTTCTCAAAATTATAGGATGTATTGCTTGTGTTGGCTGGATGATACGGAGCTGTCAAGGAAGAAGCCTTCTGTGAAACTTGCTATACTTTTATGCATGATATGTTTGTTTTTATGATTGAATCCTTTGGTATCCAAGTTGTTAGAAATTGTTAGAAATTGGGCCTCTAGTTGGCAGAGGTATGCTCCCTGTCTATGTAGGGACCGCAATGCTAGTCAAGGTAAGTCAGATATACACCATAAATTAACCTGTGCTCACGCTCTGGTAGCTTGGCACAGAGCAGGCTGGCTTAACTTAAGTGGCCATGTGTAAAATATCTGAGCAACACTTCAAAACGTAACACAGTGAAAACACCACAAAAAGACCCCACACCAGTTTATAAAAATAAATTATGGTTTTATAAATAAAAGAAGACCAAAATAACAAAAAATCCAATAAATGCAAAAACAATAGCACTTAGAAGCAAATAGTGCTCAAAGAGTTAATTGGTCACGCTGGAGCAGGACAAAGTCAAGAGTTCAAGCTGCTCGTAATGGAGTGCAGGCACGCTGCAGGACCCGATGACCAAAAGTGCCCTTCCTTGTTATGGAGGATATATTTGGGCTCCGTGGTGAATTAGTATGACTTTAAAAATGTGCCTTTGGTTGGAAGTAAAAGCGCACAACCCATAGTAAGTGCCTTTCATATTTTTGTAGGAGACATTGAAGACTGTTCTGATATTGCCTATTGAGTGAGCCTATTATATGGTCTATTGCACTTTGGTATTTGGGTGTAGATTTTGGAACAGACAACATTTAGTCTTTACACTCTTTTAGGTGGATATTGTAGGAAGGTGGATATCTGACTATGGTTACCCCCAAACTTTTTGCCTGGTGTTTAGCTGGTTTTTGACATAGTTGGCCTGGGATCCTGCTATTCAGAGCCCCAGGCTGATTGCTCTCTCCTTAAAATGGACTCCATGTACCTTAGGTGCATACACAATCGGAATTGGTTCAACTTATTGGCCCCTGTAACAGTGTACCCTAGGTACCCAGGGCATAGGTGTTTCCAAGGCCTACCAGGGGCTGCAGCATGTATTGTGCCACCCCTGGCCTGGCCTCCATATTTGACACAACTGGCTGATCACTCAGCTGGGGTAAGTTGGTGTAATCACCTCTTACTTAGGTGTAGTATCCCTATACCTAACCTAAACTGGACACATATGTTCCTATCAGCCACTCCTATGGAAGGCCTCATCAATCCTGGAGGCAGAGTGCTTGGACATATGTGAGATGGTGCTCTAGCATGAGCTGAGCCTGTCTGCAGCTGTCGGGAACCACTCCCTTAGCTGTTCCGGGATATTGCCATACCATATACTCTTAAGTGCATTGAAATCCTCGCGGTTAAATGCTAACTTTGGTTTGGCTTTATCAAAACTTGTCGAATAAGGTGTCATACGATTTGGAATACTATCCCCTCGACAGTTCTGTCGACGGGGATTGCACTCCACCCTTCTAGAGGGGCACGACATGTGTGTAGCCTTAACCCTGGTTAAAGTTAACCAGAGCTTCAGCATCACAAAATGGATGCTGCCACCACAGACACAAGTCTGACCTCCTGCTGCTGGGAGTCCTTCCAGCGAGGGAGGCTTGGACAAAGGGTTTCCTGCCTTGGGAGGTGCGAGCACCACCCCAGACAGGGTTTTGTGTATTGGGTAGGACAGGGCTGAATAGATTGAGACATGCCCGGGGCACACAAGGTGTCCCCGTGCATAAGCCAGTCCAAACCGTTCCTGGGACTTTCCAGACCCAGGCCTGGCGAGGAGCTGGACAAAGGAAAGGGGGTGTAACCGCCCCCCTTCCTGGTCCCACCCAGAGGAGGGACCTAGTAGGTGATCCACCCCTCAGATTGGGAATAAGAGTGGGAGCAGTGCCATTGCACAGCAGATCATCCTGAAATCAACTTTACACGAAGAAGACGACTGGACTTCGACATTCTGCTGCACAGAAGACTGAAGAGAATCTCCCTTGTGGCCTAGGAGTGGCCACCCTGTGAATACAGGTACCAACCAGCGAATCGACGTCTGCTTTGCCGCCACCTCCAGCCCGAGCCCAGAGCCTGACAAGACCCAGACTCCCAGACTTCTCACAGCCCGATCCACAGTCCCTGCAAAGTGGAGGCACCGAGAGACGTCGGACCGGACATCTACGGAAGACACCCGAAGAGCTGACTGCGCAGCATCAGAGGCATCCTCGACGTTGTGCTTTGGGGACTGAGAACCCCCACCACCGAGCAGCCCTTGCACCGAAGATCAGCCCCCCAGCATCTCCACGATCTGCGTGGGGCCCTTTTGCATTGTGCCACTCGACGCGCCATCCCGGCCACTAGCCACGTGGTCAGCGGCCATCTTGGCGACGAAACCGAAGAACTACACTGCGGGTCTGGTTGCTCCAGACTTGCCCTAGCTCCTGTAAAAAGGAGCACCCGCTCTGATCTTGCTGGTCCGAGTAAGAAGCCTTTTTCAACTCCTGCGTGGCTTGCATTAGCCAAGGCCTGATTGCTCCGATCAAGTTGCCGATACCGCCAACAGCGAGAAGCCTGCGTGGGACAGCTCGTGACCGACTCCTGGACGTCCTCGACCCCCGGTGTCCACATGGCTGCAGAGAGAAGCTACACCTCAACGCCTGTTTGCACCCGACATCGCCTGGTTCCAATCTGGTTCCACGGTAGTCACTGGCTAGTGACTTTGAACATTGTCCCCTCTGCTTTCAGGTCTTCACATCTTCAGATCCACCCTTGGATCCACCGTAACTCTTCACATCGAGCCGCCTGCAGCATCTCCAGCTCCAAGCACCATCGACCAGCGTGACGAAACCCGACACTACTTCGACCCTGTGCACCCGCTTCCTGTGGGTGAGGTAAATCAGCAACGCCGGTGTTCCTACACTGGTACACACCTCTAGGGCCTGTGTCTCAAGTTTCAGCTTTCTAGGTCACTCAGAAGGTTCCGAACTAACTAACTTTGTACTTTTTACGCACCATAGACTTTGCATTGGTGAGTGCGTGCACTTTAAACACTGCACCCGAGTCCCGCGGGCCTTTCCCGACTTAGTCACTGCTAGTCCCGATCAGCTCCAGCGATTCCCAAGGCCCTAGGCCTGTTTCCTTTCCGATTGGTATCTCTTATACCACTTTCTTAGTATATGGCTTAGGTGGCCCCTAGGGCTCATCCATATTTGTGCAACTTTTGTGTATTTTAAACTGTCTTGTGTTAACGCTTGTGCTTCTGTGCTCATAAAGAGTCCAGGGGATATTTGTAGTTAATAAATCTATATATATATTTTCAATATATATCTGTGTGGTGTCCTTTCATTTGGTATTCAAGGGGGTTGTGTATGGTAATACAGCTGGCTTCACATGCCTTTCAGAGTTTAGCCTAAGACTGCTTTGTCCACGTTACCACTAGGATAACTGGTCTATAAGGTTGACTTACAACCGATCATCATAAGGGTTGCTTGGCATGGTACAAAGTGATCACAGGAATTAGTGAGCATTATATACCAGGCCAACTTCTCACATTGATATAAATTCGGAACCTTTTCCTGGCATATGTTGGAGGGCTTGTGAGGTCCATACCTTGCTAAAAATAGCAAGGAGCATTGCTCTCTTGAAGACTGGATAGTGCGCCACAATTAATGTGAGCGATGTTATTTATATTTTTATAGGGTGTATTATTCACTGAGGTGTTTTCTAATAGTGGTATCTTGATAAAATCATATTTTGGCACAAATAATGTGATTTTGTGGTTTGGTGATAGTATCGCTTTTTAATGCTCCCCCTCCCCTTTTCTTACATTTTCACATGTGAGTTATCTTGGTCATTGGCTGTTAATTATTTATTTTAATTTGTAAAGGTGTTTTTGATCTGTTCTGGAGAACATCTCTGTCATTCATTCCTTGATTGGGCTCATTGGCCCAGACGTGAGCAATATCGCCATGGTTCCAGGTCTTTGTTCATTTTTCCTTTATTTGTCGTTTTCATTGATCTAAGGTTCCCTTTGTTGTTTCTTTCAGATATCTTGGTTTTTTGCTTCTCAAAACCATTCTTGTCCTGATGATGTCTCTATGAATTACTACGGTCGAAACGCCATTGATGTCCTATTGGCAAATTGAGAGTGGACTGATATCCATAACTATCTTCGTTGTTGGGGATTATATAGAATTGTAAACCTGTTGCCATTTTTTCACTTTTTTTTCTTATACACTATGTAATGTCCACAATGTGTTCGATCAATTTTGTACTGTATAATGAACACATAAATATTCTTGTCTTGGTTTTTCGGGAGTTCATTTTCTGGCTATATCTTTTTGCCGAAAGACCTCCTTTAGCCAACATGTGTTACGCTGTCCCTGGGAGGTATCCCTACTACTTCATCAAGGCTATTGTGTTCAATCTTTATGGGATCCGTCCTCTGTTTCGACGTATGAATCCAAGCAGAGATTCATCAATCAGAGTGCCTTTAGATGGCACTGTTCCAAAATGATGACAATCTTCATCATGAGGTTTATGAAAGTAAGTAACCAGCGTTCTCGATAATAATGATCACCAAAACATCTGCAGTAATGTGTATAACATTGTTATTTTAGGGAAAGACCGCATCCCTCTGTTTATGAGCGATAAGGGGACCCCTGGAAGTGTCGTTTCTTACGAGAACCTTGGGTGTCTCGAGTCTGGGCTATCAGGTCCAGACTTGCTGCAAGTCTAGAGCAGATTTGCCCAGACTCGAGACACACTCATAAACAAAGGGATGTAAAGCAATGAAGACGAGGGAAACCTATACATATCAGAAATGACACCCCTTTGAGCAACAAGACACTCTAATACGATGTTAAAACTGCTGCAAAGAACCAGAAATGGATGGGCACTAACCTAATAAAAAGCAGTAACTCACTCCTAATCCTTATGAAATACAGTTATGCGAATATGCGTGGTTCAATGTTTGTGAGACGTTGGCCTGGTTTATGCTGTCCACTTATTAAAGTGGGTACCTTGCACAAGTCCAAACAATCCTGATGGTGATTTAAGAGGTCAAAGATAACCTTAGAAGCTATCCAAGTGGTAGCTGTGGAGAGCAGCCTTCAGGCTTAGTCTTTAAGGAATGTTAAGCAGCTTGTTTTACCAGAATGCAACTTATAGTATTGGTTAAATGAAAGGAGAACCACACAGTAGTTATAAAAATATGTATTTAATAGTATACCATTCTCTAGTATGACACAATTTCTCCTACATGAAGATAATCACAATTCACACAATGCTTAAGCACAGAATCAACAGTAAGTAACAATAATACACAGAAGGCCCCAGGGGGGACCAAACCATATATTAAAACAGTGGTATAGGAACCACGACTTGCGTCAAGACAGTGTCTAGAGGACGTAGAATCACTGGGACCCTAAGGAACCACCCATGGTGAGTAAGTAGGGACCCCACGGAGGACGGGTGCAGAGTTGGAATATGATTGTGTGCTCCGTACGATTCTATGGGAAAGTCGCAGTTAGAGTTTTAGTGTTTAAGGACCCTTCCCAGTGGATCATGAGGAAACCTTTTGGAACATAGAAGGTTGGAGAGCCACACCACCCGTGGATACCGTAGTACCAGAGTTACCTATCCCAGGGAGGCCAGGTTTATAGGGCTAATGTGGTGTCGGAAACCGTTGTCATTCTCAATGGGAGACTTCAAAGAAATGCCACAGCAGGAAAGAAGAAGAAAGTCCGGTGGAACCCACAGGTGGATTCTTGATGAAAGGAACCTGAATGCAGGGGGGACAGAGTCTTGGTCACGCTAGAGTGACCAGGGGCTTGGGAGGATCTTGACTCTACAGCTGCAGAGACCAGGAGACGTCGAAGATGACCAGGAGCCAGATACAAGCTGTCCCGTGAAGGATGTTGAGTGCTGAGGGGTCGGTGTCAGGCGGGAGCACCAACAAGCCTTGGCAATGGCAAACCACAAAGAAAGTCATGAAGAGTTACTGTCTGGCCCAGCAAGGACCAGGGGACTCACCACAATAAGGAAGGGGAGTCAGGGGAGGCCCGGAGCAACCAGGGGAGCCCAAGAAAAGCAGTGTTGATCCCTCAAGAGGACCTACAGGCCGAAGGCACCGGAGTTTCGAGGGGACCTCGGGCAAATTTACAAAGTCACAGGTTGCAGGGCACCTGGTGTGAGGAGGCTGCATATCTTTGTATGAAATGTGCACAGAGGCTGGGGCGATCAATAGCCTAATGCACTTAGTTGGGGAATGCCAACAAGCATTTGCAATTTCAAAAGTACGCAGTGCACAGGGCTTCAGGTTATGCGGTCCCCACGAGGTATACTGGACTCAGACTTGGTGAGAGGGCAACTCAACGTCTAAGAACATGGTAACCCACCTCCTATGTTGCTGGAGACTTCAAAGTCCGCAGGAGCGCAGGATCAGCAGACCGGTCAGTTGTGTTACAGTGCCTGCAATGGAGGAGTGATTTACAAAAAGTGAGCAACCCAAGAATACCCTTGCGGGCTTGGGTAATGAAAATGAATGGGTGAAGATGCCTTCAAGGGAATTTATTTTGTGCGTACTTAATTATTTAGACTAATTTTAGGAAGGATCGATTAGTGATCCTTATTAAGAATCAATCAAACACTGTGGAGTTTCAATTAAGTTTAGACAATTTGTTTCAACAAGACACAACATACAAAAAACAACACAAGGTGTATTAGAAAAATATAATTTTATCCAATTTTTTTTTAAAGAAATCACTTCATATACAGATAAATGAACAAACAGAAAATTAGGACTGTGGGTACACACATAAGTAAATAAATACGTTACTCAACAGAACCTAAAAAACACCTATCCCAAATCACACTGAATAAAACAAGACAGGGATAAGATGAAATGTCGACGTTTCGGTTTCCTATGAATTAATTGCGGAAACCATCTTCAGGACTGAAGTCAATTGGGGTCTGTATAGAGAAAATTGCAATCTGAAATAAAAATATTTACAGTTACAAGTCTAAACTGACTATAAATAGAACACCTTGGTGACATAACAGAGAATATTTATAAGAAGACAAATATATATCAAACAGTGACATAGTGATGCAAAACATTACAAAGACATACTGGACCTAAATTTCATTGGACTAATCATTTCAATATAAACATATGTACATATTTTTCGGGTTTAATGTTGATCCACATATATCATAAAGTATTTTAAGTACTGGCTCATTAGATAGTGGGTCATTTAGTAAACCGGCAATAGTCTCTGTAGCACGGTAACATTACTGATCATTTGCATATCAAAAGAGAAAAACATTGCATTTCACGTTATCATGGTTCTACATTTCAGTTCACGATTATGCCTTTCGATTCATGAATATGCCTTTCGGTTCATAAGCCACCAAATATAACATTGGGGGGTCACAATATTCAATATTTCATTTCTATCTGAACATGGCCATTTAAGAAAAGGAAAGGAAGAGACAATGCTGTTATAAATATCAAACATCATTCTTTTCCTATCAAGCGGATGCTATATGAAATCAAATCAATAATGGATCTCAATTACCTGACTTCCTAACGCTGCCCGACTATGATTGCTTGAGGGCTGCCACGGTCTATTTTCAAGGCGGAACCGCTTCTGAATATAAATATCAAGATTACTATATAAACTGACTTATTTATAATTCAAAGGGAGTACAAGAATACTAGAAGAAGTTTACCTATTTGGTATGTTAGTTGTCTTGACTTTGAAAACAAGTTTGTGGGCTTCGCTGTATTGACGCTGGCTTTTATTTAAAAGGGGGAGGTTTCTGGCCACACCTAATGGGTGAAAACGTAAAAATCATGATAAATTCTGCCTATTTATCCAGATATGTTTATTGGCCGTCTTGTAACTAGGACAAAGAGCAGACAACATACCTGTTGATGAGCGGTATGTTGAATGAAGTTGTAGCTTAGAAGCGGTGAACAAAAACTAATACCGGTACATAGAGAAGTTTTGCCACACGTGGAGGATTCAGGGACAGTTGTGCAATCAACCATGCGGCGCTAATCTGAGAAACATATATAATGATATTCAGGCGTCAAAGTCGTGTTATACAGGAGGAGGTATGTCTATTTAACATTTCATAAAATCTAGCTTACCTAATGAAAATAATGGAGGTAAATTGCAGCGTGGCAAACAATTGGTTCAAGGTGACTTATTACTGTTCGGTGGTATGTAAAGCAGTGTGTACAGCTCCAAGCCTCGCCGCAAGTAGAAAGTGAATTTCACGAAAAGTATTCCAGTAACCATGCGGCTGTGGTCTAAAAAATATATAGATGGTATCAGAGCATTAATGCCTTTGTATACCAGCAAAAAGTTTTATCTATTTATTAGTTCGTGATTTCAGGCTTACCTAATCAGGACAGCAGTGGCAGAGTGCTGCGCAGCATGTAGTCAGTTCAGAGCAACTGATCCAGGCTGAGCACTCGGTGATTTAAAGGGCGGCGTTTGGAGCTCGAAATAGGACTGCACTTGGCAGCCATATTGGACTAGTCAAAATGTTTGTAAATGTGACAGATCTTACTGATTGTGTTGGAATCTCTAACTTGTATACAGTATAGTGGATAAAAAAGGATACATTAGAACAAAGTTGCATAACCGAATGTGTTATGTGAGAATTAATGAAATATAGGGATTTTGGTCCATGATCGATATTTTTCACAGAACATCCGCAATTTCATAGGTACTTCATAAACATCACAGATAATCAAATATAGCTGGTAGTAACAGACATCATGAATAAACATAAATATATCATAAGATGTATAAGAAGAGCACATCTATGTATATTATTTTAGATGGAGTTTGATAACTAGTCAATTTGTATAGAGGCAGGAGCCCACAGACATGATTCACTGGATTTCAACAGACATAATGGGATAGTCATGGGAGGCAAGCCAGAGCATGCCATTCCGTTGCGGAATTGAGGCCCTTTTGGACAGTGTTAGTTAAACAAATGGAGGAGAGCGACTCCTTCATACTAAGGGAGATACTTCAGTTGTCCTTGATGCCCCAGAGTGTCCTGCACGGAGCATGTATGGTGCACGGGCACAGATGATGCTTTGGACGGAGAGGGAGACGAAGTCGAGCCCAGTCGAATCCAGCGAAGTCCACAGTGTCCAGACAGTCGAAGGTCAGTGGTTTCTTCTTTAGAATCTTGTCCACGTTAAATCTAGGGTACTACAGCCAGGTAAGCTCTTATGTACCCACGGGGGAGGATTAGACAGATTCAGGGCACCATCTTAGAGGAGGGCTAGGACAGTGGGGAGGTTACTCCCATGTCCTTTGTCCAGTTTCGCGCCAGAGCGGGAGCCAAGGCTCCCAGAACTGGTTTGAGCTGGACTATGCACGGGACACCAAGTATGCCCCTCATGCAGACTTTCAGGCACTTGGAAGTGCCCCCACCCAGCCCCAATACACTAAATCCTGTCTGTGAGGTGGTCACACCTCCCTGTGACAGGCTGCCTATTGTTCTACCTTCCCCTGCTTGAGCTCGGCTCAGCAGCAGGAGGGCAGAAATGTGGCTCTGGTCGGCAGCAACCATTTTGAGCTGTCCGGGTCAAGAAGGCTGGTACCGGGAAGACCAGGGACCCAACGAAGCTTGCTTCAGAAGGGTGAGATCATACCTCCCACACCGGTTACCGGTGTGGAGGTATGATTCCAAGGTGTTTGATCCACAACATGTTTCGTTGCCATTTTCGAGATAGCATTTACCGCAAGGTTATAATGCACCTCTACCTATATGTCTGGCCGCGTCACAGACAACCCGGGAGAATGGTCTCCAAAGGCTGCAGAGGTGCTCCGCTCATGCAGGGGCACCCTCTCACGTAAATCCCAGCACCCTGCCTTCAGGATTGTTAAGGCGTGCTAGAGGGGTGTCTGATAGATCTTAAGTGTAGTGACCTATAGCTATAGTAAACCTATATCTTTTGTAAGTGGTGCGAGCACCAACTTACACAGGCTGCAGTGCCAGACCTGTAGTTCCATTATGCATGGCCTATAATGGGTTGAATTATACATGCTGCAGCCCATGGGCGGCCTCTGGGGTACCTATGCCCTGGGTATGATATACTGGAGACTGATAAGGGTACCCTAGTATCCAATCTGGAGTGTTCCTAGTACATATCATCACTCAGCCCCACGCTGTTCAACATCTACATGAGCCCCCTCGCGGCCATCGCATGCCAACACAACCTCAACATCATCTACGCTGACGACACCCAGCTGATCCTCTCCCTCACCAACGACTCCGCCACCGCCAGAACCAACCTACACGAAGGGATGAAAGACGTAGCCGAGTGGATGATGAACAGCTGCCTGAAACTGAACTCAGATAAGACGGAAGTCCTCATCCTGGGATCATCACCCTCCGCCTGGGACGACTCCTGGTGGCCCCCCGCCCTGGGCAGCGCACCCAAACCAACAGACCACGCACGCAACCTGGGCTTCATCCTGGACTCCTCCCTCTCAATGACCAAACAAGTCAACGCCGTCTCCTCGTCATGCTTCAACATCCTACGCATGCTACGTAAGATCTTCCGGTGGATCCCCACCAAAACCAGGAAGACGGTCACCCAGGCCCTCGTCACCAGCCGACTGGACTACGGCAACTCCCTCTACGCCGGAACCACTGCAAAACTCCAGAAAAGACTCCAGCGCATTCAGAACGCCTCAGCATGACTCATCCTGGACATCCCCCGACACAGCCACATCTCCGCACACCTGAGAAACCTGCACTGGCTCCCCGTCAGCAAGAGAATCACATTCCGACTCCTAACCCACGCACACAAAGCTCTCCATAACCAAGGCCCAAGATACCTCAACAACCGCCTGACCTTCTACACTCCCACCCGCGAGCTTCGATCGACCAGCCACGCCCTCCCCGCCGTCCCCCGCATCCGAAGAGCCACAACAGGAGGAAGATCCTTCTCCTACCTGGCTGCCAAGACGTGGAACTCCCTCCCCATCCACCTCCGCCTGACCCAAGACCACCTCGCCTTCAGGAAGCAACTCAAGACCTGGCTGTTCGAGCAGTAGCGGACCCCCCTACCCCAAGCGCCTTGAGACCCTCCGGGTGAGTAGCGCGCTATACAAATGCTTTGATTGATTGATTGATATCATAACAGTTTTAAGGAAGAAAGCAGTTAGGCTGGGGTCCTGATTAGTAGGATCCCAGCCAGACTGGTCAAAAACAGTGGTGTATTCAGCAAAAAGTGGGGGTAACCATAAGAAGCAGATCCTACTTTCCTACAATGTTCTGTTGTGAAAAATGTCACCAGACAAAACTGATCTTGCGCCAATTCTCATAATTACACTGAAATTACGAAAATGTCACACACAAGCAATCTGAAACCTTGGCACCTATGGGTGTGCTGCACCAAGGGTTGCCACCTTTCTAAAAATAAAAATACCCACAGTCTGCAAAGGCTAAATACTAAATACTAAATACGACTAAACAATGTGCATGTATTCACTTGTAACATGACTTTTCTATCTTTGTTCAGTGTAATTATTATGCATGGCTCTCTAATGCAGCTCTAGAACACATTTATATGGTTTTTCTATTGCGGCTTGAATTATGTACAGTTGGGGACAAAAATACCGACTTTTGGTGAATGCCTTTATGTTTTTTTACTGGCAAGGACAGTAAAATACCAGTAGAGTAGAGAAAACCAGTCAGGTGGCAACTTTACCTGCACTGTTTAACTTGCGTCAAAAGTGTAAAAATAGGATAACGTTGCTTCAAAATTTCAAAGTCTATTTCATTAACATGCAGAAATATCTCACCATAAAACGTTAGATTATATCAGTGAATTAAGAAGTATTTTTTAAAAGTGATAGTTTTCAAAATTGAATCTAGAAACATTCATGCCCCACCACCAATCTGACAATTGTGAATTAAGAGGCAGGTCACTTCTTATGTGCACTCTTTGGGTGGCCTGGGTTCATGTTTTTATGAGTAATTATGAGTTACATTCAATTACTATGAGTGGCACTAGCTCCAATTCTCCATTATTCACCAGAATTTCTTAACATTTTTATTGTTGCATGAAAACTCTATTTAAGCAAAGCACCCTCCACCCTTCAGGTGACCGCACGGTACCCACCACCACAGAGGCAGGCAGAAAGGATCCAGTGAGCAAGGTAAACAGTTCTGTGATCCTGTGCTCCAGCCTCTGCGCAGCGAGTGGACGACTGTGCAACCTCTGTGAAAAGAATGGAGGCAGAAATGCAGTAAAATACGTAAGGAGGTTAATTTCATCTGACCAGGAGGCAGGCTGGCAGCCAACTGTCAATGCTGTCAGTATTCCAGGACCTGGACAAAGCCAAGCCCCAAAACACTTTCCCCAACAGTCAGTGAGGTCACAAAGTTAAACAATAACACATCTCCCCTCTATAACAAATGCAAAACAAAGCCTCCTTACACAAAAATAAATATATTTAAACATTTTTCATACTTAAAAAAATCATACAACATGCATGACGTAACCCTCAAAACCAATGCCATAATGTTATACTTTAGAAGTTAGGCCTATATAGAAAGGTGACCTTTCCCCTATATTTGTCCTCTCCTTCTCCATATAATGGGGTTAGTGCTTACCTTTCACCTACTTATGTGCTGAACAAATGTTGTGTGCTTTACTCTGAAAATTCCCTCATTTGTAATGCATAAGGATTCCTGGTATCATATCTTAATCCCCTTGCATAACTACTCTGTACAGCCAGCATTGTCATCCTTTGCCGACAAGCATACCGTGCAGGGTTGCAACTAGCTTCAGGCTTATTTACATACTTGTTACCACAAAATAGTGATCTAGGTAGAACCCCTGTGGATACCTGTGACATAAAATACACACAACATCACTTAGTAAATCGGAGGAGAAAGCTTCCATGCTGACGCGGGGTTTTGCACGCTGACTCATCACTCATCGGTCTGACTTCCCTTCTGGGGCGTCTTGACCAAGATGGAGTCCTTTGTTCTCTCTCCTACCAGGTAACAGGGTTGGATGTCTCCTAAGGGGATTCTTGGATTAGGCACTCACTTACATGCTTCTCCATCCATATACATGTTAGGTACATGGGGTACATCTAGATAGGGTTCACATTAGTAGGAGTACGCAAAATGACTGTGTGTTATATGATTGCATATATTCACTGTTGTCGTGTTCTATCTAGGACCCCGATCAATATTGTGACCTTATGCCCCTATACGGCTATAATCCATTCATACCCCTATAATGGCATAAACGATCAGAGCCATATTTCAGTAACTCGTCTCTGCAGCTCATTACAGTACATGACACAGCAGAAGCCACTATCTTAGATTCCTAGATTACACTCCGAGTTCTTCAACAAGATAAAACCCCCAGCAACCTGGGAAAGCCCCGCTTGCTTTGTTTTTATTAGTAATAGAACTCTAATGATACTGTAAGAACGATCACTTCCTAGTGACATCTTTATTGACGTCTTATGTCCAAAAACTTACGTCAAACAAGGCACCTTTCAGGTATAAATATTACCAATGTTGCCTTAAGCAACAGCGATGGTGTGATGAATACAGGAGCCGAACAGCTGTCCCTTGCAGAGCCCAGCAGATGCTAGAAGCCCACGGACGCTGCCCCTCCTCCTCCTTGACGCGCTGAGAGAGATGCTGTCTTTTCTCCTGCTGAGAAAATCCAGCTCCGGCGTTTCCAGCCTACTCTTGCGAGTGACTGGGATATCGAGTCCTGGAAGGAGATACCAGCCCTCCAACATTCTATTCCAGAGGTATGGTGTTGACTAAACCCTTAGAGAGAATTCTTGAAGCAAATCCTTGGCAAAACCAACTTAACTTAAACTGCTACTTACTCCCTCCCAAGTATTAGGCTTAGGTCAGGTACACTGGGGTAGGCGTAGTTAGAAGCACCAGTTGAGTACGTTAGCCTAATGTATATATGAATGTATATATTTTATTCATTTTAACCATCGTATGGCTAAGAAACCATATCAATGCTTTTACAGTGTTATTTCGCAATCCTCCTTTTACTGTACGCACTTTTTATAATAACAAGTCTTGCAATTGTGCAAATTCATTTCTCTTGCATGAGAAGAAAGACTGTTCAATAAATAATACCTTTTATTGAAAACGCCCGTCTCTCTATTCTCTGCATCTTGGTGAAAGTAATCTGCCCAACTGACTGAGTGAAATAGCTGTCTATTGTTTCACACGATTCTAGAGATTGACTCTTATTCTAAGGAGCAAAGTTGTCATGTTTATGCGGTTGTTGGAAAACTGAATCCCTTCTTGTCTGTGCCTGGGGAGCTGATCACTTCCTATTCAGTCAAGTTTCCAGTGACCTCTGAGCTAGTTGGTACAAACCCAATTAAGTTTAGCATAGTCAGTAGAGACCTGGAAGACCGTACTTCTACGTCTACACTGCTGTTTATGTTATTCCAATGCGCAGGGCCTATAGGGAAAATAGGAACTACATGGCGCCCAACGTTTGGTAAGGCGATACAACTAACGCAAGA
The DNA here is from genome assembly GCF_964263255.1 of Lissotriton vulgaris. Taxonomy (NCBI): domain Eukaryota; kingdom Metazoa; phylum Chordata; class Amphibia; order Caudata; family Salamandridae; genus Lissotriton; species Lissotriton vulgaris. The sequence continues at coordinate 18,643,477 of NC_141693.1, read as the reverse complement.
CGTTAGAGTAACTCAGTCGTGCTTTTTCACACAGACCCTTTCTCCCATAAATACTCCAATAGAAGTCTGGAGTGGGTGAAAGGTTAAAATCCGCCTGAACTTAGTAGGAAGAGATTCCTATGTAAAGCTCTGGTTTATTCAACGTTGAAGGATACAGTGTTCCAAAATATTGTGCACCTAATCTTTGTCTTCTTGAAACGTGATCTGCAACATAAGACCTTCCTGACAGTAAAATGCCAGGAGAAGGCGGTAACAACGGAACCGCTGATGACGCAGTAAATGCGACTCAGCAAGGTCCCGATGGTACAGGGATTACTGAACCGGGTACGATAAACATCCCGGTCAACATAAGAAAAACTATAACGTTAAAACTTATAGAGAATGGACTGACCACACAAGGTGGCACAGTCGTCTTTGTGATAGAGGCACACGAATATCGGCAGACAGAGGTATTCTATTCTTGGATAAAATTTCGAACGCCGCAACACATGAGTTCCACTATTACAAAATAGAGGATCCACCGGAAGAGTACGCTCCTTTCGAGGAGATTGAAAATTCATTAAAATACCAAGAGCACCTGCTCTGGTTTCAAGGCGCCCTAAAACACAATGATCACATTACCAGGCTCGGTCCACTAGGAAGACCAGGAGCAACGTGGCCGGTTCTAGCCAGCTACACACCACATCCGGACATTGCAAAAATGTCGAAAGAAGAGCTGTTAGCACAGCTAAAAACATTAATTAAAATACATAGACAATTAGTCCAATATGTAATGCGGACTGCAACGGTCCAAACAGCTGCTAATGTCCCACAGCTGACCCCTCATCAGGGGAACACAAATAAAATTACACCACAGAACATATAATCATGTCTTGGTAAAACACCCATAAAACGGGAACAAATTCCTTTCTGGTAAGCGCAGAAAATTACTCAAATAGAGGCAGTATTTCCGAATACTACCCCTATTGAGAAACACAGAATTCTGACCATCTGCCTTCCAATGGGGGTCGCACCACACGTGGAGGACTGTGACACTTGGGGTACAGTCTTTGCTTCCATTTACACGAAAACACATGGTGTTCCGTCAATGGCGGTAATACCAGATGTGCTAAAACAGATTCAGAATGAGTACGGTCCAGAACCTGCTTTAACTCTTGGTATGAAATTACTGAAAGACTTCAAGCAGGTCTCGGCTATATTACTAGCCAATATAAAAGGAGAAGCAGCATCTGTGGCGATCCGCCAGAAATTGAAAGAAACAGATATAACAGATCAACCAATTGAGCTTGCCAGAATTATAGAAAAATGTTATGAAGAATTAGGTAGAGACAGCTTGGGTGGGAAACCAGTAAAACCCCAACTACTGGAAAAACCTGAAATATTATTTATTAAAAATAATTCAAACACTCCTAAAAAGAGCTGGGATGGAAATAAACAATCCACTCCCAAGGAAAAAGTTTTCCAGTCCAGAGGAAGGTCTCCTCGACAGAGGGAAAGAACTCCGACTCGAGAACACCAGTCTCCCCAGAGGGAGCCCTCTGAGAAAAGATACAACCTTAGAAATAGGGATAACTTGAAGTAGCCTGATAGATATCAAAGTATTGATACACGTCCCTCTCAATCTTTTTTGCAGAAATCGGAAAGAAGAGGACGGTCAGACCCAGGAGAGCACTTCAAGTCCAAAGACAAGGAACCTGCTCAAAATAAAAAGTTACAATTTCCAAGAAAGAAGGTAGCCAGTATTAGAATAATCGAACATGCCGAGAATACTGAGGACATAGCTGAAAAACGGGGAGTGGGCACAGACAATGCTAGACAGCGCAGCAGAAATCAGCATAGCTCGCAAGATCCTGATGAGTCATCTGGAGACAGTGGACACGAATGAAAACATTCAAGTAGAAACTGCTGACACCAGAGTTAGCGAACCTCATAAGATATACGAAATAACATTGCGTATAGAGGGAGATAAGACTAGGAAAATAAGGGGTCTATTTTGGGATAACCTCTCAAAAGGCTATGACATCCTGTTAGCTGAGAAAGACTGGCCCCGGAGTTTGTCAGGGAGTGCCCTCGTGGCGAAGAAATGATTATGCCTGCCTTCTCGAATCACATTCTGATTCACACTAAATATATATATGCAAGGAAATGGGTGGTAGCCCAGGCACCAGCATTATATAAAAACCAAGTAGGATGGGATGAGGACTCTCCTCACAAAATCCAGTTAAAAAGTCAACCGACTGCACAAAGGCAGTATCCCATTAAGCAAGAAGCTAAAAAACAAGTCAGGGAGATTTTAGATCAACTTGAATACCAGGGGGTGATTGAAACATGCACCTCTCAAATGAACAATCCTTTGTTTCCTGTCTCCAAACCAGACAATTCATATCGTCTAGTCTTAGACTACAGACACCTTAACTCATGTTGCAAAACATTTGCAGTACAAAATTTGCATAGTGCTGCACTAATGAATAACATAGTTCGAAAAAAATATAAAACGACATTAGACATATCTAATGGTTTCTTTTGTCAAAATATTGCACCAGAAAGCAGATACTTGACCGCTTTCTCAGTAATGGGGTCACAGAAAAATTTCTGTAGGCTCCCACAGGGATTCAAGAACAGCCCAGGACTATTCTCAGCCAGAGTAACAGAGTTACTACAAATATATGATGATGAGGCATTATCTTATGTGGATGACATCGATCTAACAGACGACGACTTGGAGACTCACTTGAAAAGGGTGAACACCATAATACTTGGGTTTGCAGCAGAGGATTACAAATTCAACTTTAAAAAGTCTCGAATTGCCCATTTGACAGTATTATTTCTAGGATACGAATTATCAAGTGAAGGAAAAAGCCTAGCGGACAACTTCTTAGAGAAGTGCGCTGTAGGGTTAAACCTCTCTACGAACTAATTAAACCTGATTTTAAACCAATCAACTGGACTCAAAAACACACAGAAATTTTGAGATCATTGCAAACAGACATGTTAGCAAAAACAAAATTAGAAACACGTGACAATACATGCAACCTTGTAATCCGAGTCATCCCAGGAAGATGTGGATTCACGTACCTGACCTCTAATGAGGGAGAAAAGGTACCAATTTCTTACAAATCTCACCTGTACACACAAGCGGAAAAAACATTCAGTCTCACAGAAAATACTGTGAAAGCAGTGCAGACTGCTATAGCTAAAGAACGAGAACTAGCACATGGCAAAAGGATCAATGTCCTTACAGCGGAATCCGCCTTCGAGGCACTATTCAGCCCAGTAAACCTGCCTACAGTGTCACTAGATCCGAAATGGATACAGTGCAAAAATTCTCTTGCTGCGGACGACGTGAAATACTATTTCGCCCCGCACATGAAAAAACTGAATGATTTAAAATATGAACAAGAATATCCACTGCCGTTCGAAATTCTGCCTCTCCAACAGTACTCCTGTATAATCTATACAGACAGATTTGTACATCACTACAACGTAGAAAGTAAATCCTACGATGCAGCCTGCGCGATTGTTAAAGGTCACTGGCTGTGCGGTAAATTCAGACCGAAGATAACAAAAACTGAATCTGTGAGAAACTGTTCGGCTCAGAGAGCTGAAATCAGATCCTTAAAGATGGCGCTTGAAAATGCAGAACGTGAATTCCCGACACTAATCGTGTGCGATTCGCATTTTTGCGTCAACTCTTACAATAATAAATTACAGAGCTGGGTTCAAAATGATTACAAAGATGACACAGGTGCCACAATCAAGCATAAAATGCTTTAGAAACAGGTAGTTCTTTTTCAGAAAGAACTACAAAAGACTCACGTGATACACACTCCGAGTCATCAACGTGATGGCGTTCACGTTGCAGGTAATTCATTGGCTAATACAGCCACAGCGGAAGCAACTAAACCGGCTTCCGTAGCCGCAAAAAAGCGGTCAGAAAAATACATAAACTGGAAAACCATGCTGGCAGTAAATACGTCCGTAAAAGGTGACTGTGCAGCACTACCCGTGAACTATCCACTCAATTATGCATACGTAATTGATGCAAACTCCGTTCTTTTTGCTCGAATCCCTGGAGTGGGGGATAGGGTAATTCCAAACACGAACCGGAGAAAGTTATTAATAGCAGACGCACACATGGGTGAAGGTCCAAGGCACAAGCAGATGAAGGAATCTCTGACTGAATTACAATCAGTATACTGGTGGCCAGGAATGAGCCTGCACCACTATAAATATGTAAAGAACTGCCCAGACTGCGACAGAGATCACAGCAGCGAATCAAGCGGAGTAATGCCATGGCCTGGTATGTAGGTAGCGTAATGCTGTCTATATGCAATCCAGCGTCCTATTAATTGTTTTAGACTATATTCACTTAGAAAATGTGGCCCCAGCGCTCGGCTGACGCCAAAACGGTTATAAAAGATCTGCGAGTCTTTATCGGCACATACGCAATTGCCATGTTCCATTCTGACCAGGGTCCTGCTTTCAGCTCTCGAGCTTATAAGGAGGCTATGGCCAGTATGGGCGTTGGGTTGCGGTACTCTTGTCCATCATACCCCGAAGGGAACAGTGTAGTGGAAAGAAAAATCAGAGACATAAAGCAATCTATAACAGCGAAGGCATTAGGTTCGGGTGATGGGTGGGTCAAACATTTAATAAGTGTCCAACTTAGTCTAAATAATTTGCCAAGAAATTCTCTAAAAGGTTTCAGCCCGTACGAACTATTGTTCGGAACTAGAATGCATGTTCAGGACCTCGATAGTCAGGCATCAGTGGTAAAAGATAAGAATAAAGACTTTGATATCAAAGATCGTTTGGCTGTTTTACAGGACTTGAATGAAACAAGAAAATCCTTAAGCAACATAAAGTTAAAGCAACGGTCAACTACCACTGAAGAGGCACCACCAGCCCCAGCAAGACCTGTCTGGATTCCAAAGATTGGGGATCTAGTCAGAGAAAAAATAGCGGTGAAGAAGAAATTTGGGCCTTCTTACAGAAAAGCAGTACCTGTCTTGGCAATCAACGGAACAAGATCAGTAGTACTACCGCCCCTTGCTGGTAAAAAGGAGAACCGAGTTGTATCAATCGACCTGGTAAAACCACAAACATGTGGCCTATAATCAACAGTAGGCCCAGTGGACTCCCGAGAAACAACGGAATACCCAAATTTGCAACAATCCAAGAGGTTCAAACTGAAAGACTAATCACATTTGATAAACCTGCAGTGCACACAGAGGGACTATGCAATAATGCCATGGAACTCGTGCCTCTTGAAAGACAGATTGGAACAGTTCGTCATGAAACACCAGTCTACAGTGATGTGGCATCAGAATGTGCTACCGAAAGACAAATTGAGAAAACAATTCCAACAATTGACAGAACTGCCTCTGGCTACTTCATCAATTTCGATAACTTTTCTGAAGATCAAAGCAATCCTGAAGTAACGACAGAAACAAAGACTTTTAAAGAAAAAGCAACAGAACTCTTTCATCAACTCAAGGAAATTTACCTTATTTCTCCATGGTTAGAGTTTTGGTTTGGTCTAGGTATATTTTTCCTCCTGCTTTGGCTCATCATGGTACTTTGTTTGGGAAAATTCATTGAGGGAAAATACAGTTCAATGGACACAGCAAGTCAGAACATCAACTTAGTCCTGAAACCACACAGATCATCTCACGTGAAGAAAAGAGGACTATCATCAGTAAATGTCACAGCCATTCCAATACCCGGCGGGGTAGTATGGGACAAGACTGACTATGAAGTATATGGCCGGGTCGAGATCTTGAAATATCCTCACCAGTTCAAGGTTTCATTAAGTGACTTTGTAAAACCTAGTACATTTTCTGATGATTGGGATTTTGAAGGCATAAATAATATGATGTCAGATTTAGTGTTGTCAGCTAGATTTACAGATCATGATTATTTACAGGGTTTGTCTAATTATGAACAAATGTACTGCTTCTCACATTACAGAGACCATTTGTTAGACGGGGACCCGGAGGGTCGGCCGAGTACAGGGGGAGAGGCCTCCGGTGAGGGCCCTCTCAGGGAATCGTACAGACAAGTAACTTCCCCCCCACAGATAGACACCACACAGAGATGAGTTCTGCACACTTTTATATATATATCTTTAGGCAAGGTGACTGACGATACAGCAGGACCAGGATACAAGGATCCCGTCAATTCTAGTCTCTTTGAGGGGAAAGGGTAGCGGGACAGTCTGAGTACCAGTCCGGTACAGAAGCAGAAGAGGTGGAGCTCACAATCCTCGAGATGTAGGGTTCTCAAGGAGGGGCCGCGGCAGCGCCAGCAGGCCTTGAAGATGGTTTTCACGACGAGGAGGGCCGCGGCAGCGCCAGCAGGCCTTGAAGATGGTTTCACGACGAGGAGGGCTGCGGCAGCGCCAGCAGGCCTTGAAGATGGTTCACGACGAGGAGGGCCGTGGCAGCGCCAGCAGGCCTTGAAGATGGTTCACGACGAGGAGGGCCGCGGCAGCGCCAGCAGGCCTTGAGGATGGTTCACGACGAGGAGGGCCGCGGCAGCACCAGCAGGCCTTGAAGATGGTTCACGACGAGGATGAGCCGCGGCAGCGCCAGCAGGCCTTCAAGGATGAGTTTGTCTCGGTGTCTCTTGACTCCAGGATACAACTGACTTCCTGCTCTAGAGCTGCCCCAGTTATAGGTCTGGCGCCCTTTGGTGTCCGGACCCTCGCACTTGGAGGTCGGGAGGTCCGGGATGAGTGCGTCCAGACACCCAGCAGGGGGGTGGAGCCAGCGCCCAGGGAGGCTGGGGGCGATCGGCACCTGGCGGAGGGGAGCCATCGACACTCCTTCTCCCATTGACCTGCCAAGTGGTCTCTTCACCCCCTGGGCGGATGGTGGTGCCTCGGTGTCGGGGCCTGGCTGGGGCCGAGGTCGACCCGAGACCACGAGGCCTGGCCGTGTAGTGTCCAAAATGGCGGCTGGGCCGGAGACAGGGGTTCTGGAAAGGACCCGGGCCAGCCGATACGGTGGTGTTCAGGAGCCAGGGTTTCGTCGGAGAAGGGCCGGGGGTTGCCCCCGCGGGTTGCAGGGGTGGTTCTTGTCCGGGGAACAGGAGGAGCAGGGGTCCGTGACCCGCCATGCTGGGAGTAGACGGCCCGGCCACGAGGCCTGTCCAACATGCGTCCCCCCCAGCTGAAGGCAGGGAGAGTCACCCATCCTCTTGGATACTCCCCTCGCCGAGGCGGAAGAAGCGGGACAGGCCGTCTGCGTTGGTGTGATCCTGGCCTGGGCGATGCTCCACAGTGAAGTCCATCCCCTGCAGGGAGATGGACCAACGTAACAGCTTCGGGTTTTCCCCCCGCATCTGCATCAGCCATTGCAGGGGTCGATGATCTGTTTGCACCCGGAAGTGGGTACCGAAGAGATAGGGCCGGAGCTTCTTGAGGGCCCACACTACAGCGAAGGCCTCCCGCTCGATGGTGCTCCAGCACTGTTCTCGGGCCAGCAGGCGTCGGCTGATGAAGACCACTGGCTGATCAACCCCCTCGGTGTTGAGTTGGGAAAGGACGGCCCCCACGCCATGATCTGAGGCGTCCGTCTGGACTATGAATTCCCGGCTGTAGTCGGGGGCTTTGAGCACGGGAGCGGTGCACATGGCGGACTTCAGGTTCTCAAAGGCCACCTGACATTCAGGAGTCCAGTTGACTTTCTGGGGGTTCTTTTTGGACGTGAGTTCTGTGAGTGGCCCTACAATGCTGCCATAGTCTTTTACGAAGCGCCGGTAGTACCCGGTGAGCCCCAGGAAGGCTCGGACCTCTGTCTGGGTGACCTGGGGCTACCAGGCCTGGATGGCGGCAATCTTGAGCTGGAGGGGGGCCACCAGGCCACTTCCCACCTGGTGTCCCAGGTAAGTCACGGACCCTTGGCCAATCTGGCGCTTGCTGGCCTTGATGGTTAGCCCGGCCTGCTGGAGGGCGTTCAGGACCTCCCGGAGGTGGCGGTGGTGTTCTGCCCAGTGGCGGCTGTACACAGCAATATCGTCCAGATAGGCGGCGCTGAATTCCTCCAGACCCGCCAAGACTTAGTTCACTAGTCTCTGGAAGGTGGCGGGGGCGTTTTTCATTCCGAATGGCATCACCTTGAAGTGATAGTGGCCATCCGGGGTGAAGAAGGCGGATCACTCCTGGGCACCTGGGGTGAGGCCGATCTGCCAATAGCCCGCTTTCAAATCGAAGATGCTCAGGTAGCGGGCGGCCCCCATGCGGTCGATCAGTTCATCTGCCCGTGGAATGGGATGAGCGTCGGTCCTGGTGACGGCGTTCAGACCCCGATAGTCTACACAAAACCTGAGCTCGGGGGCGATGCCCGGGGCGGCGGCCTTGGGGACCAGCACGACCGGGCTGGCCCAGGGGCTGTCGGACGGCTCGATCACTCCCAGAGCTAGCATTTTGGAGATTTCCGACTGGATGCAGGCGCGTACTCGATCAGGTACCCTGTACGCCCTGTGTCGGATAGGGGGGCTATCCCCGGTGTCAACGTCGTGGAGGCACCAGGGGGTGACCCCAGGGATGAGGGAGAACAGGTCGGCAAATTGTAGTAGCAGTTCTTGGCAGTCTTGGCATTGCTCTGGGGACAGGGCATCTGAGAGGTGGACTCCCTCCACGGAGCCGTCCTTCTCGAGCGTCTTCAGGAGATCGGGGAGGGGCTCCGAGTCTTCTTCAGCCCCACTGTCGGTAGCCATCAGGAGGCTAAGTTCCGAGCGCACAAAGTGGGGCTTGAGTCTGTTGGCGTGGAGGACACTTAGGGGGTTTCGGGGTGACTCCATGTCTACCAGGTAGGTGACGGGGCCCTTGCGTTCCACCACTTTAAAGGGTCCTGTCCATTTGTCCTGAAGGGCGCAAGGTTCAACCGGGGACATCACCCAGACCTGTTGTCCCGGTTCGAACTCGATGGATGAGGCATTCTGATTATAACAGCGCTTCATGTCTTCTTGGCTGGCTTCGAGGTTGGCCTTGGCAAGTTCCCTGAACCGCCGGATCTGGCTACAGAGAGTCAAGAGGTACTTGTATACATCAGGGGGAGTTTTCTGAGGGGCCACCTCCCACCCTTCTTTGACCAGGCTGAGGGGGCCCCGGACAGGGTGTCCATACAAGAGTTCGAACAGACTGAAGCCCAGGGATTTCTGGGGGACCTCCCTGTAAGCAAACAGGAGGCACGGGAGCAGCACGTCCCATTGGCGACGTATGGGTTCTTCCAGGCCCATGATCATCCCCTTGAGGGTGCGGTTAAATCGTTCCACTAGTCCGTTCCCTTGCGGGTGATAGGGGGTCGTGAATTTGTATGTGACCCCGCACTGTTGCCATAGGGACTTCATGTACCTGGAGATAAAGTTGGTACCCCTGTCACAGACGACTTCTCGGGGGAAGCCCACCCGCGAGAAGATCCCCATCAGGGCTCGGCCCACCACGGGCGCCGTCACGGTCCGGAGCGGTATGGCCTCGGGATAGCGGGTGGCATGGTCCACCAGGACAAGGATGAACCGGTGTCTCTGTGCTGTCCGGGGCTCCAGGGGCCCCACAATGTCTATTCCCACCCTTATCAAAGGGAGTGGCGAAAATGGGAAAAGGTTGCAGGGGGACTTTCAGTTTTCGGCCGCTTTTCCCGCTGGCCTGGCAGTGGGGCAGGCCCGGCAGTGGTTCGCTACATCGTTCCGCATCTTCGGCCAGTAGAAGTGGGTCACCAGGCGGCTGTACGTCTTGTCCTGCCCCAGGTGCCTGGCAAGAGGCACATCGTGTGCCAAGTTCAAGAGGAAGTCTCTGAATCGGAGGGGGACCACCAGCACCCGGCTGGCTCCCAGCTCGGCAATCTTCTGCTCACTGTAGAGCAGCTCGTTGTCCCAGTAGATCCAGTGGGCCCCCGAGGCATCCCCTGCGCTCTGGACTATGGCTTGTTGTCGGAGGCCCTCGAGGGAGGGGCACGCTCTTTGTTCCTGGCGGAACTGTTCCTGAGTGGGGCCACCCTCTTGGCGCCACTGGGCCAGCTCCGGGATGTCTTGGAGCTGGCCCAGTTCTTCGTTGCTGGACCCCGAAGGACCAGGCTCAGGGGTGGTTTCTTCTGTGACGATCGGTGGAGGAGGTTCGGGCCACTCCTGTTCCTCTGGGCTGGTACTGGCGCGGGCGGCCATGGATCGGGTCGTTACACAGACCCATTCGGGGAGACCGAGCATCCCCAGGTGCTCTCTCCGCTCAACGGCTGACCAGGGGGAGCTCTCGAGGTCGTTCCCCAGAAGGCAGTCCACCGGGGCATCGTCGCGGACAGTTACTTTTAACATGCCGGACACCCCTCCCCACTCGAAGGGGACGCGGGCCATCTGGCACATGCTTTCGGAGTTGTCTGCCGACCGCACTGGACAAAGTACATTGGGTAGGATCTGGTCAGGGGTCACCAGATGGCAGCGGACCGCGGTCACACTGGCCCCTGTGTCCCGGAGGGCTTCAGCCCGGCGTCCATTGATGGTGACCCACTGGTTGTATTTCTGCGTGTTGGCGGGGATGGGTGCCCGCGGGACCATGTCCCTCTCCCCTAGACAGACCAGGGACATGGCGGCTGGTTCCCACTCGGGCTGGTACTGCTCGTACTCTTCGGCGTCTTCTTGGCCCGGCTCTTCTCCCAGGGTGGCGGCGGTGATCTGGCGGTTCATGGGGCTCTGATTTTTCGGGCAGTTGGGATCATTGGCGTAGTGGCCGGGTCGCTGGCATTTGTGGCAGGTAACGTTGGAGCGGAACCCTGGTCGTGTTGGAGGGCTTCCTCTTCCGGCCGGGGGCGGGGGGTTTCTAGTGGAGGGCACCGTGACGGTGTCCCGACCCCGACCCTGGCCTCCTCCGCCCCCGCGGGTGGTGGGGCCCTTGGGAGGCTCTGTTCTGTTCGCTGGGCCAGCTCCGAGGGACTAGGGTGCTCTCCCATCGGTCTGCTTCGATGGCGAGTTTCCGAGGTTCGGTCAGCTTACTATCAAGGAGGTGCTGTCTTAGTTCGACGAAGCAATTATTGGAGAGGTGCTCCCATACAATAAGGTTGAATAATCAGACCCCCCAGGATATAGCGGCATGGATTAGCAAATTTAGCGGCACAAAAATGGAAATTTAGCGGCACAAATATGGAAATTTAGCTGCAATTTTTGCGGCATTTTATGTGGCCATTTTTCCTACAACAAACACAGATATCTTAGTTTTTTTAGTTATTTAACAACATGAAGCTACGTATATTTGGTTTCTTTACAATGTAGACACTTTGGGGCAGATTTACAAGCCCCTAGCGCTGCTTTTACGCCGCCGCTGCGTCACTTTTGTGACGCAGCGGCGGCGCAAAAGATGCACCATGGTGCGGGGTATTTACAACGTGACGCATCTCCCAGATGCGTCACGTTGCAAAGCCCTGCGCCAGAAGAGGCGTACCATTGCAGGTCAGTTTGTGTCTTGCAATAGCCTTAGAGCTTGGTGCCACTGTACCTGCTGCATTAATGATGGCTATACCTTTCGCCCCTTTACAGTGTATTTTGAACACGACCTGATATCCATCCTTTCACCCACCCCCTCATCATCCATCCATTCCCTCATCATCCATCCATCCATCCATCCTTTCACCCACCCCCTCATCATCCATCCATCCACCCTTCCCCTCTTCATCCATCCATCCATCCACCCTTCCCCTCATCATCCATCCTTTCACCCACCCCCTCATCATCCATCCATCCCCTCATCATCCATCCATCCTTCCCCTCATCCATCCATCCTTCCCCTCCATCCATCCATCCTTCTCCTCATCCATCATCCTTCCCCTCATCCATCATCCTTCCCCTCATCCATCTTTCCCCTCATCCATCATCCAGATACCCTTCCACCCATACATCCAGCTATTTACATTTTCTCTCCATCCGTCCCCTCTCATCAATCCATCCATCCTCTCTCATTATCCATTTATTCAATCTTTCATTCATCCATTCACCCTTTCACTAATTCATCCAGCCATTCACCCATCCCTTCACTTACTTACTCACCGACCTTTCCATATTAATCTTGAGCTGAGCCCTTTTGAGAAGAGGCCCATCAAGAACTTCACCCTCGCTGCAGGGGCCGTTCCAGGACTGGGACAGAAGCCACCCAGGGCGGAGACAGGATCCACCACAGGGGGGGACAAGAGCCATCACAGGTGTAGGTGGACTGGAGCCACAACATGGGGGGACAGGAGCCATCACAGGAGAGGGAACAGGATCCACCAGGGTGGGCACAGGGGTGGGCATGCAGTATTCTAGTATCATCTTGAGCTCCTCGCTCCCTCCTGCACAAGACAACGAGAAGACAGGCTCTCTGTCCAAAATGCCATCCCCCACTGTGATGTACAGTACTTACAGGAGATACTCTAAGAGAACTGATTGAACTGATTGTCCACCATACTTTGTTAATCCGTGTGGGTGCGATTGGGCCATTTCTTTATTTTCTTACATTATAGACTGCATGTTGAAGAACCGAGGTTTGCTTACAAGTTAGTGACAGTAATTACGCTCTGTGAAGAGAACCACGTGCTGCCTCGGTTTAATCAGGGTTGTAATCTGGCCGAGTCTCGGATGTTTGGGGCCCTGGGTAGAAATGGAATGTGCGAGCCCCCTCCAAATAGCAGAGACATGATGCATTCAGGGCTGTTTGCATGTGAATAGATGTCGCTGCTCCTGAGCCTGCAGCCCCTCCCTCTCAGTCACCTTCGCAGCGCCTCTTAACAGGTCAGCAAGGGCTGGAGGTGTCAGCGCTGCCCCCCCCTCCTCCTCTCAGTCACCTTCGAAGCACCGCTTAACAGGTCATCAAGGGCTGGAGGTGTGAGGGTTGCCACCCCGCTGTGCCTCTCGAATGCTGCTGAGTATCTTGGCTGCTAGCCCAATTCACAGGCGATAGCCACATAAAGCAGACCCCCCAGGATATAGCGAAAAATGCCGCGATTTCTACAAAAAATGCCGATTTCGCGGGCATTTTTATAAAAATCGCGGCATTTTTTAAAAAGTGCCGATTTCGCGGCAAATCCCGAAATCGCGATATCCTGGAGGGTCTGAATAATTGCTCGTAGGTGGCGACCTGGCTGCCCTTGACCCATCCCTCGAAGGCTCGGCTAAAAAAGTTCACGTACTCCACCCAGGTTGTGCCAGGGATTCGTTTGCAGTCTCGAAATCTCTGCCGGTACATCTCGGGCGTGAGCCCATAGCGAGTGAGGAGGGCGGCCTTCATGTGGTCGTAGGATGTCATCTGGTGGTCGGGGAGTTGCAGCAGGGCGTCTCTTCCTTCATTGACGAATTTTCCCCATAACCCGGCTCCCCAGTCGCTCCGTGGGATTCGGTGGGAGGTCATTGCAACTTCGTACGCTTTAAACCATTGCTGGATATCAGCGTTCCGGTAGTATTCCCTGACGACGTCCTTGGGGATGTGGACCTTAGGGTCCGTAGGGGCAGTGGGGCTCTGGTGCCCGGAGACGCCGAGGTCTTTGTTTTGCCGTCGAATTTCTAGCTCCTTCAAGTTGCGCTCATGCTCGTATGCTAGTCTTTTTTCTTCCAGCTCCCTCTGGCTCTTTTTCTCTTCTCGTTCTTCCCTGAGCCGTAAGTGTTCGAGTGTTATTTTTTGTTCTGCCAATTTGAGTTCTCCATCTAAGCGGAGTCGAGCCAGCTCCAATTTGTGGAGCCGGCTTTTCTCCCGTTCTCGGGCCTCTTCGGACGAGAGGCCTGATCTTCTTTCGTCTGCAGGGGTGGTACTTGTTTCGGTGGACTCGAGGCTTTGATTTTGGGGTGGGGATGTTTCCGTCTCTACCCAAGATTCTAAGGCGTGCTTGAGGGCATCTTTCGTGCTCAGTCCCGTGGTAGCAATGCCCAGCTCTATGCAAAATTGTTTTAGTTCTTTGTGGCTGTACTCTTCCAGCTTTTCCATCTGGAATTTTTCTGTTGTTCCACTCTCCTTTGTCGTCATTGCTGCTGTGTGTCGTGGGGTGAGTTACTCTCTGTACGATTATGCGTCGGCTCGGATCGTGCCGCTGGCCACCAATGTTAGACGGGGACCCGGAGGGTCGGCCGAGTACAGGGGGAGAGGCCTCCGGTGAGGGCCCTCTCAGGGAATCGTACAGACAAGTAACTTCCCCCCCACAGATAGACACCACAGAGAGATGAGTTCTGCACACTTTTATATATATATCTTTAGGCAAGGTGACTGACGATACAGCAGGACAGGATATGAGGATCCCGTCAATTCTAGTCTCTTTGAGGGGAAAGGGTAGCGGGACAGTCTGAGTACCGGTCCGGTACAGAAGCAGCAGAGGTGGAGCTCACAATCCTCGAGCTGTAGGGTTCGCAAGGAGGGGCCGCCGCAGCGCCAGCAGGCCTTTAAGATGGTTTTCACGACGAGGAGGGCCGCGGCAGCGCCAGCAGGCCTTGAAGATGGTTTCACGACGAGGAGGGCCGCGGCAGCGCCAGCAGGCCTTGAAGATGGTTCACAACAAGGATGAGCCGCGGCAGCGCCAGCAGGCCTTCAAGGATGAGTTCGTCTCGGTGTCTCTCGACTCCAGGATACAACTGACTTCCTGCTCTGGAGCTGCCCCAGTTATAGGTCTGGCGCCCTTTGATGTCCGGACCCTCGCACTTGGAGGTCGGGAGGTCCGGGATGAGGGAGTCCAGACACCCAGCAGGGGGGTGGAGCCAGCGCCCAGGGAGGCTGGGGGCGATCGGCACCTGGCGGAGGGGAGCCATCGACACTCCTTCTCCCATTGACCTGCCAAGTGGTCTCTTCACCCCCTGGGCGGATGGTGGTGCCTCGGTGTCGGGGCCTGGCTGGGCCCGAGGCCGAGGTCGACCCGAGGCCACGAGGCCTGGTCATGTAGTATCCAAAATGGCGGCTGGGCCGGAGACAGGGGTTCTGGAAAGGACCCGGGCCAGCCGATACGGTGGTGTTCAGGAGCCAGGGTTTCGTCGGAGAAGGGCCGGGGGTTGCCCCGGCGGGTTGCAGGGGTGGTTCTTGTCCGGGGAACAGGAGGAGCAGGGGTCCGTGACCCGCCATGCTGGGAGGAGACGGCCCGGCCACGAGGCCTGTCCAACACCATTACTTACATAAATCTGCACAACCTAGAAATGTTTTTAAATATAACCAATGGGAACATTGTGCTACTCCACCTAAAAGCAGTTCAAAAACATTGTATGAGAAATTCCAGTACTTCTCAGGGTTTAACACAAGTGATGCAGAAACGTTTTATTATAAACTGTTGGATAAAACAGGGACAAAAACCATGCTGACAAATACTAAATTAATATATTCAGAAGCATTTTATGAAAAAAGTATGACATTTGGTTTTGATTTTTGGAAAAATAACATTGAAACAAAAACCATCTGGGGTACAAAAGATTGGCAGGTACAAGGCCTAGAAGCATTATTTCGAGCCTGCATGATCCCAGAGCAGATAATGTTCTTAAATGACACAATTCACCAAACAACCTGTCTTGGCCTAGCTAAGATTAAAGACCTTAACAAACCGTCTATTCCAAAGCCAATACCTGATAATGCAACCACAGATATTGAAATAGACGTATCTAAAATTTTACATCTAAACAGAACACATCCTGATTGGAAAAAGTGGTTAATCTGGCCTACTGACACGAATAACTGTCAAGATAGATTCCTGAATAAAACACAGGGGTTAAAAATGACCAGACCAGACCCTAGATACTCCCAGAGACAACATCCAGGGATAGTAACAACATACGGTGTAGGGAAGCTGTGCCTTGAATGGCTAAGAAACATCCACACTGGCAGAAATTAAGCAACACTTATCTTTACTTAAAGATGGTGCTGATTTGCGCGATTTCATTCTGGGACCACGCAAACAGCGTCAAAAACATTTCATAGCGACCAGTATATATGCGGCTTGGAAAGTAACACAAATTGAAACAGCCGAAAAAAATACGAGAAATAGATCGTATTAATTTGGAAAAATCACTTTCTGTGGTGGACAATGGGTTAATGACTCTGTCCTCCAGAATATCTTCACTGGACAGTATTGTATCATCTGCCATAGATATAATAGACAAAGACTTGCTAATGTTACAACATGGCCAGTCGCAATTGCGTTCTATTGTACAGCTAGGCTGGACGCTGCAAAATCTTCGTTCAGGCTATGTGCCATGGCGTTTAATCAACACAACGTCATTGTTTTCCATCTTTAACCTTACTGATAAACAAATCAGCTTGGCACAGAAAGGAGCAGACTATACAATCCTGAGCATCGAAAAACTTGAGAGATTACCATTGACAATGTCAGAAAGTCCTGTCATTGAATGGATAATACACGGGATTATCACAATTCCGATAACAACTTTCCGATTTAGAAAGTGCCTTGAATATATACCGACTGGCCAGTATGAACGTTTGGGTAAAGGGCATATTAAGTCAGCATGGAAATTACCATATACACACACATGCTATAGTGACAGCAACAAAAATGTATTTCTTAGTGGTGAAAATTGCAAACATTCACTAAGCGGTATACTTTTGTGCCAGGGTATTAATTTACACGGGGCCTGTGAAGGAAATTCAAACAACCTTTCATGCCACCAACATGTCACACCTGCAACGCAGATAGAGCCTTTCTTTAAGCAGCTCTCTAACAGGAGTTACATTCTAATAACGGATCACAGCTGTTGTGGCCTTATGCTAGGGAAAGCATATCTCGTACACGTAACTTCCATGGTCACTTGCTGTATGCAAGCATTGTTTCCAAACGGCCATGAAGATTCCGAGACGCCGATTTGGCCGACTTTGAATGTCTCTTCTATATGAATTGATACTTTAAGCAGAATGAAGTCTGTGCTTTTACAGACAACAGTGCCCATCACGTCATCAAAAGAGACGTATGATCTCCAAGTTGCAAGGACGGCTTCGGAGATACATGACCTTTTATCAACAAATTGCCCGTGCATTTCACAGAAATGCTTAGCCAAATTCTAAATATGTCAGATGCCGTAGGTATCTCAGGCGTATTTAAGACGATTTTTTCGGGACTATTAACACCATTCAAAGCAATTCTGGGCATCATTCCCAATTTTGTCCATTCAGTCTTTGGCAGCATACCCCTACTTTTGGGACTTCTAGCAGGCATTTTATTTTTGACCCTCCTGCTCCGATTTGGCAAGCCAAGACACAGACATGACTCAAGCAAGGATGGAAGAAACGATCCTAGCAGTGCGCTACCGGATAACTAGAGTCCTTGGATTAGCCAGGCTGAGAGATCTAAACATGACCTGGTTTCTTTCATTCAGACCTATATGGCAGACCTGCATCTTACCTGTGCTTCGATGTATGCTATGTGGAGATGAATGCGTGTTGGACACCTGTCTTGCACTTCCATCAGCAGTACCAATGGATATCGATACCTTGCTAAGTCCTGTAACGGCTCATGCATTGTGTTGTCCCCAGCGGCTACCAATCCTGATGACGGCATTCGTTGAGACTCCTGTGCTACGACTAGGTGGTGACAGTGGAGCAAAAAATAAAAGCAACATCACCCAGGTTCGACCTTCTGTGAGCATTGCTGATCCAGACTTTGATGATAGCAATCATTCTCACACCTGCCAAGTTACAGCGTTATCGAACTTGGTCGAACTGTCACCTGATTTTGTAGACCAATTCTTTGAGAGCCTGTCTGATATGATGTTCTCCCCTGAACAACAACATTGAAATTTTACATTCCGACACACAGCGTTCGCATGAACTCTGAATTCGGCCTTCAGTTTTGATCAACAAAAACTACTGAAAAGCGTTGGAACTCTATTCCCCCGTTCACCATGAAAAGTTTTTTTTTTAATTGAACTTTTTTTCCAAATATTTACCTTTTTTTCTGGCACAAAATTCTTTGCTTAAAGTAGACCTATTCATAAAGAACATAACTTCTATTTTTAGTGAATCTAGAGACAAAATAACTTTACCTCAGCCTCTAGCACGTTTTACAGCAAATGCATTTTTATGTGATGAAATTATCTCGCCCTTCTTTTCTGTATAAAGAGATATTTCATGTGTGATTTTTTTCACAAAATCGTTCAACTGATTACATATGCTATAATTTTTGAATGATTTCTATGCTTAATAACGTACAGTAACTATACTTTCATGTAGTTCAAATACGCCATTTCAAATGCAATATTTATTTTGGGGTGGGTAATGTTACACGCGCATCATATTGCTTTAGTTTTTAGTAATTTGATGGACATAAAATCGTGGAGTGGGTGTCGTGTTCTATCTAGGACCCCGATCAATATTGTGACCTTATGCCCCTATACGGCTATAATCCATTCATACCCCTATAATGGCATAAACGATCAGAGCCATATTTCAGCCATATTTCAGAAACTCGCCTCTGCAGCTCATTACAGTACATGACACAGCAGAAGCCACTATCTTAGATTCCTAGATTACACTCCGAGTTCTTCAACAAGATAAAACCCCCAGCAACCTGGGAAAGCCCCGCTTGCTTTGTTTTTATTAGTAATTGAACTCTAATGAGCACTGTAAGAACGAACACTTCCTAGTGACATCTTTATTGACGTCTTATGTCCAAAAACATACGTCAAACAAGGCACCTTTCAGGTATAAATATTACCAACGTTGCCTTAAGCAACAGTGATGGTGTGGTGAATACAGGAGCCGAACAGCTGTCCCTTGCAGAGCCCAGCAGATGCTAGAAGCCCACGGATGCTGCCCCTCCTCCTCCTTGATGCGCCGAGAGAGACGCTGTCTTTTCTCCTGCCAAGAAAATCCAGCTCCGGCGTTTCCAGCCTACTCTTGCGAGTGACTGGGATATCGAGTCCTGGAAGGAGATACCAGCCCTCCAACATTCTATTCCAGAGGTATGGTGTTGACTAAACCCTTAGAGAGAATTCTTGAAGCAAATCCTTGGCAAAACCAACTTAACTTAAACTGCTACTTACTCCCTCCCAAGTATTAGGCTTAGGTCAGGTACACTGGGGTAGGCGTAGCTAGAAGCACCAGTTGAGTACGTTAGCCTAATGTATATATGAATGTATATATTTTATTCATTTTAACCATCGTATGGCTAAGAAACCATATCAATGCTTTTACAGTATTATTTTGCAATCCTCCTTTTACTGTACGCACTTTTTATAATAACAAGTCTTGCAATTGTGGCAATTCATTTCTCTTGCATGAGAAGAAAGACTGTTCAATAAATAATACCTTTTATTGAAAACGCCCATCTCTCTATTCTCTGCATCTTGGTGAAAGTAATCTGCACAACTGACTGAGTGAAATAGCTGTCTATTGTTTCACACGACTCTAGAGATTGACTCTTATTCTAAGGAGCAAAGTTGTCATGTTTATGCGGTTTTTGGAAAACTAAATCCCTTCTTGTCTGTACCTGGGGAGCTGATCATTTCCTATTCAGTCAAGAAAGTTTCCAGTGACCTCTGAGCTAGTTGGTACAAACCCAATTAAGTTTAGCATAGTCAGTAGAGACCTGGAAGACCGCACTTCTACGTCTACACTGCTGTTTATGTTATTCCAATGCGCAGGGCCTATAGGGAAAATAGGAACTACACTACACTGTCTTTAGCATAACGGTAGAAATGTGTCTAATGTTCAAGTTATTGGCAATAGTGACTGCACATCTTTGCTTCTGTCTAATGATTGCTGCAGCACATATGTTTTACACCAGAATGATGCTGGTTCAATAAACCTTTTATTGAAAATGCTCCACCATTTATTGTGTGTACTTCTCGGAGCACGAGTGACTGAGAGAAAAGGTAGGGCACTCTTTCCACGATCCCTGAGGGGTCATGGTTGTCCTGTTCAGTGTTTGCCAGAAACTATTGGCTCCTCAGTGAGGACTATGGTGCTGATGGTGGCACTGCGAGCTAGCTGGTATATGGGGTTACATATCCTACAGGGGTGTTGGGAACAGTCTTAGCACCAATCCCTTAGAGTGTGTTATCCCAACATGCAGATCCTGAGTCTTCTTAGAAACTACACAACAATAAAAGTCTATAAGATATGAAAATAAATATGAACATAAACTGACACATGGTACAGCATAATAGCCCCCATAAACAATATGTGTTACATGGAAAAATCATAAAACTTCCTTGGAGCATTAATTCCTTTCCGATCCCTAAGGACTCTAGTCATGTTTTATACACAAAACCTTATCTTAGATTCGTTTTCTAATTTGCTTTGTGCTCCCAGTTTCTTCCTCATGGAGCTCTTACTATTTTTTTACGATTCCACACATTTCCATCACTCAGCAACAGCATGTATTTATTCATTTTCTTAATCTGAAGATGTGCAGAATACTTAGATTAACCTTTTCTAACCATACACACCTTCTGTACACAAACCTGTCACCTATCACATAATCACCATCCTTACCAGTTACACTTCCCAACACAACTTTGCACCGTCCACACCTTTGGACATCAGTGCCCTAACCTTCCAACCTCTCATTACCTTCAAAACGGGATTTCCTTGTCACACACTGAGGCTAGGTCGGATATGACCACAACAACTTCCTCATAACCAACCATTCTGCAATACTCTCCTCTAGCCAAAGCCAGTTGTAGACCATCCTTCAATGTCCTATTCTACCTCTATTCAAGTCTGTTGCTTTGGTGATAATATACTGGCGAGCGAACGTGTTCTATTCCATGCTCTAGAAAAAAAACTTTCATACGCTTAGATACAAATTGGACACCACTGTCTGAAACTATCATTTCCGGTACTTCTTCCCTCATGAGCAACTCTTTTAAAAACACAATCACTGTTTCTGAAGTAACTTCCCCCTTAACTTTCACCTCTGGCCATCTTGAAAAGCAATCAATAACAACTATGGCATACTTGGGGCAACTTCTTTTTACAAGTAAAGGCTCCGTAATGTCAATTCCTATTTTCTTCCAAAGACCATCAGATTTCTCTGTCTCCACTGGAGGGTAACTCAGGGGCATATTATCAAGGGGATTTTATCTCCGCTCTTTTGGCTTTAAAAGCCAAGAAAGCGGAGATAAAATTATCTCCCTATTACCTAGCTGTCGCTAACACCAGTTAGCGACAGCTAATAGGAGATAGCGCCCATCTTGGGCCCCACTTTGCATGTCAGTGATATTTATCACTAATGACATGCAAAGTGGGCGTGCCAAGATGTTAGCGACTGGAAACAGTCGCTAACATCGCTATCTCCTATTACCAACTTTTGGAGATATTCGCGCTAAGCGCAAATATCTCCAAAACCTAACACCTGCCCTGAGCAGTTCTTAGCCATGTTATCCAATGTAAGGTGGATAACATGGCTAAGAGCATTAGTTCGGTAATGCATGAATATCGCTGACTTTTCAGCGATATTCATGCATTGCGGCCGATTTTTATCGCATTTGCGATAAACCTTGGTAATACCAAGGTTTATCTGCGATAAAAATCGCCGCAGCTCAGCGGTAAATTTTTGTCTCTAACCAAGCAATAGCGATAATTATTGCTATTGCTTGGTAATATGCCCCCTAGAGTCTACTGTGACTTCTCACTCCAGGCACACAATACACACTCTCTAATGCCTCTCAACCTCTCAATCTAATCCAGGCCAACAAATATTCTTCCCTCAATCTTCTTTTGGTAGTGCTCATTCTAATATGTCTTTCATGTGCCAGATTAACTTTACGCTCTCTTAACCTCAAAGGTACCACCAAGTTCCCCTGCTTCATACTCCCTTCACAACTGACAAATGCTGAGTAACTTATCGGAAACACTTTGCATCAGATGAAACACTGCCTTTATTTGGCCACCCTTCACAAGATATTTTCCAATTTCACTGAATACTTTGTCTAGACCATTGTGCTATTCTTGGGGACGCTCTTGTTCCACTACTTGTAAAGAAATCCACTGGAGGATGAAGGTCAGTTCTGACACAAAAATGTGTTCCCCACACATATGTTCTGAAATGATTCACTCCCCACCACGCAGCCAATACCTCTCTCTCTATCGTGGAATAATTGTTCTCTTCATCCCTTAACGGTCTTGGGTTCACTATAATGGGATCATTAGTGTAAAACGGTTCAAGTGCTGGCGACCTGGCAATGTTCATTTTCAAATTCTTAAACTCGATTTCACAGTCCTCAATACTAAAAGAAGTTTGCATGCTTGACTATGAGACTGTGCATGTCTTTAGTCTTGTCTGCAAACATGTGTACAAAATGACAGTAATATTCGGCTAGTCCTTAAAATGAACATAACTGGTCGTTACATGTTGGAGAAGGGGCCTCCTCAATAGCAGAAACCAATTTCATTTTGGGTGCTTTTCCCTTTCCACTAATCCAATGTCCCAACTACTCCAAACCTTTTACTTTCAACTTGCACTTATCCTTTTTAATGGTTAACCCACTCTGTTGCAGGATCTTTAACACACTCCTCAAAGTTTGTCATTCTCATTTTCACTGTCTCCAAATACTAAGATATCATCTTGAAAATATGTCACTCTAGGAGTGTCTAGCAAATGATGCATAGCCCAAAAGATCTAAAGTGGAAAACACTTTAGCACCCTTGATGGTGGTCGGCATTTCACCAGTGTTGAGAAGAGAATGCTTGTCAATCCAGCGTGCTGCATTCAAGTCCCTTAAGTCCATGCACAACCTGATGTGTCCATTACCCTTTTTAGGCATCACCACTGAAGCTAACCACTCCAATGATTCTTTTTCTTCAATCATCCCACTCTCACACAATCTTTGTAATTCTTGACACAGAGGTCCCCTCATCATCAATTGCAGTTTCTGGGGTTTATGAGCCATGGGCATTACTGCATTTTTCAGCACAATTTTGTGCATGAATCTTTTCAGAATTCCCACTTGATTTCTGAATACTTCTGTATACTCAGTGATGTAGGGTACCCCTGAATCAACTGAACACAATTTGGTTTTGGTACTCAACAACGTATCTGGATGATTTGGATCCAGACAAATACCCAGGTCTCTCTGTTGGGGCCAGCCCAACAAACATGAACCCTTCTTTGCAACATACACTTTAAATTGTATAGCATTCTGCTGAAACTCTAGTTGGTCCGGTGTTGTGGAGAGCCTTGTGAGCGTGGGTGAGGAGCTTGAATGTTATCCTCTTGTTGACTGGGAGCCAGTGCAGGTCTCTCAGGTGGGGTGTGATGTGGCTGTTGCGAGTGATGTCAAGGATAAGGCATGCAGAGTGTAGGAAGGTGGATACCTGACTATGGTTACCCCAGATTTTTTGCCTTGTGTTTAGCTGGTTTTCGACTTAGTTGGCCTGGGATCCTGCTAATCAGGGCTCAGGCTATCTGCTCTCACTGTAAAATGGACTCCATGTACTCTAGGTACATCTCCAATTGGATATTGGGTCACCTTATGAGCCCCTGTATAGTGTACCATAGGTACCCAGGGCATAGGTGCATCCAAGGCCTACCAGGGGCTGCAGCATATCTTTTGCCACCCCTGGTTGGCCATCCAAACTGAATGGCTGGGGCAAGGTTGTGTAATCACCCCTTGCTTAGATATAGTATTCCTATATCTAACCTTATATATAGACACATATGCACCTATAAGTCACTCCTATGACAGGCCTTACCGATCCTGAAGGCAGAGTGCTTGGTTTTATGTGAGATGGTGCTCTAGCATGAGCTGAGCCTGTCTGCAGTTTCGGAACCATGTCCTTATAGCTGTTCTATGATATAGCCATACCATATACTCTTAAGTGCATTATGAACCTCGCGGTTAAATGCTAACTTTGGTTTGGATTTATCAAAACATGTTGTGTAAGGTGTGATACGCTTTGGAGTACTACCCCCTCGCCAGTTCTAGCGACGGGGGTAGCATTCCACCCTTCTAGAGGGAGAAGACATGTTGTTCCTACTAATCCCGGTAAAAGTTAACCAGAGCCTCAGCATCACAAAATGGATGCTGCTGCCACAGACACAAGTCTGACCTCCTGCTGCTGGGAGTCCTTCCAGCAAAGGAGGCTTGGACAATAGGTTTCCTGTCTTGAGCGGTGCTAGCACCACCCCAGACAGGCCATAGTGTATTGGGGCAGGAAGGGCTGAATGAAATGAGACACTGCCTGGGGCACACAAGGTGTCCCATGCGTAGTCCAGTTCAAACCGGTGCTGGGGTACTCCAGACCCAGCTCTGGCGTGAAACTGGACAAAAGGAAAGGGGTGTAACCACCCCCTTCCTTGGTCCCACCCATAGGAGGGACCTAGCAGGTAATCCAGCCCCTAAATTTGGTATATAGGTAGGAGCTGAGTCCCAAGACGTTAGATTTATCTTGACTGAAACTCTGAAAGGAAACTCTGGACCTTCGACGATTTACTTTGCAAGAAGACGACTGAAGAATCTCACTTGTTGTCAAGAAGAGACTACCCTGCACAAGCAGGCACCATCAATTGATCAACGGTTTGCTTTGTCGACGCTCCCCCCAGAGCCCGAGCACAGAGCCTGACAAGACCCAGACTTCCAGACTTCCAACAGCCCGATCCACAGTCACAGCAGAGCTGAGACCCGTGGAGGCGACGAGAGACGTGGGACCGGCCATCTTGGAAAGCCAGCAAATTGCTTTCCGTGCAACTTCTGAGGCACCCTCGAAGTTGGTGCATTGGGGATTGAGAAGCCCCAGCCCCGAGCACCAACTGCACCAAAGATCAGCCCTCCACACTCCACGAGTTCTGCGTGGGGCCCTTCTGCATTTTCCTGCTCAACGCGTCTGTCCGGTCACTTGCCCATTGGCTAGTGGCCTCTGTGACAATGAAACCTTTGATTTACAATGCTGGTCTAGTTGCTCCAGACTGGCCCCTGCTCCCCTGAAAAGGAGCAGCCCATCAGACCTTGCTGGTCTGATTGAGAAGCCATCTTCCTTTTCTGCATGGGTTGCCTTTGCCAAGGCTTGTTGACTCCAATCCGGAAGCCGACACCGCCCACAGCGAGAGCCTTCGTGGGACAGTCCGTATCCAGCACGTGGTTGTTGTTGACACCTCCTGGTCCACGTGGCTGCAGAGACAAGCTTCACAACATCACCTGATCGCATCCCGACAACGCCTGGTTCCTTCCTGGTTCCTTCCTGGTCACTGGCTGGTGACCCAGATTCTGTCCCCTCTGCTTTCAGGTACTCTTCATCCTTGATCCTCCTTTGGATCCAACCGGACACTCCCCTCCTGGTCGCCTGCAGCATCTTTCTCCAAGGCTCCATAAGAATCACCGACGAAACCTGACCCACTTTGACACCTATGCACCCGCTTCCTGTGGGTGAGGTAATGCGAGTACTGCGGTACTCCTGTGGGTATTGACTATCCTAGTGTCCTAGTTTAAAGTAGCTTTTCCCTAGTCCATCCGGAAGTGTCCTAAAAGAACTAGTTTGCATTTCTTTCGTTCCCATTCTAACTCTATGGTAACTCGCGTGCGTGTAAAGACACTGCACGTGCATCCCGTGGGCCTACTTCTTCCTATCCTTTGGTAGTACAGTGTGGCCCCAGCGGTTCTCCAGGCCCTAGGCCTTTCCTTTGTTCGTGACGTGGTTCTTATACCACTATTTTAGTATATGGTTCGAAGTGCCCCTAGGGCATTACTGTATTTTGTGCAACTTATTGTATGTTTATTAATTATCTTGTTATGTGCTTGTGCCTCTGACCTCATAAAGAGTTCAGAGGATTAATTTAGTAATAAATACATATATATTTTATATATATCCTGTGTGGTGTCCTTTCATTTGGTATTAAAGGGATTGCATATGTAAAACAGCTGGCTTCACATGCCCTCTTGAGTTTAGCCTAAGACTGCTTTGTCCATGCTACCACTAGGATAGCTGGTCTATAAGGTTGACTTTACAACCATCACCATAAGGGTTGTTTGGACTGGTGCAAGGTGCTCACTAGAACAGTGAACATTATATACCAGGCCAACTTCTCACACAGAGGTGTTCTGGATGCGTTGGAGCCGTCTCAGGAGTTTGGCCGAGGCTCCTGCGTAGAGGGCGTTTCCGTAGACCAACCTGCTGCTGACGAGAGCCTGGGTGACTGTTCTTCTCGTTTCAGTGGGGATACACTTGTATATCCTGCGGAGCATGCGGAGGATGTTGAAGCAGGAGGAGGAGATGGCGTTGACCTGTTTAGTCATGGAGAGGGTGGAGTCGAGGATGACCCCTAGGTTGCGTGCGTGGTTGGTGGGTGTTGGTGCGGTTCCCAGTGCAGTTGGCCACCAGGAGTCATCCCAGGCCAAAGTGATGGATCCGAGGATGAGGACCTCCATCTCGTCCGAGTTCAGCTTCAGTCGGCTGTTCCTCATCCATTCAGCGACGGCCTTCATTCCTTTGTGAAGGTTGGTTTTGGCAGTGTGGGGTCCTTGGTGAGGGAGAGGATCAGCTGGGTGTCA
This sequence comes from Lissotriton vulgaris, assembly GCF_964263255.1. Classification (NCBI taxonomy): domain Eukaryota; kingdom Metazoa; phylum Chordata; class Amphibia; order Caudata; family Salamandridae; genus Lissotriton; species Lissotriton vulgaris. The sequence continues at coordinate 18,617,056 of NC_141693.1, read as the reverse complement.
ACGGCGAAGGAGATGATGTTGAGGTTGTGCCGATGGGCGACGTAGGCGAGCGGTGCCATATAGATGTTAAACAGAGTTGAGCTGAGGGAAGAGCCCTGGGGTACGCCACAGAGGATCTTGGTGGCTTCGGAGCAGAAGGGGGGAAGGTGGACGCTCTGTGTTTTGCCGGAGAGGAAGGAGGTGGTCCAGACCAGGGCCTTCTCTTGGATCCCAGCGTTGTGGAGGCGTGTTCGTAGTGTGTGGTGGCAGACCGTGTCGAAGGCGGCTGACAGGTCCAGGAGGATGAGGGCCGCCGTTTCTCCGTTGTCCAGCAGGGACTTGATGTCATCGGTGGCGGCGATGAGTGCAGTCTCGGTGCTGTGGTTGCTGCGGAACCCAGACTATGAAGGGTCCAGGATGTTGTTCTCTTCGAGGTAGCGGGTCAGTTGTTCGTTGACGGTCTGCTCGATGACCTTGGCCGGGAACGGGATCAGGGAGATGGGCCGGAAGTTCTTGAAGTCCTTGGGGTCCGCTTTTGGTTTCTTGAGTAAGGCGTTGATCTCGGCATGCTTCCAGCTCTCCGGTAAGGTTGCTGTCTTGAAGGAGGTGTTGATGACTTTCCAGGAGATGGGGTGCAATGGCTGTGCTGGCTTTGTTGAAGATGTGGTGTGGGTATGGGTCTGACGGAGATCTGGAGTGGATGGTGTTCATGATCTTGATGCGGTCGTCGTTGTTGAAGTTGGTCCAGGAGAGCAGGCGGTTTGTGCGGCTGGCGGTTGTGGGGGCGGAGGTCTCAGTGGTTGTCGGGCGGTCATGGTGTTGAAGCTGTTGTGGATGTCTGCGATCTTGCGGTGGAAGAAGTAGACCAGCGAAACGCACAGGTCTTGCGAGGGTGGAATGTCGTTGGTGTTGGAGCTAGGGTTGGAGAGTTCCTTCACGATGTTAAAGAGCTCTTTGCTGTTGTGCGCGTTGTTGTCTAGGCGGTCTTTGAAGGAGGCCCTTTTGGCGGATCTAATGAGGTGATGGTGTCTGTGGGTGGCGTTCTTGTGGGCTGCGTGGCTGTCTGGTGTTTGTTCACGGAGACAGATCTTCTCCAGCTTTCGGCAGGTTTGCTTGGAGGCCCAGAGGTCTTCGGTGAACCAGCTGGGTTTCTTGTTGGTGTGGCTGTTGGAGAGTTTCTTGATCGGGCGAGGGTGTTGGCGCAGTCGTTGATCCACTGTCTGGGGTTGCGGGTGGTGGTGTCGGGGTTGGTGGGGTCAGCGGGTGGGCTCTGGGTGAGGGTGGTGGTTAGCTGGTCTTCGTGACTTTGCTCCAGCATCGGCGAGGCATCTGTTGGGTGCGGTGCTGCAGGTGGGTTTCTTGAAGGTGGAGTGGATGCAGCGATGGTCAGTCCAGTGGAGTTCAGTGGTGTGATTGAAGGAGACGTGGGGGCTTGCAGAGAAGATGGGGTCAAGCGTGTGACCGGCGGAGTGGGTGGGTGTTGTGACGAGTTGTCTGAGTCCAAGGTTGGCTAGGTTGTCGATCAGGGTGGTGGAGTTGGTGTCGTCGTTGTTCTCGAGGTGGAAGTTCAGGTCCCCGAGGAGGATGTAGTCCATGGAGGCGAGGGCGTGTGTGCTGACGAAGTTGGCGATGGACAGTGTCCGGGGGGGCTGTAGATAAAGGTTCCTCTGAGGGTGGTGTTGGGGTCGGTGTGGATCTGGAAGTGCAGGTGTACGGCGGTGCTGAGGGTATCGTCGGTGTTGGTCGAGACTCTGAGAGTGTTCCTGTGGACGATGGCAATTCCTCCACCTGCTCCGTTGGTGCGGTCCCTGCGGGTGATCTTGTAGCCTTCCGGGACGTCTATGGCTATGTCGGGTGCCGAGACGGGGTTCAGCCAGGTCTCCGTCAGGAAGGTGATGTCTGGGGAGGTTGAGTCGAGTAGGTCCCAGAGTTCAACGGCGTGTTTGCGGGTGGAGCGGGTGTTGAGAAGGATGCATCTGAGGTGGTTGGGCAAGAAAGCAGGGACAGAGGAATAAAAACAAGTTTGGGCAAGAAAGCAAGTACAGGCACAGAGGAATAAAAGCAAGTCTGGGCAAGAAAGCAAGTTAGGCACAGGGGAAAAATACAAGATTAGGCAAAAAACAATGTAGGCAGAACCGTGCAGCAGCGTGGGGAGCGACCTACCTGTGAGCAGGGACAGAGGTCGCTCCTTTCACCGCTGCGCGGCCTCCATATGAGGGGATGTGGGAGGTAGGAGCAGCTGGGAGGCGGGAGTGGGCGGCAAATGGGATTGCAGGGGTGCAGAGCGGCAGGGATGCAGCGGTGAAAAATACGGGCGGGGGCTGCAGGCTAACTGGGCACAGGAAGGAAAAACAAGTCTGGGCAAGAAAGCAAGTACAGGCACAAAGGAATAAAAACAAGTCTAGGCAAAGAAAGCAAGTACAGGCACAGAGGAATAAAAACAAGTCTGGGAAAGAAAGCAAGTACAGGGACAGAGGAATAAAAACAAGTCTGGGCAAGAAAGCAAGTTAGGCACAGGGGAAAAATACAAGATTAGGCAAAAACAATGCAGGCAGAGTCGTGCAGCAGCGTGGGGAGCGACCTGCCTGCGAGCAGGGTCAGAGGTTGCTCCACAACACCGGACCAATGTACCTCAACAGATGACTCAGCTTCTACACCCCCACCCCCCAGCTCCACTCTGCCGACCTCGCCCTCGCCACAGCCCCCCGCTTCCAAAGAGCGACCGCCTGTGGCAGATCGGTCTCCCACCTCGCCGCCAAGACCTGGAACACCCTCCCCATCCACCTACGGCAGACTCAAGACCTGCTGACCTTCAGAAAACTCCTCAAGACCTGGCTTTTCGAGCAGTAGCAGTAGCAGCATCCCCCACCCCAGAGCCTTGAGACCCTCACGAGAAGTAGCGCGCTTTACAAATTATATGATTGATGGATTGATTAAATGACACCCACTAACTCAATGGGTTTATTACCATAAGCCACCAGCCTCACATCTGGATCCTTGAGTACATGTTCGGGAAATATCTTCCTCTCCAACTAACAGATACCTAGCTCCTGAGTCTGGCATCATTCTTACCCCTACACCATCAATACCAATATTGCAAAATGGATTATGCTCATTGATTTTTCCAATTTGTTTAATCTCTAAAATTACATCCTGGCTTTCACTGTCATTTTCTACCTCTTCTATACTATTCACTGAGGGTCTTCTCTTATTCACTCTTCCCATTCTTCCAATACACCTCCTGGCAAAGTGCCCTTCATTTATGCACCTCCTATAGCTAGACATGTTTCATCTCTAGCCACATGTCCTCTGTATCCACGCTTATAGCACATTACATTTTTCTTGTCCCCCATTCTCTTAACACACTGTACTCTTTTCCTGGCTTGCGTGCTTCCCTCCGAACTGCTTCAACCTTTTCCTCTGCCTTTAATTCTTTTAACCCTTCATCTGTCAACTCGGCTCTCTTCAAAGTCAATTGACATTTGAAGAGTCAACCCTTCGGTGTTCAGCAGTGTCTCTTCTATTTTTTTGTTGTTCACTTTCAATACTAGTTGATCCCTTAAGCTCTTGCATGCTTCGGACAGCCCCCGGCCATCTGACCTCACGGTGGGCGGCCAGGGGCCATCTGAATCCCACCCACTAATTAATACACCCTCACAGCGGACTTCTTTTCAAAAACTTAAATCTCTCTCCCACTTTCTTCTTCTTCTTCCAGAAATATGTGTTTAGTTTTCCTACTGCAATTTCATATTCATCTTCTGTTTCACTCCCATCCTCTTCTTCTTCCTCTACATCCATAATTAAAGCTGGCAAATGTTTCATAATACGTCTACCCTAAGCTCCAAAACAATTTTTTAACATGGCTAGCTTTTTCGCAGCTGTGAAAATATCAACCCCAACAGCTTGTACATAGGCTTTAAAACCAGCTTTCCAGTCTTCCCATAATATTGTAGGCTCCCCAGGGCTTTGCAAGAAATAAGCATGAGCTACTAACCTCCATGGCACGTGAATGTCAACTTATTGCCAACTTTGGAGACTAAGTGTAAGAATATCAAGACTGTTTAAATCAACATAAAACTTCCATTGCTTATACTTGACCTTCAAAACATATGATACCAAAAATTAACCCCCGGTGACATTGTCCTTTATAGCAATGCATGTCAAAATATGCACCGTCACCTCGAAATAGTAGTGAGCGTGTCACCAAAACTTCATGCTTCAGGGTCTGAGGCAGGGGGATGAAATGGCAGCCGAACCACAGCGATAAGCCATACACCTTACCAAATACAAAATGGGCGCTCGCAAGCGTACACATCCGCCCAAAAGGAGTTACAAAAACAAGCCCAGCTCGAGTGGCAGCCAGAAATCGCACAGGTCACAAATGAGTGAAATCCGGAAGAGCCGGCAGCATCATATGGCAGGCAGAGCCAACACGGCTCAAATAGTCAATGCCCCGATGAGCCGTTTGTCCCGCAGGAGACCCATCTCCTGCCCCAGACTCCTCATTAAGTCGAGGCAAAAGAGGTGGCAGCGGGGGTGGGACATCTAGGCCCCCAGGGATTTAATGGCGTGGCAACGGTTCACTCAGTTTGCCCACAACCTGTCTAACCCAGCCGATTCTCCAGCCTTCTCACCGTGCGTGAGAGTTGGCTCCTGCGCGCTGTGGTCTAAAGGCTAGGGGGAAAGGGGAGATAAGGTCAGGGGAGATGCAGGACAGTTTACCCAAAGTCCGGCTTGGTAGGTGATGGTCAAGGAGGGCATGGATGATGTTAGAGGAGAGCTAAAAGGAGAGCTCATGGACCAGATGTGTGAGACTGATGTAGGTGAAAAGACCACTCCAAGATGGCCACCATAGGAATGCAAGTGGCACAGGCCTCTTTCTCTTTCCATGGCCAGCATAGCGTTGAGACCAGAGAAGGGAATACCCCTTTAGATTTTTTGACAAGAGGACAAAATGGGTGCCCCACAACAACATCAAACGACAAACAAAATGGGTGCCAATCAATGTAAGAATTGTGGCTCAAGGACGACCCAACCGATCCACAACAGTCCATAAATAATCTCCAGAACCGAGCAGGGTTGCGTGTAACTCACAGTCAATGACAGGAAAAGCAGGCGATGCCTGCATGCAGGCCAGATCTTTAGCGTCTAGTACTGAGGTGCAGCGGCAGCTTTGGAGCCCCTGCACCCTCCTCTCCCCTCCCCAACTCCGGGAGAATGAAGCCAAAACATACAGGAGCATCCGGGACCCTAGAAATTGAGTCCTGGGAACGCGCTTCACCCAGCAGCCTTCGCTAGCAGTATGGGATCCACCGGGCCTCGTCGTGTCCCTCTAACCGTCCGGGCTGTGATACTTCTGTTGGGACGGGCACTCAAAACCCCGTGCGGAGGCAGGAAGTTGAATCGGGGAGTTTCAACACCTCAAAACAGCCCCACTGGCCGGAAGCAACCCTTGGAAATCAAATCCGGTAACAAACACCTCCGATCGCAACTCGTGAGGCCCGGAAACTCCGCTCCATTGTGCGGTGGCAAGAGACAGCACCGTAAGGGCATATCGAAGCATCAAACCAGCCCTACATCCAGGATCACGGCGGCGGGTGTGGGGTGTTCACAATCCAGCAGTGCGGTGGCAGCAAGCAGTGCCAGAGGGGCAGAACAAACCTTCATACCAGCCCCACATCGGGATCACGGCGGCAGGGGGTGGTGTAGATCCCAGAATTACAGTGCGGTGGAGGGAAGCAGCGCACGAGGGGCAGATCGAACCCTTGTTACGGTCTAGGGAGGTGTTCTCCTTGCTTTGTCCGGAGATCCCTGTCACCATTGCGAGAGCTCGGGCAAGGTGACGGGCAACGTTGAGACTCACCCAGCAGTCAGAGGAGATGAGACTCCAGCCTGGACTCAGGAGCATCCGAACCCCTTTTGAGTCAGAGGCCGTCTCACGGGAGCATCATCGTCGCAGAAGGCCCCCAGTTATGTTTCTCAACCAAATTCTTAGTTGCAGGGGCGTAGGGCGGAAAGTTTAAATGCATGGGTGTTTATGACTGTGGGGGTGTTGAGTAGAGTGATGGCAGGGGGGCATAAGCAGGGACACAATAAAGTGATCCCAAGCCCCGGAGTTTCTTGGGAGAGCTCCAGCACGGTGGCCATTTTCAATCATGCTCCTATCACCATATCACTTTGTAAATATGACGCGCCAGGACGCTTTTATTACGCCACTGGAGCATCACAAAAAGTGACTCAAGGGCAGTGCAAAAGTGTGCAAGGCCTCATATATAAGGCCCTTATAATGTCTCAAAGGCAAAACCTATTGGCTATGCCAATGCTTGTCATCCATAAGTCGTTGGTAACAAACTTGGCAGGGAAAAGGCCAAAGGTCACCTTAGTCAAGTACATACACTAATCAAGGTTTATTGTATTGCACATGCTTGATGATGCAAGTGCCCCTGATGAGCAGGGGGCCAAATGTAAAGGTCAAAAGGGCAGCTGGGAGCGCCTCATGCTCAGTGTATCACTGTGTTAGGCAGCTTCTCCCTCTCTTCTGACGCCCACCAACGCCTGCACCAATCGCATAGAAGATCTGTGTACGTCATGGGTTAATAGGCAGACCCTACTCGATAATAGTCTCCTTTATTTTCAACGCATGCGCTCATGCACCAATCCATTCCATTCCAAAAATCTTTATTTCGATCACATGATCATAAAAGATATACAAAAACATCACATTATTCAAAAAAATACAGAGGATATCATTTTGTCATTAATATAAAACGCATTAAACAACATATAGTGATCAGAATGGGTAGCGGCATGTCTGGGATTCAGGTCTGTCGAGAGTCCCCAGCTCTCTTAATACAGCGGTTTCGGGCATACCACATAGCAGTTAAAAATTTTGATAGGGCAAATACAATGGTTGGGGATAAATCAGTCTTTAAAACTCTGTATGCGGGTAAAAATGTTCTAAAACCCATATTTTTTAGCAGAGGGACCAGCCAGTATTTCCTGCTTTTCTGATAGGCTCGACAGAAGAAAACCACATGTACATCATTCTCCTTTGTATGAGCACATGCAGGGCAGATCTCTGTAGAAGGCCGACAAGACCATGCTGCGGTAAAAGATGCCAAGGGAAGGGTCCTGTACCTCCATTGCAGGAATAATTTCCTAGTTAGCACCGGAGTCATGTCATCTAGGACACTTTCGAGTTTGTATGAGTCTTTGGTTTTTATGAATTGATTGGTCAATGATCCTTCACGTGTGCTATCCACAGCTCGGAGGAGCATTAGGTCGTAGTACGCTCTGGATAACGCCTTTCTGGGCGTCCTGTTACTTGTGTTTACCGGATCTGACCATAAATCTGGAAGACCAATTGCCTCGGAGGTTCTCTTGATATAATTTAACCAAGGTGTCCTGGTGGCGTTGGGCAACGATAAGAATTCCTGCAGCTCAGCTCTATAGGTTGAGAGGTCTGGACTGCTCCAAAGGCGGCGCCAGAAGGTTAGAGGTTCGAGCCCCAGTTCCTCCGTTATGGGCCTAAGGTCCATATCCAGCCTTAGGGGCAGAAGTGGGGTACTCGACGGAAGAGCTGTGAGCTGCCTAAGGAATTTATTCTCTGTGATCAGCAATTTTGGCGATGGAATGTGGCCCCACAACTCTCCCCCGTATGTGGCTCCCCCCGCGCCTGGGCCTTGTAAATTTGGATTACAGGGCTGAGTGGACGATACGGTGACTTGCTCGCTATTCTCATATTACCACCCGCCATCTGTGCCAATTTGATGTTTACTTTTGACTGATGTGCCGACCACATTAAATTGTCATTTAGGGTTATCCCCAGATACTCAATTGTGTGGACCCTTTCCAGGTGGACTGTACCCAGCAAGGGGTTTGGGCGGTTTAGGGGCATGGGGTTGAGAATCATAAATTTGGTTTTCTGGGGATTGATTTCAAGTCCCCTTTCTGTGCAGAACTCCAGAAAACCATCCAACACCCGCTGTATGCCCATCGGGGATTTAGACAGCAGCAGGGTGTTGTGCGCAAACATAATCGCGGGCACCCTGCTGCCAGTCAGTTTTGGGGCATCAGTGTTGGCGATCCTGGTCAGGTGCGCAATGACCCCTTTCACAAAGAGGCAGAACAGGGTCGGTGCAAGCACACAACCCTGTCTCACCCCTCTGCGAACGGGGAACCTTTCGGTTAGATTGCCACTTCTCCCGCACCTGACACGTGCGAAGTTGTTATGGTGTAATCTCATCAGGATTGCCAAGATGTCTTTCGGGACATTCATCTCCTCCATGACCTGCCACAATTTTGCTCTTGGCACCAAATCGAAGGCGGCACGTAAGTCCACGAAAACCGTGTTCAAGGTGCCGCCCTCGATTAATGCTGTCCTCCAGTATATTAGGTTCAGCCTAAAGATTTGGTCAATTGTGGAAACCCCCTGCCTGAATCCTGCCTGGTAAGGGGGCAGGGTGTCTGTCTCCTCCAGCCAGTTCTGCAACCGGTCTAGGATCAGCCTACCAAAAAGCTTTTGGGATACGTCGATAAGGCTAATCGGACGATAGTTGGCTGGGAGCAGATGGGATCCCTTTTTGAAGATAGGAACCACCTCTGCGCCCAGCCAAGTATCCGGGACCTCCATCCCCTTAAGGACCGCGTTGAATATCAGCAGGAGATGGGGGGCCCATACCCCTGGTTCCTGCTTGAATAGGTCACCCGGTACCCCATCGAGCCCCGGAGCTTTCCCTGTTGACAGCCCCGCTATGGCAGCCCGCACCTCTTTTTCAGAAAAAAGTTCACCTTCAGGGTCAGTCACTATCATATTTTGGGATCCATTCGGAACCTCATCCTCTGTTGCATACAGTGACTGGAAGTGATTTTGCCATATACTAGGGGCAATGTTGGGCTCAATTGCCGAGGATAGTTCCTCCGTTCCGTTAGAAACTATACACCAGAATTTACTAGAATCTCTGGTGGCAAGTGCACTGGAAAGGTCCTCCCAGTATTGTTGGTCCCATTCAGCCTTGGCATTTACCAACAGCTTCTTGTGTGCCCTTCTCCTAGATTGAATCTCTTCCCTGCTTCTGCGCGCCTTTATTGCAGATAGCAGTTCACGTTTAGATTCCCTGCATGTGGCATTATACCACGTCCTCTTGGTTGTTCCACTGGTTTTACCCCCCCCCCCCCTTTACGAAGAGATCTAACTCCATGGTGTTTATTAAATCTACATGGGTCTGCCCTAGCAGGTCTCTATTTTCCCCTTCACCCAGTTCCTCCCCAATAACAAAAGCCCTCTCCAGCAGCGGGGTAATTCTGGCGTAAAGTTTAGCTAACTTGTCGCCACTAGTGGCCTGTTTCGCCCGCCTTACTCTCCTCCGATTATTTTCCAGGAGCAGGCCTGGCTTTAAACTTTGTTTACCCCGACCCGTATCCTCGATGCCTGGTAGGGCGTATTCGAGCTCCAAGGCATTGTGGTCACTATCCCGTCTATCAATAACCTTGAAGTCAATGATTTGTGACCATGACGACGATTTGACGAGAATATAGTCCAATCTTGATTCCCTTCCAGCTTTATTATAAGTGCATTTACTTGGAATATCTGATTTAATGCGCCCATTACAGGCCCTTAGGTCTTGGTTTAGGCTAAGGGCAGTTATCTGAAGAGCTAGGGGAGTCCAAGCTCTTGGTGGAGGTGCCACCGTGGCAGGTATCAACCACCGTGAATCCTCCTCCAGGGAGGGTCCATCACGAAGGCCTGGTAGTGGCTCATAGTGCGAATTTAGATCCCCTCCAACCACATAGTGAAGTTCCCCTGGAATGTCACTTAGAAAAGCGGAAAGTTCCTCGATGGTATTTGATTCACGTGACATGGCTACGGGTCTTGAATACACGTTTATTACCACCAGTTTGGAGGAGTTTGGCCATTCTAGGAGGACAGCTAGTATATCATCTGAGTCTATAGTTAGACAGCTAGCCTGGCACCCCAGATGGGATGCTACCCAAATTGCTAGTCCGCCAGATGGTCTTCCCCGGCCCCCCCACTTAGCTGGTTTAGAAAATACTGCGAACCCCTGGAATGTGAGCTCTTCTCGCGCCCAGGTTGCTTGGAAGAGGCAGATACTTTTTGAGTTAATAAAGGAAACCCATTCCTGACAGTCTAATTTGTTGCCCAACCCAGCCACGTTCCATGAGATCAGGATCAAGGATTGAGGTCTGGTATGAGGTGACCCTATATCGAAGTGGTTGTATTCGACTGTATCACAGTTGACCATAGGGTGAGGTGACAATTCCCCCTGACCCGACCCTATGTTACTATTGATATCGGATGTATCCACTAAGGAATGCCCGGGATCTTGGCGATGTGCTAGTTCTCTCTGTTCTGAGGTGCCGGGTTTTTAGAGACCCGGTGGTGCCAGGGGATCACACCCGAAGACCTCTAGGTTCTCCCTGTTCTGGACTTACAGAAACACAGAGTCTACTAGGTGAAGTCAATGATCGAGTTTTATTGGCTGCAACCAAGTAACATGCGTCCTAGAAGTACGACAACACGGGCCCTAAGTTCTCAGGAGACTGTTCGTTTTTACAGAACCAGCCTTCTCCTTATATACATAAATGATAGCTGTAGGCAAGAATTCTTGAGTTTATGATATGGCTATACACATATTTTTGTAACAATACAAAGAGCGAAGTCATGCTGGTCAGCACATATTTCAGATGTTCGGTTGGTGATGGATTACCCCGCCAAATCCAGAACTCCCATCAGATATCGATGAAATGCCAATAAGGTCGAGCACCCTCCCATCATAAAACGGGTCATAAACAAGAATCATGGACAGGTGTGTGTGTGTAGGGAAAACATAGTCTGTATGTGGTGAATGGTTTATGACATGTTGTGCCTTGATGATATCTTGCTCGGCCACTGGGCGAGGAGCTGCCCGAGCAGGTTTGGCTGGAGGCAGTGGAGGCAGCTTCGGCCAGGTCATGGGGAAGTCAGCTACAGAGGACGTGTCCTTTAGATCGGCTTTAATCGATTGACTTACATGAGGGCAAGCCCTAAGATGGATGCCGTTTACAAAATGAAGTTCGAGGGTTCGGGACGGAAACCAAGATTTAGGGGTGTTAGCATCACTCAATCGTGACGCAAATACATAGGAATAATGTCCTGATCATTACCGGTTCGTAGATACCAATATCGTCATGGTACGCCGATATTTTATGACGCGAGTGTTGGACCTCGATATCTGTAAAACAGCGGGGTCCAAATCTGCAGTACCACAGACCCTCCTTTTGCCCTCATATTAGGCAATAACCCACACTAATCTGAGTCCAAGTCTGTATTGATGAATTCACGGAGATGCTGCTGTAGCATCATTCTGTTGCTCAATTCGTCCCTTGACACAGGCTTCCTTACACATGGGGTGGCGCAGAGGCCACATATTGCAGGAGCGCACTGCACAAACAGGCAGAACATAAACAGAACGGCTAAGATCATCCCAATGAAGATCAGGGTTTTCCATCCCCAGGCAGAGATCAGTTCCCAGAACCACCCTAGCAGAGACCAATCCCCTTTTTCTGTGTGAAGGGAATCAGATATTTTGTGTAATTTGGAGATGGCCTGGTACACTGTCGGAGCATTATCGGGGATGAAAATGCAGCAACTAGATTGGATCACTCTGCACACACCACCACGGTCTGCAAGTATGACATCTAGGGCAACCCGGTTCTGAAGGGTCATAAGTCGATCCAACTGAAGCTCAGCTGTTAAGTTGCTAAGGGCACCGGCCGTTTCAGTCACGGCAGATTCAACTATTCTCGTCAGTTGTCTAATGTTCCTGCTGTTCACCATGGGCCCCCAAAATGGCAGAAAACCCTTTGCGAAGTCTCCAAACTCCTGACCCGCGGTGTCGTCTTGACTCACGACACCCCTAACTATCCTTGTCCGATGGTAATCTGCCCCGGCCGTGTAGGTGGGTGGCAGCAGAAACGAGATAAAGCATGTGCCCGAGAAGTCAGGGGGCAACCATGTGTAGGCTTTGTCATGACAGACGAAATAGGTGCCTTTAGCCGCCAAGAATGGAGGGGAAGTTCGAGAGGCGAACACATACGTCTCTGTACATAGGCTCTTCCCCAACTGCGCTTTGGGAACCCTGCCAATACCTTGCAGACATAAGTGACCTCGGTGGGGTACTATCCAGACTGGGGAGGATTTCGTTGATTTCTGGATTTCACTTAAGGAAATCCCATACTTGGTGATGTTCCACCTGCTGTATGGGGTAAACTCATCCTTGGGAGTTGCTCTAACCGTGTCAATATCTCTACTCATACTTCGGATCCCTGCCACTAGAGCCTTATTGTTTGAGTTCTCCCCTCGAATGTAGGGTTCAAGGGAATACCTCAGACTTCAACCGCGGCCTTAGCAGCAGAACCGGATGGCGGTTCGAAAATCAAAATGAGCTAGTTCCCTGGGCGAGAGAGCTGTGGAATCAAAAATAGTTCATGAGAAAAGGGAAGATCGCACTAGTTCAAGTATGTCAGTCCTTTGGTTTTGACCTTAGATTATATTGTTCTTTTCCAGGCACGGTGTGATCTTCAAACAATGTTTCTGGTTCCGTAATGTCCAACGGCATCGACGGGGGCACAGATCCTTGTAAAATACAATCGCTCTCCTTGTCAGTACCAGTTCCTTTTAATCGTGCATCGCTGAAGGGGCAAAACGTGGTACGACTTCAGTCTCGGAGTCAGCGACTCCTTGCTGGACCCATCGGTCGTATGGAAGGGGCAACGGGACCCTTTTGCAGTGGGCGCCGTACACCCAATGTTTCTTTCCGTGGACACGTACTGCAGAGCGGGTAGACAGTAAAACCTGGAAAGGTCCGGTCCAGCGAGGCTCCTCGTTCTTGGTACGTCTGAAATTCCGAATCAGGATCCAGGAGCCGGGCTCGATGGCGTGACCTGGATCGTCGGACGCCGGTGGAGAGGAGCTGTGGACCTGTTGATGCAAAGTATGCAGTTTAGTTGTCAATTCGTGCAAATAGTCAAATAGTACAGGGTACTCAATCTCATTGAGCTTTCTTGGCCTCGGTACTCCCCATATATTAGCTGGGCGCCCAAACACGATTTCGTGTGGGCTAAGTCCCAGTCTAGAATGGACAATCATTCTGGTAGACAGGAGTGCTAAAGGCAGGGCATCTGGCCACTTGAGGCCTGTGCTGGCTTGGATCTTGGCCAGTTTCAATTTTAAAGTGCCATTATAGCACTCTACCAATCCTGCCGACTGGGGGTGGTTTGCGGTATGGAACTTTTGGCGGATGCCTAGACACTCACACACTCTCTTCATGACTCGTCCCACAAATTCACTTCCATTATCACTCCAGACAATCCTAGGCATGCCGAATCTAGGGAAGAATTCCTTGACAAGGGCTTTAGCAGTTGACAAGGCAGTGTTGTTCTTAAGGGGGTATGCTTCTACCCACCTGGAGAAAGCGCAAACAACAACAAGGACATATTTCAGGTTGTTGCACCTTTCCATGTGAATGAAATCGAGTTGCAAGACCTCAAACGGGTATGTTGGAGGGGCGAAATGACCAGCTGGGGTTGGGGTTCCCCTACCGGGATTGTGTTTCAAACACACCATACAGTTTCTGACCAGATTCTCTGCACATTTTGGGATACCACTATTCTGCCATACTGGGGCCAACAGCTTACATATTCCTTTTACGCTGATGTGTGCCATTCCATGGGCCATCGTTACCACTGCGAGCACATAAGCGTCGGGTAACAACCATCGCTGATGTTCTGACAGTTCGACCCAACAACCATTCGCGTCTAACCTACCTTTGCTTTCTCTCCATTCATTCACTTCTCTCTCGGTAGCGTCAGCTTGTATAGTCTTTACACTTTCAATGGTGTCTTCACACATACCTACATCAGGGGTCCATCTAGCAGGGCCTACTACATACATCCGACTCATTGTGTTCCTTGCAGTCTCTTTCGCGACTTCATCGGCAAATGCATTCCCTCGACCAACATCATCTCGGATCTCTCTATGCACGCTACATTTCACAATTGCAACCTGTAGGGGCAAGGTCAGTGACTCGAGAAGGTCGTGTACTAGCTGGCCATTTTGTATCTTTGCACCATGCGATGTCAGGAACCCACGTTCACGCCACAATCTTCCAAAACTGTGGGCGACGCCAAAGGCGTACTGACTATCAGTGTACACATTTACTCGTTTTCCTTTCGCCAACACACATGCTCTTGTGAGTGCGACTAACTCCGCTGCTTGTGCAGAATTCTGGGGGATGCGAGCTGTCTCTACAATCTTGTGTAGTGTTGTCACGGCATATGCTGCAGTCGTATCACCATTCGGCAACTTGAAACATGAACCATCAACCCATAAGTTATCATTACATTCGGGAAGGGGAGTGTCTTTCAAATCTACTCTCCCTTTGGTCTCTTCCTCTGTCCTAAAGCAGCAATCATGTTTGTCGACCTCATCTGTCTCTGCTGGAATGGGTAATAATGTAGCAGGGTTGAGTGTATCACACCTTTTTAGGTTTCGCACTGCGAAACTCTATTGTGATCGTTTCTGGTTTCAAGGAGTCAAGGGAGACAGGAGACAAGTGATGTGCACGCGCGCGTAAACGGATCAGGTCACGCGCGCTTCCTGTCTCCCTTGGCTCCTTGGAAGCAGACTCACACGCACGCACACACACACATACAGACCCCCCCCCACCCCAGTGCATACACACACTCACACACACACATAGAGAACCCCCCAAGCCACCCCGCCGCGCATACACACATGCACGCACACACACACACACACACACATAGAGAACCCCCCCTTACACACACATCCCCTACCTCGGCTCGGCGTGTCTTCTCATCACTACTTGCGCAGGGGCAGCCAGCGTGCACACGCACGGCGACGGCGTCTCCTGCTCTACAACTGTGGTTTCGGTTTCGCGTACTGCCGCCAACCGGCATTTGTTTTCCGAGTGCTTGTTTTAACCTCCGAGCTTAGATTAGTCACCTGCTTCTTAGATCACGTTTGCGATTGTGATCTTTCCTAACAGAATACCGGCGACCATTTGCTGCCCCATTGGGCTCCTGAACTGCGCCTCAGGCCCCCCCCCCCTTTACTGCACAGATAAGTGCAACTGCACGCTGTGCACGGTTTGTGTTTAAAGTCATGCACGCGCATTGTATGTAAGCATGCAAATCGCATAAGCAATGCCTGCAATTAAGTTATGGTGTGGGTTCTAGCTAGCGCTGTGACCATCGAGGCCCTGTCTGTAGGCTCTCTGGCTCTTCTTCGTCTTCAAGGGGACCATAACGCTGACCCAGAGGCTCAGCAAGGATGCGTTCGGTGAGATGGCGAGTGCTGCGGCACGTGGCAGCAGACTGTGGTGTTATATGTTGTGTTGGATTCTAGCGTGTGCTCGAGCCATCCTGAATGTTGTCGATTCTAGAGTGATGTTTACGCTGAGTATGTAGAATACCTGCTGCATTCGAGTTACGGAGCTCCAGCTGACGGTTGTGTCTGCATTGCGGTGCGGTCTTGGGGGTTTAAGTATGAGACTAAATCTGAGAAGAATCCTCCTTGTGTACGATTATTCTTCACAACATTATAGTGCCTTTTGTCTCTTCCTTGGTAACTCGATGCTGCCAGGGTGCCTTGGCACGGCCTGGGAAAGGGCAAATGAGCGGGGCGAATGTCTTCCGGTCGTGTGCATTTCAGAGAGCCTTTCCAGTGGCTCAGGTGCTGACACTCGTGGTTATTTTTTAAAGACACATCAAAACCGAAGTGAACATTTAGACTTAGACTTCGCTCACTAGAAACTTGATGAACGCATATATGCAAGTTAGCAAAAAGCCGTTAATTTATACGGTTATTCACCGGCCGGTGCAGCAATACCGGTTCTAACTCACCGACATCCAAAAGCAACACCTTTGTAAGATGGTGGGTGGTGGTGCCAAGGGGTGGTTGGGCGGTGCAGTGGTCATATGGCGACCCCCAGTAAGTGGCTGTCCACTGACCTCTCTATCCTCCTAACGGATGTCCCAGCATGACGCCTCTTAGTGGAAGTTTTCCTGCCAGCCGGCGGCCCCTTTAAAGGGCTGTAGAAGCTTCAGGGTCTGGCTTCTGGCTATAGACACGGAATGCAGTAGCATGCCACTTGGAAATGCTTTTCTAACCCATAGGTCATATGTGCCAGCGTTTGGAAATATCAGTGAGTTAACTGAAAGAGAAATATTGTGACAATTCCATTTTAAAATTCGTTTTTAAGCAATGTATATTTTTAATAGGGTTTTGGGAAAACATTGAGAAATACCACCACTTTGGGTAAAATAAAAAAAAATGAAGCTCGCTGATAGACAGAGGTGGCATTAATGCTGGTTGGAACTGGGAAGCAAAGGCACGAAGCACTAAAATCATGGTAAACAATAGAGCTGGTTTTGTGCACTTCTCTTCAGGCTTACCCTCGCCAACATCTGCTTATAGTGCATGTATGTGTGCCCCTCCCCAGCCTATAACGCCTTTGCATACATTTTAAAGCCAGTGCTTAACATATTCCATTAATAATAAATCGAGGGGAGGAAGGCGTAAAGGGACAGATTTATACAGAAAGGGGAAATAACATTGGAATGGGAATTACACTCTGAGCACATTAGCCGAAATGGGTCCTCAACCGGTCACTCTGGGTTCTTTTTAAATAGCAGACAGAGGTATGTGCTGAGGAGGCCTCCTGGAGATAGGGCCGTCTCCACCCCCTCACTCCCCCACCAAAGGGGCTGCAGGGGCCTCTGTTGCCGTTACGACAGATGTTTTTAGTGCGCTTTACCCCCATAACCATCTCTGTGAATCCGTGAACTTTCCTCGGATTGTTGGGTAATTGTTATAAATGTGTTTTCAATAAACCCCATGTGTAGGTTGTGAACAATGAACATTGCTTCACTGTATTGTTTATTTAGAAACAAAACGTCACCCTTTAAAGTAGTCTGCATTTTAGCCTCCTAGGGATCTAAGCGGTGTTAGGTGCTGTGTTGGTTGAGAGAATGAAGTTGATGATACACTGCCACACAGTCCATTGCAGTAATGTGCGATAATATAATGCATGGCTAAACACCTATAAGACCCAAAGGTGAGACCGATTTGCATTGCAAATGCAATAAGTCTCACCTTTTGATTAAGTTAAACCATTTGCTTTGCTAATGGTATTGTATAGCAAAGCAAATGGCTTCAACTTAATAAAAGGTGAGACCTATTGAATTTTAAAATGCTTGTTTATAATTGTGGACATACTTTATCACAAAGTATTCATGGGGGTACTCTGTGTGTGCCTGGGAAACTGTCTAAGCCCGGGCTGATACACACGGGTGGGAGGTGGGATGACTGAAGCCCATTGAGATCAATGGGGGTTTCAAGCCTGGGGGGTATAAAGTGTGCATCGAATTGACCTCTCTCGCTCATGAAGGACAGAGGTGATAAAAAAAATAATGTGTGATACCTTTGTGGTTTCTTAAACTTCTCCAAAGCTGCGGGACAATTGCAGGCTTTCAAGCTTGTTGATTAAGTAGTGATTGTAAAATGGCGTTTTCAGAATCTTTCCTAAGGATGGTTGGGTTGTGGTTCCATCACTTTTGTTCGCATCACTATCCTGATCCTCATCAGAGAGGAAAGAGATGTGGCTAAGTCCTGCTACCGCTACGAGTCCTCATATCCGGGCAGTGCACACAGTGATTCCAGGGGGTTGGGTCGTTTCGTTACGGAGGCGCGGTGCTGGGAGGTGACTTGTCTGATAGCATAAGCAAGGAAAGCACGTGATTTACTTTAGTTTCAAGCTGAGAAAAAGAATCCAAGCACAAGCGGCCTGTTTTTCTGTCATTTGCCGCTCTCACGGTGCTCTCTATACACACCTGTAGACTGCAGAGAGAGGATGTGGCGTGTCGGCCAGAGATGTCGACTTTGGATCTGGAGATCCAGGTTCGAGTCTCGGCGTTGGTTAAAAATACTGTGATTCTTGGCAAATCAATCTCCCAGTGCCTAAAAAACAAGCACATGACATGTATTTTAACTGGTGCTCATTTACAGCGCGCTGATATCTTCTGGCCGCGCTCCCACTATGTAAATTTGAAAAATAATCACACGTCCGCGTTATAAGGATAGTGGGTTTGAATGGGGCCACCGGTGTCCCTTGCGGGGCAACCCACCCTGCACTTGTTCTTTTAAGTTCTTCCTTCATATGAGCAGCACACGAGAGAAGAGGAGGCAGGGGCGGATTACGCACACTTAAGGACAAAAGAACAAAAAAACTCAGCGGTGACAGAGCGGAATACAGCGTTTCATTCAGATCCCAATGAGATGCCACTGTTTTGCCACAATTGGCCAACCCTGTCGTAACATTTTGACCCCCAGCTTTAACATAATTGCAGTGGCCCTTATTTTGTGGTACAAAATCTATGCGTTCAAAGCTTCCACTGTATTCACTTAGGCCGTTTATCTGACTCAAAGTAGACTATTTGGAATTCGGAAAAAGCCAGAAATTCTTAATTTCCAAAAGGATTATTCGTGTTGGACTGCAGCTGTGCATTATATCTAACATTTTGCTTTAGGCTTTGTTATCCTATAAAAAGCTCATCCCTCCCTACACAGAGCTCTTAGATTAAACAGGCAGGCAACACGTGCTAGAAAAATAGGAAATGCTTTTTTTAGTCCAGGTTTATTTTTTTTATTTATTTAAATCTGAAAGTACCTGGTACATGCAGTTATTTGTATGGTGGAAGCTGTTCAGGGCGTCAGGTGAGGTCTCCCACTTTAAAAGTGACACCTATTTTCTGGATGCTTTTGTCCTCAGAGATGTATGTGGTGAAGAATCTGGCCGCTGTCCCTGCCCGTCTGCGTTCAGCAGTTTTTGGTCTGTTACTTAGATGTATGCAGAGTTCGAAATTGGCAGGTGAATGACATTCCCAAGTTTGTGTTTGATCAAAACCGTTTTCATACTTTATATTTAAACAACTGTCCCTGATCAGCTGAGTTGCTGCGGGTTAAAAGGAGAGAAGGATGGTCTCCTCCACCTTAAAATGAGAGAAAGGAGAAGCAGCTCAAGAACAAGCTTTTGCAATGCAATAAATCTCTTTTGAGAGAATTTGAGCTATTGGAATTGTAAATGACAATGCCTTTGATTTGTGTTTTGAAAACATGCAAGGGGCTTGTACACACACACTTTGTACTTATAGATGTTGCTTGCAAGAAGAAAGGCTGGCAGTAACTGCGTCTCTCTTACTACCAGCCTTGCTTCCCGAAAACAGCAACTAAGTACAAAGTGTGTGTTTACTCATTGCTTGCAGGTTTGCAAAACACATAAATAAAAGGCATTGTCATTTACAGTGCCAATAGCTCAAACTCTTGCAAAAGCGAAACCTATTGCATTGCAAATGCTTGTTATGTGAGTGTGACTTGCTAACAGGGTCAATTCATAGCTGGATAGTCGAGCACTAGTTAGGTGCTGTGTTTTTGTCCTGTTCAGTAGGATGTCTACTGCATGCGGGACCATAACGGTCAGAGTATTATTCATGACTAACCCAGCCGACTGTCGAATACAGACAGCCGCTGCGGCAGTGGCCCTCAAGCAACTCGGTAATGCTTTAGCTACGGGATCCAGAGTCGCGGAGAAGTATGCACATGGGCGTTGTTTGTCCCCAAAGTGCTGCGTCAAGACTGATAATGCGCAACCTTCCTTCTCGTGGACGTATAATGTAAACGGCTTGCTGTAGTCGGGGTTGCCCAACACAGGAGCCGAACATAATGCATCACGCAACTCATGGAAACTCGCCTGACAATCTTCAGACCAAGGCAAAGGATTGGGTGTGTCTTTACGCATTAATGCCAGCAAAGGTTTGGCCAACAGTGAGAAGTTCGGTATCCATTGTCTACAGTACGATGTAATGCCCAAGAAAGCACTTCTCTTTGTGTCCTTGGGATACTCAATTCTGCAATTGCCTGTATCCTTTCTGGGGTCAGTCTCATTCCCTCCTTCGATAAGATGTGACTTAAGTAGGTTACTTCTTGTCGGCAAAATTGAAGTTTGGAAAGCGAGACTTTGTGCTTCATGTCACATAAATGACGCAACAAGGACAGCGTGGCTTTCTTGCAAATTGCTTCAGTGTCTGCAGCGATCAGTAGATCGTCTACATCAACGGTCTGCAATCTGTGGGGCCCGACCCCCAGGGGGGTCGTGGAGTCCTGGGAAGGGGGTCGCAGATTCTGCAGAGTGCAGTTCCTGGCATTGGGCTGATCGAGGGTGCTCACGGCGGAGGCCTAATTCACAACGAGGTGTGAAAAACATCAACGCCTCATTAACAAGTAAAAGGTCTTTTAAAGACCTTTCAAGTACTTGGGTGTGACTGTGTGTGTGTCCCTGAAGCTGTTACAGCCGCTCACATACACGTGCTGGGGGGAGCTGGGGGGTCGGGGAGGGGGGGGGGGCTGGGGCAGTGGCTGTAGTGTAGCCCTTTGAGTTCAATGGATGTTGCACACCTGGAGCTGTGGGTCCCGTGACACGTCCCCCGCCCCCAGCAGGGAGGCACAGAGATGCCCTTCCATGAGCGGGAAAGAAGAAGGAAAACGACGCAGAGAGATACTGATCCCCCATGAGAGAGGCACAGAAAAGGTGGGTGGATGAATGATGGGTGGGTGGATGGATGTAAGGCTGAAGGATGGATGGATGGATGTAAGGCTGAAGGATGGATGGATGTGGATGGATGAAAGGCTGAAGGATGGATGGATGTGTGAAAAGGTGGGTGGATGAATGCTGGATGGATGGATGAATGCTGGAGGATGGATGGATGTGTGAAAAGGTGGGTGGATGAATGATGAGTGGATGGATGAATGAAAGGGTGGATGGATGAATGATGGATGTATGGATGGAAGGATGAAAGGGTGGATGGATGAAGGATAGATTGGTGAAGGATAGATGCATGGATGGAAGAATGAAAGGGTGGACGGATGAAGGATAGACGGATGAAAGGGTGGATGGATGAAAGGGTGGATGAATGATGGATGGATGGATGTGTGAAAAGGTGGGTGGATGAATGAAGGGTGGATGGATGAATGATGGATGGAAGGATGAAAGGGTGGATGGATGAAGGATAGATTGGTGAAGGATAGATGTATAGATGGAAGAATGAAAGGGTGGACGGATGAAGGATGGGTGGATGAAAGGGCGGATGGATGAATGACGGATGGATGGATGTGTAAAAAGATGGGTGGATGAATGATAGCTGAATGGATGGATGAAAGGGTGGATGGATGAATGATGGATGTATGGATGGAAGGATGAAAGGGTGGATGGATGAAGGATAGATTGGTGAAGGATAGATGTATGGATGGAATGATGAAAGGGTGGACGGATGAAGGATGTATGGATGGATGTGTGAAAAGGTGGGGTGATGAATGATGGGTAGATGGATGGATGAAAGGGCGGGTGGATGGATGTATGGATGAAAGGGTGGATGGATGATGGATGGGAGGATGAAAGAGTGGATGGATGAAGGATGATGTATGGATGGGAAGATGAAAGGGTGGATGGATGTATGAATGGATAAATGGTTGCATGGATGAATGAAGGATGGATGTGTGAAAAGGTGGGTGGATGAATGATGGGTGGATGGAAAGAAGGGTGGATGAGTAAAGGATGGATGTATGTATGGATGGAAGGGTGGATGGATGAAGGATGGCTGTATGGATGGAAGGATGAAAGGGTGGATGGATGGATGTGTGAAAGTGTGGGTGGATGAATGATGGAGGGATGTGATGAGGTCTAACAGGCGCATTTATGGTTGTCAAAAGTTGATGATGAAGAGTACCAGTTTCAAGAAACTTTTGTCGGAAGGGGGTCCTTACGCCTAAAAAGGTTTTACAAGGGGGTCTCGGCATCAAAAAGTTTGAAGACCTCTGGTCTACATACTGAATCAGAGTCGCGCCACCAGGTAGAGTAATCGTATCAAGTTGTGTTTTCAGAGCCTGACTGAATATTGATGGACTCTCGCAGTAGCCCTGGGGAGCGCGTCTAAAACGGAAACTTCAACCTCCTAAATTGAAGCCGAAAATGTCTCGGCTCTCTTCGGCGATCGGGATGCTGAAGAAGGCATTCTTCAGGCCGATCACTGAAAACCAATTGGCTGAGGCTGGAACCATTGTCAATAAGGCAGTGATGTCGGGGACGACTGGAAACTGCGGTACAATGATCTTATTCACTTCCCTGAGATCAATCACAAATCGGTACACAGGGGGCTGTGAAGGATCGGTACACTTTAAGACAGGCAAAACTGGACTGCTACAAATGTTGCCTGTAGTTTCTTCAATGACATCTTTCGCAATTAGATCGTGGATTATTTCTAGCAAAGCCTTTTCACATTCTTTTGACATTCTATATTGGGGAATGCGTGGCAACCTGACGTTACTTTTCAATGTTATGACATACGGTGCTATCTCCAAACGACCTACATCATTTGAACCCTTCGCCCAAAGTACATCTGGAAGAGATGACAATTCAGTCGGAATTCTTTCTCTTGACAAATACATCGGGGAAATCACTTTCTTACCAAGCGTAAGTTGTACTCCCGAAGGAGAACAGTACAAGGTCGCATATAGTCTCTTCAGTAAATCCAAACCTAACAAATTTTCGCCACAACCTGTTGTAAGAATGAGGGGTGCTTCTAATTTGCATGGGCCAACAGAAGGGGGCATGGGACTGGAGATCGGGTTTCTAACAGGGGCGCCAGAAAAACCTACTGAAACATTCATTTCGCCGGACAAAGGTGCGCCAGGAAGTTTTGAGTGCATAATCGAACTTTTTGTAGCACCAGTATCCAGCAGAAATGGCTCCGATACTCCGGATGTGATCACCTCGACGTAAGGTCCATTCTGATCTACTGGAACTGAAACAACTCCCTCTCTTTGTCCATGGCTGTCCTAGCAATTATTACCCTCATTCTCGTTTTCTGCGTAATAGTCATCTGCATAGTACTGAGCTGACCTGGAGGACGCATTATTCTGTTGGTCAAAGCTATTCATAGAATTCTGAGGTGGGAAGGAATTGGTGTTCTGGGGGAAGTTTCCACGGCCCCTACCTCTAGGAGCCTGTTGAACACCTCTACCTCTTGCGCCAGATGCACCATTTAAACGTCGTGCAAGAGCTTGGCAATTACTTTTGAAATGACCCTCTTCTTTGCAATATGCACATTGATTCGGGCCATACGGAGAACGCTGGTGGGAAAACTCGTTTCCTTGTGCGTTTCTCGAATACTGCTGTGGTTGCTGATAATTGGGCTGGCTAGGAGTGCGAGGCAGATACGCTTGTTGGAGAAGAACTTTAGTCTTTAGTTCTTTAGTCTTTTTCTCAGACTTATCTAGCTCGTCTTTGCGTCTATTTTCATAGTACTGGGCTGTGGCTAAAATCTGTGCTGACGTGGAGACAGCCCAAGCACTCTCTGAATCTTTCAATTTATTGCATAGTTCAGGGAGCAGATTATGTACAAATTTGTCTACAAACAATCTTTGACCACCCTCGGTAGCCATGTCCTGACCACTGTGATCAGTGAAAGTCTCCTCAAATCTCGTGAAAAAGTCGGACACATTCTCATCTTTCTTCTGTTTGCATGCGGATAGCTTGTCCCAATTTACGCGTAACTCAGGCATTAACGTTTTCATGTACGCGATAATCCTACCGGGAAGGTCTGCTATCAAAGGCTCGGGTTTAGAGCCACCGATTTGTCTGGCATCAGTAGCTGTGATATTAGCCCATGAGTCACCTAGTTCTTGATCATGGTCCGCATGACGGATTTTACTCCATAAAGGATGCGGAACAACATTCCCAAACAACATGTCAATATCTGCTAAATTCATTATACATGAGCTGGCAGTCTGTGACAACTCCTTGTAATATCCGGCTGGGTTTTTACGGGGATCAGGTAGTGTCTGTTTGAGTGCTAACACTTCGGATCTTTTCCAGGGGACATGTACCCATACACGCTGGAAATGTGGTGGAACAGGCGGTTGCGCGTTCGCATCGCCTTCCCTCCATACCAGGGGAACGTCTCTCATGGGGTACTGTCGTGCCCTTTTCCTACCAGACACATCGTCCTCATCGAACGATCTAGAGCTGTTTCCTGTGCTCCTATAAGATAACAGCAAATCCATTGCTTTCTCAACATCTGCGCCTATAATCATGCCTTCATAAAATTTGAATCGCATGCGGGCTAGTTCCTGCATTCTGCGTTTTGGGTCATTGTCTCGTACGTCTTCCCAGAGGTATACACACATTTCCTCAAATACGTATCTTTGAGTGGCTGGATCCCACTGACGGAAAACTTCCATCACAGACTGAAGATCATACCTTACAGTATCAGTAACCCATTTGCGTGCTAACTCATTCAGTACTTCTCTTTCCTCGTAGTCGGGTAGTTGACTACGCAACTGTCTACGATCTGGTTTAGGGAACGTTTTAGGCGACCCAAAGAAAGGCGAGAATAGACCCGTGACAGTACTAGTCACTCTCTGTCTGACAGAAGGAGAAGCTTGCGGCGAGGCAGATGCGCCAGAAAAGACAGGCTGATGTAAAGAGGAAGTCGAGGCAATAGCAGACGTAGTATCATAGTGGATAGTTGGAGCAGTAGGCAAAGTCATGGAAGTAGAAGGAGTATGTAGCAAAGGCGGCGGCCCTTGAGAAGGCTGCGCCGGAGAAGTAGGAACCAGCTGAAGAGGAGCTGGTGCTTGTGCAAGAGCTGCTTTTCGTGCGCTAGGGCGTGGTATAACAATACGTCTCGGGGGTCCAACAATACTCGATGTGTATGGGGGTGGTGAGTTCAATAAATGAGACATTAATGGATCTTTCTCAGTTGTTCCCTTTGAGTTTTGTCCCCCATGTGGTAACACCGGGTAGCATTTATCTATTGCTAGTTTCTTGCTTCTGAGCATTTGTTCACTTTCCTGCTCTTCCTCATTATCCCTGTATGCGATGGCAGCTTGTACCATCGACATACCTCTTTTATTTTTCTTTGCTAATTTTATTTCTTTCTGTTTGGCTTCTTTGCGCCATAAGCGAAAAGAGTCAATGTTGGACAGGCCACATGAAGGGCTCGCTCCCTCCCCGCACGACAGGGCCCGGACACCGGCTCTCCAAGTGCTACTCACAGAAGCGACTCGCAACCCGTCCCCTACGGGACCCCTGCTCCCGGACATCTCTGTATTACCGGCCCGGGCCCCCACCAGCACCATTGCCCAGCCCGGCCGCCATCTTGGACACTGCACCACGAGGCCGCGTGGCCTCAGCTCGACCCCAACCCTGGGCCTGGCCAGGCCCCGACAGCCCGGCACCACCATCCACCCAGGAGGTGAACGGACCACTTGGCAGGTCAATGGGAGAAAGAAGTGTCGATGGCTCTCCCCCGCCAGGTGCCGATCGCCCCCAGCCTCCCCGGGCACTGGCTCCACCCCCCTGCTGGGTGTCTGGACTCCCTCATCCCGGACCTCCCGACCTCCAAGTGCGAGGGTCCGGACATCAAAGGGCGCCAGACCTATAACTGGGGCAGCTCCAGAGCAGGAAGGCAGTTGTATCCTGGAGTCGAGAGACACTGAGAAGAACTCATCCTTGACGGACTACTGGCTCTGCCGTAGCCCTTCCTTGTGAACTGTCGTCCTGCCGCTGGCGCTGCCGCGGCCCTCTGCAATCTACCGTCTTCCTTGGGACCTGCTGGCGCTGCCGCGATCCGTTATAACTACCATCGTCGTTGGGACCTGCTGGCGCTGCCGCGATCCGTTGTAACTACCACCTTCGACCGGGACCTGCTGGCGCTGCCGCGGCCCGTTGCCACCTTCGACCACTCCGGGATCTGCTGGCGCTGCCGCAACCCGTCCTCCAAGAACGCCGAGCTCGAGGATTGAGAGCTATCCACCATCTCATCGTAACTACCAGATTGGGAATAAGACTGTCCCGCTACCCCTTTCCTATCCGAGAGACTAGAATCGAGGGGACCCCTGAGTCCAGACCTCCTTGTACCATCTTACCGTACTTCAAGCTTACTTATAAAAACGTAAAATCTTATCCTTGTGTGGTGCCTATTCTGTGGGGGGGAAGTTACTTGTCTGTACGATCGCTGGAGACGGCTCTCCCCGGAGACCTCTCCCCTTGTCCTCGGCCGACCCTCCAGGTCCCGTCTAACATTGGTGGCCAGCGGCGCGATCCGAACCAACGCGTAATCGTACAGAAAGCAACTCACCCCACAACTAAACCACAATGCCGGCCCAAGAGAGCGGGTCTGCAGAGAAATTCCAAATGGACAAGCTGGAGGAGTACAACCATCGAGAATTAAAACAATTTTGTATAGAACTGGGCATTGCTACCACCGGTCTGAGCACAAAAGATGACTTTAAACACGCCCTAGAAGCATGGGCGGAGGTAAACCCCGCTGGTCCCCGGGACCAACACAGCGAAGCCCCGGAAACTGACCCCGCTCCTCCCGAGGAAAGGAGGGCAGGTCTCTCCCGGGAAGAGATCCAAGAGCGAGAGAAAACCAGACTGCATGAATTAGAGTTGGCACGGCTCAAAATGGATGGAGAACTAAAACTAGCGGAACAAAAACTGAACCTAGAACACTTACGGCTCCGAGAAGAGCGAGAGGAAAAACAAAGACAAAGAGAGCTTGAGGAGAAAAGACTGGCATATGAACACGAGCGCAAACTAGCCGAAATAGAACTACGTAAGCAGGGCAAGGACCCGGGGGTGCCCGAACAAACACGCACCCCAGGGACTTCAGAGGCAAAGGTCCACATTCCCAAAGATGTCGTCCGAGAGTTCTACCGAAACGACGACATACAGCAGTGGTTCAAGGCCTATGAGATCGCCATGTCCTCCCACCGGATCGATCGAAGTGACTGGGGAGCCGGTCTATGGGGGAGGTTCGTCAACGAAGGCCATGATGCCCTGTTACAGCTCCCGGATCACCAAATGACGTCCTATGATCACATGAAGGCCGCCCTCCTCACTCGATATGGGCTGACACCCGAAATGTACCGCCAGAGGTTCCGCGACTGCACCCGAATCCCGGGTACCACTTGGGTGGAATATGTGAACTATTTCAGCCGAGCCCTCGAGGGGTGGATCAAGGGGAGCAACGTAACGACCTACGAGCAGCTTTTTAACCTTGTTGTGTGGGAGCACCTCTCCAATAACTGCTTTGTCGAGCTCAGGCAGCACCTCCTCGACAGCAAAATGACTGATCCACGGCAGCACGCCGCCGAGGCTGACCGATGGGAGAGTACCCGAGTGGGCCGGGCTGGCCCGAACGAGCAGAACAGGAACAACCAAGGCCATCACCGTCCCCGAGTAGGAGGAGGAGGCCAGGGCCGGGGGAAAGACACCGTCCCGGCCGCTCCCGCCACCAGCACCCCGCCCCCGGCCAACAGGGGCAACCCCCCGATGCGCCCGGGGTTCAGAGCCAATGTCACGTGTCACCGATGCCAGCGAGTCGGTCACTACGCCAATGACCCGAACTGTCCACAGAACCAGACTCCGAGGCCCCGCCAGGTAGCAGCCGCCGCCCTCGGAGAAGAGCAAGTCTCCGAGGACCAGGAGGAATACGAACACGAGCAACAAGAGTGGGAGCCGGCCGCCATGGTCCTGGCGTGCCTGGGGGGGAGAGACATGGTCCCGCGGGCTCCCCTACCCGCCAACACCAGAAAGTACAGTCAGTGGGTGAGCATCAATGGGCGCAAGGCCGAAGCCCTACGTGACACCGGGGCCAGTGTGACGGCCGTCCGCTGTCACCTGGTGACCCCCGAGCAAATAATACCGAACATTCTCTGCCCCGTCCGGTCAGCCGACAATTCAGAGAGCATGTGTCGGATGGCCTGCGTCCCCTTCGAGTGGGGAGGAGTATCCGGCATGCTGAAGGTGACGGTCCGTGATGATGCCCCCGTGGACTGTCTCCTGGGGAACGATCTCGAGAGTTCCCCGTGGGCCGCCGTAGAAAGAAGAGAGCACCTGGGGATGTTGGGCCTTCCGGACTGGGCGTGCGTAACCACCCGGTCCATGGCGGCCCGCACCCTCCCCCGACCAGAAGAACCCGAATGGCCAGCACCTCCTCCCCCGATCGCTCCAGTTGGGGACGCCGCCACCGTCGACCCCCCAGAACAAACCCCAGAAGAACTTGCTCAGCCCCAGGATCTCCCAGACCTGGCCCAGTGGCGTCAAGAAGGGGGACCCACACAGGAGCAATTCCGTCAAGAACAGAAGACATGTCCCTCCCTCGAGGGACTACGACAACAAGCCCTCGCCCAGAGCGCGGGAGATACCGCCGGGGCCCACTGGATCTATTGGGACAATGATCTATTGTACAGTGAACAGAGAATCGCCGAGTTGGGGGCCAGTCGAGTGTTAGTGGTGCCCCTCCGTTTTAGAGACTTCCTGCTGAACTTGGCCCACGATGTCCCCCTGGCCGGACACTTGGGTCAGGACAAAACCTACAACCGCCTGGTGACCCACTTTTACTGGCCCAAAATGAGAAACGACGTAATCAACCACTGCCGGTCTTGTCCCACTTGTCAGGCTAGCGGGAAGAGCGGCCGCAAACTCAAGGCACCCCTGCAGCCCTTTCCCGTGGTTACCACCCCGTTCGAAAAAGTGGGAATAGACATTGTGGGGCCCCTGGACCCCCGAACAGCACAAGGACATCGTTTTATCCTGGTACTGGTGGACCATGCCACCCGCTATCCCGAGGCCATCCCCCTTCGAACTGTAACCGCACCGGTGGTCGGCCGAGCCTTAATGGGGATCTTCTCTCGAGTGGGCTTCCCCCGGGAAGTCGTCAGCGACAGAGGCACGAACTTCATTTCGAAATACATGAAATCCCTCTGGCAGCAGTCCGGGGTCACCTACCAATTCACAACCCCCTATCACCCACAGGGGAACGGACTGGTTGAGCGGTTCAACCGTACACTCAAGGGAATGATTATGGGGTTAGAAGAGCCCCTCCGCCGCCAGTGGGATGTGCTTCTCCCGTGCCTCCTCTTCGCCTACCGAGAAGTCCCTCAGAAGTCCCTCGGCTTCAGCCCCCTCGAACTCTTGTACGGGCACCCTGTTCGAGGGCTCCTCAGCCTAGTCAAAGAAGGTTGGGAGCTGGCCCCCCTGAAAACCCCTCCAGACGTCTACAAGTACCTCCTGACCCTCCGTAATCAGACCAGGCGGTTCCGAGAAATCGCCAAAGCCAATCTTGAAGCCAGTCAGGAGGACATGAAGAAATGGTACGATCAGAACGCCTCCTCCATAGAGTTCGTACCTGGCCAGCAAGTCTGGGTGATGTCCCCCACCGAACCTTGTGCCCTGCAGGATAAGTGGACGGGGCCCTTCAAGGTGGTCGAGCGCAAGAGCCCCGTCACCTATCTCATCGACATGGAATCTACCCGGAACCCCCTCCGGGTCCTCCACGCTAACAGACTCAAGCCTCACTTCGTACGCTCCGAGCTCAGCCTATTGATGGCTACCGACAGTGGGACAGAAGAAGACTCCGAGCCCCTCCCTGACCTACTGAGGACACGTGAAAAGGATGGTTCAGTAGAGGGGGTCCGGCTGTCAGATGCCTTGACCTCAGAGCAGCGCCAAGACTGTCGGGCGCTCCTGCTGCAGTTCGCAGCTCTCTTTTCCCTCACCCCAGGGGTCACCCCCTGGTGCCTACACGACGTGGACACGGGGGACAGTCCCCCCATCAGACACCGGGCGTACCGCGTGCCAGATCGGGTACATGCCTGCATCCAAGCCGAGGTCTCCAAGATGCTCACCCTCTGAGTCATCGAACCCTCGGACAGCCCCTGGGCCAGCCCAGTCGTACTGGTCCCCAAAGCTGCTACCCCCGGCACCACCCCTGAGCTCCGATTCTGTGTTGACTATCGGGGTCTGAACGCTGTCACCCGAACGGACGCTCACCCCATTCCCCGAGCAGATGAGCTGATCGACCGCATGGGGGCTGCCCGCTACCTCAGCATCTTCGACCTGACAGCGGGGTACTGGCAGATCGGCCTCACACCCAGAGCCCAAGAACGATCCACTTTCTCCACCCCGGATGGCCACTACCAATTCAAAGTGATGCCATTCGGCATGAAAAATGCCCCAGCAACTTTCCAGCGACTGGTGAACCGGGTATTGGCAGGCCTCGAAGACTTCAGCACCGCCTACCTGGACGATATCGCCGTGTACAGCCGCCACTGGTCGGACCACCTCAACCACCTCCGAGAGGTCCTGCAGGCCCTCCAACAGGCCGGCCTCACAGTCAAGGCCAGCAAATGCCAGATTGGCCAGGGGTTCGTGACCTACCTCGGACACCAAGTGGGGAGCGGTCTGGTGGCCTCCCTCCAGCTCAAGATCGCTGCCATCCAGTCCTGGCAACCACCCATCACCCAAACTGAGGTCGGAGCCTTCCTGGGGCTCACCGGATACTACCGGCGGTTTGTGAAGGACTATGGCAGCATTGTGGGGCCCCTCACGGCACTTACATCCAAGAACCAGCCAAAAAGAGTCAACTGGACTCCTGACTGTCAAGCGGCCTTCGAGAAGCTGAAGGCCGCCATGTGCACCGCCCCTGTGCTCCAGGCTCCCGACTACAGCCGGGAGTTCATCGTCCAAACTGATGCCTCTGACCATGGCATTGGGGCCGTCCTCTCCCAAATGAATCCCGAGGGAGTCGACCAACCAGTAGCCTTCATCAGCAGACGCCTACTGGACCGGGAACAGCGCTGGAGCACCATCGAGAGGGAGGCCTTCGCAGTAGTGTGGGCCCTCAAGAAGCTCCGGCCCTACCTCTTCGGTACCCACTTTCGGGTGCAAACAGATCATCGCCCCCTGCAATGGTTAATGCAAATGCGGGGGGAGAATCCCAAGCTGTTGCGATGGTCCATCTCCCTGCAGGGGATGGACTTCACTGTGGAGCACCGCCCTGGCCAGGATCACGCCAACGCGGATGGCCTGTCACGCTTTTTCCGCCTCGACGAGGAAAGTCCCCAAGAAGATGGGTGACTCTCCCCGCCTTCAGCTGGGGGGGACGCATGTTGGACAGGCCACATGAAGGACTCGCTCCCTCCCCGCACGACAGGGCCCGGACACCGGCTCTCCAAGTGCTACTCACAGAAGCGACTCGCAACCCGTCCCCTACGGGACCCCTGCTCCCGGACATCTCTGTATTACCGGCCCGGGCCCCCACCAGCACCATTGCCCAGCCCGGCCGCCATCTTGGACACTGCACCACGAGGCCGCGTGGCCTCAGCTCGACCCCAACCCTGGGCCTGGCCAGGCCCCGACAGCCCGGCACCACCATCCACCCAGGAGGTGAACGGACCACTTGGCAGGTCAATGGGAGAAAGAAGTGTCGATGGCTCTCCCCCGCCAGGTGCCGATCGCCCCCAGCCTCCCCGGGCGCTGGCTCCACCCCCCTGCTGGGTGTCTGGACTCCCTCATCCCGGACCTCCCGACCTCCAAGTGCGAGGGTCCGGACATCAAAGGGCGCCAGACCTATAACTGGGGCAGCTCCAGAGCAGGAAGGCAGTTGTATCCTGGAGTCGAGAGACACTGGGATGAACTCATCCTTGACGGACTACTGGCGCTGCCGTAGCCCTTCCTTGTGAACTGTCGTCCTGCCGCTGGCGCGGCCGCGGCCCTCTGCAATCTACCGTCTTCCTTGGGACCTGCTGGCGCTGCCGCGATCCGTTATAACTACCATCGTCGTTGGGACCTGCTGGCGCTGCCGCGATCCGTTGTAACTACCACCTTCGACCGGGACCTGCTGGCGCTGCCGCGGCCCGTTGCCACCTTCGACCACTCCGGGATCTGCTGGCGCTGCCGCAACCCGTCCTCCAAGAACGCCGAGCTCGAGGATTGAGAGCTATCCACCATCTCATCGTAACTACCAGATTGGGAATAAGACTGTCCCGCTACCCCTTTCCTATCCGAGAGACTAGAATCGAGGGGACCCCTGAGTCCAGACCTCCTTGTACCATCTTACCGTACTTCAAGCTTACTTATAAAAACGTAAAATCTTATCCTTGTGTGGTGCCTATTCTGTGGGGGGGAAGTTACTTGTCTGTACGATCGCTGGAGACGGCTCTCCCCGGAGACCTCTCCCCTTGTCCTCGGCCGACCCTCCAGGTCCCGTCTAACAGTCAAACATCGCCGGCCGGGCTTTCTTCTTGAACAATTTGACCTCGAGGTTGTCTAATATTTCTGAGTCAAAACTACCATGTTGGGGCCATTTTAAAACACCATCCTTGCGGGTGTATTTTATCCATACCTCGTTATACGTGATAGGTCCTACTCCATGTTTTAAATATAACTCATATGTTGGAGTCCCGATCGGAGGAACCGGACACGAATCCTCTAATCTGGAGTCCTTATTACAACCAAGACAAAACAAGTTTCCAAGTCTGCTGAGACCAGGCATCTTCGCTCACTAGTCTAGCTTCAAACTTCAAGGGACTATTTAATTACGATATTGTTGTGAATACACGAACCCCTCGGTTTTGGTGCTTGCAAGTACCAATACAAAAACCCTATCGCTGGGATACCAAACTAAGAACCAAGAACCAATACAAATCGTATCTCTAGGATACCAAAGCTAAGAACCAGACTAAGGACTAGACTAAGAACTGGGAGACGCTCCACTTATACTTAACTGAATATTGAAGATCGGTGACGTCACTAGAAGACTCGTCTATCGTTTCGCTCTACCAAGGATCACTGGGTCCAAAACAGGGCGATAGTCAGGGCAGCAGTCCTTCGTAGCCGTCGGGACGCAGGGAACCTCGCAGCAAAGACCTTCGGAACCACGTCGACATGCAGGGGTCGCTGAAGTGGCTGGCCGTCCTCCGGAATTTTCACATGAAGCTCCTCACGAACATCTGGCTTGGACCGTCACCGCTTGATATCGCCTCGAGTTGGGCGCCAACTGAGGTGCCGGGTTTTTAGAGACCCGGTGGTGCCAGGGGATCACACCCGAAGACCTCTAGGTTCTCCCTGTTCTGGACTTACAGAAATACAGAGTTTTCTAGGTGAAGTCAATGATCAAGTTTTATTGGCTGCAACCAAGTAACATGCGTCCTAGAAGTACGACAACACGGGCCGTAAGTTCTCAGGAGATTGTTCGTTTTTACAGAACCAGCCTTCTCCTTATATACATAAATAATAGCTGTAGGCAAGAATTCTTGAGTTTATGATATGGCTATACACATATTTTCGTAACAATACAAAGAGCGAAGTCATGCTGGTCAGCACATATTTCAGATGTCCGGTTGGTGATGGATTACCCCGCCAAATCCAGAACTCCCATCAGATATCGATGAAATGCCAATAAGGTTGAGCACCCTCCCATCATAAAACGGGTCATAAACAAGAATCATGGACAGGTGTGTGTGTGTAGGGAAAACATAGTCTGTATGTGGTGAATGGTTTATGACATGTTGTGCCTTGATGATATCTTGCTCGGCCACTGGGCGAGGAGCTGCCCGAGCAGGCTTGGCTGGAGGCAGTGGAGGCAGCTTCGGCCAGGTCATGGGGAAGTCAGCTACAGAGGACGTGTCCTTTAGATCGGCTTTAATCGATTGACTTATATGAGGGCAAGCCCTAAGATGGATGCCGTTTACAAAATGGAGTTCGAGGGTTCGGGACGGAAACCAAGATTTAGGGGTGTTAGCATCACTCATTCGTGACGCAAATACATAGGAATAATGTCCTGATCATTACCGGTTCGTAGATACCAATATCGTCATGGTACGATGATATTTTATGACGCGAGTGTTGGACCTCGATATCTGTAAAACAGCGGGGTCCAAATCTGCAGTACCACAGTTCCCATGGAACCGAGACTTGTTCACAGGGGGTAGATCTTTCATCCCTGTCAACTATCCAATGGGGTTGGAGGCGATCCCTCCCTTGCGACTCAAACTGTCAGTCAACCAGTTAGAGGCTGCTATATCTATTGTGGATAGGGAGGTAGGCTGGATAATGGATTCTGTGGGGCCCCTGGACTGCTCTCATGCCACCCCCCCCTCCGCCCCTCCTCCTGGTGCTAGTCTCCCATCCTTCCTCTTCACCATATGGTAGGAAAAATTCAGGGACTCTACTCCTATGATGATGTGGTTCCCTTCTCTCCCTGCGGTTGCTCTCCCATTCTCCCAGCATTCCCTGGTAGTGCCCCCATCTCTGATCTTCTGAAGTGTATGCATTCGAGGGGTAGAAGAATGAGAGAGGAAGGGATTGGATGTTACTTCCTTGATCGTAATGTAAATGTACAATGTAAATGTACATGTATTTATATAGCGCAAATCACCAACCCGGTATCTAAGCGCTTGCTTAGGGAACCCTTCCTGGTATTCCCCTGTGAGATAACCCCGGCAGGTATCCACAAGGTGAAAGCCAGGCATCCCACCGCGAGGGGTCGTTGTGGAGATTAAGCAAGCTATTGCCCAGAGTCGCAGAGTGTGAACCCGTGAATCGAGTAGGCACCGAAGCGAGAATTATCGAGTCCGTGGACATTTGGGCTCAAGACCCTGCCGCGTCGGGAATTGAACCCTGGTCCCGGGTCTGACCTCTGCTTCCAGGTCTGCCTCCTCTAACCAGTGAGCCACACTTCTCCAGGGGCCCAAGTGCAGATGTAGGAGGCTGTACTCGGTTCTCTAAAAGTAACCAGGACACAGTCTCCTCTGATTGTTTTTCTCGTGTATCCCACCCAGGTAACCCGTCTAACCATGAGAACATCACTAGTTGTGCCTTGTGGGAGAGGTCTATATATGGACAGCCAACTGATGACTTTGTTTTTAAGGGAAACGGTCGATTCTATGGCCGTGGGTTTTAGTTTGGGGACCCCTGCCAAGATAACCGTGTAGGGGGACGCCTCTGGTGGTAGATTCACAGGTTTAGTTTTCCGGGCAGTATTTTGTATATTTTCTGGAGGTGTTAGTTTGCTCTGTGGTTTGTTCGGGAATGTAGCAGTATCTTTTGAGAGTACAGTAGTATTTGGGGGTGGGATCAATGCGGCCTGAGTTTTTGTGGGAGGGATATTTGTGTTAGAGTTGGCCGGGGATTGAGGGATCTTATGTTGATTTGGTTTGGGTTGTGTTTCTTGGGTAGTAGCTGGGCCCTTTTTATTCAATATCGTTATGGACTCAGTTCCCCTTTTAGACTTTGCGTCCGTGTCCCCTTTAGCTCCTTTCATTTCGAGTTTCAGGGAGTCTGCTAGCTGGACTGTAGATTTTTCAATGTTAACCAGCCTAGCTTCGATCTTTATCAGACGGGCCTCAAGGGGACTTAAAAGGGACCTAAAAAGTGTGCCTATATCTGCCAGTGTAATATCGTCACTAGAATTTTCCATGGAAATATTGTTAGGACCAGATGGTATGACCATGGGAATAGTGACTAGTGGTGAAACCATTACACTATCCTTGTCTGGATTGGCATAGGTGGTACTGCCAAGACTGCCATTTTCCCTAGCAGGATTTATTTTGGGGGGTTTTGGCTTTCTCCCTCCCTTATTATGACCCCCTTTCTTCCTTTTTTGAATAGCACCTTCTCTAGCACCCCTTGTTAGATCAGAAATATTCTCGCTAGTATTGGCTGCAACTGTATTGAGTTCGGGAATTGGAAGCGAAGTTTCAAGTGGAATTTGGGGTATTTGGCCTGTAGGTAAAGTCATTAGACTCATGTCCTCAAGATCACTTGGGGCCTCAATTGTAAAGTCTGGGTTAGTGGGTGATTGGCTAGGTGATTGGTTTGCCCTCAAATCCCCCAGTTCACAGTTTGTGGCTTCTAGCCTTCCATCAGGAGTTTTGGCTTGGGCCATTGGGCCCATCGATGATCTCCTTACCCAATCTATTTCCTGGGAAATTCGTCTCTCGAGTACTTCAATTTCCTCAATCAAAAGTGATCCAGCTTTAACAAAATAATTGTCAATGGTACCTTTAGCGGCTCCTGCCGCAGCCATGGAAGATTTACTCCTGGTTTCTCTGGTGCACATTGCAATAGCTGGTTAATCCGTTCCTTATGTAGTTTAGCCGCCCAAGGGTGGTGGCCCGGTCCTGGTCTCTCCGGTCCTCGAACGGCCTCAAACGGCCCGCCCTTTGCCTGGGTTTAGCCCGGCGCCCGCCCGCGCGTGTCAGGGTATGATCTTATAGCCAATGGCCGGGCGTGGCGCTCAGAGTGGAGGCGGGGTCTCAGGGGAAGAGTCTCCAGGTGCGGCTTGCACACACGCCACCAAGATTCCTGGGACTCGCAGTCCCGCTGTAAGAGCCTCCGCCCACGCTGATGGTAATCTGCTCCCCGGGTCCTCGCTGGGGAAAGGCACTCCCAGAGGGTCTCCAAACACCAAAGCCCGCTCTTTCACGACCTCGAGCGGCCCCCGCGAAGCAGGGGCCGCGAGTCGTGGTTTTACACGCCCTGGGGGGAGGCGGGGTCTCAGGGGAAGAGTCTCCAGGTGCGGCTTGCACACGCCGCCAAGATTCCTGGGACTCGCAGTCTCGCTGTAAGAGCCTCCGCCCACGCTGATGGTAATCTGCTCCACGGGTCCTCGCTGGGGAAAGGCACTCCCAGAGGGTCTCCAAACACCAAAGTCCGCTCCTTCACGACCTCGAGCGGCACATGCACCAATCGTGTTGAAGTTCCTGCCGCGTCATCAGTTGCTGGGGAGAGATGTAGCTCTGAAGGCTCGAAAGGAGACAGTGAGGGCCGTGAAAGCGAACCAATGGCGTGAGAGGACGCGTTTTACGTCATAAGTTACCAGGCAGGCGTGCGGTTGTACCACGCCGTCTGGACCGTCTTGTGCAGTGAATTCAGCCAATGGTGTGTGAGTCCGTCCGAAGCATCACTAATCTCTGGGCAGACGAGCGCACATGCGGTTCCTAGAAGGGAGCTTCAGGCCTTCAGTGCAGCGAGGGTTTTAAATTCACCTGCGTGCCCTCTTCCGGGGGCCCGCAGGACTGCAGCATGACCCACAGTGACTGCAGCTCACTGACACACTGTCCCTTCTCGTCGGCCCACCAAAGTCACTGAATTACCACGAGCCCTCCCAGCGGTGGCTGTGGCCTAACGTCCACAGCCTCAGCTCGGGCAGTGTTTAAGCGTTGTGTTCCCTTGTGTTCCCTCAGTGCATCTTTGCATTGATAATCACTCGAAGTCGCATTCCAATCCACCGTTTTTCCTTCTAACATGGTCACATTGGGGCAGATTTATGAGGCCGTTGCGCCTCTTTGCGCCGCAATTGTGTCACTTTATTTGACGCAACTGCGGCGCAAACAATGCGCCCTATTTACAACGTGACGCATCTAAGAGATGCGTCACGTTGTAAAGCACTGCGCCATAAGGAGGCGTTCCTGCGCAGGGGGGGCGTTCCTGTGCAGGAACGCCTCCTGAAAGTGGCTGAGTGAAATCTATGAGATTTCACTCAGTCACTTTCAGGGCAATGCTGCGTCAAAACCCTGCGCCTGCTTGAAGCAGGCGTAGGTCTTGACGCAGCATTGTGCAGATGGTGTACCCCCGAGCCTTGCTGGAGCTGCGTCGCGCTTGCGACGCAACTCCAGCAATGCGCCACATTTCCGGCACAGATGCGTCACGCATCTGTGCCGTTTTTGCACCATGGTGCGCAGCATTATAAATGCGGCGCACCATGGGTGGCGGAGCTGTGGCGCACTGTGGTGCATGTTAACTGGCGCATCCCTGGGGATGCGCCAGTTAACATAAATCTGCCCCATTGTTTCTACAAACAGAGCATGGGGTCAGAGAATGGACAGAGAGCTCCAATAATACCCCCCCTGTCCCCTACCCCCCCCCCCCCCCCCCTAGTATCGAGCACATCACCCCAGCATACAACCCGATCCATCCCCCTGGGGGCGGGGCCTCCCTCGGCCGGGCGTGGAGAGGGGGTGGGGGCAATGGCAGCCTCAAGACCGGCGCTGCTGGGGTTAAAGTATTCAATACAGCACACATGGGTGAGGCTCTAATAAGTAAGACTGAGCCCTTTTAACATCCAGAACAAACCACCTGCCAATCCTGATACTCAATTTAAATCAGTGGTCGAAGTGGGGATAAAAAAGTAGGGGAACTGTGGGTGGAGAATCAGGGGGCGGGAGTAACTGAAGATTGAATCAGTGGGCGGAGTCAGGGGCGTGGCTAGAAATAGCGAAACATACCAATTTTTAGTACGTTTAGCATTTCACTGACCAGTTACAGCTTATAACGTTATTTAATTAAAACAATGGATAAACATGTTTGAGGTTTAATTCAGGAAAAAGCAAACACTCATAGGGAATACAGGTTTATGTAAAGCATGTGAAATATAAGCAGGAACAACATGTTACCTTAATGCTTTTACTCAATGTTCAGAAATCCATGATTATTTTTTGTTTCAAACATTGAGGCCATGAATACAGGGCCCCTCCTGTACACATATGTTAAGCAGGGCTCAGAAGAGAAAGGGACTCTTCAGGAGAATCTAGACTCAGGGAAACCCACAAAGGCTCCTTCATATTCATGTCGCCAGCTAGCTGCTCAATCATAATATAGCAAAAAGAACAACTGAATGCAGAACAATATCATACATTCACCCCAGTACAGAGATCTGGGCCTAAATCCATTGTTTTTTTGCTCACCATGCCATTCCAGTTTGGACCCAGCCATATGCAAATCAGTCTAGATTCTGCGCCCAATGGGAACAGTCCTGCACCCGTCACCGCTCCGTCACTTCTCCTGCCCCCGTCACTTCTTCTTCACCCCGTCACTTCTCCTGTCACCTCACTTCTCCTGTCCCTTCACTTCTCCTGTCCCTTCACTTCTCCTGTCCCTTCACTTCTCCTGCCCCGTCACTTCTCCTGCCCCGTCACTTCTCCTGCCCCGTCACTTCTCCTTCTCCTGTCCCGTCACTTCTTCTTCTCCTGTCCCGTCACTTCTCCTGTCCCGTCACTTCTCCTGTCCCGTCACTTCTCCTTCTCCTGTCCCGTCACTTCTCCTTCTCCTGTCCCTTCACTTCTCCTGTCCCTTCACTTCTCCTGTCCCTTCACTTCTCCTATCACCGTCACTTCTCCTGTCCCCGTCACTTCTCCTTCTCCTGTCCCGTCACTTCTACTGTCCCGTCACTTCTACTGTCCCATCACTTCTACTGTCCCGTCACTTCTCCTGTCCCGTCACTTCTCCTGTCCCGTCACTTCTCCTTCTCCTGTCCCGTCACTGCTCCTTCTCCTGTCCCGTCACTTCTCCTGTCCCGTCACTTCTCCTTCTCCTGTCCCTTCACTTCTCCTGTCCCCGTCACTTCTCCTGTCCCCGTCACTTCTCCTGTCCCCATCACTTCTCCTGCCCCCGTCACTTCTCCTGCCCCGTCACTTCTCCTGCCCCGTCACTTCTCCTGGTCCCGTCACTTCTCCTGCCCCGTCACTTCTCCTGGTCCCGTCACTTCTCCTGTCCCGTCACTTCTCCTGTCACTTCTCCTGTCCCGTCTCCGTCTCCTGTCCCGTCACTTCTCCTTCTCCTGTCCCTTCACTTTTACTGTCCCTTCACTTCTCCTGTCCCTTCACTTCTTCCCCGTTCACTTCTCCTGTCCCCGTCACTTCTTTGAGTGGAGGATGGGCACATTTACTGATTTTGCTTGGTGTGCATCAGAGGTTTACTGCAAAATGGGGGGCATTCTAATTTTCTGACTACTCCCTTGGTTGGATGGAGCAGTGAAGGCCGCTCTTTTAGGGAGTGCAAAGCACACTCTCATCATGTGCTGCTTGCCATTATAAGTGTAGTTCAAAGTTCGGGGCATTTTGATTTTCTGGCTTCTCCCCTGAGCAGAGCCTCACACCTTAAAGGCCACAGGATCACAGAGGAGGGCTTAAGATCACGTTGTCCTCCAGTTAAAGGGGTCTGGCAGTTTAAAGGAAAACCCCATTCTCTTTATCAAGACCTGTATTTCAAACAATCCCCAACAATAGGCATCCCACGATGTTCCCTTGTTCAATTACGTCTGCTGGGTGTTCAGACTAATTTAATATTCGCCGGATTTGCCCTTTAATACATCACGTACCGAGCAGCAAAACACACTTATAAAAACACAGCTTAGAGCACTCAGCAAAATATATATTCCATAAAACGCATTAGAAGAAGCAAGCACCCTCGGGCACGCCCTTGACAGCCACAAGTGGTTTTACAAGTATACTGTCTATAAAAATACTTGATCGAATGTAATGCTTTTCCTCGCCTCCTCAGCGTCGTGGACGTCAGGGTTTTATTTTCCAAACAGCAGATTACACTGCCCACAGCGCACCTCTCACGCCCCAGCGGGATTGTTTTAAAGTTTTGATTACACATTGCGGAAACATCTCGTATATTTGTTGCTCAACGAGCCATGGCCTGCACCCAGATACCAGAGACACCTCATGCAGATCTCGCTGGCATATGCTAAAGGCAGGCAGCGGGCGGCGCATTGTCATTCCAAAGGGGATAATCAGCCTCAATCGGAATGACAATGGGCCGCCCTCAGCCTGTGCGAGCTCAGGGTGCTGCTCTAGGGTCTGCCCTCGGTCTGTGCGAGCTCAGGGGGGCTGCTCTAGGGTCTGCCCTCGGTCTGTGCGAGCTCAGGGGGGCTGCTCTAGGCGCTGCCCTCTGTGGAATTTTAATTTGCGATCTGAACATTATCTGCGCCAGCTTGTCACCTATGTACTACGCGCACGGCAGCCATTTTAGATATCATGGTCTCCCTGTCCACGATCGATCGCCAGCGCGCCCCTCTGACCCAGCAAGCATCCTCCGCGCACCCTGGCTCCCCCTTCCTCCTCCTTATGAGCATGACCCTTCTGCATGACCCTGTCCTTGGGAGTCACGCCAACGCCTGACCAACACCTCCTCTCCTCCCATGAATGCCCCTCTGTTGATAAACCTCCCTCCTGCGCTGGATTATCCACGCAGCATGAATACCACCCCATTGATGGCCCCTCACCCCGTGTCCGACTGTCCACACAGGTCCGAGGCCATTGCCTAAGCCGGGAGATATCATTTACTGCCCTTTATTGTATGAGGTCGCTCTCCTTCAAAGGACCCTCTATTGATCCAGGCCTCCCCACCCCCCTGTGATATGATCAGGCGCACACATCCTAAGACTCGACGGAACACTCAGCTGCGTGATGGCCCCCTCCTCTTATCAGCAGGTTGAGGACCTCTATTGTGAAGGTATATGGGGGTGGGATTGACACTAGGATTACGGGGATGTCTTTTTCTTGCTTTACAAAAATCTGATTGTATTAAAGGAAGGTCACATGCCATAAACCAGTGTATAAGAGGCCAGGCCTCCGAGAGGCTGTTAGAGAGCACCTCGAGATGATACCTTGTTGTCTGATCTGATGTGTTCTGCTCCGTCGGAATAAAACTTCTGTTTCCTGCCTTCTGGTCTCCGGCGCCTGCCTCATTACTTGGTAAATTTGAATGGTACAAGGGCGGTTAGCGCCGGGCAAATCTTGAGAAAGGTCCTAGCCCTACCTTTTTCCACAATTGGCGTCCCAAAGCGTGGGGCCCATCAGCGACACGTGGATCCAGTGGGAGAGGTCCCGATGACAGAGTGAACGACTGCAACGATCGGGAAGAGCTCGTGTCCGATAGACCCTCGTCTGACAGCCGATCATCCGACCTTCACTAGTTCTGAACAGACCTCTCTCGAGTGATCTACGGTCCTGACTGGGAACCATCAGGAGTGCCGCGAACAACACGAAGGAGAGAGGACGATCGGGCGCTGGATCCAGAGGACAGGAAACCGTCCATGCGGTCCGGGTAAGGTCGTGTAAACACGACGAATTGAGGAAAATTGTTTTTGTTTGGATAATACTAGTATTACGCTTTGTTGAAACCCTCTGGAGATTCACTGTCTGCAAACGGGGAAAAACAAACAGGCTCTCTCTTTGCAAGCAGTGAAGGATAGGTAACGCAGACTTTTGTCCCCATTGTAATCCGTCGTGCCTATCTTCCTCCCCCACTGTTTCCCGAACTATCGTTCGTGGATTATTGTCTGGAGATTCTTTGTCTGCAAACAGGGAAGAACAAGGTCTCTCTTTGCAGGTAGAGAAAGAGTGGGTAACGATAATTTTTCGTGCCCACTTATTCTCCCCACTGGATTGTTTGATTGGCCGATTATTCGGTATTGGTTCTTTTGAGGTATTCACGGCCTCCAAATAACGTAGAATAGAAATATTCTGTCTAGTCTTTGTCCGCCGTGATAAGATAGGTAGTGCAGACTTTTGTCCCCGTTGTAATCCGTCATGCCTGTCTTCTCCCCACTGGTTGGTAGCCTGTTTAGCCCGGACCGCTTATTAGAGATGAACCATCCAGCTCCACTGGAGGGCACCCCTAATAAGGACATGTTCACTAAGTATGGACTAGTCGCTATAGCTTACACTAAACTATGGCATAAATATACGAAAAAGAACCCTGAAAGTCAGTGGCCACTGATAGGTTCCTTTGACGAAAATAAAATAAAAACATTAGAAATAGCGCTCCAGAAGAATAAGACCACGCCCACTATGCTCGACAGTATCGGCATGTGGCGCAAAGAAACGGAACAACGAAGAAAAGAGAAGAAGCAAAAATAGGGAAAGAATTACGAAAGGCAGCCCATCTAGCCGCGAAGCAACTAGAAGAAGAAATAAAAGAAAGAAAAGATACTATGCAAAACCAAGAATCAGGGTCGACAGGCCAATGTCCTGTTAGGACCCCCTCTGCGCTCTACCCTGAATTGCCCTCCAAACAACGGGCGAACGATGAGTTACTACTAGGTCCCCCAATCATCTACATGCCCCCTCCATATGCCCCCTGCCGACAAGGCTTTCACGCTCCGAGTGTGAGCGAAAGCGATCTCAGTGCTAGTGCACCAGCCCTCACGGCCTTTGCACCAGCCACATTAACAACCTCATCAGACGACCCCGAGTCTAGCAAACAATCATCAACCAGACTAAATAGGTTGAGCAAAGATGAGCGGGATGGGATCGACAAAATAGCAAAGACATTAGTAGAACGAAGGGAGAGCAAAGATTATACAATGAGCGTATATAATTCACATGCCGACAGCCACAGACGGCATTTCATCTTGCGATTCAGCTACTACACCCTGAACGCGTATGAAGATAGGTATCAGAGTAAGGGACCCGCTAAACTAACAACACTGTATAGGAAAATTGATGTTGGAGATGGGACTGAACGTGAGGCGATGGAGCTCTTCATGCAAATGCTTGAGGTCTTCCGCCACCTCGCGGAACAGAAACCAGAAGCCAAGGTTACGGTCCCTGAAACAACCTCGGCAGAAGTAGCCAATACTATGATGCCTATCAGAGAAGCGGCTCCTTACTGGATCCCGCCACGGGGCCAGGGAACGAGCGATGATATTAATAACGAAAATGCAAAGGGAAGGGTTGTGTACAATTGGGTTTACCAACCATGGGACCGACAAGATATCCTAACCTTTAAGCAAACCCTGCCCGACTTAAGAAAGAACCCGACAGCATTTTATACCGAATTAGGCACAGCCTTGGGTTCGACAATAATGACTTTAGCAGATATTGACTTGTTCTTTGGGTTATGTCTGCCGGCTGACGTGTGGAAGCAAATCCGGAAGGCTGACCACACGGATCTGTTTGGACATACCTGGGACCAACTCGGTAAACTAGATAGACAGCGAGAGCCGGGGAGTAAACCAGTGAAAGACATACTGGAACTCCCAGATAAAATAGTTCAGAAATGAAAAACACTGGTCCCGGAAAGAAAAGTAGACTGGTCGATAGTCACGGCCTGTCGACAGAAACCCCAGGAAGATGTGTCAGAATACTTCTCCCGATTTGAGACAGTGTTCTCCGACTACAGTGGCCAAGACATGACCACCGCAACCGGACAGCACCTGTTTGTGCAAAATTATGTAAAGGGACTAACACAAGAAGTCTCCCAAAAACTGCAGACGAGTGAGAGTAGTTGGGGGGCCTCCAAACCCGCAGCTATCCTTCAGATGGCTCAGTATTACGAGCACCAAAAGAATGAGAATGATAGGGCGTCCGAGAAAAAGAAGAAAGATTTAAAGGAAAGGGTAATGATAGCCCAGATACAGGGTATAGCGCTAGGACGGGAACATCAAAGGGGGAACTACCAATCAAACACCCCCAGAGATCTACCTCCTAAAGATCACACCCCAACGTCCAACACTGGACGGAGAGACGTTAGCAGTGACCAATGCGCCTTCTGCAAAGGGCTCGGCCATTGGAAATTCCAGTGTCCGGTTTTGCTAGAAATGAATAGAAATAGGGATTCCAGGGATGTGGCAGGTGGTCCGAGAAATAGAGTACAAGGACGAGGGAGCTCCAACGACACCAGCAATGACAGATCAGGGAGACTGAACACGTTTGACCGTCCCCGACAGAATCAATACCAGCTGTCCGAAGGTGAACATGCCCCCGACTTTGCATAGGACTGCCAGGGGCAAGGGAGGGATCCAGTCGAGCTCTGTGTTGACCAGCAAGGTCCTTATGTCACCGCTAAGGTCTTGGGTACAGAGTCTCCATTCTTGGTAGACACTGGGGCGACACGTAGTGTGTTATCAAAACGACTGATTCCAAGGGCACCCTTGTCTGGC
Source organism: Lissotriton vulgaris (assembly GCF_964263255.1). Classification (NCBI taxonomy): domain Eukaryota; kingdom Metazoa; phylum Chordata; class Amphibia; order Caudata; family Salamandridae; genus Lissotriton; species Lissotriton vulgaris. The sequence continues at coordinate 18,572,419 of NC_141693.1, read as the reverse complement.
TCACACATAACGTCGATAGGTTTCGATGGGACGCCCTCCACTAACCCCCTGTCCGTACCTATTTCCTTTGACCTAGAAAACAACACTACTGACGCGACATTTCTACTCTCCTCCAACTCCCCTGACGCCATTATGGGCATTGACTTACTGAAACATTTTCGAGCTACCATTAGGTGTTCCCCAGATGGAATACGAGTCATCCTGTACGACAACCCAGACATGCCCAGATCCCCTCCCCCACGACACATGTGCTCCATAACTGACGCTGACCTGTCCCTGCTTGACACCCTGCCTCCGTACCTGTGGGCCAAAAATGACTCTGATGTGGGGCGAATGATGATTGACCCTATTCACATAACTGTACGACAGGACGCTATGCTCCCGAAACTCCCGCAATATCGGATATCCCCAGAGGGTGAGAAGGCACTGGTAGCGATCATTCAGTCTCTGGTAGATGCAGGAGTGGTTGAAGAGGTGGTTAGCAACGTCTGCAACAGCCCAATCCTACCTATTGTTAAGAAGCAAGGTGAAGGAGATGAGAAAGCGTACCGCTTCATCATCGACTTACGAGAGATTAACAAAGTGGTTGTACCCCAATATCCCGTAGTCTCTGATATCACCACCATTCTGACCCTCATCCCGTCCACTGCCACCACCTTCTCTGTTATCGACCTTAAAAACGCATTTTTCTCTATCCCCATTCATCCAGACAGCCGTTATCTCTTCGGCTTCACTCTAAAATCCCGCTCGTACCGATTTTGTAGAGCTCCCCAGGGGTACACTGAAAGTCCCAGCATTTACAGCCAGGCCCTCAAAAGACAGCTGGATGCCTTCCAGCTACCAGAGGGAGTGGTGTTGATCCAATATGTCGATGATATCCTTTTGGCGGCCGACACCACCCCGCTTGCAACGACAGCCACCGTCCAACTCCTACACTTTCTTGCAGAAAATGGCCATAAAGTCTCCAAAAAGAAATTACAGTTCTGTCAGCCACAGGTGACTTACCTAGGCCATCTTCTGTCCAAAGAAGGGAGGAAACTTACCCCTGACCGAATCCAAACCATCCTAGACACCCCCATCCCAAAAACACAAAAACAGGTCCGCTCTTTGGTTGGCCTAACCTCTTTTTGCAGACAGTGGTTGCCTAATTATAGCCTCATTGTGAAACCATTACTTGCCCTGCTGACCAAAGATGTCCCCTCCCCGCTTCCTTGGACCACTGAGTGTCAAGCCTCCTTTAAGGAATTGCGGGATGCACTCTGCTCAGCACCCGTCCTCGGAACGCCGGATTACTCCAAACCCTTCTCCCTCTTCACCCACGAAAGGGAGGGATGCGCATTGTCTGTCCTGACTCAATCGATTGGCCCTAAGCAGCGCCCTTGTGCCTACTTCTCCGCCACTCTTGATCCTGTAGCCAGAGCTTTACCTGCCTGCCTTCGAGCAGTAGCTGCCGCTGCTGTCTCTATCCGTCAGAGCGAGGGAATTGTGCTTTCCAACTCCCTCACAGTGCTAGTACCCCATGCAGTCGACACCCTCTTGAACCAGACCAAAACCCAGCACCTGACTAGCGCACGACTGACAGGGTACGAGTTGACTCTGCTTGCACCCCACATTACACTAAAAAGATGCACGACTCTGAATCCTGCCACATTGTTACCCCTGCCTGAAAACGACCCCGACGTTCCTCCCATACACGACTGTGTGACCCTCACAGACGAACAGACTAGGAGTAGGGTTGACCTCCGAGACACTGCTTTTCCTGACCCCGATGGAGAGCTATGGGTAGACGGCTCATGCATCAAACTCCCAGATGGCACCACTTCAGCTGCCTATGCAGTAACGACAGCCCAAACAGTAGTTGAAACAGCCTGCATCACACAACGATCTGCCCAGGCAGCAGAGCTGATAGCCCTCACCCGAGCATGCATCATAGCCGCAGGGACCACCACGAATGTATATACGGACAGCCAGTATGCCTTCGGAGTGGTCCACCATTTTGGGCTCCTGTGGAGGGAGAGGGGATTCCTGACGTCCCACGGTACCCCAATCCTCCACGGAGATTTAGTGTCCGCTCTGATTGAGGCAGTTCTCCTCCCCAAACGATTAGTGGTGATCAAATGTCAGGCACACAAAAGGGTGACAGACTTAGTCGGACAAGGGAATGCATTAGCCGACATCACTGCACGAACCACAGCTGAGAATAGGACGGTGACACGCATATATGTGACCAGGTCACAAGCAGAAAAATGGAGTGACACAAGGGAAATGATCAGAGACATACAGTCGGCCAGCACCCCTCACGAACTGACTAAGTGGGCAAGGGTGGGTTTGAAGGACGAAGAGGGCTGCTGGCGAACAAAAGATGCAAACAAATGGTTGCTGCCCGACTCATATCTGATTCCCATACTGACAATGGCTCACTCCCCCGCACACATAGGATCTGCACCCATGATCGAACTCGTTTCCAAAGTCTGGCATAACGACAAAATCCCCGACTCAGCCAGACGCCTAGTTCAGCAGTGCCTTATCTGCCTGCAACACAACCCCGGGAAAGGAACTGTAGTGCCCCGGGGAGGGTTTGGGACCCCCAATCACCCCTTTGAGGTCCTTCAGATGGATTACATCCAACTAGAGAGATGTCAAAACCTGAAGTATGTACTAGTCATTGTATGTGCCTTCAGTAAATGGGTAGAGGCCTATCCAACCCGTGACAACACTGCCATGACTACTGCCAAAGTACTACTGAAAGAATTCTTCCCTCGCTATGGCCTTTGCCGAATTTTATGGAGCGACAATGGCCCCCACTTCATAGCTGAGGTTATCCAATTAATCCTAAAGGGGTTGGGGGTGAAGCAACGATTTCATGCGGTCTTCCACCCCCAATCTGCCGGTCTAGTGGAACGCCATAATGCCACACTGAAGCTGAAACTGGCAAAAATAGTGGCCACCACTGGACTTAACTGGCCGGATGCCCTCCCACTGGCCTTGTTATCGATGCGCTCCACTCCCACCAAGCACCATCTGACCCCTTACGAGGTCGTGTTTGGGCGACCGATGAATCTCTGGACTGCTCCCAAACCGACCTCCATTCATGACGTCCCGGACGTCCTACTGTCTGATTATTTGTGCAAGTTCATCAACTCATTCATCAACAGGTGCAGCAGGCCATCCCCGATGCTTCCAGGGGCCCCGGCCACGACATCCAACCGGGAGATTTCGTATTGATACGAAATTTCCAGCGAACCAAGAGTCTGGAACCTCGGTGGACGGGCCCCTGGCAAGTGCTGATCACCACCCGAACGGCACTCCGAGTGGAGGGGAAGAAGCACTGGCTGCACGCGCATCATTGCCGAAAGGTCTCTGCAAACCTGGCCACGACAGAAAACGTCAGCACCCAAGAAGAGCTCCTGAGCAAAGACCGACCGATATTGGACTGTTATCCCGATACTGAGGCACTCGAACTTGCAAAATTCTCCGATCCCACTGTGCCATCCAGAGAAGGGTATTTCCTGCGTCGAAAGGAGGGAGTTTCGGCTAAGTAGGCCACGGACTAAGTTAAATCTCAGAACGGTGACCTAAACACAATCAAGGGTTGCCGGGAGAGAAGCTAAACGAAGTCTGTGGTTCTGCCCGCTACCGAGCTCCCTTGAAGGTGATGGAAGCGCCAGATAAGAAGATGATGGAAGCGCCAGATAAGAAGATGATGGAAGCAACAGGAAATACCCAGTATAGAAATCCAAAGACTGACAACTTGCACAAATCAAAGACAATCGCACTCTTCATTGTCTTCCTCTTCTGCCTCCTCCTCATGACCTCCTTCTGGATTCTGGAGGAAAGCACACCGGCTCATGAGGCATTGCTACCTACTGCACAGCCGACCCCCCTGAAAGAGCATCACCTAATCCCTCTGTCGCCTCAGCTCCGAGAAAGGCGCAGGGAATTCTGGAACAATTCCTTTGTGCAACTGTTGCACCAACACAACCTTGCTGCGAATGCTACGAACTGTTGGATCTGCGGGTTGCTCCCGCATGCCACTGGACACTCTATTCTTTTCATCCCTTCACCCTTCTCAGTTCACGGCTCTTGCCTCGCCTGGCTGATCCTCATGCAAGAGAGCCACAAGGACAACGCCACCTCCAGCCGGACAGTGTCACACTTCTACTCTGGGTTCTGGCTGAACAAAACAGGAAAGACTCCTACTGCCCTGTGTCCTGCGCTCGCCGGCGCCACCTTCCTCAGAGACATTCCAGCCAAGGAACGAGTCGAAGTACAGGTGCTCCACAATCCAGCCAGAACCACCTTCTCTCATCTGCAAAAACAAACTACCGCCACTCTGACTGTGGCCCTGTCTGTTATCAATGTCACCGGCCTTGTGTGCCTAGAAGGCCAGGGAACGCAACTGGTGGGTCACAGCGCCTGCCGAATCACCAGAACATTGGACTCAGCTGACCCCCCTTCCTTTGTTGCTTCTCCGAACATGTACTTTGTGTGTGGCACCAAGGCTTACACCTGGCTCCCGAAGGGTTGAAAGGGTACCTGTTACATTGCCTTCGTTCTTCCACCCACATATGTAGCCCCTGCCAACCATCACCGACAGAGGCGTGCAGATGACGTTGGACAAGCCGACTCCACCGGAGCACAGTTCCTAGATGCAGCAAAGGGACTTGTTCCTCTGTGGGGCCCAATGGCAAACAGCCGCGCTATCCGACACCTGACCCAGGCAGTAGAAACAACGATCAACATCACGGCTGGCATCCTCGCCAACAACACTGCGGAGCTTCAGGCGGTCCGCCTTGTGACCCTTCAAAATAGACTTGTCCTAGACGTGGTCCTAGCCGACCGAGGAGGAGCATGCCGCATCATCGGATCCAGCTGCTGCACATACGTGCCTGACAACTCGCCTTCAGTCTACAAAGCCATTGAACACCTCCACAGACTTTCCTCAGAGGTTCACCAAGAACAAGAAGGATGGTCGCTTGGGAGCTGGTTTTGGGACACTTTGAAGAATTGGGGTTGGAAGTTGTTTTCCTTCGTGCTGATACCTGTTGTAATATTATGTGGGTGTTGCTTAGGTATCCAATGTCTGCCACCTTTGTGCGGCCTTGTTTCTAACTGTATGTGCCCAAAGACTTTGGACTTCCGAAATGAGCACATGAGTCCCCTCTATGAAGTAGAAATACGTGGCCTTATGGGGATAAATCCAAACTGACAAGTTGGCGAGACATGTTAAAAGGGAGGACTGTGGAATTTTAATTTGCGATCTGAACATTATCTGCGCCAGCTTGTCACCTATGTACTACGCGCACGGCAGCCATTTTAGATATCATGGTCTCCCTGTCCACGATCGATCGCCAGCGCGCCCCTCTGACCCAGCAAGCATCCTCCGCGCACCCTGGCTCCCCCTTCCTCCTCCTTATGAGCATGACCCTTCTGCATGACCCTGTCCTTGGGAGTCACGCCAACGCCTGACCAACACCTCCTCTCCTCCCATGAATGCCCCTCTGTTGATAAACCTCCCTCCTGCGCTGGATTATCCACGCAGCATGAATACCACCCCATTGATGGCCCCTCACCCCGTGTCCGACTGTCCACACAGGTCCGAGGCCATTGCCTAAGCCGGGAGATATCATTTACTGCCCTTTATTGTATGAGGTCGCTCTCCTTCAAAGGACCCTCTATTGATCCAGGCCTCCCCACCCCCCTGTGATATGATCAGGCGCACACATCCTAAGACTCGACGGAACACTCAGCTGCGTGATGGCCCCCTCCTCTTATCAGCAGGTTGAGGACCTCTATTGTGAAGGTATATGGGGGTGGGATTGACACTAGGATTACGGGGATGTCTTTTTCTTGCTTTACAAAGATCTGATTGTATTAAAGGAAGGTCACATGCCATAAACCAGTGTATAAGAGGCCAGGCCTCCGAGAGGCTGTTAGAGAGCACCTCGAGATGATACCTTGTTGTCTGATCTGATGTGTTCTGCTCCGTCGGAATAAAACTTCTGTTTCCTGCCTTCTGGTCTCCGGCGCCTGCCTCATTACTTGGTAAATTTGAATGGTACAAGGGCGGTTAGCGCCGGGCAAATCTTGAGAAAGGTCCTAGCCCTACCTTTTTCCACAATCCCTACCTTTTTCCACACCTCGGTCTGTGCGAGCTCAGGGGGGCTGCTCTAGGGTCTGCCCTCGGTCTGTGCGAGCTCAGGGGGGCTGCTCTAGGCGCTGCCCTCGGTCTGTGCGAGCTCAGGGAGGGGCTGCTGCAGCCTCTGGAGTTCAACAGAGAATGCGAGCAGCCCCTGGAAGCTGAAAAAAAAGTTATCGTTTTTAGTAGGACTATTCTCTCCGTCCCGGGATGCTTTTTTCAAAGAAAGAAGCAGGGGAACGGGCTGAAATTATTTTTAGAAGTAGGGGCACGCCGTGCCCTTCCGTCCCCGCCCACTTCTACCGCTGATTTAAATCGAAGTCGAAACGGCGGAAGAACACTAGCTCCATGCACGCCGTCACTATTTAATAGTGTTTATTTATTGAAAATCGTTCAGTAGAACTTCTGTAATTGTTTCACAAAACAATACTTCACGTACAAAAAATACACAAAAACCCCACAAGGATATTTACCAAAAGAGACTTAGATAAAAGATTCGGAAAAAAATCATACAATGACCCGCCACCAATTTAACTAGTCTTCCCATTCACAGTCATACTTGCTCATTCATACAACATTCAGCAGCAGTAACATCCTACATACAATCGCGCGCCCACTCCTTGGTAATTTGAGTCTTTTTTCAAATTAATAAACCAAGCAACCTAGAGCAAACAAAGGGATGGTTTGCAACTAAACTTGGTTGTGCACAACATCTAATCACAATAATGTTGTTCAAAACAAGTGTTGTTTGACAATGCACAACACGAAACACATTATTGAAGACACACTTGTTTGGTTGAGTGACACCTCGTTGGAAGCAGCGCTGCCCACGTGCCCCCGCGGTGGGCGCTGAAAGGATGAAGCCCCGCCCTCCCAGGCCCTGGAACACCCCAGAACATTCCGGAACCTCTGGGATATAAAGGGCCCCGCCCGTGGGGCCACACCCTGCTCCATCCGTGCGCACGAGGAGAGAGAGAGAGAGAGCCCCCCTGAGTCCAGGCCTCACTCATCCCCGCAGAGAGGCCAGGCCGGAGGATGAGCAGACTAAAGTGAGTGCGGGGCCCCGTGCAAGAGATGCGCACAGAGAAGGATGGCGCGCGGCCTGGAGACTGCGGCGGAGGAGGATGTAGAGGTGAGTGACCACAGACACATGAGCATCACTGAACACGTCACTTACTTCACCTTCACTCGTGATGCCATGATGCTACCTTTGTATTTCCAGTTCACCCAAATAGAGGCACACCACCCCCTGCACCCAGGGCACTTCTAGAGATACAAGTTGACAAACATTGACAAATTTTGGTGAAAACTTTCAATGCGCACCATGACTCACGATGCTGACACTGGTCACGGCGGTTCCATGTTGGTTCACGATGTCTTGCCGTTTAGTGCCGCTGTGCCGGTCACCGAAGAGATGAGTAGTTTAACATTGACTCGGCGCCTTCAAATACGAGGACAGCGCTGCACGTGCAGTGGCCGGGGTTCAGTGCACTATACAACAGGTGGAGGGACCGACCGAGTGCAGAGGGAGCCGCTCAGCAGAGGCACATGCAGCTCTCGGAAGGGACCAAAGGTCTCGTTGTTTATTTATATTCTGTTTTATATCACAGGAACCAGACCCGCCTGTCGCCGAGCGATTTACACCCCATAATTTAATTTAAAATAAGGCACATTGACAGTAATTGATACGTAGCCAGAAGCCTGCGGGCGGGGCCATGGCAGAGGTTCCTAGGATTGTTCCTGATTGAGGCATTATACAAAAGATCCATACATTAGAAGTAGGAGGAAGGGTTGTGTTGGGGGCCCTGGGCCCCCATGCTGGAAGGACTGACGCAGACACAGTTAGCTATAGGGTACAACTGGCCCAGAGCACGTGCGCTCGGCCTCTTATTAGAACTGTGTCACCTGACCAGTGACATCAGTGGTGGGTGGGTGTTTAGTGTAGGGGATACAGAAAACAACTAGACTGCTGACTGTGACTCTGGGTCACTACATCCCTCCAAAACTTGGGGGGAAAATGAAAACAAAAGAAAGTCCAACCTGTGGGAGAAAAGGGTACATGCAATATAACACTGGACTCCATAATTTGAAGTGAGTCTCTTTGGTGGATTGCAGGTCGCAGATGGTGTAGTTACTGCATCCAGGACTCATGAGTTATTGTGGCATGGTTTGCCGTTGTTCGGCGGGTCCTGTCTTCTGTCTGCGCCGCCTGGACATTGTCCTTTGCCTTGTCTTTGCTTCACACCACTGGTGACAGTTGGTAGCTAGATAGAAGGGTGACGTGATCCAAGTATTGTTTGTCTTCTCGGTTCTCCTCTTCAGTCCTGGTTCTTGGTGATGTCTCGGGGCAGACTTCAAAGTATTTCTGGGCAGATGAAAGGAGTAGGTGCATACATCCCTCTCACTAGGATGCCCCTCTCGGCGGTATTCCTCTCTCACAAGATGTCCGGAAGGACCTCTTTGCCAGGTTTCCACTGGACTGGTGTTTTCGGTCATGTTGCTCCACCATAGCCTTCGGGCCGTGAGCGGGGCGCTCCACGAACCTCTCCGTTGTGTCCTAGTTCCACCTGAAGGTTACGCTGTCGACTCTTTTCTTGCCCGGGAAGCTTTCCTCTCCATGGGTCTTGCAGACGCACTGTTGTGGACCTGTCTCTCTTGCGGGACTTGCTGCCACCAGAGTCCCTTGAGGCCTTTGCTTCTTGGGCTGCCACGGGTTGGTGTGGAGTGGTCAGTTCCTCAGCCGGATGTGTGAGCACTCTCGCCATCCAATCTTCCGCTCAACCCCAAAGGTAGATTGTTGTCAACAGTCCACACTTGCCCTCTTCTGCGATTGCCACATAGATGGATGGCTTGTAGGTGGATGCCTTTGATTTATGCCGCCAGTGTTTCTACCAGGCCTTGTTCTCCACTGCACTCCGGTGTTCTAGTGCATGTCGCCATCTTCTCCTGATGTTTGTGTGAGTTGGCTGGTCACACCTCTTCTCTTCTTGTGATCTTCTAGCGGCACCGTGGCACTCACTTCCCTTCTTCTCCTCCTCCTTTCCTTTTAACGACTTGGTCGGTCCCTTTTCTTTTCTCCAACCACCCAGGCCATCTCCGTGTGGCGTGCACTCCACACGTGTCTCACTGGTTGCGTCCTACCCTTAGGACACGCCTTCTCTTCTTCCGTTGATCAAAACCAGGCATCGCACCTTTCTTCCTGTCGCTCCTCCTTTACTTCGGGTCGGTGTTATCAGACCTCTTCTGGGTTCCGTCCATGGACCTCTTCTTGAACTTCACGTCGGTCTTCATGTCAGAATATTTAGTTACTGTAGCTTTGACTTTCTGGCAAGTCTTCGCAGTCGTGACCTTTTGGCAGGTCATCTTCTCCTTTTCTTTCCGGGTGACCATCTGACTGGTCATCTTCTCCTTTTCTTTCCGGGCGACCATCTGACTGGTCATCTTCTTCCTTTCCTTTCGGGCGACCAACTGACTGGTCCGCGTCTTCTTTCCTTTTCGGGCGACCATCTGCCTGGTCAGCTTCTTCCTTTCTTTTCGGGCGACCATCTGACTGGTCATCTTCTTCCTTTCCTTTCGGGCGACCATCTGACTGGTCCGCGTCTGGCGGTGACTTTCTGGCAAGTCATCTTTGCTGTGACCTACTGACAGATCTCGGAGGACGTGATCCCTGCGTCACTCAGTCACTGTGGCGTGGAGTTCCTTCACTCCGTGCGCATTCCTGCGCAGTGCTGTTCGGTCCTGAGGTGTGGAGTTCCTTCACTCCTTGCGCGTTCTTGCGCAGTGCTGTTCGGTCCTGAGGTGTGGAGTTCCTTCACTCCTTGCGCGTTCTTGCGCAGTGCTGTTCAGTCCTGAGGTGTGGAGTTCTTTCACTCCTGTCGCGTTCTTGGGGTTTTCTAGCCCGTTCTTTTCCGCTTCTGGCGCGCTTCTGCGCATTCTATTTTGTATCCTTAATGCTATGTGGTTAGGCTTGGCGCTATTCTAATATAGCAAGTCTCTTGTGCTGCTGGTTGCTGCAGGCTTGCCTTGGGGAGGGTTCCTCGATTCCTTGCGCTGTCCCTGGAGTTTCTGGCGCGTTCCTGCGCTGTCTCCTGGCGCGTTCCTGAAGGTTTTAGCGCTGTATCATTGGCGCGCTTTTGTCCGCGCTCTTCCTGTGCTTCTTTGGTGCGGAGGGTTACGTCACTGCTCCGAGCTTCTTAGTGTTCAAAGTCGCTTCCCGTTACTTCGCGGGGTGTGCTTGCTTTCTTCTGGGGTCCTGGAGCAGTGTTGGCGGTCGTCGCGCTTCTTCACTGTGTCGCACTTGCCTGGTGGGGAGTCTCGTGGTGGTGCACCTTTCTCTTCCGGCAGCGGTGACAGCCTGTGGCCCCTAGGCGTCACCGTGCTTTCCGTTGGTGTGGCGCCAGTGCTTCTGAGGGATTGTGCTTCTGCTCCGTCGTCCTTCTGGTGCGTGGAGTTTCTTCACTCCTTGCGCTGTCCTGCGCATCGCAGTGCTGTCCTGGTGGGGCTTACTTGCTGTGGTGTGGCGTTAGTGCCCCATCACTTGTCGGTGGCCTGGTGTCTCTCTGACTGGGTGGCGTCAGTGCCCCAGTCTTGCGCAGTAGCGTGTGTAAATGCCTTACTGGAGTGGCGCTACTTAGTCTGTTGCCCCTTGACACAGTTGTGATACTGCCCTGATCTCTTTTTGGACTTTCCTCAGCCCTGCTGCTGAGTTCGATTCTGGTGGCAGGTGCACTGTTCCTTTTTGCCCACTAGATGGCAGTGAGGCTGTATGCTTCCATTCAGCAGCAGCCTGCTTTGCCCCGAGACTTTCTTTCCTAGTTGTCTTGTTTCTCTGAGGTCCCTGCTACTCTCAGGCTGCACAGGGGCTGGAGCCGCTGACCCCGGACCTCAGGAGCGTCCGGTGAGTGCTATTTCCTTTTCAGTGGGGCACAAGAGTGTTAGTGGTGTGAGGAAGTAGAGAAACGGACTCGGGTCTCTTGCAGCATATGCTTTGATCCTTAACTTTCCTCCGTGCTGCTGTCTTTTGTTAGCGGGTGTGAGCTGTTCCTTTCCTTGCCGGGAGACCTTCGGCTTATGGAGCTGCCTTCCTCACCCTCAGTGCTCCGATCCGCCTCAGCAGCTTGCAGACACTGTGGGCCTGACTTTGGTGTCGCTTTGCCGCTGCTGGGGCATCCCTATTGCTCTCAGGCCACTCGTGCTCCCTTCAAGTGTCCTTAGGCTGAGTGGTGTCTTTCTCCTGTTGCCACCCCGCCGCCGCCGCTTTACTTTCTACCTGCTGCACGGTGGGGGAGGGGTGTCCGCGCTGGAGTCCGGGCTGCTCCGCTCTCAGGCACACTCGTACAGAACAGCAGGGCAAGGCGGGCGGTCACCGCTGGACGGCCTTCCTTCAGGTGAGTCTCTTCACGGCGCTGAAGGCCGGGGCGGCTTAAGTTATTTTTTTTTTTTACCGGCTGCCAGCCGGGTGCCGAAATTACCGCCTCCCCTCCCCCACCGCCGCAGCCACACTTCACACGCGGTGCGGGGTGGGGAGCGATTAGCGCTTCACTGCGGGTGGGCTCCGCTGAAGATTCAGTTCTTTTCTCTGGGCGCCCGGCAGCTCCCCTCACGCTGCGGGCGCTTTCTTTTGAAATTCTTTGCCCCGCCGCCGCATTTCACACACGCTGTACGGCGGGGGATGGGGGACGCCGCAGGCAGGCTGCGGGTGGGCTCCGCTGGCCTTGCTTAATTTTCTGTGTACTGTCGGCCTCCACACGCCCGGCAGGGCGCCACGACCATGCGGGTGGGTACCGCTTTACAACATAGTCACACGGGGGTCGCTACAGGCTTGTGCGGCCCCTCCCAGGCATTTCTTTGCGCTTGGGCTCACCTCCGGCCACAGGGCCTATCACTCCGTCGCGGGTGGCTCCGCGTTGGTTGCCGCATTTGTGGGGCTCAGTCGCGGCCGGCGCGGGTGGGCTCCGGTCGGTCCGCACTTCTCTCCTGGGCACTTCTCTTGCCGGCGGGCCTCTTCATCCACGCGGGTGGGCTCCGCGTGGATTTCCTCATGTGCCAAGGCTCGCGGCCGACGCGGGTGGGCTCCGGTCGGACCGCTGCTTTTCCTCGGGGGCACCGCCACGGCAGGGCGGTTTGCAGCAGGTCGGAGAGGTGCGGAGTGGGCTCCCGGCCACCTCCTCTTGGATCCTTAGGCCCTGGGCACAGCACACGCCCCGCGGGCCTCTCGGCGGCCGGCACCGCTTCCCCGGAGGGGTGCCCTCCACATGGGCAGTTCCCTTCTTCTTTCCCGGGGGTATTCAGCTGCGGCACGCGTGGCTAGCGTCCGCCCTCCTCGTCGCCAATGTTGTGTTGGGGGCCCTGGGCCCCCATGGTGGAAGGACTGATGCAGACACAGTTAGCTATAGGGTACAACTGGCCCAGAGCACGTGGGCTCGGCCTCTTTTATTAGAACTGTCACCTGACCAGTGGGTGTTTAGTGTAGGGGATACAGAAAACAACTAGACTGCTGACTGTGACTCTGGGTCACTACAGAAGGGACACCCCCCAACAAGTTTGCATATTCCTGCTGCTGTACGTGGGTTACGGCCTGCGAGATTTGGAAGGGGCTCACTCCATGTGATAGACCCCTGCCTGGTGCATGCTGCTGTCTGTACACCCTGTATGTTTAAAAGATCAATAAAGATATATTGAAAAAAGACACATTGGCACAATGGGTTAGAAGTTGTGAGGTGGTAGTGGAAAGATAAGTGGTTCTGGGTTATGTGGGGAACACTCGCTGCAGTATAGCCCTTTTCACACACGACTACTGCACACATTCCAAAAATAAAATAAATGCAAGGCCACAAGCCATACAGATAAAGTGCTCGGTAAAGTATGGCTTTAAGGCCTCTGGAGGGCCGGTATACACAGGGATGATGAGGCTCATGCATACAAGCTCTTTGTAATAAGGCTCTTTCTCTCACACACCAGCATCAGTGCCTGGATCCGATCCAATATATAGTGCTTTGCGGCATTCAAAGGATTTCCCAAGTGCTAACTTTGCAGCTGAAAGTCTTGTAAATGCGCTTTTCATGATAGTCTTTATTGTTGATTATGTGCCCTCAATGCATATGCTCGCTTGTTTATGTATTCTTTTCATTTGTTTTGTAGGATAACACATTGCTGCACTATAATGCAGGGGAAATAACAAGAGGATATACAAATATTTCTCCTCGTTGCACCTGCTTCAGGGTGAGGTAGCTTTTAGACGCCTTCGCAGGTTTACAAGTGCCACAACAACATCATCATGCTTTATTTTGAGTTATTCACTCATAAAAGTACATAAAATACATACAAACATTTAATTACAATTCCGCGAATACACCATTAGATTAGATTCAGATCGGTGGATTCATCACACAGGAATCTCCCACCAGGCTCACCGTATTCCAGCGGATGCCGCACTAGGAGCTGCGGTTGGCTGGAGCCGGCGTCCTTTGGGGCGGAGCTGCTGGGGGATCGGCACTGGGGTCGGGAGGGGTTAAGGCCCCCTCTTCCCCTTGGGAACCACACGCGTGAGACCTGGAGGCCCCTGTCAAGCACCAGGAGTGTGGCGGTGTTCTAATGAGCGTTGTACCCCCATCGAGCGCTGTACCCCCTACGTCACCCTACGACACAGGGGTGCAGCGATTCTCAGAACCAAGCTATCGGCCATCGTTCCCCCATCGAGCTTTGTACCCCCTACGTCATGGGGGAGGAGTTGTTCATTGTTCGTTGTAGCTTCTGGGAGACGGTCGCTGTGTTTATCCAAGCCCGCCATTAGTTTCTAAAAGTGGAATTGCGCGAGCAATTCTTTCAAATTGATGGAAATATTTTTTGTAACAGGTTATTTGCATATTTGTAAAGAAGTTTTTTTCACATATTGTTTTAATCGTTCATTTTAATTATCTAAATTTTGACAAACTACATCACGGGGGAGGAGTTGTTCATAGTACGTTGTAGCTTCTGGGAGACGGTTGCTGTGCTTATCCACGCCTGCCATTAGTTTCTAAAAGTGGAATTACGCGAGCAATTGTTTGAAATTGATGGAAATAATTTTAGTAACATGTTATTTGCATGTTTAAAGGAAGTTATTTTTCACATATTGTTCTAATCGTTCTTTTTAATTCTGTAAAGTTTGACAAACATGTTTTTTTCAAAATTGATTTTATAATATATAATTTATAATATTATATTTATCTTTTAATTTCTTATGCAATATATAATAAATGTTATAATATATAATGATATAATAATTATGAATAATTAATTATAATTATTAATAATTAATTAATAATAATATAATATTTATGATTTTTAATTTTTTGTCAAAAGAGAGCTTATATAAGCCGATTGTAGTTTGCCTGTGTGTGTTTACTAGGCTTTGTCTGGCGTTGATGGGGAGCAGGTAGTATTTGTGCTCCCTGTGCTTTTGTATACCCCTTTGGTGAAAAGGGATCTTAAACAGTCCTGTTCTATGTTTTTATTGTGCGTTTGCTAGGGTTTGGCTGTCGTTAATTGTGAGCAGCTTGTATTTCTGCTTACTGTGGTTTTCTGTACCCCCTAAGTCAAAAGGGAGTTTATACAGGCCTGTTCTTGGTTTTTAGTGTGTGTTCACTAGGGATCGGCTAGCGTTCATTGTCAGCAGCTAGTATTTCTGCTCACCGTGGTTTTGTGTACCCCCCAAGTCGAAAGTGAGCTTATACATGCCTGTTCTAGGTTTTTAGTGATCGTGGACTAGGGTTGGGCTGCAGTTGATTGGGGAGCAGCTAGTATTTCTACTCACCGTGGTTTTCTGTACCCCCCAAGTCAAAAAGGGAGCTTATACAGGCCTGTTCTAGGTTTTTATTGTACGTTGGCTAGGGTTCGGCTGGCGTTACTGGTGAGCAGGTAGTATTTCTACTTACCGTGGTTATTGTGTCCCTCCTAAGTCAAAAGGGAGCTTATACAGGCCTGTTCCTGGTTTTTACTGTGTGTTCACTAGGGTTCGGCTGGCGTTCATTGTGAGCAGCTAGTATTTCTACTCACCGTGGTTTTTGTGTGCGTTGAGTAGGGTTTGGCTGGTGTTGATGGGGGGCAGGTTGTATTTCTGCATCCCCATAAGTCAAAAGGGAGCTCATACAGGCCTATTCTACATTGCCAGTGTGCGTTGACTAGGGTTTCCCTGTCGGTAATGGTGAGCAGATAGTGTTTCTGCTCCTTGTGTTTCTCTTTTCCCTCTCCAAGTAAAAATGGAGCTTATACAGGCCTGTTGTATTTTGGGAGTGTGCGTTGACTAGTGTGCGTTGATAGTGTTTGTGCACCTCCTTTGCAGCTCCTGAAACACTGGGACATATACTTTTTGCACTTATATTTCTGTGTTGTACAACAGTGTTACCCCCCAGTGTGCTTGGCATCATCTATGATATTTGACCTTTCCTTTTTTTGGAACACCGCTTTTTCGAAGTTCCTTTGCACCTCTCATCGCAATCTGTTCCACATTGTGTGTTCGTTGTACTTTTGTAAACTTGTTCTTTCGCTGATTTTTCACTTTCTGTAGAAGATCTGCTTTCCTTTTCATGCAGTGTTGCTTTGTCTTCTGTTTTATGTATGACATTGGCTCTTCGCTGCTCTATCCAGTGTTCTGACCACACTAGTACATTTGTACACATGTACTTTACCCCTTTACATTCACTCCCTTCACCCTAATTTACAAAATGATTGTGTCACATAAAGTAACGGTCTTTGGTTGCTACTGTGTCTTAAATTTGCCACATAGTAGGTAGGACACAGATTAAGAGACTGAGCCTCCACCACCCATGCACCTTCCAGCCTGTTGTTTCCACCTCTTTTTCAATGCCTTATGGAGTACTTTGTTATCTGTAATGACAGTTCTGTACTAGGGATATCTCTGTTATACTCATAATCTAATGAATATTCCCGCCCATGTGTGTGGACCCCTGGCGTAATCTAAATTGCTCTGTTAACCCCATGGCTGCTAAGGCAATTCCCCTCCTGTGCTGGGATTTGCTATATTTCATTGTTTTCTGACGAGCTGGGCTCGTCATCAGTGTACGAGGAGGCTACACCATGACGAGCCCAGCTCGTCATCAGCTTGGAAGGGGTTAAGTTGTGATCATTGCTGTTAGAGTTAACTGAACATCAAAGACAAATAATGTAGCCTATAAATACAAGGCTACACTGGCCATTATTTTCAATTCAAGTTAAACGGATAGCCAAAGTAAAATCTCATTTTACACATATTTCAAAATTCGCAAATACAGAAACTTCCCTTCACCAAAATCCTTAAATTCATAAAGAGGCAGGGTAGGACAGACAAGTTCCCTATATAGCTATCATGTGTCTTGATTTGTGACACGGTTCCTTTTAGCAAGTCTCCAGAGATCCTTGGTATTTCAGGATGCACAGGCAAACTTGTTTAACTTTGTTCTTTTTGAAGGTGTATAAACCATGGATTGTAGCATACAGTACATTACCATTTTTTCTTCTGGGGAAGAGGGTGGGTGCATGACTATAACAGAGATACCCGTAGTACAGAACTTTACTGACTGCTAAGAAAGTACTCCATGAAATCTGTTGACTTAACCTCTTACTCGTCCAGTGTTTTCTCTCACAGTCCAAACCTGTACAATTCTTCTGCCGTTGCCCTCTCAGTGCATGTAGGATCCACCACTTGATATTCATCATTATCAATCAATCAATCATAAACATTTATAGAGCGCTCTACTTACCCGGAGGGTCTCAAGGCGCTGGGGGGGGGGGGGGGGGGGGTGCTGCTACTGCTCGAACAGCCATACCCTTGAGCTTCTTCCTGAAGGCGAGGTGGTCTTGGGTCAGGCGCAGGTCGGGAGGGAGGGAGTTCCAGGTCTTTGCGGCCAGGTAGGAGAAGGACATTCCTCCTGTCGTTGCTCTTCGGATGCGGGGGACGGCGGCGAGGGCGTGACTGGCTGATCGGAGGTGACGTTTGGGAGCGTAGAAGTTGATGCGGTTGTTGAGGTAGCTCGGGCCTTGATCGTGCAGGGCTTTGTGTGCGTGGGTGAGGAGACGGAAGGTGATTCTCTTGTTGACCGGGAGCCAGTGCAGGTCTCTCAGGTGTCCGGAGATGTGGCTGTGTCGTGGGACGTCGAGGATGAGTCTGGCTGAGGCGTTCTGGATCCGTTGGAGTCTCTTCTGGAGCTTGGCGGTAGTTCCGGCGTAGAGGGCGTTGCCGTAGTCCAGTCGGCTGGTGACGAGGGCCTGGGTGACCGTCTTCCTGGTCTCGGTGGGGATCCACCGGAAGATCTTACGAGCATGCGCAGGATGTTGAAGCATGACGAGGAGACGGCGTTGACTTGTTTGGTCATGGAGAGGGAGGAGTCCAGGATGAAGCCCAGGTTGCGTGCGTGTTCTGTCGGTTTGGGTGCGGTGCCCAGGGCGGGGGGCCACCAGGAGTCGTCCCAGGCGGAGGGCGAGGTTCCCAGGATGAGGACTTCCGTCTTGTCCGAGTTCAGCTTCAGGCGGCTGGTCGACATCCACTCGGCTACCTCTTTCATCCCTTCGTGAAGGTTGGCTCTGGCGGCGGCGGGGTCGTTGGTCAGGGAGAGGATCAGCTGGGTGTCGTCGGCGTAGGAGATGATGTTCAGGTTGTGTTGGCGTGCGATGGCCGCGAGGGGGCTCATGTAGATGTTGAAGAGGGTTGGGCTCAGCGAGGATCCTTGGGGTATGCCGCAGATGAATTCGGTGGCCTCTGACTTGTACGGTGGTAGGCGGACTCTCTGTGTCCTTCCGTCGAGGAAGGAGATGATCCATTCCAGTGCCTTCTCCTGGATTCCGACGATGTTGAGGCGCTGCGTTAGGGTGCGGTGGCATACGGTGTCGAAGGCCGCGGAGAGGTCTAGGAGGATGAGGGCCGCTGTTTCTCCGTTGTCCATCAGGGCTCGAATGTCATCAGTGGCAGCGATGAGGGCGGTCTCGGTGCTGTGGTTGGCCCGGAAGCCAGACTGTGAGGGGTCGAGGGATCCATTTGTCTCGAGGAAGGCGGCTAGCTGCTTGTTGACGGTCTTCTCGATGACTTTGGCCGGAAACGGGAGCAGCGAGATGGGGCGGTAGTTCTTGAGTTCGGTGGGGTCCGCTGTTGGTTTCTTGAGTAGAGCGCTGAGTTCGGCGTGCTTCCAGCTCTCAGGGAAGGTGGTGGTGGTGAAGGAGGTGTTGATGATGTTCCGCAGGTGGGGTGCGATGACAGCGTCAGCTTGTTGAAGATGTGGTGAGGGCAGGGGTCGGTCGGAGATCCGGAGTGGATGGAGTTCATCATGCGGACGGTGTCTTCGGTGCTGATTGGTGTCCAGGCGCGGAGGGTGGTGGTGGGGGGCGTTGGTTCGGTCGTGACGGTCGTGGCGTTCGTCGGTTGGGTGCTGAAGCTGTTGTGTATGTCCGCGATCTTGTTGTGGAAGTAGGAGGCGAGGGAGTTGCAGAGTTCTTGCGATGGGGTGATGTCGTTGTTTCCGGCGTTGGGGTTGGAGAGCTCTTTCATTAGACACCACCTTGTGCGTACCCACCCTGAAAATGGCTCCACTGGGCATTGTACATGCAGACTTTTTTCCAGCCTTTTCATGCCTTCTTGCAGTACCATATGTAACCTGCAACCTTCTCTTTTCAAATTGTTTTTGAAAGACCTTATCTACCCTTCTTGATAAAAACAACAAAGGCTGTGAAGCAGTTTTATATGCGAGCTCTGCATGCCATCTTAATACCCAAATTATTAAACTAATTGCTTTGTACCTTTCTGTAATGTGCATGGGTTGCACAGTCTATTCTTGTGTTTGTGCGCTTCACAACAATTGAAAGCACCATCTCCATGCATATTGTGTAATAAAGCACTTTACACAATGCAGTGACACTATTTAAAAAAAAAATCTTTGTTTAATTTTTTAAAAATTAATTTCCACAAGTACAAACTCAGTTCATTTATTAGCATAATAAATATTAAATTCATTTTACATCATACATCACAAATGCCGATATTACAGTAAATAAATGTTAAGAATGTATCATAAGTCACAATTGTTTAAAGCTTTGCAATTCCAACAGTAACATTTTAAAAAATAAATCTCTATATCACACAAAAATTTGTGGGCCCACAAATGCCAATTACTATTTTTAAAAATTCTGTACCGTTCCAGTTTAGCTTTAATTTCTAAACATGATGACCACAAACACTGATACAACAGTACAGAACTTGTGAAAATGGTTTCAATGTTTCAGAATAGCTCATTTCAATTTACTGACAACATGTTTCTTTACTACTGACATATCTTACATATGTTAAAAATCACTTACACAGTAAGTATTTGTTTGGCATGTTCGGCTGTATATTAACATGGTTGCCATAATCCTGCCGTCTTGTTTTTAGATTTCTTCAAATTGTTTTGAAGAACTCTATGTAGTCATGTGGTAACGCTGTCTCCTTCGGATGATATTGTGCCAGGGCCTCGACTCTCTTGTTAGCATCGATGTATTAAGATGGTGACAATGGAATTATGAAGACTATAATATACTTCTATGTATATGTTAGTAAACGCAACAGGGAAACTGCCTAACTATAATAATAATAATCCACATTTGTAAAGCGCAAAATCACCCGTAAGGGGGCGCTAGGGGCTGTTGGGAAGATAAAGCAAGCTATTGCCCACAGTCACATGGTGCTGGGCTAATCTGCTGCAGCTGATCGAACCGTGATCTCCAGATTCCGGAGTCAGTCACCCTAGCCATGGCACCACACCTCTTCCCTAACTATACAGCGCAGGCCTGACATAGTAGTGACAGATTACATTATATATGACACTGATAAATTACTACGACATTGAAGCGTACTTTTAAAAAATATGTATGTGCTCACTTAAGTTACCTATATTTTCATCACTTACATTTATATGTAGCCATAATTAATTAATGCATTAAAATAAATCATTGAACTTTACTGTTAAGCAATATATGCAAGTGTTGTCCTCTATATTCCTGGGCAATTAATAATTGCTGTAATATTAAAAACAATTAACCTGAAGCATAAATAATACAGTCAGCTCAGTAGACACATTACTTTCCAGTTACGATCGCACTGCAGCAAAACAAACCTGTCAGACCAAATTAGAGAAAGTAGTAAAATAGTAAAATGCAAAAACATCACTATGACAGCTAACTCACTAGTACTTAGAAAGTCAATGTCAAACTTGCATTACCTTTTAATGTTTGCATTTGTACGCTCATCTAACCCATTTGTCTGTGGATGATAGGCTGCACTTATAGAACGTTCTATTTGTAAGAGCCTAGATAACTCCATATTAACCTGAAAACAAACATCAATATATTGGGACATGTGGGTGAAATAAACTTTGGAACTGTTAATGAATAAGAAAAAAACAGTACACAAAGATCACAATAGACAAAGTAAATTAAAGAATATCAGAGCATTATAAGTTACGACAAAATGGCTCACTCACTTCATTCACAAACTCACGACCTTGATCGGATAGGACCCTTTTCGGAGTACCATGGCGGAGGTACATTTGCAACAGTCTTGAAGCAACCTCAACTGCAGTCTTTGATTTTAAAGGGAATGCCTCAACCCATTTCGAAAAATAATCTGTGGCTGTCAGAACATATTTGTGTCCTGTAGGAGTGGTAGGTAAAGGTCCCATCAAATCCACTCCAACAAGTTCCCAAACTTCTTCCACCTGTTAATAAACACAATCACAGGTACAAAAGTTAAAAGCTGAAATAACGCAATGCTAAGATCAAAATCAGCTAATGGACAGAAAGTTTGTAACAGTAAAGTCAACGAATTTAAAACCTACTTTGATTGGTTTTAATTCTGGGCAAATCTTGAGGGCTGGTTGTTCCTTTTGACAAACGTCACACTGTTTGATCTGCAAGTCAAAAACAAATCCAACAAGTACAATTTATAACCATGTCACAAAGTACAGAAACTCAAACACTTCCCGCCTTACATCTACAGTGCAAAGGGAGTACAAGAACAAAACATACCCTATAAAGTACTTCATTGAAACACTGTACATACCATAGTGGAGAGAGAGTGAAATAAAACATAAATATACGGGTTAAAATTTTTGGTATTAAAAACACTGTCGCTAAGGAAAAAACATATTTAATAAGTATTTGTAAAAACAGGATAAATGAAAACTCACCCATTCATCAATTTGAACTGACATATTTGGCCAAACATAACCGGAGAAAATTCATTTCAGAGTTTTATTGATACCGGAATGGCCACCAAGAGTAGAGGAATGAAATTCATGAAAAATTTTATAAGCAGATTCAGCACCAATGACTACTTTAGTCTTCTTAGCTTTAGCAGTATAGAACAAACACCCACCTATTATCAAAAAGAGAAAAAATGAAGAATAGTTACGCAAACTAGGCAGGGCAAAAATGAAAACATTAACAAAAACATGCAATAACACACAAACCTTTAACACATGCCACTTACAAATAAATAATGAGATATACTACCATCAACGGTGTAACTTTTCGACATTCGACGTAATCCATGCTTCTGGACTTTTGTAAAACCATCTGGATAAACATTACGGCTCACATAATCCACAAGCTCAAAGTACTTAAAGGCATCCATTACTATAAAAAGAAAAAGTTTAAAAAAAATTAGACCGTCATATATACCATTAACCCATTTTACGTGGTGTCATTCAAATAATTACAAAGACCAAAAGTTAACGAAGGTGTAATTATACACTATTACTATACATATCGCCCCCGTCAAGAACACTCAAACCAACCATAACACCAAGGGAACAACCAAAGGAGAGAAGGTACCTTTTCCTCAAAAGAGGGTTGTCAAATATATATTAAAGAAAAAGGTGAGGACGGACAAATGGCGGAATTGTGAAAATATTGAAGGTCAGGAAAACAGTAACACACAGAACTAGTACAAAAATAAATAGTATGGATAATGGATGCAAAAAAGAGAAGAAATCAATTAGTAAAGGAACACCATTAACACAAGTAAAAGTTACAAACAAAGCAGTCTCCACAAATAGGGCAAGTGGCGTTGAGCCACTGTTTACTCCAAAGGAAAAAAAAGAGAAACAAATGTTAAAATGCCATGGTTTCTGCCATGTCACACAGCGATACAGCAGAGGGGCATGGACGAGGATGGGCAGTCCTGCAACAGGGAAGGGGCTGCACACTGTTGTGCAGCACTGACCGGTCACCACTGAGGAACATGGCTGGGTTGCAAAGACATTACGTTGGAATTGGCACGTAGCATAGGCATAAGTGAACAGGACTTACATTACATTCGATTCGCACATACCAGTGGCTTCAGTGAATTGGGCATGAGTGATGTTATAAGCCAAAGACGGCAGAGAGCATATATCAAAGGCACAAGGCTGAAATTCAGTACGATTACATTATAATCACACATTACTTTAGCAGCATTTGGCAAAGGGCCCCATTGCAAAACGCACACATGGGTGTCATTCTACGTTAACGCCATTATGCTACGACCAAAAACGCACATCTCAGGCTTTTACCGAAAAAAATATATAATTCGACATAACATTGCCAAAGGCATATAAACAAAAAAGATATAATTCGGCATAACATTGCCAAAGGCATAGAAAGCCCAACAGAGGTTATATCTAAGTGCGTAGCTAATGGAGCTACGCATTTGGAAGAAGGCCCGAGTTCGTAGCACATGGGAGGCCCGAGGACGTAGCACATGGGTGTAAACGCACATGGCTGACTTTCAACGTCGACGCAATTTGCCAACGCAAATGGCTGGGTTTCAAAGACATTACGTTGGAATTCTCACGTAGCATAGGCATAAGGAAACAGAATTTACTTTTCATTCGAATCGCACATACCAGTGGCTTCAGTGAATTGGGCACAAGTGATTGGTACGCCAAAGACGCACAGCAGGCTTTTACCGAAAAAAAAATATCATTCGACATAACATTGCCAAAGGCATATAAACAAAAAAGATATTATTCGACATAACATTGCCAAAGGCGTAGAAAGCCCAACAGAGGTTATATCTAAGTGCGTAGCTAATGGAGCTACGCATTTGGAAGAAGGCCCGAGTTCGTAGCACATGGGAGGCCCGAGGGCGTAGCACATGGGCGTAAATGCACATGGCTGCCTTTCAACGTTGACGCAATTTGCCAACGCACATGGCTGGTTTTCAAAGACATTAAGTTGGAAATGGCACGTAGCATAGGCATAAGGGAACAGAATTTACATTTCATTTGATTCGCACATACCAGTGGCTTCAGTGAATTGGGCACGAGTGATTTGTACGCCAAGGCTTTTACCGAAAAAAAAAATATCATTCAACATAACATTGCCAAAGGCATATAACAAAAAAGGCACATTGTTGGCTTTCACAGAAAGTAAATTACATTCGACATAACATTGCCAAAGAAGTATAACAAAAAACGCACATAGCTGACTTGAAGTAACAAAAAACGCACATAGCTGGACATACATTAGCAGACTACTCACCAAATGCAATCTACAGACTCAAGCCGAATCGATGCAAGGGTTGCAGTAGATGATGCAAGGGATGTAGTACACACTGCGACACACGCAACTGGAAGCGATGCAAGGGTTGCACTACTGAACTCGAGCAGACGCAAGCGGGTAAATGTTCATCAGGGCTGTGGGAAAAGCTCCAGAACGTTGGCTGTGGGAAAAGTTCCAAAAGGTTGGCGATTAATAAATACATCGAAATGCGATGACTGGTTGAAGCAAACAGTCAGAAAGCGATCTATTGGATGAGAAAAAGAGTGAGACTTGTGATTGGATGAGAAAAAGAGTGAGACTTGTGATTGGTCAGAGGCGAAAGGGGGTACATCAAATTATGGTGCACGTCACGAAACGTCATAAAACGTCATAGGGGCATAATATGCGCATGCGCACCATTACTGCGCATGCGCAAAACGAGGGGGGGGGTACAGTGCTCGATGGGGTACAGAGCTCGATAGCACAGTGGCACCAGCTGGAAGTTGCAGATACCAGCGGCCCAGACTGGGTCTCGAGCATTAGCTCAAGGGTGGGGCCGCCAAGAGAGAAGTCGGAGAGCACAAGAGAGGCCCAGTTTGTGCTCCCTGGGGGGAGTCACCGATGTAGAGGCGGATAGGGCAGGGGAGCAAGGAACTTGTTGCATACTGCACTGACCAGTGGAGTCTGGAGGGCAGTGTGGAGGAGCTGGAGGTATTTCTCCCCCGTATTGATCTGTGAGTGACTTACCACTTGCAGGTGCAGTGCGAGTGAGAATGGGGTCTCTCTTGGCCGACCTAGGATTGTTGGGCAACTGGACCCTTGTTAAAGGGCTTGCTCGCCCACTAGCTGCTGGCATTCCTGACCAGCCTGGGCGGGAAGGTGACTATACCCCCCCCCCGCATTCCTGACACCACCTCTGAATTCAGGTATCCTAATTCACATAGAGGTGTCCCTTAGGGCCCAGCGGAGGCAGAGCTGGGCTCATTCTCTAGGTTTTCGGCCCAGGGATTTTGTTTCATTGGCCTCCTGGTTATAAGAACATCAACGAGGCAACGTACACTTTTGTGGCCAAAAGGAGGCGCTAGTCCTTAGGAACTAACAGCCTAAACGCCTCCGCCCGACTGATCGTCAACGTCCCCCGCTGCAGCCACATCACCCCCCACCTTCGAGACCTACACTGGCTCCCCGTCAACAAGAGGATCACCTTCAAGCTCCTCACCCACGCACACAAAGCACTCCACAACGCCGGACCAGCCTACCTGAACAGCAGACTCAGCTTCCACACCCCCACGCACCAGCTCCACTCCGCCAGCCGCGCCCTCGCCGCTGTCCCCCGCATCCAACGAATGACCTCCGGCGGCAGATCCTTCTCCTACCTCGCCGCCAAGACCTGGAATATCCTCCCTAACCATATACGGCAGACCCAAGACCTACTCGCCTTCAGAAGACTCCTCTAGACCTGGCTCTTCGAGCACTAGCAGCACCCCCTCCCCTCAGCGCCTTGAGACGGGTAAGTAGCGCGCTCTACAAGTACTCTGATTGATTGATTGATTGATT
Source organism: Lissotriton vulgaris (assembly GCF_964263255.1). Taxonomy (NCBI): domain Eukaryota; kingdom Metazoa; phylum Chordata; class Amphibia; order Caudata; family Salamandridae; genus Lissotriton; species Lissotriton vulgaris. The sequence continues at coordinate 18,547,200 of NC_141693.1, read as the reverse complement.
GATTGATTAAAAAAACAGGGATTTTATATAAGCCTCTGAGTCAGGGACACCCCTCTTTCACTTGTGATCCCACAGCAGACATCTAAGGGCGAGTGTTGTATTTTTTTAATATAACTTATCTGGCATGCCCCAGCATAGAGCGTTGTACTGACTGGGTATTTTGAACTTAAGGCTGTGAGGAACTCCCGGGTCTGGTGGTTCGCGGTGCACAAGACTTTAGTGTCTGTATATGAACCTCTGTTTTAGCACAATGGGGAAGAAGACCTGTTAAGGCAAGAATGTATGACGATACAACGCATACATTTACAACACATGCCTTTACAACGCAGTTTTTACATCGCAACATCCTTTACAACGCATACATTTACATCGCATGCCACTACAACAATTTTTTTTAATCTACATTTACAACACATTCCATTACATCGCATTATACCTTTACAACGCATATCATTACAACGCATACCTTTACATTGCTTTTAAGGTAAGTGTTGAATAGTGTAGGGGTAAAAATTACTATTCTAACTCCAGGGGGTGCAACAATAGGGTAAGTGTTGGATAGTGTAGGGGTAAAAATTACTATTCTAACTCCAGGGGGTGCAACAGTAGGGTAAGTGTTGGGTAGTGTAGGGGTACTAAGCGTTGTAGTGACATGCGTTGTGTCATGCGTTGTAGTGACATGAAATGTAATGACTGCATTGTAGTGACATGCGCTGTAAATGTAGTGCGATGTAATGACTGCCTTTTAAAGGTTGTTTCCCTTAAGGGAGTTGTGTCGCCACCATCCCTATCTCCCAAAACAAGCTCTATCGATAAGATGCTACAAAGAGCAATAGGGGTTGTGGCCACGGAGATAGAACTCACCGAGAGACGGCTGCCATTGACTTCAGACTCTTTTCCAGGTATACCTGATTTGCACATCTTACCGGCTAGCCCTAACAGGCTTATAGAAGAGGATTCAGTGACACACACCCATACCAAGGGTGCCCTCGGGGGATCAAGTCAGTCCCCATATAGAGAAGGCCTAGCAGGGGTGTCGCCAAAAAGATGTCTGCCCAACGTCATCTGCAGAAATCTATTATGTGTTCTCGGATCTAGGGAGGCTGTATTATCCCCTAGCGCCCCAAACAGCATACCAGAAGTTGAGCAACCTCCACGGTTAAAGGATTTACAAGGGCCATTGGGGAGAAGCTCAAAACCATTATTCGAGAAGAGCTGCAACCTCTTTTGATGCAATTGGATTTATTGAAACAGACTCATGGGGTGGCTGGTTTCCCACTCTGCAGGGGTAGAGATGACCGTTTGGATGTAGGATTCCAGACTGTTCAAATCTCGACAACCGAGCGGGAGGGGAGAGTCATCCCCTCACCGGGGCAGTGTCTAAGTATAAGAGGGCTGGGCTGAGACCTCAGGGCTTGGGGTTGAATTTGCCTGTTGATAGCTCAATCAGTAAAGTACACAGGGTACCCGAACAGGTCCCCAGGGCCATGGCAGTGAAGCTACCTATTATAAATGTACCCCCTGCATCATGCCCCTATGTTGCGGTATTAACTGGAGTCCCAGAATTGAATGGCAATCAGAAAGAATCACACAAGGATCTCAAAAAAATATTTTTAGACTGGCTCGTGAGGCATAGACGCGTTCCCCTTTCCAGAGCAGGGTACATCATTTTAACTCGCAGGGTAGGCTGGATTGGGAAAAGCCACAAAGGCAATTCTGGGGACTGTATTGTCATCAATTTTAGGGATCCACAACTGTAACAGACTTGTTTTCTTGTGATTTATCCATGCAGCAACAGAACTCGGTTATGTCTATTCTTCCTTTAGGCTATTTTTATAGACCCCCTTTAGGTAGATTCCATCATTCTAATGTCTGCTCCTCGATCCGTATTTCTAATCCCGACCTCGTCCAATTTATACATATGAGCCACGCAGCTATGCTGTACCCGTATACAAGAGATTTGAGGCCTTAGATGGGGTTGATTGACTGCCTGCTACTGTGGAGGATTCGGTGGAGCCCATGAATCTCACAACCCTACAAGAAGATCTCCATCAAAATTGGTTGCTGGGAGAACCCGATGCTCCAGGTCGGGTGTGTCATCAAAGTGGGGTTGAACCGATAGTAGCTTTGTCCGCAGCACGGTTGGGTTGCATCCTGGGTGGAGAAGGGCCAGATGGAAGTCCTAACCTAACTCCTGTGTTACCTTGTTTTAAGAACGAGGGTCTGCCTCACCTCAAAGAGAGAGAAAACGGGGGTACGAACCAGGGGGCTGCAGACTCGAACAGTGCCCTTAGCCCTAATATTAAGGGCTGCCTGCCCCACGCAGGTAAGCGAAAGCCAAAAGTCGACGGGGCTCTGAGAGTTGTCAAAACCCTGACAAATGCTATAAAAATTGCATCCTGGAACGTGGCAGGCCTTAGGAACAAGGTAGATCACAGTGACTGGGGGGGCGAAATTTATAGACAACTGTGACTTGGTGCTTTTCCAGCAAACCTGGTGTATGGAGGAATTAAGGCGCCCTGGCTATGCGGCCTTCTCCAAACCTGCTGTGGCTGGAGGGTGAGGTAGACCTTCAGGGGGGTTGACACCATGGATTATCACCTACCTAGGATGCTCGGCCAGGGAGATTAAGACTGGATCCCCTGACTTATTATGTGACTTCTTATGTGTCATTCTGGAATTCACCCCAGAAAGATCCCTAGCTTTGGTTCATGTATACTCAAGAACTGTCAATAGGGGACTTGATTCCCAGGTAGCGGAGCAACAATCAATCCTGCTATCCTCCCTCCCTAGGCACGACTTTAAGATTATAGGAGGCGATTTTAACTGCCAATTTGAGCCGTTGGGCGTTATTTTGAGTGATTCTTTGGAAGAAGAAAGAAGGCCATGGGCAATCCCAGCCACTACCATCACACTCCTAAAAAAGTGATTCCTACAGCGCTACAGGTTTATGCTCTTACACTGAACCAGTCATTTTGGGCTTGTAATGGGCATACACCGTCAGACAAACACGGCCACCCTATGTTTGACCTGGTCGGGTCCGAGTCCATAATTGATTGTATCCTCGTGGATTCAAAAATGTGAGCCTCGGTTTCAGACTTTGCCATTATAACATGCCGCGATAGCGATCATACTGTCTTGTTATTAGACCTGCTATTCCAAGTAGGGAATACAAAAAGGGGGATCCATTTGAACCTAGGCTTCGCCTGTCGATGTCACAGAGACATATCCACTGGGATAAAATAAAGAGGTCCCCGAATTCTATTTCTACCATTTATAAAATCGTGGGGACCACTATGGAAGATGCGAATGTCTGCATGGAGATACTGGGCCTTATTTATGAAGGACTTGCGCCGCCGGTGCGTCACTTTTTCCCATGTTAAAAGTGACGCACTGGCAGCGCAAGTCCTTCATAAATAAGGCCCACTGAATCTAGAAACCAGCCATAAGAAATTGGCTGAGACTCGTTCACTCTGCGTAGCTAAATTGAGGGACCTCTTTTATCATGAAGTAAGATCTAGAGAGAACAAACAGATCATTCTAACTTGGTACAATGGGCTCTGTAGGAAAGCGACATCTAGTATAGTACTAGCAATAACATCTAAGGATAAAACACATAATTCTAGTGCCAGAGCCAAGTACAAGGATGCTATCAAACAGGCCAAAATAGAATGGGATATGGGCAAATGAGAGTTTCTCTTACTGGCACTAAAATCTAAAGATCCCAGCACATTTGGTAATTTAGTCACTTTTGGTGACCGGGAAGGGAGAAACAATTCAGAGCCGAACATCATTGCCAAAGTTTGGAATGGCCACTTTCGCGCTCTCTATGATGCCCAAAATCGCCCGAGGAAGAGGTGAACAAAAACGCAGATCTGAAAACATCAGACAGGGACTAGAATGGTACAACGGATAAAGAGACCTTTCCTATTGTCTCCCTTGAGGACGTATGCAAAGCCATTTCTAAGATAGCCCCCAGCAGGGCACCTGGTATTGCCAAAATCCCTGGGGATTTATATCTGTCAGAACCTGAACTTTGGGGCCCCTAATTTCTAGTTATCTTATAACAATCGTTCAGAGGTTTATAAAGCACATCTACTTGCCCGAAAGGGTCTCAAGGCTGAAGGGGGAGTGGTAGCTCCCAGAAGTTCACCGGGCTTCCGTCAAAGAGCCAGGTCTTAAGGTCCTTCAAGAGCTTGAGTAGTGATGGCATCTGTCGGAGATGGAGAGGGAGGGATTCCCATGCCTTGGCAGCGAGGAGCGACCTCCTGCTCTTATCTTCTTGATGCGAGGTACCGTCACAAGGGAGAGCTGGGCCGAGCGGAGGGATCGTTGGGGTGAGTGGAACATGAGGCGGTGGTTCATGTAGGCATCTTTAATGCCGTACTGGGTGGTATGCCCATCCCGAGACATGGGCCAGTGCTGAAATAATCCCTGTGTATAAGTAAAGGTCACCGCTCTTACCAGGAAATTACAGGCCCATTAGCCTTCTAGATGGGATGCAGAAGGTCCTTGCAAGGGTTATCTTAGATTGGCTTCAAGAGTGGATATAAGCCTATGATGCCCTCAGTCTTACAAGCAGGTTTTAGAAACCGAACTTCCATCATTGATCAGGTATTCCGCCTGCTACTCCTCTACTGGAAAACGGCAGTGCTTGAAGGTGGTAGTTTATGTCTGATCTTTGTAGATCTAAAATCTGCCTTTGACCTAGTTCCCAGGTTTAAACTCTGGTCTGTTATGTCTAATATGGGGGTCCACACTTACCTCTGTAATATGGTATGTAACTGTTACCACGGATTTTTTACAACGGATTCCATTACCACAGATTTTTTACAACGCAGGTCATTTTACAACGGATACCTTTACAACGCAATACACTACAACGCAGATACTATTACAACGCAAGTATAATTATAGGTAAGTTTATCTTTTTCTAAAAACATTTATTAGTGGTATTTTGTTATGGGGTACAGGGGTATTTTTAGGTTTTAGGGCTGGGTTTGGGTTTTGGGGTACAGGGGTATTTTTAGGTTTTAGGGCTGGGTTTGGGTTTTGGGGTACAGGGGTATTTTTAGGTTTTAGGGCTGGATTTGGGTTTTGAGGTACAGGGGTATTTTTAGGTTTTAGGGCTGGGTTTGGGTTTTGGGGTACAGGGGTATTTTTAGGTTTTAGGGCTGAGTTTGGGTTTTGGGGTACAGGGGTATTTTTAGGTTTTAGGGCTGGGTTTGGGTTTTGGGGTGCAGGGGTATTTTTAGGTTTTAGGGCTGGGTTTGGGTTTTGGGGTACAGTGGTATTTTTAGGTTTTAGGGCTGGGTTTGGGTTTTGGGGTACAGGGGTATTTTTAGGTTTTAGGGCTGGGTTTGGGTTTTGAGGTACAGGGGTATTTTTAGGTTTTAGGGTTGGGTTTTGGGGTACAGGGGTATTTTTAGGTTTTAGGGCTGGGTTTGGGTTTTGAGGTACAGGGGTATTTTTAGGTTTTAGGGCTGGGTTTGGGTTTTGGGGTACAGGGGTATTTTTAGGTTTTAGGGCTGGGTTTTGGGGTACAGGGGTATTTTTAGGTTTTAGGGCTGGTTTTGCGGTACAGGGGTATTTTTAGGTTTTAGGGCTGGGTTTGGGTTTTGGGGTACAGGGGTATTTTTAGGTTTTAGGGCTGGGTTTGGGTTTTGGGGTACAGGGGTATTTTTAGGTTTAAGGGCTGGGTTTGGGTTTTGGGGTACAGGGGTATTTTTAATATATATTTACAAATTTAAAAATTACAATTTGTTTAAAAAAAAATTTATGAATTAAATAATAAATAATTAAATTTAATAATTCAAAAATAATTATTTACATTATATATTAATATTACCGTATTTTCCGGCGTATAAGACGACCTTTTAACCCCTTAAAATTTTCTGGAAAGTCGGGGGTCGTCTTATACGCCGGGTACAAAATGTTATGGTATGTTTTCATGCGCTTTTTCATAGCGAGGACTTCACTCGAAGGTGTCAGACCGCTTCACAATAGGAAATAACAAGAAACAACACACCTTATGTTAAAAAATACAGCCACCGACACTGGCAACATCCACACCCAGCCCCCGCGCCATGAATTGTGCAAGTATCGAAAGCGAGCGTTTTTTTTTCATAGCGAGGACTTCACTCGAAGGTGTCAGACCGCTTCACAATAGGAAATACCGTATGTAACAAGAAACAACACACCTTATGTTAAAAAATACAGCCACCGGCCCTGGCAACGTCCACACCCAGGCCCCGCGCCATGAAGTATCGAAAGCGAGCGTTTTTTTCATAGCAAGGACTTCACTCGAAGGTGTCAAACCGCTTCACAAGCGAGCAAATGGCGCCATGAGTCTTACCTCGACTGCCGCTGCCGCTGTACACGCGCCTCCAACAGCTTGCACATCCCCAGGCAGACGAGGCAGCAGGACGAGGCAGCAGGACGTCCGAAATACGGTATATGGTAACGGGCAGCCAGCGCCGAAGATGGCAGCGCCCGGTGTGTTGACACGTTTGGCACGTTTTGGCACGCGCCCCTCTCTCCTTGACATGGGCGTGGGCATAGAAAGGGGACTGTAGAATGTTCCCGAATGTTACCGAAGGCAGTAGAGCACTTGCCGTGATTGGCTGGTTGTTGCGAAGAGGAAAGGCAGTCTGGTGAGCAGATACCGTATTTGCCGTACCGTACGTGTGGTGTTGAAGACAGTCTCTGCACCTGTTCATACAGTACAGCTCCAGTACATCCAGTGCAAATGGCTGACAGTCAAGAACCCGGCAAGGCTCCAGCAGCACATCCAGTGCAAATGGCTGGCAGTCAAGAACCCAGCAAGGCTCCAGGAGTGGCAAGAAGAAGGAAATATGAAGCCAGTTACAAACTTAAAGTTGTGGATTTTGCCACGGAACATAATAACTGTGCTGCTGCAAGACAATATGGAGTGACAGAAAAGATGGTTCGGGCCTGGAGAGCAAATGAGAAAGCATTACGGAGTATGCCAAGGGGCAAGTGTGCATTAAGAAGAGGCACCCCACATTGGCCAGGACTCGAAAAGCATGTAGCAGACATGGTGGCCGAGCATCGGCAAAGCGGTTATGTCGTGACCCGAAATAAAATCCGATTGGTTGCACTTCAGTGGGCCAAATCTAATCCAGATCTCAGCCACAGATTTAAGGCCACTGTATCCTGGTGTACCAGATTCATGGGAAGGCATAATCTGGTATTGCGGCAAAAGACAAACATTGCCCAGAAATTACCTGCGGATCTTGATGCCAAAATGCATAGCTTCCATCGCTACGTTATTAGGCTGCGCAATGAACATGGCTATGCGCTAAGTAGCATCGGAAATATGGATGAAACTCCAATGAATTTCGATATGATTGCCAACAAAACTGTCCATCAAAAAGGCGAAAAGACAATTTTAATAAAAACAACAGGACATGAGAAGTCCAGTTTCACAGTGGTACTAGCATGCACAGCTGATGGCGCAAAGCTGAGACCAATGGTTATTTTCAAAAGAAAAACAATGCCGAAACTCAAGTTCCCTGCTGGTTGTTTTGTGCATGTGAATGAGAAAGGATGGATGGATGAAGAAGGGGTAAAGCTATGGCTTGATAATGTATGGAGCAGGCGACCAGGTGGACTTCTACAAAGACGTAGTCTACTGGTGTGGGATATGTTCAGGGCTCATTTAACTCCAAGCACCAAGCAAAGGCTGGCAAGAATAAAAACAGATGCTGCAGTTATACCTGGAGGATTGACATCGTTGGTGCAGCCACTGGATGTGTGCCTAAACAAGCCATTTAAAGATCGCATCCGAGAACAGTGGAATGAGTGGATGGTTAGCGGTGAAAAAACATTCACAAAAGGAGGAAACATGCGTGCTCCACAGTTGGATGTTTTGTGCACCTTTGTTATAAAGGCCTGGAACGACATTGATGCAGAAACTGTAATAAAGTCTTTCAAGAAGTGTGGCATATCAAATTCATTAGATGGTATGGAGGACGACTATTTGTGGGAAGGTGAAGAGGATGCCGAAGAAGAGACCACATCATCTGATACGGAATTGGTACCAGATCCATACGATGACTGCCTTACAGATGTACCACAAGATCTCATTGACTTACTTATGAGATCAGATGACGAAGAGGAGGATTTTCAAGGCTTTTAAAGGGAACGTTGTAAATCCTGTAGAAATCCCTTGGATTTATGGAAAGTTATGGGAAGTTTAATCCACTTGCACTGTTTCATGCACTTATTTATGTTTACCGTACCGTACCGGTATATTCAGAAGTGACAGTTTTTCATATGGTTCTAAATAAAAATATTGCGAGTAAAGCAAGATTGTTTATACAACCAATTTGTTTGAGTTCAGTCTTTGAGTTTGTAAAATAAACGCTTAGGTAACACTGTCCACTGATAAAGCCTTACTGCTCACCCACAGGGAGGAGGACTAGACTAATACGGTAAGTTCAAAATACCGGTACCGTACATTCTCGGAATGGCTATGCAGGACTGCGTTGGACTGCGCTGGAAGTGGGGGTTGTCTTATACGGCGAGTATAGCACAAAACCTAAAATTTTTCAGGCAAAGTAGGGGGTCGTCTTATACGCCGGGTCGTCTTATACGCCGGAAAATACGGTATATACTTACCTATAATTATACTTACGTTGTAATGGTATGCGTTGTAATAGTATGTCCGTTGTAGTGTATTGCGTTGTAAAGGTATCCGTTGTAAAATGACATGCGTTGTAAAAAATCTGTGGTAATGGTATGCGTGCTAAAAGTACGCGTTGTAACATCATACATCCCTGTAATATTCTCAGGAGTTTGCATGAGAAGAACTTTGCACTGGTTCGATGTGGGAAACTAGGAGAGCTCTCTGAACCATTTCCAGTCACTAGGGGTGTCCGACGGGGCTGTGCATCGACTCCTACCCTCTTTTGTCTGTACACTAATGGGCTGATTGATACCATGACCGGGGTCAGTAACAACAACGCTCCTAAGAGCTGCTCAACCAAAATCCCAGCACTGATATTTGCGGATGATTCCCTCCTTCTTTCAAAATCTCCCATGGGGATCCAATGGATACTCGATGGCTTCAATACCTTTGTGTTGGGCGGGGCCTTGAGGTTAACGCTGCTAGGACAACATTTTATTGTTTTTAATTCTGCCCGCTCCACCAGGACCAATCCTGTGCTCGATGGAATTCCATTAGAGAGGGTCGCCATCTTTGATTACCTGGAAATCGCTCTCAATGAGCACATGGAATTGGGCTCATCACATAGGGAAACAAAGGTTGGAATTATCTTAGCACAGATTACAGGTGGAGTGGCCAAGGTTTACAGGTCATCTTCAAAGCTTCTCCGCACTTTTGGAAATATAGAAAACCCCAATCGCTAGGAGCCATTACCTCAGCTATGAGGGAAATAAAATTGTTAAAGACATTGCATCTGTAGAAAACTCATTTTTTAGGGACCTAGTGAATCTTCCCACTTTCACTCCCTGACTCCGCCCTGATTAGATCTAGGGCCGACTCCCATCTCGCAGGTCATTGCCCTAAGCCCTCTCCTCTTTTGGAGGAGAATCTGGTCGATCCCTGAGTTGACACCAAATATGCAAGCATTAGAAGAACTTCTGGAGACACCGGGGGCTGAAAGTCTACCCTGGTTATCCCATCTCAGGGTCACTCTCACTAGCATATGATTGGCTTCTCTATGGGAAGACCCTTTAGCAGTCTCTTCTGTGATCTCTAGGATGAAACTGGTGGATTGCTCCAGGGCTTCAAGACTTTCCTCTCCCACGAGGAGAACAACTACAGTCACCTTAACTAGGAATGTTATACAGATTAAAGATGTCTATAGATAGGAGAATTTTCTGGTCAGATTCAGCCAGCACTAGCCGGGAAGCTATATTTGCAGTTTGATTTGAATTTAAAACAGCATTTATTGAGCACATAGCTACCTGAAGGCACCCCAGCTCTTGCAGCAAGACAGCGAGGAGCTAAATGGTTTAAAGAGGGGCATTTTGGAACAGCTAAGTGTTGAGGAGTTTCCGAACAGGGAGGAGACGTGACTCTGACCTAAGATGTACAGGGAGAGTATTCAAGAGTCTGGCTACGTTGTATGTGAAGGACTTTCCTCCACATCTCACCCTTTTAACTTGGGGGTGTTACAGCCAAATTTAAAGTAGCAGAGCATAGACATCTCATGGGGTGGTTGAAGGTGATGAGAGGCTCATTAATCGAGGGGCCCTTCCCCCTTAAGGTTTTGTGCGCGATGCACCGAGATTTGAAATTTAATCTATCTGAGTTTGGAAGCCAATATAATGTCTTCAAGACTGACCTGGCCGACTGACTTCTGGGAGTACCAATTAGCAGCCGAGCGGCTCAGTTCTGACGCCTTGGAGTATCCTTATGGTTGAGTTAGGAGCTCCCAAATAGAGGGAGTTCCCTTTGTCCAATCGAGAGAGGACCAGGGCCTGGACCATGATTCTTCTTGCTCGCCTAGGAAAAACATTATAATTCTAACTCGTAATAATAAAAACAATTTGTGTTATATTGGCAATCATATTTCATACCCCTATTTATGAAAGGAAACGATCTTGATACATATATATATATATAAAATCATAGACATTGATTATAAGTGGAGGCCGTTTTGGTCCTAGCGCTTGTATAAACCTAAAAGGGCTGAACAATAATCCTAATAAAAGAACTATGCATATTGCTCATTCTAATGCCTTACATCTGATATCCCAACTCCAGTGGAGATACTTAGATACCGCGCACACTCTGTTTGCGGCGAATCTGTGCAGAGTAGGCGTAAAGCTACTTCAAGTTGGCAGCAGCCTGATTTTTTACAAAGGAGGATAATCCATGTTTTCCTGGGTTGAATGTAGCCGGGCAAAAAAAGAAAAAGTGCGGTAGTGTTCTCTTGAATTTCTGGTACACAGGGCAATCAGTATTTAGTGTGTTTGTTGGTATGCATATTGCTGTAAAAACACATAATCCGTAAATTTAAGAAAAAGTGCCCTTGCAGTCAATGAGATAATAAAATCCAGAGAAGGTTCAAACATTCTAAAAGGTTTAAAATGAATTTAAAATGAATTTCAGTCATCCTCTGAAATTCACTGTCATGAACATAAGCCCAGTGTGCACCTTTCAGGGTGGCTTTGACTAGGTGAGGCACAGAGTATGCAGAAGACCAACATTCACCTAGATCAATTTGTGTTGACAATTTTGTTATGTAGAGCAGCCCTTTTATTTTAAAACATCTCCCCAGTAAAGCCCCCTCCTCCATGGCTCCAAGGTGGTCCTCCAACTCTGTGGAGTGCTCCAGCACAGTAATGGTCTTCATTGAGCTACATGTTTTATTGAGTTGAGACCCAGATCTCTTCTTAGTGGTATTAGAGGAGGTTTAATGGGGAGATTGGTTTTAGCTCTTAAAAAGTTGTTCTCTGCAGATCCCAGTTTAATAGGGCCAGAGAGGCCCCTCAGTTCAGCTCCATAGAGCGCACTACTCTCAGCTTTCTCTCTGTACACCTTGAGTGCCGGTGAGGTGAACCCGGTTCGAGATGCTCTATGCTGTCTTGCTATGGCCGCAGAGTGAGGAGTTAAAGTTCAGGTGCTCTTTCCTACTTCTGGGGTCCAGAACATAGATTTAGCTAGCCTAATCCCCAAATAATCATACTCTGTTATCCTCTCAAGGGGACAACCTCCCAACAGTATTGAACCCCTAAAGGATTTATGGGGGCTGAGGGTCATACACTTGGTTTTGGAATGATTTATTACGAGGCCTCCATCAGCGCAGACGTTTTCAAACCTTCTCACCAAGATCTGAAACCCCAGAGGGGTCTTTTAGATCAAGAGAGCGTCATCAGCAAAAAGTAGAAGAGAGGTTTTATGACGACAAAGAAGAGTGGCATCATTTAGACCGCCCTCCACAAGGCGTATGACATCCTTGAGATACAAAGAAAAGAAAACTGCATTCAAGGAACGACTGGACAACAACGCACACAACAGCAAGGAACTCTTCAACATCGTTAAAGAGCTCTCCAACCCCAACGCCCGAAACAACGACATCACCCCTTCACAAGACCTCTGCAACTCCCTCGCCTCCTACTTCCACAACAAGATCGCGGACATACACAACAGCTTCAGCACTCAACTGACGCACGCCACGACTGAACCACCGCCCCCCCCCCCACCACCCTCCGCGCCTGGACCCCAATCAGCACCGAAGACACCGTCCGCACGATGAACTCCATCCACTCCGGATCTCCGACCGACCCCTGCCCTCACCACGTCTTCACTGTTACTGGAAGTGACACCCTCTGAGGCGGAAGCCGGAGGATAGCGCTCGCACCTTTTAACTAAAAACTTATAATTTGTTTGTTATACACTTTTTAAACTGCATGTGTTCCCTGACATCCAGGCTTGCTTCTTACCTACAGCGGACCTAGCGCTGTCAGGTATTCAAGGCTCCTCACGAACGCTAGTTGACACTCGTGATACGAGGCCACGCCCCCTGGCAGGACACGCCCACCTCCCTCGTCCATAAGACGGCGCCGACCAATAGCGCGTCTTACTGGAACTGACACCCTCTGAGGCGGAAGCCGGAGGATAGCGCTCGCACCTTTTATCTAAAAACGTATAATTTGTTTGTTATACACTTTTTAAACTGCACGTGTTCCCTGACATCCAGGCTTGCTTCTTACCTACAGCGGACCTAGCGCTGTCAGGTATTCAAGGCTCCTCACGAACGCTAGTTGACACTCGTGATACGAGGCCACGCCCCCTGGCAGGACACGCCCACCTCCCTCGTCCATAAGACGGCGCCGACCAATAGCGCGTCTTACTGGAACTGACACCCTCTGAGGCGGAAGCCGGAGGATAGCGCTCGCACCTTTTAACTAAAAACTTATAATTTGTTTGTTATACACTTTTTAAACTGCATGTGTTCCCTGACATCCAGGCTTGCTTCTTACCTACAGCGGACCTAGCGCTGTCAGGTATTCAAGGCTCCTCACGAACGCTAGTTGACACTCGTGATACGAGGCCACGCCCCCTGGCAGGACACGCCCACCTCCCTCGTCCATAAGACGGCGCCGACCAATAGCGCGTCTTACTGGAACTGACACCCTCTGAGGCGGAAGCCGGAGGATAGCGCTCGCACCTTTTATCTAAAAACTTATAATTTGTTTGTTATACACTTTTTAAACTGCACGTGTTCCCTGACATCCAGGCTTGCTTCTTACCTACAGCGGACCTAGCGCTGTCAGGTATTCAAGGCTCCTCACGAACGCTAGTTGACACTCGTGATACGAGGCCACGCCCCCTGGCAGGACACGCCCACCTCCCTGGTCCATAAGACGGCGCCGACCAATAGCGCGTCTTACTGGAACTGACACCCTCTGAGGCGGAAGCCGGAGGATAGCGCTCGCACCTTTTAACTAAAAACTTATAATTTGTTTGTTATACACTTTTTAAACTGCATGTGTTCCCTGACATCCAGGCTTGCTTCTTACCTACAGCGGACCTAGCGCTGTCAGGTATTCAAGGCTCCTCACGAACGCTAGTTGACACTCGTGATACGAGGCCACGCCCCCTGGCAGGACACGCCCACAACCCCTCTCCTCAAATGTGCCTCCAGCGCAAGCGCAGCGGACGAGCGCAGCGGGAGCGCCGTTTGCGCGCCGAAGGCGCGCCTAAGGCAAGCCCGTCTGCGCCCGTCCGCGCCAAGACCGCGCCAGGCGCAGGACACTCTGCCCCGGGTCCCCCCACTAGGTGTTATAATGCTAATGCGCTAAAAATGCTACGCATCAATACACCCTGTACCTGTAAAGTCGACATATATACCATCAAGGGGTATATTAGCTGCAGGCACTGCCGATGGACCTCCTCCCCAGCTACGACCTCAGCCCCACAGGCTAACCTCAGGGAAGAAAACCCACCCTTTACCGGAGGGCTGATCAATGCAAGATCCGTGACTTGCCACAGCCAAGACTTAGCTGACCTCATTCAGGAATCAAACATCGACTGCCTCTTTATAACAGAGACCTGGCTTACGAACAATAGTAACCCTGATCTAGCCACCGCCCTCCCACATGGCTACTCCATATACAGGCAAGACAGACCCAAGGGGCGAGGAGGAGGTATAGCCCTCCTACTACGAAATTCCTTTAAATGCCACACCTTCACCCTCGACTCACTAAATGGCGCAGAATCCCTAGGATTCTCCATTAAACTCAATGAGTCCACTTCATTCTCAGGAGGCCTTATCTATCGTCCACCAGGCACCGCTACCAAATTTTTAGACTCCCTTAGTGACACCCTTGGACAACTCTTAATCAGATACCCGCATGTCACCCTGCTGGGAGACTTGAACCTGCACCTCGACTCCACAGAGGACCCGCAAACTCGTAATTTCCACCAAACATTGGAAATTTTCAACCTCCAACAAAAGGTCAAGGAACCCACCCATCGAGCGGGACACACACTTGACGGGATCTGTACTAATCTCCCCTCCTTAGAAACCCACACCCCAGTCCCACAAATCTGGACCGACCACAATCTTATTCCATTCCTCATCAAAACCCCGCAACATATAAACACAACCAAACCTTGCGCTCCCCCAGAGAACCAGGTCAACTGGAAAAAGGTCGAAGAATCCTTCAAGCTCAATCCCATCTTTGAGACCCAAAACCCCACCATGTCGGGCGACGTAGAACAAGACTCACAATCCTTCCACAACTGGATATCCGAAGAAATTAAAATCCGTGCCCCACCCAAACGCACCAAGAGAAATGGTACTAAATCTAAAACCAAAACAAACGCTCCTTGGTTCACTCCAGAAGTAGCCAAGGCACACCTGCTCTGCAAAAAAGGAGAACGCAATTGGCGAAAAACCTATGACATCGCAGATAGAAACTCCTACATCCTACTTAGGAAAAGCTATCATTCAATTATAAAAAATGCCAAAAAAGACTTTTACACCAGAACTATAAATGACGCAAAACAAAAGCAAAAAACTTTGTTCACAATAGTGCGATCCTTTACCCATCCCGTAGCCCTACAGTCTGAAATACCCCCCTCTCAAGATCTCTGCGACAAAATTGCAGATTTCTTCGAAGATAAAATCAATCTGATCCAGAAGAACTTCCCCACCTACCAACGATCCCAGCCACCAGCCAGACAGGAACTAACAGATAATACTACAGCTCAACTAAGGGTCTTCTCTCATGTCACTCTTGCACAATCCAAGGAAGTCATTTTAGCTTGCAAATCAGGCTCTCCCACGGATTCCTGTCCTCCGAGCATCCTGCATCAGCTGATTGATACCATTAATCCTGTTATCAATGAAATAGTCAACACTTCCCTCAGTACTGGTATCGTCCCTAGTGCATGGAAACACGGCTCCGTCAAACCCCTGACGAAAAAACCTAACAAACCCCCTTCCGATTTGACCAACCTCCGCCCTATTTCCCTCCTCCCAGTCCTGGGCAAGATCACAGAACAGATAGTCTACAGGGAACTCAAAGCCCACCTGGAAGCAAATAATATCCTCCACCCCCAACAATCTGGATTCCGTCCCCAGCACTCCACAGAAACAGCCCTGATTGAGTTGACCGACTCCATAAAAACCTTCCAAGACCAAAGGAAAAACGCTGTACTGATTTTGTTGGACCTCACAGCAGCGTTCGACACAATCTCCCACCAAATACTCCTAGACAGACTTGAGGACATTGGTATAGACAACAGGGCATTGGACTGGATAATATCCTTCCTTTCAGAAAGAACACAATCTGTGAAACTAGGACCCTTCAACTCCACAAAGAAAAGGATCGGATCAGGAGTCCCACAGGGCTCTATCCTAAGCCCTTTGCTTTTTAACGTCTACCTCATACCCCTCATCTCCCTGATCGAATCTTACGGTATCACGGTTACATCCTACGCCGACGATACCCAACTTATAGTCCCGCTAGAAGAGAACACCACGACTGCTGAACATAATTTAACCAACTGCCTGAAGGATGTCTTCCAGTGGATGGAAACCAACCACCTTAAATGTAATACAGGGAAGACAGAAATCCTCCCCATAGGGAAAAACGTCAACTTCCATCCCCACCTCTGGTGGCCAAAGGACTCTACAGCCCCCCCACAGACTGTAACCACTGCAAGAAACCTAGGAGTCACCTTTGACACTGACTTGTCCTTCGATCATCATGTCAGGTCAGTCGCAGGATGCTGCTTCGGAATTATCAAGTCCCTCAAAAATTTTTTTGATTTCCTTCCAATTGAAGCAAGAAAGACGGTCACAGTGGCACTAATCCTTTCGCGCATTGACTACTGCAATGGCCTCCTGGCAGGTGTGAAGAAAACCACACTCAAAAAACTCCAGAGCGTCCAGCACTCGGCGGCGAGGCTAGTGCTCAAACTCCCCAGAAGATCTTCAGCCTCTGCCGCCCTGAGAACTCTCCACTGGTTACCTTTGCACAAAAGGATCCTTTTCAAGATCCTAACCGTGGCTTTCCGGGCTTTCAACCAGATTGGTCCCAAGTACCTAGTGAAACGTTATCTCCACTATAATCCACACAGGTCCCTGAGATCCTCAAACAACAACCTTCTTACAATAGGAAAGTTCAACCTAAAAACCAAAGGGGGCAAAACCCTCACTTACCTATCCTCCAAAGCTTGGAACGCCATGCCTCAGCATCTGAGATTCCTGACAAAGGAATATACATTCAGGAAACAACTGAAAACATGGATCTTTAGCTTACCAGATGAGTATGTGCGCAATACCATCTAGTCCCGGCCTATTCCTTCCCCTCCACTCACCTTCCAGTCAGCGCCAGGATGCTTCTTCCGAAGCGACAGCCGCGCTCTATAAATATCGCTTCCAATTCCAATTCAACAAGGCCGACGCTGTCATCGCACCCCACCTGCGGGATATCATCAACACCTCCTTCGACACCGCTACCTTCCCGGAGAGCTGGAAGCACGCCGAACTCAGCGCTCTACTAAAGAAGCCATCAGCCGACCCCACCGACCTCAAGAACTACCGCCCCATCTCGCTGCTCCCGTTTCCTGCAAAAGTCATCGAGAAGACCGTCAACAAGCAGCTGGCAGCCTTCCTCGAGACGAACGGATCCCTCGACCTCTCGCAGTCTGGCTTCCGGGCCAACCACAGCACCGAGACCGCCCTGATCGCAGCCATTGATGACATCCGAGCCCTGCTCGACAACGGAGAAACAGCGGCCCTCATCCTCCTAGACCTCTCCGCGGCCTTCGACGCTGTCTGCCACCGTACCCTAGTGCAGCGCCTCAGCAACGTCGGAATCCAGGGGAAGGCACTGGAATGGATCATCTCGTTCCTCGCCGGAAGGACACAGAGAGTCCGCCTCCCCCCGTTCAGATCAGAAGCCACCAAAGTCATCTGCGGCGTTCCTCAAGGCTCCTCGCTCAGCCCAACCCTCTTCAACGTCTACATGAGCCCCCTCGCAGCCATCGCACGCCAACACAACCTCAACATCATCTCCTACGCCGACGACACCCAGCTGATCCTCTCCCTCACCAACGACCCCGCCACCACCAGAGCCAACCTACACGAAGGGATGACAGACGTAGCCAAATGGATGATGAACAGCCGCCTGAAACTGAACTCGGACAAGATGGAAGTCCTCATCCTGGGATCTTCACCCTCCGCCTGGGACGACTCCTGGTGGCCCCCCGCCCTGGGCAGCGCACCCAAACCAACAGACCACGCACGCAACCTGGGCTTCATCCTGGACTCCTCCCTCTCCATGACCAGACAAGTCAACGCCGTCTCCTCGTCGTGCTTCAACATCCTGCGCATGCTACGCAAGATCTTCCGGTGGATCCCCACTGAAACCAGGAAGACGGTCACCCAGGCCCTCTTCACCAGCCGTCTGGACTACGGCAACTCCCTCTAAGCCGGAACCACTGCCAAACTCCAGAAGAGACTCCAGCGGATTCAGAACGCCTCAGCACGACTCATCCTGGACATCCCCCGTCGCAGCCACATCTCCGGACACCTGAGAGATCTGCACTGGCTCCCGGTCAACAAGAGAATCACCTTCCGTCTCCTCACCCACGCACACAAAGCCCTACACAACCAAGGCCCAGGATACCTCAACAGCCGCCTCAACTTCTACGCTCCCACACGCCAGCTTCGATCGACCGGCCACGCCCTCGCCACCGTCCCCCGCATCCAAAGAGCCACCACAGGAGGAAGGTCCTTCTCCTACCTGGCTGCCAAGACTTGAAACTCCCTCCCGACCCACCTCCGCCTGACCCAGGACCACCTCGCCTTCAGGAAGCAACTCAAGACCTGGTTGTTCGAGCAGTAGCAGATCCCCCCCCCAGCGCCTTGAGACCCTCCGGGTGAGTAGTGCGCTATATAAATGCTTGATTGATTGATTGAGATGGGGGCAAGGACACAACCTTGTTTATTACCTTTCTTCATGTCAATCGGTTCTGTCAACCCTCCCCCTTGACCCCATCTTACTTGAGCATGGGTAGAAGGTTTACAAATTGTTTATAGGCAGATGTATGAGAACGCCCATGCTACACCTATGCCACGCCTTCCCAACAGAAGGTAATGCAAGGAACTGGTATGTGCTGGCTTGCACCACTTTAAATTTAGTAAACCACGTAAAGTGGCTTTGCATGGCTTAATAAACAGCAAGAAGGATTTTATGCCAGGGCAGCGCTATAAAAGTGATGCAATCTCAGCACAAAATCTTAGTAAATGTGCCTATCTATCTAGGGTCACATTTGGTAACACAAAATCACATTTGTACAAAGGAATAGACAAATGCCACCTCATGCTCTCTTGCACACATTGCTGTGTAACTAAGAGAGAGGCAACAATCAGCATGACTAGCTACATTTTGATCTATTGACATATTTCCTTCAGCTTGGGCCCTGTATAAAGTCACAAAACATGGCGCTTACCCTTGCAGCCTAGTGCAAGGGCGTCTGCGCTACTTCCATTACAGTTGTATTTTTCTTTTTTCATGTTGGTCGGCTCCCACTTATGATGGCAAATTTGTATGTTGCGACCAACATGAATGTTATTGGAAAATGTCAAATCCTGTAATATAATGCTCAAACACAGTGAATACTTTTGATAATTATAATTAATATGACTATATATTTGATTGTGTAGGTGGACTCCAGCCTTTTGATGCGGTTGAAGTAGCCAGCTTTAGTGATCCTCCAGCAGAAGGTAATGTAAATGTAAATGTAGGTATACTTATATAGCGCAACCTGTCACCACAAAGGGCATCCTGGCGCTTGCCTAGGGAACCCGTCCTGATATTCCCCTGTGAGAAGCCCCGACAGGGTGTCCACAGGGTGAAAGTCAGGCATCCCGCCGCGAGGGGCCGTTGTGGAGATTAAGCAAGCTATTGCCCAGAGTCGCAGAGTGTGAACCCGTGAGTCGAGGAGGCACCGGGACGAGAATTATCGAGTCCGTGGAATTTTTAGCCCAAGACCCACCGGGGTGGGGAATTGAACCCTGGTCCAGGACCGATCTCAGATTCCGGGTCTGCCGCCTCTAACCCCTGAGCCACATTTATTGAGCGCATAGCTACCTGAAGGCACCCCAGCTCTTGCAGCAAGACCGCGAGGAGCTAAATGGTTTAAAGAGGGGCATTTTGGAACAGCTAAGTCTTGAGGAGTTTCCGAACAGGGAGGAGACGTGACTCTGACCGAAGATGTACAGGGAGAGTATTCAAGAGTCTGGCTACGTTGTACGTGAAGGACTTTCCTCCACATCTCACCCTTTTAACTTGGGGGTGTTACAGCCAAATTTAAAGTAGCAGAGCATAGACATCTCATGGGGTGGTAGAAGGTGAGTAGAGACTCATTAATTGAGGGGCCCTTTCCCCCCCTTTTTTTTTTATGTGCGATGCACAGAGATTTTAACTTTATTCTATCTGAGTTTGGAAGCCAATGTAATGTCTTCAGGGCCGGCCTAGCCGACTGAGTTCTGGGAGTACCACATAGCAGCCGCGCGGCACAGTTCTGAACGCCTTGGAGTTTCCTTATCGTTTAGTTAGGAGTCCTCACATAGAGGGAGTTCCCTTTGTCCAATCGAGAGAGGACCAGGGCCTGGACCATGATTCTTCTTGCTCTTTTAGGACGGAGAGGAAGGATTTTCCGCAGGAGTCTGAGAATGCCATAGCAGTCCTCTGCCGGCATACACTGCTTGGTGGTCGAATTTAAAGGATTTGTCCAGAAAGACACCTGGGCTTTTGATTTTAGTATTAGGGATGGGGGCAGGGCCAAGGCAGGGGGGCCAAGCTAATTAAGGCTCCATACTCCGAGTGTTGCCCAGGAGCATTAGGTCTGTTTTTCGTCCATTTCGTTTAAGACAGGAGTGGTCCATCCATGATGCCAGCTTGCAGGTCGGATGGGGGTGCTCTGGTGGTGGTTGAAAGCAACCACCAACTGTGTATCATCGGCATATGTGACAATGCTGATCCCGTATGGCAAAATAATAACAGAGAGATTTTATGGTGACAGAGACAAGTGGCATAATTTAGACCGTCCTCCACAAGGCGTATCACATAATAGAGATATAAAGATATAAAGAAAAGAGGGTGTGGGGAAGGACACAACCTTGTTGAACACATCTTACTTGAGCATAGGTAGAAGGTTTACAAGTTGTTTAGAGGTAGATACATGAGAACACCCATGCCACACCTCTGCAACGCCTTCCCAACAGAAGGTAATGCAAGGTAGTGGTATGTGGTGGCTTGCGCCACTTTAAATTTAGTAAACCACGTAAAGTGGCTTTGCGTGGCTTAATAAACAGCAAGAAGGATTTCATGCCAGGGCAGCGCTATAAAAGTGATGCAATCTCAGCACAAAATCTTAGTAAATGTGCCTGTCTATTTAGGGTCACATTTGGTAACACAAAATCACATTTGCACAAACGTATAGACAATTGCTACCTCGTGCTCTCCTGCACCACATTGCATTACAGTTGTATTTTTCTTTTTTCACATTGGTCGGCTCCCACTTATGATGGCAAATTTGTATGTTGCGGACCAACATGAATGTTAGTGGAAATTGTCAAATCCTGTATAATGCTCAAACACAGTGAATACCGTTCATAATTTATTATGACTATATATTTGATTGTGTAGGTGGACTCCAGCCTTTTGATGCGGTTGAAGTAGCCAGCTTTAGTGATCCTCCAGCAGAAGGTAAGTCGGTGTAAGTCTTGTCTCACAGCTTTAAAGCAAACAATTGGTCATATTCAGCACTGGGGGATTGTTGTGGGTGATAGAAAGGGCAAAGGGACAGGGTTTCCCACTGTCACTGTTTGCATTTGGAATAGAGGTCTTGCCTCTCCACCTTCGTTATGTCTTACCAGAACTGGGGGATACGCGTGTGTGGAACTGTCCATATAATGTAAATGTATGCCGACTTTGCAATAAGTTAGCTGAAGACCCTGCATGTGTCTGCTCATCACCTGTTCTAGACCCTGGAGAGATTTTGCGCTCCCTTTGAATTGTACATTGACAGAGTTTAAATGGCGCTGGTCCCACGTGCAGCCTTGATGGGATGTGAGGCCGCTCTCTGAGTTAGGATTGCCCTGGCAGACATAGAATTTCACCTCTTGTGGTTTTGATCGCTCACACCCCAGAGAAACATTATTGGGAAAACATGGCCAGAGTTGAAACTGTGCAAATCGGACTACAGCTTAACTATTTATACCAGTTCCTGAAATATGAAAAATGACCAGGATGGAAAGTGGGGTTTGCTACAACTAACAGGAATCCGTGACTTCCCAAACTTGAAATCTTGACATGGGGTCTGATAGTGGGGTAATATCACACCTGTGCGCCCCTAAAATATAATGTTCGAGGCATGTGGGCTGCTGAATTCATATCTGTGCATAGATCGCCGCCTAGTGTTGGGTCCGGATGATTGCACATTGTTGTCCTGGAAGAGTCTTCGAAGTATCACGAGATAGGTGGCTCCTCCCCTGGACTACAGTGCGCATGGGCATCGACTCCATCCCCAGATTGTTTTTTTCCGCCATTGGGTTCGGATGTCTTTGGTTCCCTCTTGTCGGAATCGATAGAAATTAACTTTACTTTGCTTGAGACCAAAAGGTCTTTAGGACTTGCGTCGGTATTGTCTTGCGTTCGGCTTCTCAACTTTCCTCGGCTCCGAACCGAGATTGTTCTTCCGCGTGCTTTCGGCGCGGAAGGGCCTAGTCGGCGCTCCAGACTCTTCAACCACCCATCATGGAACGAAGTCCATTCAAACGATGTCCGGTGTGTGCCTCAAAGTACCCACACATCGACGTCCACCCGGTGTGCAACAAGTGCTTGTCGCCGGACCACGACGAGGCCAAGTGTATGGCCTGTTCCAGGTTCCGGTCCAAGAAAACACTCAAGCTCCGTTGAGCTGCGCGCCTGGAGGCCCAGCAATCTGCACCACCGCCTACGGACATTTTCGATGCTTCAGGAGTGCTTGGCACGTCAGTGGACTCAGGCTCACAACCAGTTGAAAGACCTAGTGTTGGTGAGCTGTCGGGCATACAACTCTCTGCATTGGTGGAATCCACGAAACCTTTGCAAGGGCCGACCGTTTCAGGAGCCTGTGCCACAGATTATCATGACAACGGACGCTTCTCTCCAGGGACGGGGAGCGCATGTACTCCAATATACTGTGCAGGGACTATGGACGCAGCAACAGGGGAAGATGCACATCAATGTTCTAGAACTGATGGCAATCTTCATGGCACTAAAGGCTTTCAAAGTACACCTATGCAACAAGGTCGTGTTGATTCGGACGGACAACATGACGGCGATGTACTACATTCAGAAGCAGGGAGGAACACACTCTCCGCAGCTGTCTCATCTGGCTCAGAGCATGTGGAAGTGGGCCATTCAGAGGAACATCTTCCTCATGGCTGAGCATCTCCCAGGCAAGGACAATCAGATGGCGGACCTGCTCAGCAGGCACAGCCACCAATGCACGAGGGGGAGATACATCCATCAGTACTCCAGCCGTACTTCCAAAGGTGGGGTCATCCAGAGATAGACCTGTTCGCCACGCAGGAGAACGCAAAATGCCAAAGCTTCGCCGCCAGGTTCCCACACCCACTGTCGCAGGGCAATGCGATATGGATGAACTGGTCAGGCAAATTTGCGTACGCTTTTCCCCCAGCACCTCTGATACCGCTGGTGGCACGCAAACTCAGGCAACACTCGATGACTCTCATCCTAGTTGCTCCAACGTGGGCTCGTCAACCATGGTACACCACGTTTCTGGAACTGTCCGTGGTACCGCATCAAAGGCTACATCTCACACCCAGCCTTCTGACGCAGAGCCATGGCGACATTCAGCACCCAGTTCCGCAACAGCTCAACCTAGCGATCTGGCTCCTGAAGTCCTAGAGTTTGGCTACCTGAACTTACCTCCCAATTGCATGGACATCATTCGGGAGGTGAGGAAGCCCACTACTAGAGCCTGCTATGCGGCAAAATGGAAGCGGTTTGTCATTTATTGTGCGAACCACAACATTAACCCGCTGGACGCTTCTATTCAGAACATCATTTGTTACCTGTTCCATCTGTACAAGTGTAATCTGGCCTATACTTCCATTCGCATTCATCTGTCTGCAATGGCCGCGTATCTCCAAAATAGACAGCACCTTTCACTTTTCAAGGTGCCTGCCATCAAAACATTTTTGGAAGGCCTCAAACGAGTCATTCCGCCACAGACTCCACCAGCTCCTGAGTGGAACCTCAATGTGGTTCTTACCAGACTGATGGGTCCTCCTTTTGAGCCACTGCATTCCTGCGAGATTCAGTTCTTGACATGGAAAGTGGCTTTCCTAGTAGCAATTACATCGCTACGGAGGGTTAGTGAATTGCAAGCCCTCACAATCCAAGAGCCATTTATCCAAATTCATTCCAACAGGGTGGTGCTCCGCACCAACCCTAAGTTTCTGCCTAAGGTTGTGTCTCAGTTCCACATCAACCAAACAATCAAATTACCTGTTTTCTTTCAAAATCCTGAGTCACTGGCGGAGCGGATGCTCCACACCCTTGACGTTAAACTGGCCCTAATGTATTACATTGATAGGACCAAGGATTTTAGAAAAACTAAGCAACTCTTTGTCGCCTTTGGGTCACACCACAAAGGTAACCCTATTCCCAAGGCTGGTATTGCTAGGTGGATCGTTAAATGTATCCAGATCTGCTATGCAAAAGCAAAACGCACTCTTACCATTCCACCAAGAGCCCACTCCACCAGAAAGTTGGGGGCCTCTATGGCTTTCCTTGGAAACATTCCCTTAGAGGACATATGTAGAGCAGCCACATGGTCTACCACACACACATTTACTAAGCATTACTGTGTTGATGTGCTCTCCAAACAGCAGGCAGCTGTAGGGCATGCTGTTGTCAAGACACTTTTCTAAACTGCTGCTGCTGGCACGGGCGGCCGCCGCTAATGGAGGGACTGCTATGTATTCTATGCACAGATATGAATTCAGCAGCTCACATGCCTCGAACTGAATATGCTACTTACCAGTATGCATCTGATCTTGGCATGTAGGGCTGCTGACCTTCATATCGCCCGCCCTCCTCCCCGGCGCCTGTAGCAGCTGCAGTGTTCACATATATACTCATAGCATGGTCATCATTCACTGAGTTTCACTCCATCATCGCCACAATGGCTAAAAACAATCTGGGGATGGAGTCGATGCCCATGCGCACTGTAGTCCAGGGGAGGAGCCACCTATCTCGTGATACTTCGAAGACTCTTCCAGGACAACAATGTGCAATCATCCGGACCCAACACTAGGCGGCGATCTATGCACAGATATGAATGTCAGCAGCCCTACATGCCAAGAACAGATGCATACTAGTAAGTAGCATATTCGATTACATGCACATCCCTCAAGCTTCAAACCTTGTGGGAAGGTGATGTTGGAGAACCACTGAAGGTGATCGAGTGGAATGGGACAGGGTGTGGTAGTTATTGGTACCTTGCAGTTGGCCCTTCAAAACAAACCTACCTGTATCTATCTTACACCTCAGAGGCATCACACTGTGCTCCATTTTAGATCTTAGTGATACCCAAGATGTGAGGATAGACTAGTGCCCTTCATCCATATGACACAGTCCTGGCCTTGGTTATTCAACTACTGGACCACAGTGTTGGTATTTTTTTCAGATGTGAAATCTCTGTCCTTTGTGGTCAGCATTAAACAATGTTTCCTGGGGCGCATACCTTTGCATAAGCAGACCAAAAGGAGAGGTATAAAATGACAAAGCTGGGGCTACTCAATGGAAGCAACATATCGGTATTCATTATCTCACCTCCATTACCCCACAACACCCCTCCTGGGATGTAGATGTGCAGGAATGGACTTTGGATGAAACACGGAAGCTTTGCAAGGTGAGGCTGGATAAGAATAAAAAGCAGTGCCCTCTGGTCGTATGTTTCAGACAATTGGGAGCATCCATGCCGCTTCACCTTCCCCTCACTCCCCCCATTATTGTACTTCACAACACCAGAATCCTTCCAGACATCTCCCGCCCACAACGCTGCCTTCTTCATACTGCTCTGGCCACAGCTAAAATCTACATTCTTGGTCAGTGGATGTCGACCGTGCTTCCCTCACAGGAGGACTGGATGGTGGTGATGATACAGACCGCTTCACATGATCTTGTTATTTACAGCATGCATGTCCAGACAGGTGTTTACATGCACATGGACACCCTCTTTACAGGACACCACCTGAAGTGAAGGCTCTCTCAGCTCTCCTCCCCCTCCTTCACAAACCTGTCCTTCTGGACACAATATCCGCCCTCTGCCCTGTTCCACTGCTGGCTGCAACGCCTGCCTCCCCTTCCACCCACCCATACTTCCCTCCCTTACCCCTCCCACTCCCCCCACCCATACTTCCCTCCCTTACCCTTCTCCCTCCACCCACCCATACTTCCCTCGCTTACCCCTCTCCCTCCACCCACCCATACTTCCCTCCCTTACCCCTCTCCCTCCGCCCACCCATACTTCCCTCCCTTAGCCCTCCTTTCCACCCACCCATACTTCCCTCCCTTACCCCTCCCACTCCCCCCACCCATACTTCCCTCCCTTACCCTTCTCCCTCCACCCACCCATACTTCCCTCCCTTACCCCTCTCCCTCCACCCACCCATACTTCCCTCCCTTACCCCTCTCCTTCCACCCACCCATACTTCCCTCCCTTACCCTTACCCCTCCCATACCCCACCCTTCCCCTCCACTCTCTTTCTTTCTCCCTTTCCCAGAGCCAGGGATGCACCATTGAGTCCCATGAGGAGCCCTGGTACTCACTCATGGAGGAGCCTGGGGAGGGTCTGCTCGAGGAGGGACAGAGAGCATGGTGACAGTGTGCGGACTTTAGGCCACGTTCATTCTGCCAACACACATTTCACAGCCTGCACTGTAGAGCATAATTAAATAGCTCTGCAGTTAGGTGGGGAAATTCCTCTCAACTGGTTGGGATGAGAGAGTTCATAAAAATAAAAGAAAAACAAAACAAAAAGCGGTAAACACCATTTTCTAGAGAGTTGGTGTTTGGAACGCTGTGAAATATCGCAAATCCATCGCGAGAGTGAGAAGTGACGGGATGGATACAAGACTCGGCCTCACTGCTCTGGGAGGGAATCATCAGGAAATACACGTGTGTGCGCCATTGTGGATGTGACTAACCTTGGAGCCCTTTGCAATGACAACTTGACTTGAATCTACTCACTGCCTCGTGCTGTTTCCGCTTGGCTGGACTCATAACATGTGCAATGGGCAGTATTTATGACAATCACTCATGCTGGGCTGAGGTGCTAGTCCTATATTTTTGGTAATTGTTCTTTCCTGCTGGCTGAATTTACCATCATCTTTTATAATCATGTCTAGATTGTCACAACTTCCCCAACTTACATATGATCAGTGGTAACTAATGTACATTTCTGCTTCAC
The DNA here is from genome assembly GCF_964263255.1 of Lissotriton vulgaris. Taxonomy (NCBI): domain Eukaryota; kingdom Metazoa; phylum Chordata; class Amphibia; order Caudata; family Salamandridae; genus Lissotriton; species Lissotriton vulgaris. Next base: position 18,520,192 of record NC_141693.1, on the reverse strand, counting down.
GCAGCTAATATCAATGCTGATGCCAAGAAGATCTACCGCCACGAAGGCATAATATGAACGCATAGAAAAATGGCAGCAGGATTTTAGAGTGTGGACAAAATCGATGATATTCAAAAGTGAAGGCCTAAAGACAGTGGAAGATCCGACAACCAGGCAGGAAGCCACCTCACTGGGATCAACACTTAACCCGGTGCACAAACGTAAGTAAAGTGAAAGAGGACAGGCCAAACCAAAGCAAAAGATTCTGACCCATCTCAAATTGAGAAAACAGAGTATCACTTTGTTAAAACACATAAGCAAGCAAAAGGATACATTTTGCTAACATTTCCTAGTCAGCAACAAATTACTGTATTCATGATGCCAGCAGGCACTGTATCAAATGGAGTTTGCAATTCATGTTTAGTTTTATTTTGTAATACTTAATTGAAATTATGTTTAGTAATATTTCATTATGTACCTTTTTTTTAGGTAGATATTTGCTAGATTAGAGTAAGGGTTGGATTAGTTTTATAGTGTTAAGAAAAGATTAGTTTATCATTAATAAGGCTCCCTGTTTTCCATTTTTACTGATTTTTACAGATAAGCACAGACAGAAAACTATTTGGTTTGCTGCCTGTATTTATTTTTAAATGTGGATGAAAACATAAAATAGATTATTATTTGAGTGATTCTAAATGCTGTCAGTCATGACAACTAGCCCAATAGCTGTGTGGATTTACAAGTGTGGGGGTTAAAAATACATTTTAGTAATGAGGCTTAAAGAGCAGTAGACATGCATAAAATTGGTAAAATAATCTGCATGTTTTTATGTAAGTGCTGTGCAATATCATCTGTCGGTGTTTATATCATTGACACTTGTCGGGAATTCAAGCAAGGGTGTTCCTTCATCTAATATATAAATGTAGAAATATACTAGTTTAAGCCTAATATTTTCACCCACAATAAATATATAAAAATACAGATAAAAGTAGCACAATTTAAATATGGATAAATATAGATGTAAATGTAAAAATTTTTGTATATACTATAAAACCAGTAGCTCTAATTATTACTACGATTTAGATATATTCATTATTGGGAGGGGTTTAATGTTTACATGTAGTTAATCAATGTTCTTGTACTTGTTTAGATATTAATTTATACACAATATTTCTATGTGTAGTGCAAGTAAATGTTGTGTTATATTAAGATGGAGGGACGATGTTTAGCCCTGATAGGTTTAGTAGAATTTAAGTAATTTGTTAGTATTCATTTAAGTTAGCAGATAGTTGTAGGTTTTAGTTATTAGTTATGAGAATTGGTTATGATGAGGTTGTATTGATTATTTTTTAAATGGAGGTATCTTTAATTTCATGTATGTACACTATATATGTTTGTATGTTGTGTCATAACAGATTGAGTTATCATTAGATGATTCATCTACAATGTTCCTCTTACATATACAACTTAGTGTGTTTTATGTCTGTAGTGTATTATGTACAAAAGGGGGAAAACATTGCTACTGATGTATTTGCACGAAATGTGAAAGGGCACAAATGTGTCATGGTGACAAGCATATCCCTAGATTTCCTTCCTTGAGATTTATGTTGATAGTAAATAGATAAGTTTGTCTGATGGCAAAAGTAACTCCTGGCCCATAGAAATTGGTGCACAGACAAAATATCGACTCAAAAATATTGAATGGACAAAATATTGAGTTAAAAATATCGATAATAATAAAATGTCGATATCAAAAATATCGTTGGTCAAAATATCGATTAAAATAATGATAAAAAAATATCGAGTACAAAAATATCGACAAAATATATATAAATAGTCAGAGTAAAAAATTTCAATAATATGTAGAAAAAAGGTAAAAAAATTTTTAAAAAATTATTAATACTAATATAAATTGTAGTTAATGTTTAGGAGCGGGATGTTGGGTTAATAGGGGATAAGGGTGGGGAGTAATTTAATAATAATTAATTAATTAATATATGTTTGTAAATATTTTTAATTAATAATTAATTGGTAATTAATTAATATTAATTAGTTAATTAATTAATATAGTTTTGTACATATTTTTAATTAGTAATTAATTGGTAATTAAATAATATTATTTAGTTAATTACATTAATTAGAGTCATTGATTTATATATATAATTTTTAGTTATTGTTAATTAATTGGGAAAAAATAATATTAATTATTAAATTAAATTAATTACAGCTAATGTGCTAATATATTTACTTTATTGTTATTGTTAATTAATAATTAATTGGTAATTAAATAATATTAATTAATTTTGGGTAAAGGAGTATTTTTAGGGTTCAGAGTCAGTTTTCAGTTTTTTGGGTAAAGGGGTATTTTTAGGGTTCAGCGTCAGTTTTCAGTTTTTGGGTAAAGGGGTATTTTTAGGGTTCAGGGTCAGTTTTCAGTTTTTGGGTAAAGGGGTATTTTTAGGGTTCATGGTCAGTTTTCAGTTTTTGGGTAAAGGGGTATTTTTAGGGTTCAGGGTCAGTTTTCAGTTTTTGGGTAAAGGGGTATTTTTAGGGTTCAGGGTCAGTTTTGGGTTTTTGTGTAAAGGGGTATTTTTAGGGTTCAGGGTCAGTTTTCCCTACTGTTGCACCCACTGGAGTGGAAATAGTAATTTTAACCCCTACGCTATCCAACGCTTTCCCTACGCTTGCACTCTTTGGAGTGGGAATAGTATTTTTTACACTTCTGGTATCGTACGGTAATATAATAGTATCTTATTTAATTATAGTATGTTACTATATATATATGTTTTAACAAATAAGATTGTAATTTTTTTTTCATTATTTTCATTTAATATTTAATTATTATAAGGTAATGTAAGTATTTTTAAGTATATTTTAGTAATTTAATTTTAATATTAATTTAATTTAACACTGTTTTTAATAAAGTCGATATTTTTTACATCTATATTATTGTAAACGATATTTTGAACTCAATATTTTTGTACTTACCTGTTTGTAGATACAAACTCGATATTTTGACTGTCGATATTTTGTCCACGATATTTTGGCAAGTCGATATTTTGTCCCTCGATATTATTTCAGTGATCCATAGAAATTATTTCAGGGGCCCACCACCTGCAACTACAGGGGCAGATTAAGCACTATGGCTGTCCCTAATGGACAACAGTGCTTTTTCTCCCCATATCACATATTTTGAATTACAAATTATAAAATCCATGTCAATGTTTTTTTTTAACTAATCGCAGAACAGTGCTCTACTGTGCACAGTAAAACCGCCTATAACAGTATCAAACGCTGTTTGAAGATTTAGAAAGAACTGTATCCCCACTCCCGTTTCGATCAGCTCAGCTGTAACTTAATCGATCAAACAACCTCTGGCAAATTCCATGGTAGGGTGAGGTCAAAAACATGATCAATGGGCGTTAAAGAAGATGCGAATGTCACGAAAAGAGCGTCCGATTTATAACATTAAAGTTGATTTGCATATCCGATAAGAAACCCACTAATAGATATTCCAAGAGCGCCTTGGCAGGGCCTCTCCCCGCCCCCCTCCCCCTAGTGAGGCTGATAGCTGGTCACACAATACAAGCTCTGTTGAAACACCAACTAATTGCAACCTGTTTTCGTTGTGATTTTATGACATTGTTAGCAAAGACATTCATTTTGCAAGTACAATAACACACCAGTGTGCGTGTTTAGTCATAAAGACATGTGCCGTTCTCAGGTGCAGCCCCGAGGCAGAAACATATTTCTCGTTAACCACATATCTCGTCAGACCTTTTTCATTACACGCACATAATTTACTGTTGGGTGAGGTAACAGCAGGGGGGCGGGGAGGTTCGTTGGTGAGCGTAGGGAAGCTGCTCTAGGCTCAACCTAAAGAGCAAACTGCACTTTCTGGTAGTATGCATGCATCAAAGAAGACTGTGACAATAGTTTACACAACAAAGTGTACCTAACCTTTTCCTCTTCAGACGTACACTGCTGATGAGAACTTTTGTGTGGTCGTTAGACTTAATGCAGCATTACAAACATATCATAAAACAAAGCGTATCATCACACCCCCCATGCACACTTGAACACACTGACGAGGATGAAGGAGTATTGTAATCTCATCAGCAAGTGTGGCAGAGCAGGGATTTGAATTAAAAAGCCCCCCTCCCTGTGGACGAGATTTGGCGGGCCACTATCTGAGGAGATCTGGTAATGAGCTCCAGCCTGCCTGACAATTGCCATCCGTGCCCTTCTGAGGCGGGGGTGGGGGCGGGGCGGACGGAGTCAAACAGGGATACAATTAGCTCCCCAGAGCACATGCCGCGCGCTACTCATCTCACGCAGACTGACAAGCTGCTTCCATCAGCCCGTACAAGGCCCAAGATACTGTCGTTGATAAATACATCCGAAAGGTGACTGGGTCAATTGCACTGCTCATTATGTGCCTATAATAACGGCCGGCTTCCCGTCACACGCAGACTGTTTCAGTCAACAATCGGGAGGAAATAGCAAATGTACCCGCTTCCCTCAGTAAGTAGCCCTCACTCACATCGACTGACATTCTGCAAAAAAAAGGACTGTTCCTTACAAGCCACTAATATTACTTTTGTTTTTATTTAATTTTCTTAGGTACTAGAGACCTTTAAGATGCTTAATGAGAAACAAATTATATTTCAACCTGACAGCCTAAAGGCGTGTCACTGTTAAGCTCAACATGCAATATTATGAACCCGCAGAGATTAACGGAGATGCAGTCCCCTCGCCACTATAGCATAGGGCATGTATCACATCGCACAACAAGCCCGCAAGTGGTGCGTGCCACAGTGAGCGATATGTTTTCAATTATCGTGCCCATGTCTGGGCACGATAATTAAAAACAGATGTGGCCTGTGCGGGTAACCACAAGCAATAGGCCCTGGGCGGAGTAAAGACGGGACATGCACCCGCCTTTGCCCAATTGCGTGCTGTCTTTATTTGAAAGATGCACGCAAAACCCAATAGCCTGTGAGGAAAAAAAACACACACACGAGTGTGTGATGAGCTTGGGGAGCTTTCTGAAGCTCCTTGCTAAAAGTCGAGCAAGCAGCGCATGCACGCTGCTCTAAGCTCGACCTAAAAAGCATGCAAGGCCCACTGTTACATCAAAGGAGTGCACATTAGTCAATAATGCTATCTCTTCCTCTATATACTATGTCCAATATTTAATAAATAAGGATTTTAAAGACTTGATTGAACCTGATGTAAAACATAGTCTATCAAAATATGGCATGTAGACTACTTCTTTTTTAGGGGGCACGGGCACACCCCTTTATGCCCCTCTCAGCGTTTATACCATTCTTGGCAAGAAAAGATAGGATTACACCCAAGCCACATTTTAAGCAATTCTAAGCCACAAATGCGATCGTGCAGACTAAACACATATGGGAAAAGGTATCCACGCCATAAGGTTTTACTAATGGAAGTTCTCGCCGACAAATAATTGCTGTCATGTCTAGAGGAGACTTGAAATGCTGAATCCTTCAATGATTGTTTGGAAGGAAACAGGTCTCATGGTAATATTTGGCCTAGAGAGGTATGTATTTAAATTCATTAATTCCTTTAACAACTGCTTTGTCCCATTCCCTTTCACTCACACAAATTTCCTTCCAACACAACTTTGAGACACAACCTTGTTGCAAACCCATCCTAATTTGTATTTTCTTTGATAGTCGCCCTGATATATCCAGTTCCACCTGAGCCAAATGTGACGAGTGGAGTTACTGTATTGCAGAAAGCAAATCACCAGGAGATTTCCAGGCACTGAGCTTACCCCACAATCGCCGTCTTTCTACAGTGTCAAAAATTGTGTGGAAATTAATAAAACAGCACAGACTTTGGGTGATTACCAAAGATTTCCTGACAATCGCACATAATTTGAAACCATGTCAGCTGTAGGATGACGTTCACGTAACGCGCCTTGTTTGATGGGAAGGTGGCTGCCGGCCCTAACCCATTCCTCAAGGGGAGTCAATACCATTTTTTAAAAGACCTTCTCCAAGATGTCTAACAAACTGATTAATCTATAATTCAATGGACACATGACATCACATTTCAAAATGGGCTTTAAAATGGACCCTTGCTAAGGTTTAGGGTACTTTCCTGTCCTGGCTATACATTTCACCTAGCATGAAAAAATCTCTGCCTCCAGTCACTGTTGGGTTTTAATTATAACCGCTCTGCCCCACTTCAGTGATGCTATGATAGACTTAATATATTTAAACTAGAGCCAATTTGTCATTTGACTATCTACATGGTCTGCCTGGGCATTCTTATACTCAACGGGGGATGAACTAGTAATATGGCTGCGTATTAACTCTGGCTGGGTACTGCCCGGCATAACTGGTTGGCCAGTTCCCCGAATATGCTATACAATCATCTCCTTCAATTGAAAATGATGCAACTCCCGGCTAGCAGTGTTTTGACTGATTTACCAATTTCCAAATTTGGTCCCTGACACTATTACTTCTTTAATTCCTCCCATCGGCGGTAATAGAACAGTCTTTTTTCGGAACAGCTGCCTGTATTGAATTCTTAGGTGTTCTACCCCTTGTTTGCTGGTACCTATTAGCCATAGTCATACCAGTAGTTTTGAACTGCCTTCCTCGCCTGATTTACATTCTGACATGTTGAATCAAACCAGGTGTTGTGAACTGTCTTTGCACGGGCTTGAACATTGTACCACCTTAATATATTTTCTTCCCTTTCTGGAACAATATCTATATTTTCTACGGCTTCAAATTGGTTAGATATTACAGATGTTGAGGGTCTAGACGGGTGGTATAACAGGAATAACATAGCTATGGGTAAAACCTTTTCAAGTGTCAGAGCTTCCTCAAAATTAATTGTAGCCACAAGTGCCCAGTGATCAGAAGAACATTAAAAGACTAGATAACCCCCTCACTGCCATGCCAATATAAAAATATTATCACTTGGGCAGACGTGGCTGCCAGTTTGAAGTGACCATGAGGCTTGCATATCTTTGTCCAGTCACCCATTCAAAGAAATTAGACCCGATGTAGCCAATCAATTCCCAGGATCAGATCCTTCTTTGAAGACGCCCCTGCTGGCTATACAGCAGTTGGTACATTATATTGGGCCCGATTCACAGAACTAATTTAAGACAAAATCCTAAAATTTCTACCATTTTGATATTCACAGAAGGCACTTGCTCATTTTGGCATTCACAGAAGGCACTTACTCATTTCGGTATTCACAGAAGTTAGGAGTCCTAACTATACTACTCCTAAACTGAGAAAAATCCTAACTTAAAGACTTTCGGTATTCACAGAAGGCATTTAGGATTCCCAAAGTTAGTACTCCCAGTGATTACCGAAATGAGTAAGTGCCTTCTGTGAATATCAATATGGTAGTAAGTTTAGGATTTTGTCTTACGTTACTTCTGTGAATCGAGCCCCTTGATCATAGAAATCCTGTAGTAAAGTATGTGTTCGTGCTCGAAACAGCCTTGCATTAAAGTCACCGGCCATGACCAAGATTGCGTTGGAGTATTTCAATAACACATTATTTAAGGCAATTTCTAACTCATCAATCCAATTATCCTCTTTATGCATAAAAATATTTACTAGCATTAAATAATTCCTCTCTGTTTCCTTACACATACTTTCACTATTATAATCTGAGTACCCCTGGGGGACCCCATCACTTCTAGGATATTTGCAGCTGCGGCCGCTACAGGTAAGAGCGGTAGGTCGGGTGAGGGGGGATTTCGAGAAATGGCCACGAGCGAAAATTAAATAAATAATTCATTTTCTCTTGTGGTCATCTCTCAAAATCCCCACCTCACCTGGTCCCTCCGCTCTCACCTGCAGCGGCAGTGGCTGGATTTTGGCTACAAATTTTAGTCGAAATAAGCGTCATTGGCCCTAGTGATATGATCAGTGTGAGAGTGAGTGAGGATCAGTGTGAGTGACTGATAATGAGTGTGAGATTGATAAGCGTGGCTCAAATCCACCTGAGCAATACTTACCTTTCCCAGATATCATTCCCATGAATAAGTCAGCCTGACAGTGGAGAAGAGTTAGAAAACCTTTATTGGGTATAAAACATTCATCTGCAGATGGGCCCCGTCAGGACTTCACCCCAAGGAGTGCACCGAGAGGACTGCCCCATCTCAACATGACAGTACATTATATCACACTACAGTAACATTGGACACGCCTATCATGGAAAATTACAGAACTAGCGAAATGGTGAATAATGAACTCATACATGAGGCATCTGTACCTGCGAAGGCAACACTGTTATCTCCCCTCAAGGCCACGGAGCCGAGGCTTTGCTTCTCCAGGGCATGGAAACATTTCTGAAAAACTAACTCAAGCCAAGAAATGCTGAAACCAGGGATTTTCTGCTTATAAGGGAGGGGGAAACATGAGGGAGTGGAGCTGCAGAGCAAGTGTCAGCATAAGAAGTCTCTCTGCCATTGACAAGCCTCTCTCTCTTATAGGAAAGTATACAGAAATATCAATAATGGGAACCTAACCAAGGGAAAGCAATGTACCACAACAGGTTTTCTAACTTAGAAGGCAATAATAAGACAAAAGCTTACACATTACAGAAACAATTCTATCCAACTGAAGCTTGCACATTACAAAAATAGCTCAGTGGGTTGCAGCACATGAATAATAGGCTGTAACTCCATATTGGTTAAACACATTAGGCTAACATATTCACAACATCATTAGAACATTCTGCGACAGGAAAATTACAATCTATCAAGATTGACTGATGATCAGTGTGAGAGAGACTGATGATGAGTGTGAGATTGACTGATGATCAGTGTAAGAGTGACTGATGATGAGTGTGAGAGTGACTGATGATGAGTGTGAGAGTGACTGATGATCAGTGTGAGAGAGACTGATGATAAGTGTGAGATTGACTGATGATCAGTGTGAGTGACTGATGATCAGTGTGAGAGAGACTGATGATAAGTGTGAGATTGACTGATGATCAGTGTGAGTGACTGATGATCAGTGTGAGTGACTGATGATCAGTGTGAGAGTGACTGATGATGAGTGTGAGAGTGACTGATGATGAGTCTGAGATTGACTGATAATCAGTGTGAGAGTGACAGATGATCAGTGTGAGAGTGACTGATGATCAGTGTGAGAGTGACTGATGATCAGTGTGAGAGTGACTGATCAGTATGAGAGTGACTGATTAGTGTGAGAGTGACTGATGATCAGTGTGAGAGTGACTGATGATCAGTGTGAGAGAGACTGATGATGAGTGTGAGATTGACTGATGATCAGTGAGAGTGACTGATGATCAGTGTGAGAGAGACTGTTGATGAGTGTGGGAGTGACTGATGATGAGTGTGAGATTGACTGATAATCAGTGTGAGAGTGACAGATGATCAGTGTGAGAGTGACTGATGAACAGTGTGAGATTGACTGATGATCAGTGTGAGAGAGACTGATGATGAGTGTGAGATGGACTGATGATCAGTGTGAGAGTGACTGATGATCAGTGTGAGAGTGACTGATGATGAGTGTGAGAGTGACTGATGATCAGTGCGAGAGTGACTGATGATCAGTGTGAGTGACTGATGATCGGTGTGTGAGTGACTGATGATCAGTGTGAGAGTGACTGATGATCAGTGTGAGAGTGACTGATGATCAGTGTGAGAGTGACTGATCAGTATGAGAGTGACTGATCAGTGTGAGAGTGACTGATGATCAGTGTGAGAGTGACTGATGATCAGTGTGAGAGTGACTGATGATCAGTGTGAGAGTGACTGATGATAAGTGTGAGAGTGACTGATGATCAGTGTGAGAGTGACTGATGATCAGTGTGAGAGTGACTGATGATGAGTGTGTGAGTGACTGATGATCAGTGTGAGAGTGACTGATGATCGGTGTGAGAGTGACTGATGATGAGTGTGAGAGTGACTGATGATGAGTGTGAGAGTGACTGATGATCAGTGTGAGAGTGACCGATGATCAGTGTGAGAGTGACTGATGATCGGTGTGAGTGTGACTGATGATGAGTGTGAGAGTAACCGATGATCGGTGTGAGAGTGACTGATGATCAGTGTGAGAATGAGAACTTGTGCCAGCTGCGCTGCTGGAGCCACGTTTTTAGGTCGAGGCTACCGTCGCACTGCTTAAGCAGTGGGCAGAGCCGAAGATTTTATGTTGTGTAGTATGGGGGCTTGAACCCGCCCCTCTTCTCCATTGGCTGGCCTCGTAAATGCAGGCCAGCCATTGGAGAAGAGGGGCGTCACTCGATTCTAGCCCCGGCTTAAGCAGATTCGGGGGTGTTTTTCTCTCTTTTTTTAAGCTACGCCCCTTTTTTAGTGGTGGGCGTTACACCCTCCCTCTCGCCGAAGTCCCAGTCTGACCTAAACACGCCCCTCAATCCCAAAAATTATGGGCGTTTCTTCGAGCCATTTGTGAATGACCTCGGAGAAACATGGTGGTGTGGAGCGCTCCTCTCTTGCCTTCCGAGATCGTAAGGCAAGAGAGGAGCACTCCACACCACCATGTTTCTCCGAGATCATTCACAAATGGCTCGGAGAAACGCCAGTCAGTTTTGGGGGGGGAGGGGTTTGGCGTAACTCCGCCGTGAAACTTTACGAGAAACTCTCCATGCTGCAGTTGTTTCCTTGCTCATGCTCTCAACTCCGCTCTGCCGCTCCCCGGGGCCCCCACCCCTCCCTCCCTCTCCAGCGGCCATGCTGCCTTAGCTTGTTAAAGTTGTATTTCAGGCAGTGTGCCAATCAGACCGTCACTAGTCTCTGACCCTCGCTCTGCGCGAGGGTCAGGCAGACGCATTGAATTTTTCACAGACTCATTTTCTAGTGCACAAGTGTCCCGTTGAAGCTTTTTCCGGGCTTGTCTAATATCAGCCGTAGTGTAGTGCCTTGGCATCAAGCAATGCTTCGAGCCACACTCGCCAGTGACTCACATCGCCCTCAATGATAGAACACAGGCTGTGTAACACAGCATGGGCATTGTAGGCTTACGCCCTGTGCTTCCCGAGGTTGTGTGTCAATCAGCGTGGGTCCACCTTTCGTAATTTGTCACTGGGAGTGGTCACAGCCGCCGTCGCTGAACGCACCTGTGATAAGCTGGTAAAGCGGCGGGGCTCACATGAAGTCAGGTATTGCTTTGGAAATCTTCTCACTGCACCTTACTCAAGTTCCGACTGCAGTCAGTTTTCGCTGGCAGGTTAGTTCAGTGACAGCTGTTTTTCATAGTGCTTTGAAACTGTGCATGTTACAAGCTAACGCCCATAAATGCCAATCGAATAAACGTGAAAAAAACAATAAGCCATGAAAGTCAAAGTGAAACTGGCGCTATTGTTATGATAATGCGGCCTGTCTGGAAGTTGAACAGACTGTCTGGTTTTCTTTAGCCCATGGAGGAGATTCAGGGGAACTGGTAGCAGTTTCGTGTAGAACATTCGCAGGCCTTCATCACGCGCCAATAAGCAATGGTGCTAATCAAACTCAACACCCTCTGGTTAACTTTCGGTTTCCTCAGTTTATCCCGGTCATCATGCTTAAAATGATCCCAGACGATGTCCAAACATAAGGTTAACAAGATGCTTGCAAGCTGATTAGCACCACTGCTCATTGGCGCACCTGTATACATCTAAAGTCACTGGTCTGGCTAGTTAATACAGTGATTCGCACTGCCTACAAACTAAGTTGAATCTGTGAACTTTATATTAAAAATCGTGCTGTCGTAGCCTAGTGAATGGTGCTCACTGTGTACTCTTCAGCAGGATGAAATGCTGAGACGTGCATGCCAGGATCACAGTTCCTTTGAGTGCAGGGTTCCAAGAGATCTCTGTAGAAGGCGCCCAACCCACCGAGCTATCTCTTTAGATGTTTACCAATAAAACTGTGGTGGCTGGAGTTACCCATGGGAGGGCTTTACTGCAGGGGGCGGAGTCTCGGGCCCGGCAGCTGCCAGACGCAGGAGGAGATAATGAGCGGCCAAGAGACTGAATGGTCTTTTGCAGCCTCGCCCTTCACAGGCCCCGAGAGAAAGTGTGTTACCTCACACGCCTGCCAAGTCACAGCCCATGGGCTTTGTCGATCCCGTGTTTAGATTGGATTCATGTTTTTATATAGCGCACACTAGAGTGCAATCATGGTGACAAGGCGCTTCACAGCAGATATTGTTACTGTTAGGTAGGGATTGTTACAGAAATGGCTGTGAAAAAAAGCAAAACATAAAACGACAGAGCAGAGAAGGGACAACGTTAAATAGCAAAAAAATAAATGACGGGGAATAAATCTCGGGAAAATGTCACATTGTGTCCTGGAGGCACGCTCAGTACTGTTATAAATCTCTTTTTTGGTGCAGTAATATTTCCGTTTGGGACGGCGCCGCGCTCTCCCTTCTTTCCCAGATCTGACTCGGCCTTTCTTTATGAGTTTAGACTAGTGCTGGAGGTTACTGCACCCACTGCAGCGAACTGCAGGTGCCCCGCCACGGACTCCGCTCCAGGCCCTCAGACTTCTGAGTTGTGTGACATAAATGCAAAGCCGGTTTAGCACATGCGAGGGTGTGCAATGTGAGCTGCCAGCCCCGGATATCATGTATGTACTCCGCTGTAGTCACCAGATGCGGTCTCACTGGAGGGTAGCCTAAAACATTCGAGGCGTATTTCCCTTCAGCAACCAAACACCATCTCTGCAGAAAGTGTGACACAACATTTGAGTGCACTTGACTGGGTGTGAGCATGGCTGAAGGCCACCAAACACGCGACCATGTTTAATTATGTTCAGGGCTTTAAGTGGGATGAAAAAACGGGGAGGGGGGGGTCTCTCAAAGGGGCGTGGCCAATGTAATTAAGGGCGTGGCTTAACAAACACTTAAGCTAAAAATGTGTGCTCAGCATAGTGTGCCACCTGTGTGTGTGGGGCTCTGTGTGTGTGTGGGGCTCTGTGTGTGGGGGGGGGCTCTGTGTGTGTGTGTGGGGCTCTGTGTGTGTGTGTGGCTCTGTGTTTGGGGGGGGCTCTGTGTGTGTGGAGGGGCTCTGTGTGTGTGTGGGGGCCTTTGTGTGTGTGGGGGGGGCTATGTGTGTGGGGGGGGCTCTGTGTGGGGGGATATGTGTGTGTGGGGGGGCTCTGTGTGTGTGTGGGGGGGCTCTGTGTGTGTGGGGGGGCTCTGTGTGTGTGTGGCTTTGTGTGTGTGTGTGTGGGTGGCTCTGTGTGGGTGGCTCTGTGTGGGTGTAAATGCAATAGGTCATGCATTTGCGAGCGATTAACCTATTGGCATTGTACATGACAATGCCATTTATTTAACGATTAAGCTATTGGCAATGTAAATGACAATGCCATTTATTTAAGATTTAAAAAAATAAAATAAAAATGTCATGAGCAATGCCAATAGCTCTACCATTAATAATGCCGAGACCATTGCATTGTAAATGCTTGTTTAATGAATTAATAGAATCTCGTTATTGTATTATTACTTAAAATCCTTTACAAAAACGGAGCAAGTAGATAGAAATTAGAAAAAGTAAAATAGATAAAACTCTAAAAGGGGTGTTAAAATGCAGAGGGGCTACAATGTGCAGTGCGTAAGTAACTGGTGCAAAAAAACAAAAAGTGTGTTTAGAAAAACCCATGAAAGCTGCGTCCCCAGGGAGGGTCAGTCATTGGATCTCCTGCTGTTAATGAAAGTTAGTGCAGACAGTGACACATGCAGAGCTGAGCTGAGCGCTGGTGACCCATGAGTCCTATTGTATTTAACTGTCCGTTCTGGGCCGATGGTAAAGTCCTTCCAGCAGCCATCAAACTTCCAACACGTGCAGCTCCACGGGGCCTAAAGCGCTGGGGCCACGGGCCCCCGCGGGAGCGCAGGGAGGAGTCTGAAGCCCCTCCCTCCCCAGGCCCTGGAACACCCCAGAACATTCTGGAACCTCTCGGATATAAAGGGCCCCGCCCTTGGGGCCACACCCTGCTCCATCTGTGCGCACGAGGAGAAGAGGTCCCTTCCGAGGAGAGAGACCTCCTGAGACCAGGCCAAGGCGTTTGCTGGAGCCCCCGCTGCCTCCAGGCCTCACTCATCCCCGCAGAGAGGCTAGGCCGGAGGATGAGCAGACAGAGTGAGTGCGGGGCCCCGTCCAAGAGATGCGCACAGAGGGGTGAGCGCGGCGGTGGATGCTGGAGGTGAGTGACTGCTCCGGCACTGCACGCCACCCCCCGCACCCACAGCCGTTCTAGCGTTTCATGTTAGTTCATTATCTTGCGTTCAGTGCCGGTCACCGAAGGGATGAGTTCTTTGCATCGACTCGGCATCTTCACACTCGAGGCAGAGCTGCCCGTGCAGTGACCCCAGGGCACTCACTGCTGGTGCAGGGACCGACCAAGCGCACTCGAAACAGCAGAGGCACGTGCAGCTCACGGGAGGGAACAAGGGGCTCTGTATCGATTTATATTATGTTTTATATCACAAGAACCAGACCCGCCGGGGTATCCAAGCCATTTACAGACCATAACTTAAATAAGTCACATTGGCACCATGGGGTGCAAGTTGTGAGATGTCGTTAGAGGAAAGGAAGGGAGAGGACCCTTGATGGAGAAGGGGGGACAGCCGGACAGGAGAGACGCGGCTCGAAGGGTCAACTCTGGTTCGAAGAGAGTAAAAACACAGTGTGGTGACTCATACAAATATATATATATATTGTAGTGTGGGTGGTGCCCCCGGTAATTACGCTGCAGCCACTGTACTGTTTAATGTCTTTATTACAATTACTGTACTCTATAGAGCGCCGAGCCTATCCTGCTCGTACCGACTCCTTCGCGCCTAATGCAATGCGGATGCGCGCGCAGCCCCAATATGGCCGCCGGCACGTCACGTCGGAGCGTGACGTGCAACCACAAGACTGCGATACTACATATCTCCCCTTTTTTATCAATTCAATAATGCTTAACTTATAGTCCACTGTTCATATCATAGTCTCTGAATCTCGCTGGCTTGGTCACCACCCTACCCCTGCGAGTCAGTCTTACCGGGGTCTTGGGGGTGCCTTCTTCGCTTCTTCCTTCACTCTCTGGCGCGGCGGGGCCTCTTTCCTCTCCACTCAAACTTTCTCCCGCCGTCTGCTCCTGGCCATCTTCTCCATTCGCTTCTGTACTTGTCTCTGACTGACCTTGCTGGTCAGCTCCCTGTACCTCATCTCCTAGGTCCATTCCGCCATGGTCCCAGTTCAAAACCTTGTTGCATCTCGCCATGCGGTCCTGCGACCATATATTCCCATCGCTTAGTAGGGCCGCTCTGCCCCGCACTTCCTGTACCTGCATGGGCTCGCTGTATTTGCTTTCTCCTTTTTTCTGTAATGTGGCCAACTTTACTCGTACCAATTCTCCCTTTTCCAATCCTGTGTCCTTCACGTTTCTCCTGTTGTCGTAGTGTTTGGTGTAGATTGCTTGTGCCTTTTCCATGTTCGCTCTCACCACCTCCGGGGACCACTCACTTGTTATCGTTTTCTCTTTCCACACTCTGTTGTCTTGGGTGAATGGTTCACGTCCTCTCAGTATCTGGAAGGGACTGTATCCTGTGCTCGTGGGGGTGATCCTGTATGCCCACACCATGTGCCATATTCCCGCTTCCCAGTCATTGTTGTCCGATATTGCCGCTTGAACCGCTCCCATCACCACTCTGTTAAAACGCTCTACTAGTCCGTTCGTGGCAGGGTGGTATATGGCTGTGTGTCTCGCCAGGATGCCGTTCCTTTGCATGAAGTTGTTCCATTTCTCTGATCAGAATTGGGGTCCATTGTGTCTAAGAATGGCCTTTGGGATTCCTTCCCTCACAAATGTGTCGGCCAGGAACTTTATGATGGTCTCTGCATCCATGGTTTCTTCTATTTTCAGTTCCGGCCACTTCGAATACCTGTCCACCAAGACACATACGTACTTTTGGACGCCTCGTTCGTCCAGAATCGGGCCCAGTATGTCCACTGATAACTCTTCCCATGGGTTTTTTGGGTGGTCGAATGTTCCCATTGCAGGGCGCAGGGGTTTGAGAACTTTGTCGGCGCCTTGGCATCGACTGCAGTTCCTGACGTGTCTCTCAGCTCTCAGGTCCATTCCTGGCCACCAGTAGTCTTGCCTGGCCCTCAATCTCAGTTTGCATATGCCGAGGTGTCCCTCGTGAAGCAGGTCCAACAGTTTTCCTATGATGTTGGTCGGGGGGATTACCTTCTCTCCCCTGTGCACAAATATACCCCTGTCGTCCATCGACAGCTCTTGTCTTATTTCGAAGTAGGGTCGTAGGTCTCCGTCGATCAGCCTCTTGTCAGGCCATCCTTGGGTGATGTGCGCTTTTACTTCTTTTAGGGGCTGGTCCTCCTCGTACGCTTGTTTCCACTCTTGAAGGCTGATGGTGGTCTCTTGGTCTTCTGTGAGCGCCACCCATTCTTCTGTTCCAGTCTTGTCTTCCACACTCGGTTCCATGGCTGCCGCTCTGCTCAAGTAGTCTGCCACTTTGTTCTTGCTTCCCGGGATGTATTCCACATCGTACCTAAACTCCAGGAGTTTCAGTGACATCTTGGAGATCCGGGGCGTTGCATCTGCGTGTCCACTCGACGTTAGCACCTTCAGTAAGGGCTTGTGATCCGTTCTTAGTTGGAACGGGGTGCCCCATAGGAACTGCCTGAACCTGGTGGTGGCCCACACCACCGCCAACATCTCCTTTTCTATCACGCTGTACTTCTTTTCTGTGTCGTTCAGCGTGCGGGATGCGAAACTGATCGTGTCCATCTGCCCTTGTCCTCGATCCTGCATGAGGACGGCGCCCAGCCCTTTATCGCTGGCGTCCGTGGTTAGCACTGTCCTCCCTTGGGGGTTGTAACCTTGGAGCGGGATGGCGTCCACTATCTCCTTCTTGACCACCTCGAATTCTCCTTGTGCGTCCTCTGACCAGTGGAACTCTGTGTTTTCGCGTGTCAGTTGCCTCATGTGGTGAGTTTTGGAGGCGAAGTGCTGTACGAATTTGCCGTAGTATTCTGCCATGCCGATGAAGGACCTGACTTCGTCTTTGTTGGTCAGGGGGGGCGCCTCACATATCGCTTTCACGTTGTCTGCCTTTGGGGTTACTCCTCGTACTCCGATCTCATGCCCCAGATATGTTACCGATTCCATCCCTATCCGGCACTTGGACCACTCCGCCGTGAGGCCTTTCCGTTCCAGAATCTGTAGCACCTCCCCAAGCTTCTCATCGTGGTCGTGTCTGTCCCGCCCCATCACTAAGATGTCGTCCTGGAAGTATTGGACTCCAGTGGTTTCCCGGAAGAGTTGATGCATCAATTTTTGAAATACTGCTGCCGCAGAGGCCAGTCCAAACGGCATGCGGCGGAATTGATAGCATCCAAATGGGGTGATGAACGATGTGAGGCGGCGGCTTTCTGGGTGTAGTGCAATTTGGTGGTAGGCCGAGGTCAGGTCGATGGTGGAATACCATTTGACGCCCCTGGTGCTAGCTAGCATCTCCTCTATCCTGGGGAGGCGGAACCTCTCCACCACAATGTTCTTGTTTAGTTCGCGCAGGTCGACACACAGCCTGACTTTGCCGCTGGGTTTCTTAACCACCACCAAGGGCGCGAGCCACTCGGCACACGTGATGGGCTCTATAATCCCCTTCCTTTCCAGGTCCTGCAGCTCTTCCCGTACTGCATCTCGCACTGCTAGGGGAACGTTTCTTGCTTTGTGGGCTACTGGTACTGCGTTTTCCTTTAGGATGATCCTGTGCGCGAATTTTTCTAACTTGCCCACTGTACCGCCAAATACCTTGGGGAATTCTTCCTTCCACTTGTTCATGTCCGGCCAGTTTTCGGGTTCTGTCAGCAGTATTTGTTCTTTGCCTCCTGGGTCTAGCTTGATCCCAAGGTCTCCTTGGTCTAACCATCCCAGGACTGAAGGACCTTTCTCCGACACATAGAGTTTGCAGAAAGCGGTTCGGCAGCGGAATTCAAAGTGTAGCGGTCTGAACCCTGCCATTGGAATGCGGTCTCTGTTGTATGTGACTGGGCGAATGTCTAGCTTTTCCAGTTCTGGGCCTATGTGTGGCGCAAATTTTTCCTCCCATACTGCTCCCTGAACGATGGTGTAAGGTGATCCTGTGTCTGCCACCACGCTGATTGTAATGCCACCAATAGTCAGTTCCAGGACGGGCTTCATTGTTCTCTTGCCGTCAATGCTTAGGACTTGCCCATCAATGCTCATCACCTGATCGTATATGCAAAGTACTGTGACAACCTCCTCCTCTATAGTTTCTTCATGGTCGTCGTCGTTTTGGCCTACATATTTTACCATGCTTTTGGAGGTCTTTTTTCTGCATACCTTTTCGTGGTGTCCGATTATTCCACAGTACATGCATTTGGCGCGAAACGCCGGGCATTTTCTGTCGTGTGCCTCATGCGACCAGCTCCCACACCTGTAGCATGACTTCTTGTTGCCTCCTCCTTGTTTCACTTGGTGACTCGCATTGCCATACCACTTGCTTTGCCCCTTGTCAGCCGTCTTCTTGTTCTGGAAGTCTTTGCGGGGCTCTTCCACGTCTATTCTATTCACCATGGTGCTAGGCGTGGCCTCTTTCTTCGTCGCATCTGCGCACCTTCTTGCCAACTCTGCCCTTTTGACGATGACCATTACGTCCTTTAGGGTGGTGTCTCCGCTGGCCCATAGTTTGTCTTGCACGGACGTGCACGTGGTGTGCATTACCACCTGGTCCTTGATGAACTCTTCCTCCCAGTTGTCGTATTTGCACGTGGCTGCGAGGCGCTTCAGTGCCGCCACGTACTCATCTATTGTCTCTCCCTGGCGCTGCTTCCTTTGTTGGAAGTTGAATCTATCCACTGATACGCACCTCGCCGGCCTGAAGTGTTCGTTGAGGTCATCAATTGCGTGTGCGTATACGTCGTCATCTGTGGTTGATCTTTGCTTTGGTACCAAACTTTTGTATACTCTCAGCCCTTCGGGCCTAAGTTCAACAGTAGGATGCGTTTCTTTCTCGAGGGTTTGAAAACTTCTTCATTTTCGTCCTCTAAGACTCCAATGAAATTGTCAATGTATTCCCTCCAGTCCTCCCATTTCATCAATGGTTCTCCCGGTCTATGTAGAAACTGCACCGGCGCCATCGCGTATCCTGCCTGCGCACTCATCCTCTCGCTCTTGACCTTGGGTTGTGCTCCTTCTTGGCCTCTGGGGCTCCCTGGTGTATTGTCTTGCTCTTCCTTGCTGACGTGGGTCTGGGGACTACCTTCGTCAGCCCCCTCTCTCTTTGGTGAGGTATCCAGCGCGCTCCTCTAGGCTTTAGGGTCGAGCTGGATTCTGGCGTGCTTTTCTCACCACCCCGGGGTCTGTCCCCTCCTGTGGTGACCTTCCTGTACTTCCGGACGTTCTTGGGCTCTGCCGCGCTCTATAGGGTACCTGTTTGGTAATCGTCGTCTTCCTCGGCCCTCTGGTTCTCTGGGCGCTCTGGTTCTGCTTGACATGGGTTGCTCCTGCCCTCCGGTGTCTTGCTGGTTGTATCGGCGTATTCTCTCACTGTGGAGGGTAGGGGATCTGGCATCCCACCCTCGTCGCCATTGTAGTGTGGGTGGTGCCCCCAGTAATTACGCTGCAGCCACTGTACTGTTTAATGTCTTTATTACAATTACTGTACTCTATAGAGCGCCGAGCCTATCCTGCTCGTACCGACTCCTTCGCGCCTAATGCAATGCGGATGCGCGCGCAGCCCCAATATGGCCGCCGGCATGTCACGTCGGAGCGTGACGTGCAACCACTAGACTGCGATACTACATATATTTACTGTAGTTTTTCATCTGCCTCTACAGACACCTCCTAGGAGCAGCCGAAGGGAGGGTGATCGTGACTGAAAGGAGCAAAGAAAGAGAAAGGATTTAGGGGCGGAGGTGCCAAGCATTTTGCCAACAAACGCTCTAGTTTGGCATTCGTGGCTGTATCAATACTTTTCTTACATTCTAATCCGGTTTCAGGAGTATTTCTAACTTGATTCTGAATGGGCACTGATTCAGTATCTGGAAGACGCATTTTCTAGACGTCCCTTTCAAGCCCAATCAGTGTCTAATGTATTCGAGGGACTGAAATCCGGTCACAAAACTCTGATATTTGTCAACACCTGTAAGGCAGCCCTGACCTGTCTGTGGTACCCAGAAGAAGGGATGCACCGAAGTGCAGCCCTCCAATGCCCACCTGAGCTAACCCTGATGAGCGTAAGGACGAGCCACCAGCCGTGCTATACAGGTGTGTACGGGTTTCTTTTATTAACATTCGTTGTTTTACGAATTGTTGGCTGCAGGCTATGCCTTTGCAAAAATCAATACATTTAAAAAAAGAAAACAAGAATGCAGCACCAGGAGAAGGTACAGAGAGGAAAGGGGGGAAGAAAACGAGGGTGGAAGGGAGAGAAAGTGCCTGGGTGTCCGCTCAGGTCTGCCACTGTTCTCCCCCCGGAATGCTGTTGTGTGCCCATGGAAGGATCGATACCCCTGGGATTTGTGCTATCCTGATAAAGAGATCGGTGTGAGAACAAGCACAACGCTACAGATGGTGTTCCATCTAATAACCTATTAACATGTATACTCTATACCTGTAACAGTGTTCTGGAATTTAGTGGAACGTGCTGACTCGCGGCGTCTTGTCGAGTATTGAATAGGAGGCCCGGCATAAGTTGTAGACAGGTAGGTAGAGCTCAGGACACAGCCGGATGCCCTTATAATCAGAGCGCAGAAGGAAGCTCTTGAATCAGAGTGTAGAAAAGGAGGCCGGTCCTCTCGAAGTCAGAGCCCAGCAGAAGGTAAGTGTTGCTGGGTAATGCTGGGGAACACTCACTGCAGTGTAGCCCTTTTCAGACACGACTACTGCACACAGTGCTTGGACGTGGACGGCAGGGCGGCCCTGATTTTGTTGGACCTCTCTGCCGCCTTCGATACGGTGCCACATCAGCTACTTCTCGCCCGGCTGTCATCCATTGGCATCGCTGACCCCGCCTGGGATTCGATAAAATCTTTTTGGATGAGCGCACTCAGCAGGTCTGGATGCCTCCCTTCTTTTCTTCAGTTAGGAAACTATCTGGTAAAATATTTAACTGCAGCCGACCTCCGATTCAAAAAGTGCATACAACCTTAACAGTGTTTTAAGCTCATAATTTTAAGCATTTTTGCACACGTAAGCCTCAAAGGAAGGCATTAACAGGCTAACTATATGATATTTTTTTGCACTAATCAACGGACGTTGAGGGGGCACTATGTATGCACTTTAAATTTGCACCTCTCGGCCTGTCACCGCTCTGCAGCCAAGATTCTGATAAGGGGGGTAATTCTATCTCACGAACTGCTGCTAATATCTGCCAACAGAAATGAAGAAACAAGATTACGGGACATCATGGCCGGGGGAGTGGATCTTGTCTGCAATCTTAAACGTGTGTTTTTAACTGTGGCTACCAGCCTTCTTTTTTTTTTTACTAAGGTTTATTGCTTATAGAGATGATCAATTTTTGTAATGGTTTTAATTAACTGTACAATAAACTTACTACTATCGATGGGGCTCCCCAAGGCTCCACGTTGAGCCCTCTGCTCTTTAATATCTATCTGACCCCCCTTGATTTTCTTAGTGGAGGAGCTGGGAGCTAAAATTATAGCTTATGCAGATGACACCCAGCTTCCTGCGGATCTACAGCATATCCAGGACTTCTGACTATTAAAAAACAACTAAAAACCCACCCCTTCAATTAGCCTATCTAATAATCGTTGCCCACTCTGCCACAGTTCATTCACGCGCCAGGACACTCTTGAGTATTTGAGCGAGATATAAATCTTCTATAACATAACATAACATTCCAAAAATAAAATAAATGCAAGGCCTCAAGCCATACCAATAAAGTGCTTGGTAAAGTATGGCTTTTAAGAGGCCCGGTATACACAGGAATAATGAGGCTCATACATATAGGCAGGGCTGTAAGTGGGATGAAAAAACTGGGGGGTCTCTCAAAGGGGCGTGGCCAGTGTAATTAGGGGCGTGACTTTAAACCACTTCTGCTAAAAATCTGTATTTAGGATAGTGTGCCGCCCGACTTGTATTTTGCTGTTTCTGTCATTGAATCCAGATATGTGCTACAACAAGTAACATCATACCTACAACAAGTAAGGACTATTGGCTTTGTCAATGGTAGTTAGTTGCATAAGATAAAACAGCTGTAACTATGGCTTGTTACATATAATATTGAAAACGCTTCCACTTAAAGCCCTGGTGACACTACCACAATGTTGCTGCTCTTGCGTTTCAGAAAGAGAAGGGAAATCCAGGAGGAAAATGACTCTTTAAAGGTTTTCCCTCCCCCTACAAGGCTCACCTGGCGTGACGTCAGGCCGTTACTTCTCCACTAGTGAGAAGTGAGCAGTGTGAGCAGCGCACATCGATGTGCCTGCTGTCTCGAAACGGGTCTCTATTGGGCTGTTTAGCGCCCTGGCACTTTTTTCCAGCCTGCATTGACAGCAGACTGCTGCAGTCCGTGAAAAAAAAATGAACCGCCTGTGCCAGGGCTCAAAACAGAGCCCGATAGAGACCCGTTTCGAGGCCACCTTTAAAAAACTGCCGGTGATTAGACCCCTTGAGACCCACTTAAAGCCGTGCATATAGGCTCTTGGTAATAAGGCTCTTTCTCTCACACACCAGCATCCGTGCCTGGATCCGATCCCATATGCAGTGCTTTGCGGCATTCGAAGGATTCCCCAGTGCTCGCTTTGCAGCTGAAAGTCTTGTAAATTCGCTTTCATGATAGTCTTTATTGTTATTATGTTCCCCTGATGCACATGCTCGCTTGTTATGCATTCTACTCCGCTTGTCATTTGTTTTGTAGGATAGCACAGTGCCTCGGAGCGGCCGCGGTCCTGGTATGGAGACCAATGCTGCTGTAATGCAGGTACTTGGCGGATGCCGCAGTGATACGGGCAGTGCTTTAAATGGGAAAAAATAAGAGCAGGTTCTCATTATTATAGAGGTGTGGGCGGGGCTAGGGGCGGGGCTAAGGGCAAGATATGATCATACATAATGACTTCTGTACCACTTGCAGCACATATCAAAACACACGATAAACGCGTTGATGTCAATAAAACAGATTAACTCATTACACATAATGAAAGCTATGATGTCACTTTCACCCGAATGGTCGCTACGCACCTGATGGACAGTGCAGGGTCTGTCTAGAGACCCTGTCCTGTTAATCACAGCGTGACGCAAGCCCTCTCAAACCCCTGCAGTTTGGGAACATTCAAATGGGCGCTGCTGGAATCTTCACCTGCAACTCTGCAAAAGGCTACTTCACGGCTCGGTTAATGATAAGCTCCTCCGAAGCAGAGGGTATCTGCCCTGCACTCGAGGGGAAACCTAACCTGAGCCTGCCATGCTGTGGATCAGGGTACCGGTACTCTCCAGAGGGCATCCTAACCTGAGCCTGCCATGCTGTGGATCAGGGTACCGGTACTCTCCAGAGGGTATCTGCCCTGCACTGGAGGAGAAACCTAACCTGAGATTGCCATGCTGTGGATCAGGGTACCGGTACTCTCCAGAGGGCATCTGCCCTGCACTGGAGGAGAAACCTAACCTGAGCCTGCCATGCTGTGGATCAGGGTACCGGTACTCTCCAGAGGGCATCTGCCCTGCACTGGAGGAGAAACCTAACCTGAGCCTGCCATGCTGTGGATCAGGGTACCGGTACTCTCCAGAGGGCATCCTAACCTGAGCCTGCCATGCTGTGGATCAGGGTACCGGTACTCTCCAGAGGGTATCTGCCCTGCACTGGAGGAGAAACCTAACCTGAGCCTGCCATGCTGTGGATCAGGGTACCGGTACTCTCCAGAGGGCATCTGCCCTGCACTGGAGGAGAAACCTAACCTGAGCCTGCCATGCTGTGGATCAGGGTACCGGTACTCTCCAGAGGGTATCTGCCCTGCACTGGAGGGGAAACCTAACCTGAGCCTGCCATGCTGTGGATCAGGGTACCGGTACTCTCCCTGACTGCCAAGAAGTGCCGGTACTGACGGCAAAAAAAATCAGAAGTGCCGGTACTCTGTACCGGTGAGTACCGGCCCATTTAAAGCACTGGATGCGGGCACTTGAACGTAGGCAATGCTGCTGATTCAGGTGCTGGAGCTGTATAGTGAAGTGAGGCGTGGCTCCGTGCGCAGCCCTATGATGGCCTCCAAGATTTCTGCATCTCGCACGACCAGGGAACCAATCGGATGGGTCCTCGTCAGTGCATGTCCAGGCCGTGCGCATGTGTAGGCATGTCTGGGCGTGGCCTTGCCTGGCGCGCCCTTCTCGAGCCCATGGAGGGCTGTCAGGAGCCGAATGGGGGCCAAGTGGCCCTTGATAGGGCCTGCATTACAGCCAGGATTGTTTTAGTGCAGGAAAGGACACCTTCCTGCACAACAACAATACTTAGTGCCATATCCCTCTTTCTTTGTGCGCTGCGGTATAATGCAGGGGAAAGAACAAGGGGATATACAAATATTTCTCCTTGTTACACCTGCTTCAGGGTGAGGTAGCTTTTTGCTGCGTGCACAGGTTTACAAGTGCAATTACAAATCATCATCATACTTTATTTCGAGCTATTCACCCATAAAAGCACATAAAATACATACAAATATTTCACTAAAATTCTGCTAATACTTATCAGATTAGATTCAGATCAGTGGCTTCAGCACGCCCGGTATCTACCACCAGACTCACTGGCATATTTACAAGCCCCATGCGCCATCGGTGCATCACGTTGCGTGACGCACCGGTGGCGCAGCCTGCTAAAGGGTATTTCCAAGCACAGGTACCGTCACCCTGCGTGACGTAATCTGTGCTTGTAAATACCACCCCTGTCCACGCAACACTATGCGTGTTAGGGGCGGGACATGGGTGTTGCTGTGGGTCTTCCCACGCAACACCCATGTCCACTGATGCATTTCCAGATTTACAAGAAATCGTAAACCTGGAAATGCGTCAGTTAGCGAAACGAGGAGAAATGTTTTCATTTCTCCTCGTTTTTCCCTCTTTCAATGCGTGCTGCATTCTGCACATAAGCGAAAGCCAAAAGTCGACGGGGCTCTGATAGTTCTCAAAACCCTGACAAATGCTATTAAAATTGCATCCTGGGACATGGCTGGCCTTAGGAACAATTTAGATCGCAGTGACTGGGGGGCGACATTTATAGACAACTGTGACTTAGTGCTTTTCCAGCAAACCTGGTCTATGGAGGAATTAAGGCGCCCTGGCTATGCGGCCTTCTCCAAACCTGCTGAAGCTGGAGGGTGACGTAGACCTTCAGGGGGGTTGACAATATGGATTATCACCTACCTAGGATGCTCAGTAAGGGAGATTGAGACTGGATCCCCTGCCTTCTTATGTGTCATTCTGGAATTCACCCCAGAAAGATCTCTAGCTTTAGTTAATGTATACTCAAGAACTGTCAGTAGGGGACTTGAATCCCCGGTAGCTGAGCAACTATCAATCCTGCTATCCTCCCTCCCATGGCACGACTTTAAGATTATAGGAGGCAAATTTAACTTGCAATGTGAGCCATTGGGCATTACTTTGACTTATACTGTAGGAGAAGAAGGTAGGCCGTGGGCAATCCCAGCCACTACCACCCCTCTCCTAAAAAAGTGATTCCTACAGCGCTACATATTTATACTCTTACACTGAACCAGTCGGTTCGGGCCTGTAATGCGCGTACACCGTCAGACAAACACGGCCACCCTATGTTTAACCGCGTCGGGTCCGAGTCCATAATTGATTATATCCTCGTGGATACAAATATGTGGGCCTCGGTTTCAGACTTTGCCATTATAACATGCCGCAATAGCGATCATAATGTCTTGTTATTAGACCTGCTATTCCAAGTAGGGAATACAAAAAGGGGGATCCATTTGAACCTAGTCTTGGCCTGTCGATGTCACAGAGACGTATCCACTGGGATAAAATAAAGAGGTCCCCAAATTCTATTTTTACCATTTATAAAATCGTGGGGACCAGTATGGAAGACGCGAGTGTCTGCAGGGAGATACTGAATCTAGAAACCAGCCATAAGAAAATGGTTGAGACTCGTCCACTCTGCGTAGCTACATTGAGGGACCTCTTTTATCATGAAGTAAGATCTAGAGAGAACAAACAGATCATTCCAACTTGGTACAATGGGCACTGTAGGAAAGCTACATCTAGCATAGTACTAGCAATAACATCTAAGGATAAAACACAGAATTCTAGTGCTGGAGCCAAGTACAAGGATGCTATCAAACAGGCCAAAATAGAATGGGATATGGGCAAATGGGAGTTTCTCTTACTGGCACTAAAATCTAAAGATCCCAGCACATTTTGGGATATAGTCACCTTTGGTGACCGGGAAGGGAGAAACACTCTAGAGCTGAACATCATCGCCAAAGTTTTGAATGGCCACTTTTGCTCTCTATGATGCCCAAGATCACCTGAGGAAGAGGTGAACAAAAACGCAGATCTGAAAACATCAGACAGGGACTGGAATGGTGTGAGAAGTTAGCCTGGCATATGCTGTCCATTAGTTCTAGTGGGCACCTTGCACCAGTCTAATCGACCCTTATTGATGGTGGTTGTAAAGTCAACCTTATAGAAAGCTATCCTAGTGGTAGCATGAACCAGCAGTCATAGGCTAAGACTTCAGAGAGCATGTGAAGACAGTTGTTTTACCAATTACAATCCCTTGAATACCAAATGAAAGGACACCACACCAGGTATATATCAAATATATATGTATGTATTCTAAACACAACCCCTCTGCACTCTTTATGAGGTCAGAGGTACAAGTACAATACAAGTTACTCAATTAGCATACGTTAAGTTGCACAATATACAGTACTGCCCTAGGGGCCTCACAAACCATATACTAAGAAAGTGGTATAAGAACCATGACTGAAACAGTGAGTAGGCCTAGGGCCTGGAGAATCGCTGGGGCTATACTAAACAACCAAAGTTTAGGAAGTAGGAGGCCCACGGGAGACGCGTGCAGTGTCTAAACACAGTCGCGAGTGACCATTGACTTATAATGGAGAACGAAGAAGTTAGAAAGTTACTATTTTAGGACACTTCCGGATGGACTACGTTGAAACCCCTTTAAACTAGGACACTTAGAGAGTCAAGACCCATGGGAGCACCGGAGTACTCGAGTTACCTCACCCAGGGAAGCCTGGTGCATAGGTGCCTTTTGGTGTCAGGTTTCGTCGTCGTTTTCTATGGAGAGCTGCAAAGAAGTGCTGCAGGCGACCAGAGGAAAAGTGTCCGGGTGGATACAAAGGTGGATCGAGGATGTGAAGAACCTGAAAGCAGAGGGGACAGAGTCTGGGTCACTAGCCAGTGACCAGGAAGGAACCAGGAAGGAACCAGGCGATATTGGGTGCTTGCAGGTGAAGAAGGTGAGTTTGTCTCTTCAGTCACGACGTCCAGGAGGCATCGACAATGACCAGGAGCTAGAAGCGAGCTGTCCCATGACGGATCTGGCTGACTGCGGTGTCGGTATCCAGATTGGACCCAACAAGCCTTGGTAACCGCAACCCACGCAGGAAGTCGAGATGCACTCTGTGGCAGACCAGCAAGTTCTGTGGCGCTTCTCCTTTTCAGGGAAGCTGGAGCAAGCCCAGCGCAACCAGGCAAGCAAGTGGAATTCAAAAGAAATTCTTTGTGGGACTCAATAGCCAATGGACCAGGAGCTGGGAAGACGCGTCTAGCACAAAAACAAAAGCGGTGCCCACGGGATGCTCGTGGAGTGTGGAGGCCTGTGTTTCGGTGTGAAGGGTGCTTGGGGCTGGGGCTTCTCTTACCCCAATGCTCAACTGCAAGGATACCTCAGGAGTCGAGCAGGTAGCAAATTGCAGGATGTCCAAGATTTCCGGTCCCACGTCTCTCGTGACCGCCATGTGTCTCAGCTTTGCTGTGGATGTGGGTCAGGGTCGGAAAAGTCTGGAAGTCCAGTTCTTGAGTCGCAGAATCTTCGGGTTCCGGCGGGAGCCTTGAAACTGCAGACCGGCAAGGTTGCTGTTGGTTCCTGTTTGAGCAGGGTGGTCACTCCTTGACCACAAGGGAGATGTCTTCAGTCTTCCAGTCAGAATGGAATGTCGAAGGTCCAAGATATGTCTTCAAAAGATTCGTCCAGGATAATCTAAAGTCCTAGGGACACAGCTCCTATACTTATACCGATCTAAGGGGCTGGATTACCTGCTAGGTCCCTCCCAAGGGTGGACCTGGGAAGGGATGGTTACACCCCTTTCCCTTTGTCCAGTTTCGCGCCAGAGCTGGGGCTGGAGTACCCCAGCAACTGGTTTGAACCGGGCTATGCATGGAACACATTCTGTGCCCCAGGCAGTGTCTCGTTTTGCAGCCCTCCCTGACCCAATACACTAAAGGCCTGTCTAGAGAGGTGCTAGCACTTCCAAAGGCAGGAAACCTATTGTCCAGGCCTCCCCTGCCGGAGTTTCGTCCAGCAGCAGGAGGTCAGACTCGTGCCTGTGGCAGCAGCATCCATTTTGTGATGCTGGAGCTCTGTTTAACCTTTAACCGGTTTTAACACTTAGTAACATGTCTTCTCCCTCTAGAAGGGTGGAATGCTACCCCCGCCGCCAGAATTTGCAGGGGGTTGTATTCCAAAGTGTTTGACAACTTACACAACATGTTTTGATAAAGCCAAACCGAAGTTAGCATTAACCGCGAGGATTATAATGCACTTAAGAGTATATGGTATGGCTATATCATAGAACAGCTATAAGGAGATGGTTCCGAAAGCTGCAGAGGGGCTCAGCTCATGCTAGGGCACCCTCTCACATAAAACCAAGCACTCGGCCTCTAGGATTGTCGAGGCCTACCATTGGAGTGGCTATGTTGTCTATATATATATATATATATAGGTAGATATACGGATACTATATCTAAATAAGGGGTGATTACACCACCTTACCCAAGCTGAGTGATCAGCCTGTGGTGTCATTTTGGAGGGCCAGCCAGGGGTGGCATAATACATGCTGCAGCCCCTGGTAGGCCTTGGATGCACCTATGCCCTGGGTACCTATGTACACTATACAGGGACTCACAAAGGTGACCCAATACCCAATCTGACATGTACCTAAAGTACATAGAGTCCACTTTAAAGAGAGAGCAGATAGGCTGGGGTCCTGATTAGCAGGGTCCTAGCCCAACTAAGTCGAAAACCAGCAAGACACCAGGAAAATAAATGGGGGCAACCATATAGTCAGATTCCACCTTACTACAAATAGTGCAACAGATAAAGAGACCTTTCCTATTGTCTCCCTTGAAGAAGAATGCAAAGCCATTTCCAAGATAGTCCCAGCAAGGCGCCTGGTATTGACAAAATCCTTGAAGATTTATATCAGTCAGAACCTGACATTTGGGGCCCCTAATTGCTAGTTATCTTCAATCAGTCAGGGGTTTATAGAGTGCAGCTACTCACCCAAAAGGGTCTCAAGGTGTAAAGAGGGGGCGCAGCTCCCAGAAGTTCACGGGGCTCCATCGCAGAGCCAGGTCTTGAGGTCCTTCAAGAACATGGGGAGTGATGGCATCTGTCGTTGATGGAGATGGAGGGATTTCCATGCCTTTGCAGCGAGGAGGGAGAAAAAGCGACCTCCTGCTCTGGTCTTCTTGATTCGAGGTACCTTCACAAGGGAGTGCTGGGCCAAGCGGAGGGATCGTTTGGGTGCATGGAACGTGAGGGGGTGGTTCATGTAGGCATCTTTAATGCCGTACTGGGTGGTATGCCCACCCCGAGACATGGGCCAGTGCTGAAATAAGGGTCACCACTCTTACCAGGAAATTATGGGCCCGATTCACAGAACTAACTTAAGGCAAGATCCTAAACTTACTACCATTTTGGTATTCACAGAAGGCGCTTACTCATTTTAGTATTCACAGAAGGCATTTACTCATTTACTCATTTCGGTATTCACAGAAGTTAGGAGTCCTTACTTTAGAACTCCTAAATGCCTTCTGTGAATACCGAAAGTCTTAAAGTTGGGATTTTTCGCAGTTTAGGAGTAGTAAAGTCAGGACTCCTAACTTCTGTGAATACTGAAATGAGTAAGTGCCTTCTGTGAATACCAAAATGGTAGTAAGTTTAGGAATTTGTCTTAAGTTAGTTTTGTGAATCGGGCCATTACCTATGGGGCAGAGCTATGGGGGAAATACAATTTTTAAAGACATCGCATCTGTAGAAAACTCATTTTTTAGGGACCTAGTGAATCTTCCTCCTAGTACTCCCCTGACTCCGCTCCGATTAGATCTAGGGCCGACTCCCATCTCGGAGGTCATTGCCCTAAGACCTCTCCCCTTTTGGAGGAGAATCTGGTCGACCCCTGAGTTGACACCAAATAGGCAAGCATTAGAACTTCTGGAGACACCGGGGGCTAAAGGTCTACCCTGGTTATCCCATCTCAGGGTCAATCTCACTAGCATAGGATTGGCTTCTCTATGGGAAGACCCATTAGCAGTCTCTTCTGTGATCTCTAGGATGAAACTGGTGGATTGCTCCAGGGCCTCAAGACTTTCCTCTCCCACAAGGAGTTCAACTGCAGTCACCTTAACTAGGAATGTTATACAGATTAAAGATGTCTATAGATAGGAGAATTTTCTGGTCGGATTCAGCCAGCACTAGCCGGGAAGCTATATTTGCAGTTTGATTTTAATTTAAAACAGCATTTATTGAGCGCATAGCTACCTGAAGGCACCCCAGCTCTTGCAGCAAGACCGCGAGGAGCTAAATGGTTTAAAGAGGGGCATTTTGGAACAGCTAAGTCTTGAGGAGTTTCCGAACAGGGAGGAGACGTGACTCTGACCGAAGATGTACAGGGAGAGTATTCAAGAGTCTGGCTACGTTGTACGTGAAGGACTTTCCTCCACATCTCACCCTTTTAACTTGGGGGTGTTACAGCCAAATTTAAAGTAGCAGAGCATAGACATCTCATGGGGTGGTAGAAGGTGAGTAGAGACTCATTAATTGAGGGGCCCTTTCCCCCCCTTTTTTTTTTATGTGCGATGCACAGAGATTTTAACTTTATTCTATCTGAGTTTGGAAGCCAATGTAATGTCTTCAGGGCCGGCCTAGCCGACTGAGTTCTGGGAGTACCACATAGCAGCCGCGCGGCACAGTTCTGAACGCCTTGGAGTTTCCTTATCGTTTAGTTAGGAGTCCTCACATAGAGGGAGTTCCCTTTGTCCAATCGAGAGAGGACCAGGGCCTGGACCATGATTCTTCTTGCTCTTTTAGGACGGAGAGGAAGGATTTTCCGCAGGAGTCTGAGAATGCCATAGCAGTCCTCTGCCGGCATACACTGCTTGGTGGTCGAATTTAAAGGATTTGTCCAGAAAGACACCTGGGCTTTTGATTTTAGTATTAGGGATGGGGGCAGGGCCAAGGCAGGGGGGCCAAGCTAATTAAGGCTCCATACTCCGAGTGTTGCCCAGGAGCATTAGGTCTGTTTTTCGTCCATTTCGTTTAAGACAGGAGTGGTCCATCCATGATGCCAGCTTGCAGGTCGGATGGGGGTGCTCTGGTGGTGGTTGAAAGCAACCACCAACTGTGTATCATCGGCATATGTGACAATGCTGATCCCGTATGGCAAAATAATAACAGAGAGATTTTATGGTGACAGAGACAAGTGGCATAATTTAGACCGTCCTCCACAAGGCGTATCACATAATAGAGATATAAAGATATAAAGAAAAGAGGGTGTGGGGAAGGACACAACCTTGTTAAACACATCTTACTTGAGCATAGGTAGAAGGTTTACAAGTTGTTTAGAGGTAGATACATGAGAACACCCATGCCACACCTCTGCAACGCCTTCCCAACAGAAGGTAATGCAAGGTAGTGGTATGTGGTGGCTTGCGCCACTTTAAATTTAGTAAACCACGTAAAGTGGCTTTGCGTGGCTTAATAAACAGCAAGAAGGATTTCATGCCAGGGCAGCGCTATAAAAGTGATGCAATCTCAGCACAAAATCTTAGTAAATGTGCCTGTCTATTTAGGGTCACATTTGGTAACACAAAATCACATTTGCACAAAAGTATAGACAATTGCTACCTCGTGCTCTCCTGCACCACATTGCATTACAGTTGTATTTTTCTTTTTTCACATTGGTCGGCTCCCACTTATGATGGCAAATTTGTATGTTGCGGACCAACATGAATGTTAGTGGAAATTGTCAAATCCTGTATAATGCTCAAACACAGTGAATACCGTTCATAATTTATTATGACTATATATTTGATTGTGTAGGTGGACTCCAGCCTTTTGATGCGGTTGAAGTAGCCAGCTTTAGTGATCCTCCAGCAGAAGGTAAGTCGGTGTAAGTCTTGTCTCACAGCTTTAAAGCAAACAATTGGCCATAATCAGCACTGGGGGTTGTTGTGGGTGATAGAAAAGGGCAAAGGGACAGGGCTGCCCACTGTCACTGTTTGCATTTGGAATAGAGGTCGTGCCGCTCCATCTCTGTGATGTCTTACCAGAACTGGGGGATACGCGTGTGTGAAACTGCACATATAGTGTAAATGTACGCCAACTTCACAATAAGGTAGTTGAAGGCCCTGCATGTGTCTGTTCATCACCTGTTCTAGACCCTGGAGAGGTTTTGCGCTCCCTTTAAATTCTATATTGACAAAGTTTAAATGGCGCTGATCCCACGTGCAGCCTTGATGGGATGTGAGGCCGCTCTCTGAGTTGGGATTGCCCTGGCAGACATAGAATTTCACCTCTTGTGGTTTTGATTGGCTCACACCCCAGAGAAACAGTACTGGCCAAACATGGCCAGAATTGAGACTGTGCAATTGGGACTACAATCCTCCTCGCTCGTGGTTATGGGGCCGGGTACCCCTCAGCAAGATGGCTCCTGCCAAGTAAATGTGCCTGATAACTACATCTGCCTTTGTAGAGTGCAAAGCCTATCCTGACCTCCCTGGTCTGGGCCGGTCACAGAAGTATGGTTAGGCTCAAAACTATGAAATATGACAATGAGTTGGGTGACTTTGAGCTACATAACCTAGAGCTGCCCAATATGGCTGCCTTTTTGCGCTATGCTGCATTGTGGTGTGCGGACGTCATGCCCTGGTTGTATTAGATCCTCTGAGTGTCCTAGTTGAGGTCACTGGTCCTCTCGGTGCCTTCTGAGGGGCTCCTGAGGCACCGCAGCGCTGCATTTCATAGCACAACTGGGTGCAGGGTACTGGGCAGGGGTAGTCTGACACTTCTTGCAGCATACACCATACGTCCAATTCTTTTGTATATGGTGCCTTAGACACCTTCTATAATCACAAGAGTTGATGACCATGCACATGTGGTCTGACGGGATCTGCCAGACCCCCCTTGGTGATCTGTGTGATATGAGAAATTTCCTACTTTTGACAAAGGCCAGCTTTTTAACTATTTATACCAGTTCCAGTTCCTGAAATATGAAAAAATGCGCAGGATGGAAAGTGAGGTTTGCTACAACTAACAGGAAGCCGTGCCATCCCAAACTTTAAATCTTATTTAGTTTTTAGCATGCACTCCGAGTGCAGCCTCTGCGGTCCCTCTACTGTAGACTGCCCTCCCACTGTCCTTGTTGTCAAACTCTCCCCCTCCACTCTCCGTGGTATCAGCCCCTCGTCCCCATGTGTTTCCCATCGTTATTTATGAGTTTTATATAGCGCTGGCTAGACCCGTAGGTATCAGAGCGTTTACATTAGGTTACAAAATGTTACAGAAAATGATAACAATTACACATTACGTCAAGAATAAGCAACACCTTGAGAGCAGAAAGAAAGGTGAGACAAATAGAGTGGGGGGAGGGGGAAGTGTGAAGGGCAGGATGAGGGATAAGACGGCAGGAGAGATGAAAGGAAGTCTGCCCAAAGACCGACTGGGTAGGTAACGTCCGAGGAGGGAATCCACAGCCCGTCTCCCCTTTAGCTGAACCAGGTATCTCCATCGGGCATCAGTCAAATAGCTAGGTCTCAATTGACGAGGGAAAGTTCACAGAAGAAAGTCCAGTGGATAAACAGGGTGGGAACTATGAGCAAGGATGGGTGAGGGCAAAGGTCAATAGCTGGAAAGAGGAGAAGAGTAGAGAGGAGGGGGGTAGGGTGAAAGGGGAGGAGGGAGAAAAGGTCAGGAGAGACGCAGGAGAGTTTCCCCAAAGACCGACTGGGTACGTGATGGTCAAGGAGGGAATTCATAGTCCATCTTCCCTTTAGCTCGCGAGGTAGCTCCACCAGGCATCAGTCAAAATGGCTAGGTCTCAGCTGTCAAGGGAAAGTTCTCAGAGTTAAATGTCATGGAGGGTGAACAGGGACAGGGTAGGGTGAGGGCTGATCCAGATAGGACGATGGGCAATGGTATTAGACCAGGAGATATAGAGCATCAGGGAGGGTCTCACTGAAGCGGCCATCTTGAGGTCAGGCAATGGGGGATGAGTCATTGAATTCTAATTCAGTCGGTCCCCATTATTCTCTAAAGCCCTGAAGGAAAGTGGGTGTAAGCTAAGCAGTGGATCGGCAAGGGGACAGAGCCAGGGTCCTCCTGTCTTCAGAGGGGGCGCGTGGTGACGAGAATATCCGCCCTTGGAAGAGACAGCCGCCATTAGCTGGTTTGACCCCTGCCCACGATCGAGTCGTGTTTCTAATCCTCCGTGCAGTGCCTGCATTCATCCACTGAACTGATAGTCGTGTTCCTTTGAGCACAGATAATTCTGTTACACGATATTGCTTGTTTCTTGAGTGTTATCAGAGTGTGGTGCTAGCGGAACCACTGGCACACATACTAGTGTGCCCTAAATTAATGCCATCGATACTTCTTTCTAGAACGCAGTAAACCAAAGTAAAATTGCATCTGAATTTGAAGAAAATTGCCCAGAATCACGGATCATTTCAGCACCATCTCAGCATCAGCACAGCACAACCTCTGTATCAGTGCACCACAACCAGCACATCCCCATCTCAACCCCAGTGCAGCGCCAGCGCAGCCCACCGAAGCAACAACTCAACACCAACGTAGCATTTCAGCATCAGCGCAGCACCACCTCAGTTCAGCGCAGCATCCACTTAGCACCAGCTCAGCACCGGTGCAGCACCACCACCTCTGGATGACTCCGCACCACAGCATCACCTGAGCATCACCTCCCATTGTTTTGTGTCCCCCATAACAACAAGAAAACTATAACAAACAAGTATTAGAACAGGCCAGAGAAAGTTGCCAGCACTGCAAGAACAAAACACTAGAAGACATTTTTTATGTTCTTTTTGAATAAAGTCATTCAGTTGTACATTATGCTTCTTGGTTATAAATGAGATAACAAAAATGCTTCTAACACTTATTTTGTTATAACATTTAAACATGCTGCACAGAGGCAACACTGCTCTACAACTTAGTTTGAAGACATTAGCAAAGCCAATAGCTCTGGCTGAACACACAAGTCCTCATTTAGGAACATTGTCGCATTGCTGCGTGAAAACAGCAATGCAACGGTTTTCACTGCGCCCTCCTTACGGCAGGATGGATGATCCATATCTAATGTACGGCGCTCCATGTTGCAAGGAGTTTGAGATACGCCAGTATTTTTGACGTATCTGTAAGCACAAAAGACACAACTCCAGCAATGTGTCCTTTCACATGGGCAAGCCCAATGAGAAAAGGGCCTGCCTCAGTCTAATGCCTGCTGTGAGGCAGGCGTAAGATAATGATGCAGTAGGGTCCTAGAACTGGCGCACTGAAATGTATAGATTTAAATGCAACACATATATGAGGCTTTTTGTGGGGTAACGCAAACCCTGCATACATTATACCTAGCGCAGGTATAATCTACCTGCACCTCTGACCTCTCAGAAACTGCTCTCCCCTCGTGCAGCTCCGCTGTAAGTGCCCTGTCCCTAGAGCTGCCTCAGGCCGGTGTTCAAGACCCTTGTGGCTCACCTTGCCCATGGTCCTTCCGCT